>NC_141920.1:1293333-1940000 GCF_057802395.1 Ceratotherium simum simum
GGCATCAACCGCCCCAGCGACAGTTACAGTGGCCGCTTCCTCTGTCACTTCCTCTGCTCCAAAAACAGCGTCGCCCCTAGAACATATCCTACAGACTCTCTTTGGGAAGAAGAAATCATTTGACCCCCCCACCAAAGAGCCTATGGAGTCTGCCTCAGCCTCCCCCCAAGACTCCAGAGCCAAGGCCGATGGGGGTCTGCCAGCAGCGCCTTTGCTAGACCCAATTGTCCAGCAGTTTGGTCAGTTCTCAAAAGAGAGAGCTCTAGAAGAAGAGGAAGATGACAGACCGTATGACCCTGAAGAAGAGTATGGACCGGAGCGAGCCTTCGACACTCAGGCCAGCCAGCGAGGGAGACGCCATGATGGGGAAAGGGCCTCTGACGCAGCCGAGCGGGAGGAGGTGGCCTATGACCCGGAGGACGAGACGATTTTAGAAGAAGCCAAAGTGACAATTGATGACCTGCCCAATAGGATGTGTGCAGACGCTAAAGGGAGCTCTGCGGAGAGGCCTGCCGAACATGCTTCTGACATCTCTACTCCCTCCTTGGTTGAGCAACAAAAAATGATAGAAGAACTCAATAAACAGATTGAGGAGCAGAAGAGACAAGTTGAGGAGCAAGAAGAAGCTCTTCGACAGCAAAGGGCCGCCGTCGGGGTCTCCATGGCTCACTTCTCAGTTTCGGATGCACTGATGTCACCGCCGCCCAAGTCCTCGCTGCCCAAGGCTGAGCTGTTTCCTCAGGAGCAGCAGGCTGCAAGCAAGTCAGCTGTGCTCCCCACCACCGCTCAGGGGGCGGGCCCGAGCTCTGACCTGCGACAGAGTCGGGACCCCCGGCAGGCCCGGCGATTAGCTGCCGAGAGCAGCGAGAGTGAGCCGGGCTCAAAGACCCCAGCCAGCAGTGTGCACAGCACCCCACCAGTGAGAGACGCGCCCGGAGGGGCCGCTGCTGCTCAGGGGCCTGTGCCGGCCCAGGAAGAAAAGGATTCAGCCCCTCCGCCATGGTCTCCAGATGAAGAGGCTCCCCTGCCGGCCAAGCAGGACGGCCCCAAGCGTGAGCCCTCAGACAGTCCAGGCCAGCAGCCCTCAGAGAGTGCTCACCCCATGGCAGGCGGGGATGGGCCATCCAGACCTGCCCGGAAGGTGCTGTTGCCCACCCCTCCAAGCACCTCCTTCCAGCCCAATCTCCCTTTGCAGAATGAGGGGCAGAATTTTAATTCTCCTGGAGGAAGAGATCCTTTCTCAAGTCCAGTGTTTGCATCTCAGCAAAAATCCCTCGGCTCGTCCCAGTATGAGGATCCAAGAAATGCTCAGTTTGCTGAAAAAAGTGACCATCTGGCAGCTGACACTGAAGGAGACAGAGAGCCACAGTCCAGGCCTGGCGAGGGGGCCGCCACATTCCCCCTACCTGGACAGAAAGGAGGGGTCCCTCCACCCCAGTTTCAGGGCCAGCGTGAGCCTGCATCACGCACTTTTGGCATGTCAGGGCTTCATGGCCCCAATTTCCCAGGACCAAGGGGGCCAGTCCCTCCATTTGCAGAAGAGAATATCATTTCTAACAACGATGGGCCACGAGGGCCTCCGCCGGGCAGATTCGGGGCCCAGAAGGGGCCCATTCCTTCCCTATTCTCAGGGCCACATGGGCCTCCTCCCTACGGGGACAGCAGGGGGCCCTCCCCCTCTCATCTTGGTGGGCCCAGAGGAGCAGCACCACCCCAATTCGAAGAACGCACGGATCCCCATGGGGAAAAAAGGGAATTCCAGGACACCCCCTACAATGAGATGGCTGGCCCTCCTGCTCAGTTTGAAGGACCAGAGCAAGCCCAGTTCATGGGCAACAGAGGCCCAGCACCCTTCCAGTTTGGAGGCCAAAGAAGGCCTCTGTTGTCGCAGTTTAAAGGACCCCGAGGAGGACCTCCTCCCTCTCAGTTTGGAGGTCAGAGAGGACCACCCCCTGGCCATTTTGTGGGCCCAAGGGGGCCGCATCCCAGTCAGTTTGAAGGACCCAGAGGCCAGGCACCGAATTTCATGCCGGGGCCTAGGGGGCTTCAGCCTCAGCAGTTTGAGGAGCAGAGAGTCAGTTCACCGCCGAGGTTTGCAAACCAAAGGGCACCAGCACCCCTTCAGTTTGGTGGACCGAGGGGTTCTGTGCCTTTTCCTGAAAAGAATGAGCCGGCGCCTTCCCGCTTCCATTTCCAGGGCCAGTCGGCACAAGTGATGAAGCCCGCTCCGCGGCCCCTGCTGGAGCTCCCGAGCCACCCGCCGCAGCACAGGAAGGACAGGTGGGATGAGGCCGGCCCGCCCTCCTCCCTGCCCTCGGGCGCCCCCGGGCAGGGGCCCGAGGCCGAGGCACAGTGGGCCTCGGCCGACTTCCGAGAGGGCAAAGGCCTGGAATATAGAAACCAGACTTTTGAAGGGAGGCCGAGGGAGCGGTTTGAAGCCGGGCCCAAAGACAAAGCGCTGGACGAGCCTGAAGCTCCGCTGCCGGAGAATCGGCAGGGCCGGGCCTTCGAGGACCGGCGACGGGAGCGCGAGCACGGGAAGCCCTGGGAGCGGGAGCGCGGCCGGAACTGGAGCCGGGAGCGCGACTGGGAGAGGGGCCGCGAGTGGGACAGACACCGAGACAAGGACTGCGGCCGCGAGCGGAGCGCCAACAGGGACCGGGAGCGGGAGCGGGACCGGAGCCGGGAGCGCAGCAGGAACCGGGACCGCGACCGCGACCGCAGACGGGACCGGGAGCGGTCTCGAAGCAGAGACCGGGAGCGCGACAAGGCCCGGGAGCGCGAGCGGGGCCGAGACCGCAAGGACCGCAGCAAAAGTAAGGAGAGCACCCGGGACCTGAAGGCCGAGGCCCCGCGGACCGACCCTGCTGCCCAGACCTAGGCCAGCCCGGCGCCCGCGGCGGAGGCCTAGAGCCCCGGTCCCTGGCTGTGTCGTGGCCGTGGGCAGCCGTGCTCGTTAACAACCAAGCTCATAACGTGTGTTGAACAAGTCGTTTTTGAGTAGCTATGAACTTAGATGCAGAATAGAATATTCTGGACTTCAAAAGTTGTAATTTTGTGTATAATGGTTTCTTACAAAATTTTGCATCTTTACAATTCTGATGCTTTTTAAAAAGAACTAAGAACTCATTTAATATTTCCATTTAAAATTACTGAAATGGGAAAGTGTCTACAAAAGCATATTGCTTTTTCAGATTATAAAGTTATCTTTTCCAATAACTTGACTATTGTAAGTTTTAAGGGAATTTCAGTGGACCTTAGAGCCATATTTTGACTGACATCTCATCTGTATTTCTGTGTTCCGAAAGCTGTTCATTCAGGTTTGACAGCTCTCCGGAGGGTGGTGGGTGTGCCATGTGCCATGGCTGTGGGAGAACTGTGTCATCTCGTCCCTGGAATGTTGAGAAACACAAAAGTTACAAATGCTTTTTTCTTTTCTCATGAAGAAATTTGAATTAGAAATTTCGACCAGGAAACAAAACACATTTCTTAGTTGTGTTCAGTTTTTATATATCCTCTTATACATTTCTTTTCCGAAAAACATGATTAAAAGCAACATCTGAGTAGAAATTGTTGCATTTTAAATAACAATTTATTGAAAAAAGTTTAAATTTTACCAGCCTAAAGAAAGAAAATAAACTAAGTATACTTTAAAAGGGGGGGGGGTTTCTTTGATTTGAATATCAGGGACGTGTGTTTGTGGAACTTTACCATCTGAGCAGTTCTTTCTGTGTGTCCCAGGAAAAGGTCACTCGCTCCAGACTGTTAGATTTGTCAGGTGATACATTTTAAACTTTGTCATTGAAAATGGAACAATATTTGTATAAAATGAGATAAAAAATAGTGATATTAGTTCAAGAACTACAAGCTAGAAAGCTTTTCACTGTGAAATACAGTGCCCTGCTCCTTGTCATGTATTTTTCAAGTACTTCTGAAGTGTGAAATAGAGAAAACCTTGCTAATTTATTTGACTGTACAAATACACTTTGATAATTTTTTTATATTTTCATAAACTTACTTTTACAAATGTAAACTTAGAGGATTTCATTTGTTCTTTGGGGTCTATTATTCCATTCTACATCACTACAGATTTTCCGCTTCCTAGCACAAATGTTTAAGTTATGAAGATGAGAACTTAGCAGTTTGGGATGACTGATTTGTAAACCAAGTGTCAGTAGGTTAAATTACATTAAAGTGGCGTCAAGTCCCAACATCTAATATGATGTGAAGGTTTTTTTACATGTAAAACAAATTTTTCTAATTTAAATACGTAAATATAAAAATCAAGTATGTTTCTTTAGGTTTACTTGATAAAAATTTCTGTAAATTGTATTTTATATTGCAAAGTATATCACTGTACATTAAAACATGGAACTTCATAGGTTTTGTTACTTGAAGTAGAATAAACATCTACGGACGGTTGTCTGCCTTGTGTGTCCTCACTTCTCTCTTCCATGTTGGAAAGCTGGGGCTGGACATCGATGCCTTGGCTACCCACTTCTTGCCGGTGGACATGGCATGCACAGGGGGTGCCCTCTGACCTGCAGACCTCTCCCCGAGCTCGGGGATGAACCCCGTTCATGACGGGCTGGCGGCTGGGTGCACCTGCTTCAGGGGACAGTGTCAGTTGCTGACCTGTGCAGGTTCCTGCGTCCTTCCCTTCACTAGGCAGATGTTTCTTGTGCCTGCCCATTGCAGCCAACTCCTAGGGTTGGGTGACCCACACCTACATTTCCGGGGTCTGGGACTCTTAGAGCAGGAAGCCTGAGGCCACCAGGGGAAGAACCAGGAAGTGCATGGTTAGAGGATGCCAAATGACGGGTGCATGGGGGCAGGTGGGCACGTGGCGGGGGGCCTCAGCGGGAGAGCACCCCAAAGTCCCAGCCGCTAACTCGTTTAAAGGAGCATCTGGCTGCCCAGAGGCCCAGTTAGGGGGCACGTGGTGAGGCAGGGGTGGTGGACCCCAGGGTTGGTGGCATGGGTGCCAAGGGTGGAGCTGGTGGGCAGATGCGGTGCTTTAAGGTCAAGGGGAGCAGTTTCTCCCGGACCTACGCACGGCCACTGCCGAGAGGAGAAGACACGGGATGGGCCTTGCCCTTGGACTCCACCCAGTCGGTAGCTGGGCACCATTGACCTGCACCTGGGGACCCTCGTGCCAGAATTGAGCTGCTCAGCAAGCATGTGCATTCATGGCCCCGCTGTGAGCAGAGACATGCAGAAAACCTTCCTTGGGCAGGACGGGCTTGACCCCTGTTGGTGGAGAGTCAGTACCAACTGACTGGTTTCTCATCTGAGGGCACAGCAAATCAGGGGAGAGCCCCGAATGCAGGGGCAACGAAGGAGGGTCTACAAGGGGACCCCAGTGCGGGGCAGTCCCCGCCCCCTGCAGACCACTGTCGTCTCAGAAAGGCACCAGCTGAGCGTGATGACCCACAAAGGCCCACAGGCTGGCCACCTGTTTGTGGGTAACCCCAAGGGGCTGGCCCTGACCTTCTGGAAGCTGCTCTACACAGAGCACCTGCTAGCTGAGGGTCCGCCAAACAGTAAGCCCCGAACTCGGCAGGACAGACACTAAGGAGCGCTGGGCTTGGCGCTCGGCTCCGAGGCACGTGAGCCCTTCCCGCCTGCAGACCTGTCAGAGCAGTTTCCTTGAGACGTCGGCGAAGTGTGGCCCCGCTGACAACCCTCCCGCCTCCCTGTGCTCCGCGGATGTCTGGTCTCATTCGTATTTCTCCCAAAGCCGGTTCTTTACATGCTCCACAAAACCCTCCCACAGCACCAGGCAGCTCTGTCCTCATCCTATCCCCACCACCCCCGTTTTCCTCCAGGACCAACCCTGACGACTCCACCTGTGACCCCATTTAGCCAACGTTACCCACAATACAGGGAGCACCGTGCTGTGCCCAGCTCTCTACAGACCTGACTGGTGAGGAGACCGCCGTGAGGACACGGCCCAGGCCCCCAGCAGCCGGCTGGCCTCTCAGGGCACGAGAGCCGCGGCGCCTGGCGTGGGCTGCCACTCAGCTGTGACTCCCCGTCCCTGAGCTTTATGAGTCTCGGCTGTGCGTGGCGGAGGCAGCTCTACGGGAGAAGGAAAGCAGCCGTTTCACCAGAAAGTTCCAAGGCCTGGGACCTCCACTAGAGGGCAGCCCCAAAGGGGCCGGGTGCTCTCCCACCTCACCCCACACCAGCAAGTCCAGGGATGGGCCGACGACAGCGCCCCAGGGAGGGCACGGCACCGGGGACCGTGCTGTGGCCATGCCCTTGAAGGAGCCTGAGCAGGAGGGGAGAAGAGGCAGGTGCCCGAGTGTACAAGCCCAGAGAGCCCACTGGGCCTCCAAGGCAGGGACGGAGCTCGTAGCTGCTGGGGCTCGTGGCTGCGAATGGCGGAATCCACACTCACTGTGGGACGGATAGGAGAAGGAGGGGAACACCTAGACCACCCATACCTCACGCCCAGCAGGAACTGCTGCTAACATCCGTACATTTTCCCTTAATCTTTCTTTCCCTCTGTTTCTTTTACAAAATTGGGATTCTATACATACTTGTATCTTCTTTTTACTTGTTATAGCCCAGGAAATTCCCAAGGGCATCAAGTATTCATCAAAAGCATTATTTACATTTTCACATTGCTCAAAAGGTTTCTATCTTCTCCTTTTAGGAGAATATATGCTCCCTGTAGATTTGTGAGGTCCGAAGTGTTCACTGTGGACAGTCCAGGAAACGAAAGAACCATCCCGAGAAAATCAAGATCCCCCAGTGCCGCCATCCAGAAACAAGCATTTCTAATGGGATTTCTGGCTCCCTTTTTTCTGTGCTTGTGTTACTGATGTTCAGGGCTGTGTCACTAAGGAAATGCATTTAGTTATAAGAATAGGAAGGCCCAATGAACAGAGTTAAACAGAGTTTTGTGTCTGCGTGCTTCACACAAGTGTGGGGCAGGCATTCCCAGCAGGTGGAGTGGCTCGAGATGTCACTGAGGTTCCCCTGCTCTGCCATCCTCGACCTGTGGCTTTTGTCCTCATGGTTGCAAGAAGGCTGCCATCGTCACCTCACTGTTCTAGGAGGAAGCCAGCGGAAGAGACAGAGCCTGGCAGGGCATGCCTGCTGCATCTGTTCCCCGTTTTAAAACTTCTGGTTCTGTCTCGATGGCCGGGCTGCGTCACACGGCCAGCCTTAGCAGCAGGGGAGCAAATCAGGATCTGTTAATAAAAGAAGAAGAGGAACGAAGCCACAGCAGCTACCCCCAGAGTGCAGGTCACACGCTGCATGTCAGAAAACCAGCCACAACAAGTGCTGGGGCTCTCATCCGCTGCGGAGGGAGGGAGGAGGGCACCGTGCCTGGAGAGGGGTCCCTGACCAGTGACCCGCCAAGTTCAATGCCTCATGACTCAGCAATCCCCCTGCTAGACACTGACCCCAAAGCATGCATCATCAACAGGGGCAATATCACCCCTAAGGGGGCGAATATTGGTTCTGGGGGGCAGATCTTAGACACAGCAATGCCTCTTGGCCCTCCAAAGGGCCAGCACACGGACAGACGCACAGTGCGTCTGTGGTATTAAAGTCTCGTGGCAGAGGAGGGCAGTTAAGGAAAATAAGTCTAAAGAGGCTTCTCAGGGAGCAGGAATTTTAAAAAGATTGAGAAACTGCCCTAAACAGATGAAGACTTGCTCACACAAAAATCTGTAAGCAAATATTTATAGTGATTTATTCATAATTGCCCAAACCAGGAAACCACCCAAATGCCTTCAATCAGTGCATGGATGAACCACGGCCCCGCCATGCAGTGGCGTACAGCCCAGCCATGAGAAGGATGCAAGTGCTGTACCGACAACAGCACGCTGAGTCTCAGAGGCATTGCGTGAGGGAAAGGTGCCAGACCAAAGGCCACCAGCCGCAGGATCCTATCTCGTGACATGCTGGATAAGACAAAACTCAGAGGACAGAAAGCAGAAGGGGTGCCAGCTGGGGTGGGGGGAGGGCAGCCTCTAAGGGGCAGCACGCAGGAGTCACTGGGGCATGGAGGGCGGTGCTGGCTGCAGGGCTGCTGCATTTGTTAAAACTCACAGAGCAATGCCCCCAAAAGGTGACTGTGTCTGTAGGCGACACCCCAGTAATCCAGATGTGGAAGGAGGCTGGGTGTTGGTTTGGCAGCTACCAGCTGGCCCCCCACATGTGCATACACGCATGTGCAGCACACGGGAGCACACGCAGGCACACACACAAATCAGGAACGAGCAGAAACAAGCTAATCTCTGGAAGGTGGCCACGTCGGTCACACTCTCTTCTCCTGGAACACGGCAGGTCCTTTCACTCTGCAGTGACGGCTCTGCTTTATTTTTCAGAAAAGACCTTCACACGCATTTGTAATTGCATGAGTAATAAATGAACACTTTCCTTCTGTTTAAAAAAACAAAGAGAAGGGAGGGAGGGGAGAGAAACATTGCAGACGACCCAAGATCCTCTGGCCGGGATCTCAGGTTTTCCTCTGCCCTTTGTTTCGGTCTCTCTCCTCCACGTGGATAGCCCGATTTCTGGATGGCCCTGTTGTTACCTAATGCAAAGCAAAAGCCAATCACTGACCAAAACGTCAGGCTTGTGGCAAGGAAAGAGGTTTATTATCGAAAGGCAGCCAGACAAGGAGATGGGAGTTAGAACTCAGATCCACCTCCTCCAAGGGAAAAAGGTTTTTATCTGGGGTTTTAAGTAGGGGAGGGGGAGCATGTGGCCATGCTGGTTGGCATCTTGCCACCAGCCTGCATTTGGCCTTGTGAGGCTGAATCTCCTTTCTTCTTGACCATCTGGACCTTGGCTTACTGGGCAAAACAACTCAAACAGAAGTTCTGGTTAGTTTTAGCTGAGTGTGCACAGCTGCAGCTAGCAAAGCTGATCTCAATTTCTTTTCCTTTTTTTTTTTCTCTAACCCAGGGAAATTTTAATTCATTCATTCTCAGTTTCACTGTCTGTCCCCCACTGTGGCATCCTACTTTGTTGCTCTGCCTTTTCCCCAGGCCTGATCTGGAATTCCTCCTCCCTGCCCCATTCATTCCGACCGGATTTTCTTCAGCATTGGGTCTACCACTTGCTGCTTGTAATGTGCTGTAATTTTGCAGGTTTTGATCGAAGACTCAGTTCTGTCCATGCCTGTCACCTGCCCCTTATCACGGGGCTGTTGATCTCATGCTTCCAAGAGCTTGTACTCACTTTAATTGACTTGGAAGTTCAAAGAAGTTGCCTAAAACTTTTCTTTGGTTTGTCTTTCCATGTGTGTGTGTGTGTGTGTGTGTGTGTGTGTATGTATATATTATTAATCAGTTCTTTAATAGCTGAGGAACTCTTGGGCAAGCAGAGGGAAACTCATATTTTGTTCTGTGTCCCATTTCTCAGACCTGTAAATCTTTTAATATTTAAACGCTGCATATCAAACACTTAAACACCAAATTAAATATTTAACAAAGTTAATTTCCAAATATTTAGGTATCAATTACAAAAGTATTTAATCAAATTCTCCTTAGTAGCAAATTAAATCACATCTATAACAAAAGTTTATCAGATTTCACTTCGTACTTATACACCTTAAAGGGTGAACGAAACTCACAAATCACGGCTGTAACAAGATGTGCAGCAAATGGTTTCCAGGCTGCTGGTGCCGTGGCATGACTTGTTTCTCCATTGTCTCTCTCCTTGTTTGGGTCACTTGGGGTGCAGCTGAGAAGAAGGACCATCAGGAGATCAGATAGATGAGAGAAAGGAGAGACAGAAAGACGCAGCAGGAGGCAGAGAGGCATCAAGGACTTTGTTTACCAGCACCTGCCCTGGGCGTTTTTGTGGGAGCTGGCTGAACCGTCGCTGCTGGAAGGCTGCTGTCTTTGCCTCCGAGGCAGGAGGCTGAAGTCTGCAGGACGGGCAGAGGGTGGGTGGACGTGCAGACCCTGGAAACCATGGGGATGGACAAGCTCTCACGTATTTCTCTCTACTTCCAACCCTGATGAGATGGGTCCCGCCTGAGAAGTTGGCACACTTTGTCCGGAAGGGAGGCACACACCTGGCTCAGGAGCCAGAGAGGCTAGGCAGATCCAGGAAGGTGGAACTGTGCCGGCACCACATGTGTGACCCCGGCTCAACCCTCTGAGTGTAAACAGCGGTGTGTGGGCTGGCCTGGTGGCGCAAGCGATTAATTGCACGCGCTCCGCTGTGGTGGCCCAGGGTTCGCCGGTTCAGATCCCGGGCGCGTACCGATGCACGGCTTGTCAAGCCATGCTGTGGCGGCATCCTATATAAAGTAGAGGAAGATGGGCATGGATGTTAGCCCAGGGCCAGTCTTCCTCAGCAAAAAAAAAGAGGAGGATTGGCAGATGTTAGCTCAGGGCCAATCTTCCTCACAAAAAAAAAAAAAAACAGTGGTGTGGCTGTTGCTTCTCTTCTGGCCTCCAGATCTCGTGCAGAAATGTCTCCGGTGATCCCTGTAACCAGGAATATGCAGGAGAGGGGATTCTGAGAAAAGTGCCCCAGCCAAGCCACACAGCCATCCGGCCCTGTCGCTGTGGCCCCAGCACACCAGCCTTACTTACAGTGCTCTGTAAGGCATAATTTCCAAACAAAGACATGAACACAGAGATGCTCCCTCCTAACACGACACAACCATCCTGAAAACACGCAGCCTGTTCCCCTTCCTTCGGGATGTGTTCACTCTCCTCTGCCAGCTCACACTCCCAAGTGTTGCCTGGTCCTGCAGCCGCTCTTAACACATCTTATGTTAGATGATAGCGCACAAGAGAGGAGAAGAAAATAAAGTGTGTGGTCAATAAACACACAAGCACACTCATCTCAAAAGCAGAAGAGACACTTCTGCAGCTGGTCATGTGGTCAAGCTGGCATCCATAACGACCTTCTTCCATTATGCAGACCACGCTCCTCAGCTGGTAAAGGTTCCTTGCCTGCCGGGAGACCCAAACCTTCACTCCTGATGGGTCTGAGCTGTCAGGAGTCCTGCCTGAATTGCATCATGGTGGTTTTTTCCTGACTTTAATCACAGGGCTGGGGAGGACTGAGAGGTGCCAAGTTCTCCGCATTCCACATGTGCTCCTCCTTACCCTCGCTGAGAAGGAGCAGCCCCACTTCCCCTCGACAGTCAGGCCCAATCACCCCAGCCAGCATGGTCTCCCGTCTTTTCCTGTTGATCCACTGGCATGAAGAGTCCAAAGTGGCGGGGCAGCAGCCTCAACTGACAGCCCAGTGAGGTCGTCCCATGTCCTCTGGAGGAAGCACTCTTGCCGTTGAGACTGAGCCCTCTAGAACCAAAAGTTGCAGGAATAGGAAGCACAGATTCTGCTGGTGGATCAGCAGAGGTGACAGTGAGAGGAGCCGCCCCCACTTCCACTTCTTGGTTCCCAGGTTCCTGAATCCTGGTGTGGAGAAAGAGCGCCACTTGTTGGTTGCTGACTTAGAGTATATACTGCACCCTGGAAGACATCATCCCAGCCCCACACAGTTACCAGCTAGCTGGCACTGTCACTGAGTCTTCAAAAGGCCATCAAGCACATCTATTAGAATGTCCAAAATCTGGAACACTGACAACACTAAGTGCTGGCGAGGATGTGGAGTAACAGGAATGCTCATTTTTAGCTGGTGGGAATGCAAAGTGGTGCAGCCACCTTGGAAGACAGTTTGGCGGTCTCTTACAAAACTAAACATACTCTTAACATACAATCCAGCAATTGTGCTCCTTGGTATTTACCCAAAGGAGTTGAAAACTTATGCCCACACAAAACCTGCACATAGATGTTTATAGTAGCTTTACTCATAATTGCCAAAACCCAGAAGCAACCATGACGTGCTTCAGTAGGTAAATAGATAAATAAACTGGGGTACATCCAGACAGTGGAATCTTATTCAGCACTAAAAAAAAATGAGTCAGCCCTGGTGGTCCAGTGGTTAAGAATTCTGTGCTCTCATCACTGTGGCCCAGGTTCGTTTCCCAGTCAGGGAACCACACCTTCCATCTGTCAGTTGTCACACTGTGGCAGCTGCATGTTGCTGTGATGCTGAAAGCTATGCCACTGGAATTTCAAACACCAGCAGGGTCACATGTGGTGGACAGGTTTCAGTATAGCTTCCAGACTAGACAGAGTAGAAGGAAAGACCTGGTCACCCACTTCTGAAAACATTGGCCATGAAAACCCTGTGAATAGCAGCAGAGCAACATCTGATATAGCGCATGAAGATGTGAGGATGGTGCAAAAAGACCAGGCAGGGCTACACTCTGCTGTGCACAGGGGCCCTAGGAGTCAGAATTGACTTGAAAGCACTGTTACTAAGCAAGGGCTCACTCCCCAACACTCATGGAAGCCAATACTATGGCACCGGCTTTTGAGAAAAGAATGAGCTTTATTGTGAGGTTGATGGTTAAGGAGACAGGAGGCAAAGCTCTCAAATCTGTCTCCTTGATCCAAGGTTTTGGGCAAAATTTAAGGAGTTAGGAGCTACTAAGCTGCAGCTGGGCCCATGTAAGCTGATGGGCTAGTCTTGAATCAGTCCCTGTATGGTAATCAAGCTACATGGGCTGCTGGAAGCCAGATTTTCCTTATTGAAGGCCGGGGTCATCCTGGGGCTATGGGTTCCCTCCTGGCACGTGCACAGTGCCGTCTCTGTTATTGAGCTGGGTTTGATTAATCAATGATATGTTTTAAGGAAGCAAAACTAGTTTAAGCTGGTCAACGTTTTAGGTGCTGTTTTAATTCCCCCCTTTTCTTTGTACATTCCTCAGTCTTGAGAGAAATAGGGTGACGACTGCTCTAGTTACTTCCTGGAACAGGCCTTCTATCTTAAATTCTTTTAGGGGGAAGGTCAAAGTTTCTTTCTGAGTCTTTTGTTCTTAAAAATAATCAAGCCTGGGGCCGGCCCGGTGGTGTAGCGGTTAAGTTTGCGCATTCTGCTTTAGTGGCCTAGGGTTTGCTGTTTTGGATCTGGGGCGCGGACCTGCTCACCGCTCATCAGGCCATGCTGAGGTGGCGTCCCATATAGAAGAGCTACAACTCTACAACTATGATATTCAACTATGTACTGGGGCTTTGGGGAGGAAAAAGAAAAAAAAGAAGAATATTGGCAACAGATGTTAGCATAGGGCCAATTGTCCTCAAAAAAATAATAACAATAATCAAGCCAATGAGACACATTTTGGGGTGGCAAATCCTGGTCCCCCACATTCCTGCCTTTGAAACTTCAAGAAGTTTCACAGTCTAGAAGCTGAATTGGTAGATTGTTCCATCTCACTGAACACCAACCAGTCTCCTAGTCCTGACAACAGGTTACATTCAGTCAGTCCAGTTACATTCAGTTCAGGAGGTGGTGATGCAGGTCAGCTCCCAAAGTTAGGCCTATACTGTGTAAGCAAGCAATCAGGAAAAACGTTAGTTTGGAGATTTGTAGCCAGATATGTCAGGAAACTAGAGGAATTCAGGATCCAGTCCAGTTTACAGGTAGAAAACAAAAACCTCAAAGACAATTAACAGAACTAGAATGTGTAGTATAGTTTCTACTGAAATATAATTTTTCCCTCTTAAGTCACCCTCATTTTTATCAAAGATAGACAAATTGAGACTCATTGGTTTGCAAAATAAGTCTAGTTTCAATAAACCTGGCCCAAATATTTACATAAGTACAGCAAGAATAGTAATTGATCATATAAGCTCTTTTAAATCTGCTTTGCTGGAACTTTTCATAAATAATCTCAGATTGAACTATAAAGGCCTCTCGAGGCCAGGAAAGCCAAGCTGAGGACTTGTCATCAGACTCTGCCTGCAATACCTATAGATTTGAGTGAATTACTCTCTTCTTGAGGTCCCCAAAATATCCTGAGGTTCTTGAACCTGCCAGGAAGTGACCTTCTTTACTCACCTGGTAAGGTTGCTGGGAACCCTGTAAGCAAGGTACTAGGCCAATTTCCAAGGGGCTTTATTTGTTCCATAAAGTCAACCTTTGTTCCTTAAAGCTGTCTGGTCATATCTGAGTCTATGCATGTTTCCCTCAAATATGACATTCCAGTCAAAGCTTTGGTAATATAACCAACGTTTCTAATTGTGCCCTGTTATAAGGAGAAGAGATTCTTACTGAACTTATGCAAATAATTATATTTCTATGAGAATAAGAATATTCACTCATTCTAAATTCTGGAGGGAACAGGTTGAGAGAAAAAGATAAATGTTTCAATTTTGCCTTAAATCCAGAATAAAATTTTTAAAAATCAGCAATATTTCAAAGAAAAATTCATTAAAAATTATAATCATCCTCATCAGTTCATTTGGCCCCATTTAATCAACTCTTGATCTTGATATTTTGTTAGCAGTTTTATGAAGCCATCAGTTTCTCCGTTGGAGTTCTGTAATTTCTTACCCAGTTCAGCTTTTTTTGTGTGTGTGTGGAAGATCAGCCCTAAGCTAACATCTGTGCTAATCCTCCTCTTTTTGCTGAGGAAGACCGGCCCTGAGCTAACATCTATTGCCAATCCTCCTCCTTTTTTCCCCCCCAAAGCCCCAGTAGATAGTTGTATGTCATGGTTGCACATCCTTCTAGTTGCTGTATGTGGGACGCGGCCTCAGCATGGCCGGAGAAGCGGTGCGTTGGTGCGCGCCCGGGATCCGAACCCAGGCTGCCAGTAGTGGAGTGCATGCACTTAACCGCTAAGCCACTGGGGCTGGCCCCCCGTTCAGTTTTATGATCTGAAAGTTTATCAGAAACCTGTATTCTAGAGTAAGTATCAGAGTTCTTCACATGAATCTCCCTGAAGATGACACATACTTGCAAAAGTATCAGAGTAAAACAATAACTGTCTGTAAATGACAAAAGATTTTAAAATGGCAATTGACAAAGAAATTTGGCTATTTCTGTGACATATAACATTTTATAATCAGGATAGATCAAAATTTTAGGAATGCTGTATAATTTTTAAAACACTTATATTAATAACATTTACCCATGCAATATAACATAAGAAGGTTTATCATCATTTACTTGACAATGCTTCCCATGCAATTTAACATCAAAAGATTTTAAAACACTTGTTCAAATAGGATCATAAACAATGCTTTGTTATCCATTTAACCAAAGTGACAACAGAAGATGTTAAAGGCAAATATAGAGAGTTATTAAACAGTTAAAAACAAAACCTTAATAGAAAGACCTCAGCCTTTTTGAACATAGGAAATTATTTTGACAAAACATAGAATTTCTGTCTTTTAGGTAGATTTACTCAAAGGTAAAGAAAGCTTTTATAATTTCTTTATCAAGAGCAGACTAAAAGTTCAAGAAAATTATCCTTTTAAGAGAGAGAAGAGCCAGCTCTGATGGCCTGGTGGTTCAAGTTCAGTGCTCACTGCTTCGGTGGCCTGCATTTGCTTTCTGGTAGTGGAACCACATCACCTGTCTGTCAGCTGCAATGCTGTGGTGGCAGCTCACATAGAAGAACTAGAACAACTTACAACTAGGATATACAACCATGCAATGGGGCTTTGGGAGGGAAAAAAAAGAGAGAGAGAAAACCAAATTCTAATTTTGCACCAGCTTACTTTTGATATTAAAACTTATTTACTTAATTAAATTCATTTTAATCTTAGCCAACTTGACCATGCACAAAACTCTCTTCTCAGGGCTCCTCTTCTATAAACTTTCTATAACATTTTTTTTACATTCAGAATTTGTTTCATGTCTTCCCTCCTTCCTAGTACTTTAGGAAAAATGTATCTTTCTTAACAAAACAAACAAAAATATCTCCATTATTTATACCTTCTTTACTGAAAACATACATCTTACTTTCCTTGGATACAAAGATGTTTTCCTTATTAATTTTTAGTAGCTTTAATCACATATATTATTAGAATTCTTAATTGTTAGAAACCTTAAATTTTAGTAAAAACTAAGAATTAAGCAATTATGAACTGTCTTTTATATTAGCCAAATTTATAAATACTTTTTATAATTTCTAGAAACATGCTAATTCATATACAATCTTTTTTTTTTTTTTAGGTGAGGAAGATTAGCCCTGAGCTAACCTCCATTGCCAATCCTCTTTTTGCTGAGGAAGATTGGCCCTGGGCTAACATTGGATCCCGTCTTCCTCTACTTTATATGGGATGCCACCACAGCATGGCTTGACAAGCGGTGCGTTGGTCTGTGCCCAGGATCTGAACCTGCGAATCCCAGGCCACCAAAGTGGAGCACGTGAACTTAACTGCTATGCCACCAGGCTGGCCTCCTACAATCTTTTAATAAAATATAAGACATGTTTACTAAGAGACTCAAACATAACATTTAGTTTTTCTGTAGTAAGAAGCCAAAGGTAGATAAATCTATGTTTAGTTATTAATATCTAATATTTTTTCTTATGTGGAAATGACCTAGATCATTTAATTTAGTAAAACTCTTAAGGTTTCAAGTTACCAAAAGGTTTTGAAGTTATTTTAGGTATATATACCATAACATTTATTGTTAAAAATTTGACCCAGAACTTTCATCTTTTTCACATCTCTTTAGTTTACTTGTCTCAATAATTACTTAGATTGCCTACAAAACTTCCCTGAGACATTAGGCAAAATCAACTATTGTTCTAAGTTATTTTCTCTGCTGAGAAATTTTGTAATGGAGATAACATGTCTGTATCATATCCAATGCTGATAACTCTGGAAATATATCTACTTTGATCAAACCAACAAACTTAAATAAGCTTTCATTTACCAAGCATTGTTTATATCACATTAACTTGAAAGACATTTGGCTTAGTTTTTATTACATTTACTTTAAGCCAATTAATAGAGATCTTTTAGAAATTATATGATCCAGAGGGAGAAAAATCTCAGATTTACAACATATACATATAGACATACATGAACAGAGAGACAGAGACCTTATAGCTTCTGTTAAATTATTTTTTATTTTATTTTTTCTTTTGGTGAGGAAGATTTGCCCTGAGCTAACATCTGTGCCAATCTTCCTCTATTTCGTATGTGGGATGCCTCCACAGCATGGCTGATGAGTGGCATAGGTAAACACCTCGGATCCGAACTCACAAACCCCAGGCTGCAGAAGCAGAGCGCACTGAATTTAACCACTACTCCATGGGGCCAGCCCCTTAAATTCTTGACTAATATGCTAGATGTGGAGCAAGGGCACTTCTATAGCTGTGCTTCTTTCCTTTTACAGAATAGACCTAATCGCAAGATTGTATTATAGTTCAAAGACCTGTTCTCAAGCCATACCTCACCAGACCCCAGTGAGTACTGGGGCCAGGCCGTAATACAAAAGAAAATATACCATTTACACACAATATAATTTACATATAACATAGATCAGAATGCTAGCTAGACTGCCAGGAGTACTCAAGACCAGACTGCCAGGAGTAACTTCCAAGTGAACCTTTTGCCCTGTCTCTAATTATCTTGGGTTGTCCAGGTCGAAGATTCAGGACTCCCCAGAATACAAGTCAAACTTATATCTCCAGAGGATCAAACTGGAGAGACAAAGTAAGGACAGTCACTTTCTTAAAGTTACTCACCCAGAGCCCAGAGACATCTTGATCCAGAAGCAATTTCTTTTTGCAAAAGTGAAAGAAGCACCAAGGAGCTGGAGTGCTGCGGCAGGGAAGCAGGAACCCGCCAACTGAGCCTGTAGACACATTCGGTCTAGGTGGCCACTTAGGGTCAGTGGCAAGGGCCCACACCCCATGGGGCCTACAGTGCCTCAGGCAGGCGGTCATAAGACCTTGCTCCCTTCATGGTTGCCAGAAATTGTTACCAAGCAAGAGCTTGCTGCCCAATGCACATAGAAGCCAATACTATGGCACCAGCTTTTGAGAAAAGAAAGAGCTTTATTGCAAGGTCAACTGACAAGGAGACAGGAGGCAAAGCTCTCAAATCTGTCTCCTTGATCCAAGGTTTGGGGCAAAATTTAAGGAGTTAGGGGCTACTAAGCTGCAGCTGGGCCCATGCAAGCTGATGGGCTAGTCTCGAATCAGTCCCTGTATGGTAATCAAGCTACATGGGCTGCTGGAAGCCAGATTTCCCTTATTGAAGGCCGGGGTCATCCTGGGGCTATGGGTTCCTACCTGGCACATGCCTAGCGCCGTCTCTGTTATTGAGTAAAGTTTGATTAATCAACAACTTGTTTTAAGGAAACAAAACTTGTTTAAGCTGGTCAATATTTTATGCGCTGTTTCAGCACTAACAACAACAACAATAAAAAAGAAATGAGGGGCTGGCCCGGTGGCGTAGTGGTTGGGTGCGTGCATTCCACTGTGGCGGCCCAGGGTTTGCCGGTTCAGATCCTGGGCATGGACCTACTCACTGCTCATCAAGCCATGCTGAGGTGGCATCCCATACAGAAGAGCTACAACTCTACAACTACGATACACAACTACGTACTGGGGCTTTGGGAAGAAAAAAACAAAAAGAGGAAGATTGGCAACAGATGTTAGCACAGGGCCAGTCTCCCTCCAAAAAAAGAAAAATGAGCTGTCAAGCTATGAAGACACGGAGGAAACTTCAGTGCATGTTACTAAGTGAGAGAAGCCAGTCTGAAAGGCTACATACTGTGTGGTTCCATCTATCTGACATCCGGAAAAGGCAGAACTACGGGGACAGTAAAAGGATCAGTGACTTCCAGGGGGTGGGGGGAGGGGGGACTGAACAGGCGGCATGCAGAGGATTCTTAGGGCAGTGAAACTACTCTGTGTGATGTCCAACATACACATCCTATCCATGTTTTGTTAAATTTATACCTAAGCGTATTTTTGAGTGGTTGTAAACGGTATTGTATTTTAGTTTCAGTGTACACATTCTCATTGCTAGTACACAGGAATACAGTTGACGTTTGTATGCTGTCCTTGTATTCTGTGACCTTGCTGAACTCACTTATTAGCTTTCTTATAGATTCCATAGAATTTTCTACATAGATCACCATGCTGTCTGCAAGTAAAGACAGAACATCCAGTACAAAGTTGAACAGAAGTGGTGATAGTGGTTATCTTTGCTTTTTTCCTAATCTGGGGGAAAACATTCAGTCTTTTACCATCAAGTGTGATGTTAGCTGTGGTGATTGCAAAGATGCCCGTTACCCTGCTGAGGAAGTTCCCTTCCAGTCTTGCTTTGTAGAGGTTTTTTTTTGTTTTGTGTGTGAGGAAGATCAGCCCTGAGCTAACATCTGATGCCAATCCTCCTCTTTTTTCTGAGGAAGATTAGCCCTGAGCTAACATTGTGCCCATCTTCCTCCACTTTATGTGTGGGACGCCGCCACAGCATGGCTCGACAAGCAGCGTGTTGGTGCGCACCCAGGATCCGAACCGGCGAACCCTGGGCCGCCACAGCGCAGTGTGCGCACTTAACCGCTTGCGCCACCGGGCCAGCACCCCTTTGTAGAGTTTTTTATCAGGAAATGGATGTGGGATTTACCACTTTTTTATTTTTGCATTTTTGAGGTAATCGTGGAGTTTTTCTTTTCTGTTAATACAGTAATCTACATTGGTTGATTTTCAAATGTGAACAAAACTTGACTCACTGGAATAAACTCCACTTGGTCAAGATGTCGTATTCTTTTTTTCAAGTCTTGTTGGATTCAGTGTGCTAGATTTTGTTAGAAACTTGCATACCTGTTCGTGTCATATTGTTCTGTAGTTTTATTCTCCTGTAATCTTTATTTGATCTGACATCGAGGCCTGCTGGTTTCACAGAACGCACACATCTGTACTAGCTTCCCTTCAACACTCACCCTCACTCCACACGGTTCACATGACGGTGTGCTTTGTGGTCCAGAGCCGCTAAACCAACTCCACGATCCACTCTGGTCCTCCCCCAGATAACCAGCCTGTCCCTCCCCCTGTCCACTGTGCTGCTCCTTGTGTCCTCGAAGGCCCATCCTTCCCTCGTGGTCCCTCTTGAATTGGGCCTGGCCTGTGGCTGCTGTCTACCTCTTTTTCCCTTGCGAGTTTGGAGCAGGGCCTGCTGTTTGCTCAAGGGAGCTGTGGCGGGAGCCTGTGTCCCTCCCCACCTGCTCAAGGGGCTCCGCCTGACCCCTAGGGAGCCTTCTCAGCTAAGGAGGGCCGCCTCTCCAGGGCAGACCAGAACCCCTGGGAGCCACGTTTAGAGTTTGGAAAAGTGTGTTCAGTATTCTCTTCACACTTTATTTATAACACAAGCCCCAGTAAAGCCAGATCACGCTCACGTTTCACGTTTAAATAAAAGAGGACTCAAAAACTGCTATCCACGAGAACTCCACCCAAAACAAGAAACAAAAAGCATTGTTGGTGCCAATGTTCTTCATTTCTGATAAATGAAAAGCCAAACTGGATATAATCCTGATTTTATTTTCTCATTTAAACATTGTAAATTTCATTGTACTCCAAGATTGTGCTATTCAAAGTGGCAGCAGACGCATCAGTGGGGGGCTCCTTTGAAAGGCAGGATTCCGTGTCCCACCCTAGGCCTGCTAAATTAGAAACTGCTTTTTAACAAGATCCCCAGGGTGATTCTGTGCACATGATGGTCTGTGTTGGTGCCATGCTTAGAATCTTCACAAAGAATGTATGGATATCATTCTACATAATTTTGCTTTTTAAATTTAGGTATTTCAATCATCTGGAACTAATTTTTATGTTAGGTGTGAAAAAAAGTGCTCTAACAATTTTTCCCTAAATGATTAATCAGCTGTCTTGGTATCTTTTATTGAGTATCCATCTTGTCCCTACTAGGGACATATTAAGTGGGGAAAAAAGAAAAGCTAATTATAAAATCACATAAATAGTATGATCTTATATTTGTTCAAAGAAAAGATAATGCAAAAGAAATGAACAGCACTCCAAAGATAAATACTGTCTGAGCTGTGATAGGATAAGCCAAAGATTCAGAGCCGCTTGGAAGAAAACTGTGCCTAAGTCACAGGCCTTCAAACATCCCGTTCCTACACAGAAAACAACCAACCTTTGGTTGAGATAGGGGTAGGGGGAGAGGTGGGTACAGTAATTATCTTGAGCCTGCAAAAATAATTCTCTCAAAGACCACATATCCTATGATACCATTTATTTGAAATGCCTGGATAGGCGAACCCACAGAGACAGAAAGGAAATTACTGGTTGCCGGGCTCAGGGATGGGGAATGCGGAGGGAGTGCTCATGGGTATGGGGATTTTCTTTTGGGCTGATGAAAGTGTCCTAAAATTGACGGTGGTGACGGATCGGCAGCACCGTGAATACACTTAACCGTCGAATCGCACACTGTAAATGGATGAACGTGTGGCATGTGCATCCGCTCTCAATAAAGCTGTTAAAAGGCTCTTAATTCTTGGCCAGCATTTGTTGAGCGCGTTAACTACAGGCGCCCTTCGCTGTTCTAGGACAAACTCGAAATACGAGGTGTATTTATCTGAGTTTTCACCTAGCCTGCAGGCCGCCTGGTCACACCGGTATTTGGGGCACTGTCTAGCTGTCTACCAGCAGGGCGCACGGAGACGTCGCGTCCCCGCACGCCGAGACGGGGCGCCCCACAGCACCCCTCCTGTTGGAGCTTTCCCTCCAGCACGTGGAGAGGCTCCTCCTGCGTGCGTCCCGCTACCCGCCAGGCCCGGCGGTCGGCACCTCGTGGTCACTGGGCCCCGGGCGGGGCGGGACCCGCGGTCACTCGGCGGGGCGGTCCGGCCCCCGCGCGCCGCCCCGTGCGGGGTCCCCGGGCCCCCCGACCTGCGCGCGCAGCCCCCGCGGGGTGGCCGTGGGGGGGGCGGGCGGTTGGAGGCGGGGCGGCGCCGGGGCGGGGGTGCCGTTGGGGGCGGGCCGCGCAGGCGCGCTGCGTCCCGGCGGTTTCGGCCCGCCCGCCTCTCCGGCCCGTCGCCGCCGGCCCGCCCGCGCGCCCCGCCGTTGGCGCCGGCATGTCGGGCCCCGGGCCGCGGGAGCCGCCGCAGGCGGGCGGGCCGGCGGGCCCCGAGGGCGCGGACGCGGCGCTGGGCGAGGCGGGGCTGAGCTTCACGACCACCGACCTGAGCCTGGTGGAGATGACGGAGATCGAGTACACGCAGCTGCAGCACATCCTCTACTCGCACATGGAGGCGGCGGCGGCCGACGGCGAGCTCGAGACGCGCCTCAACTCGGCCTTCCTGGCGGCGGCGGCGCCGGGCGCGGCGGCGGGGGGCTTCGCGGCGGCGGGGGCGCGGCGGCGGCGGCGGGGGGGGGCGCGCCGCCCGTGTACCCGGTGCTGTGCCCGCCCGCGCTGGCCGACGGCGGCTTCGCGGGCGCCAGCCCGTGCCTGGGCCACATCGACTTCCAGGAGCTGCGCATGATGCTGCTGAGCGAGGCGGGCGCGCCCCCCGCCGCCGCCGCCGAGAAGACGCCGGGCGCCGACGGCCCCCCGGGCGCCCCCCGGCCCAAGGCGTCCGACGGCGCGGCCAAGGAGAAGGCGGCGGCCGGGGAGGGCGCGCCCGAGGCGCGGGCCAAGTCGGCAGTGCGCGTCCGCCTGGAGGACCGCTTCAACAGCATCTCCGCCGAGCCCCCGCCCGCCCCGCGCGGCGCCGAGTCCCCGGAGCCGGGCGTGGCGCTCAACAAGTGGGTGCCCACGCCCCGGGCGGGACGGGGACGGGGAGGGCGCGGCTGCGGAGGGAGGACGTGGGTGCGGAGGCCGCCAGCTTGGCCTCTCAACGGGGAGCAGGACCTGCTGGGTCAGGGTGTAGACAAGGCGATCCTGTGCAGAGGGCGCCAGCCTGCCTGCCTGCGGCTGGATCTCAACAGGGAGCAGGACCTAGGACCTACTGGGTCTGGGTGTAGACAAGGCCACTGGTCTCCCTCTGGCTGGCGTCCCTCAGCAGGGAGCAGGTTCCCGGGGTCTGGGTGTAGGAGACTTGTTGTGAAGCTTTGAATATACAATACAGCTTCAGCCTGCAGCAGGATTGCCAGCCCACGGTGATCTCCCCAGGACGAGTATGGAAGAGGAGTGGCCTCTCTGCTTGGGTGACTTCTCAGCTTTCTATCCGTCCCCACTGTGTAGTTTTCCCCATTTTGCCCATAGTCATCAGATTTTGGAAGATGGCCCCAAAAAGAGAGATTGCTGTCAAGGGTGTGATAGGAAGGGAGGTGCAACTAAAAGATGACACACGGCCCGGTCTTCCTCTGTGAGAAAGAGGAGACTTTGAACCATCCCCAACAGCACTGGTTGATTGTTGCAGAGGTGTCCATGATGAGGGGTGGTGGTCCCAACAGATCTGAGGTCCTCTCTAGAAAATCTCACATGACCTATTAGAGTGACAGTAAGTGCGGGGTCTCAGGACACTTACCTGCCTCGAATTCTTCACATTTCTGGGTTTTCTTTTGTCTTGGCAGTTTGGTAACTCTTATTCGACATCCATCCGAATTAATGAATGTTCCTCTTCATCAGCAACAGAACAAATGTACAACGTTAGTGAAAAATAAAACTGCTGCTGCGACCGCCGCTTTGCAGTTCACTTACCCGCTGTTTCCCACAAACTCCTGCTCCTCGGGCGGGAGCGCCAGCCTCTCGCAAGCACAGGTGGGCCGACGACACGTGGAGCTCTGCTCTTTCCTGTTAAACGAATTTATTTTAGTTAAGTACCAAGGATTTTGTTTTTCTTTGATTGAGCTTAATGACCTTTTAAACTCCAGAGTATTTATGTGATTTGGGAACATTTTAAAATCCTCAGTGCACCTAAAGTTCTTCAAATTGGATGTTAGTAGCTTTGTCATTACTTCTGTTAAAGTGCATTTTATATGTGCAGTAAAGAGAAGATTAAGTTGCATATTGATGAAATTCCTGTTGCTTCATTTTTTCCAGAGTTCTAGTAACTCCTGTTCTATACTTGAAGCTGCCAAGCATCAGGATATTGGATTGCCTAGAGCATTTTCTTTCTGTTATCAGCAAGAAATTGAATCCACTAAACAGACTTTAGGTAGTAGAAACAAAGCTTTGCCTGAGCAGGTTTGGATTAAAGTGGGAGGTAAGCAACACGCAGAAGGTGGCAGGTATTCTGTCCTGCCTGGGTTGTGTCCTCCATGTCATCGTAGCTTTGGGCGGGTGAGGGAGAGAGGTGGTTTATAAACATGTGAGGTGATCTTGGAAGCGCATTTGTATCTGAGGGATCCTTCTTCCAACTCTCTTCTCATCATCGCACTTGGAACATTCTTTTGAATTTTGAACATCATTTTTATACTTGGTATGGAAACATTGAGTTTGGGGGCTGCCTTTTCTTAATAGTAAACTAAACTCCTTAAACAGAAAAATGATAGACTTACATAAGTTTTAAGCTATGAAATTACTAAAACAATAGTTTTTGTTTTTTTCCTTATTTTGTACTTCGTGAGTGAGGGAGGAGTCTGAAATCTGCTAAAAGCTTTAGGAGACAGTCTGCAGATGGGCAAAGATTGACTTGAGAGCAAGAGACCATAAGGTGATTCAGAAAGTTTTAGAAATAAGGAAACTGCAGGAGGCAGGCTTTGCTTACCTCCAAGGTTAAGTCTCAATCCCTTTCTCCCTGGAAACAAATTATTTTTCAAGTTATCCAACAAAATAACACAACTTACACTGAGCTTCTCAAGAGCTAATGAAGATAGGATAGGGACGGAGTGCTCCTGCTTTCTCCGTGTCAGTAATTAATTTTTCCTTGTTATGAAATTTTATGCAAAAGTATATGTTTACATTTGTAAGGTATAAAGGTTAATATTAAAATAGTCCCTGTACTGACTACTCAGCTTGGGGGATAAATATTACCAATACTTGTGAGTCCCCTCTGGGTTTCCCTTGAAAAGTGATCAGTGCTCTGAAATCTGTGTTAGGCGACTCTTTCGCTTTAGGCAATTGGGCTTTCGTGGCATCTTGGGAATGCTCATCACCACACATACTACTTAGATGCCTGCTGTTCTTTGTTTGATGGAAATTTGACATATTTCTGTAGCATAAATAAAAGGTATGCTGGGATTACTGCCTTTGTGGGGAGCATCACGTGTAAGATGAGGGCATATTTAGTCCTAAACCACTTCGGTTTTGTCGTCTTCTGAGTATTGCAGTCAGAATGTCAGCTGTCATATTAGCATAATTGTATGTAAAGAAAATCTTTCGGGGGCCGGCCTGGTGGCACAAGCGGTTAAATGCGCGCGCACTGCTGCGGCCGCCTGGGGTTCACTGGTTCGGATCCCGGGCGCGCACCGACATACTGCTTGTCGAGCCATGCTGTGGTGGCATCCCATATAAAGTGGAGGAAGATGGGCATGGATGTTAGCTCAGGGCCAGTCTTCCTCAGGAAAAAGAGGAGGATTGGCAGATGTTAGCTCAGGGCCGATCTTCCTCACACACAAAAAAAAAGGAGAAGATCTTTCAGAGAAAATATTTCCAGCTTTTTTTTTTTCCATTCTGAATATCTGGAAAATCAAACATCTTCTTGGGTGCTCTACTCAAAGATGACAGTTAACACCTGGCCATGGAAGAGGGGACTTCTGAAAGGTTACACCGATCACGTAAGACTCGGAGTGTTTAAATTCAGTGGTAGGGTTACTTTCGGGTCCGTGGCTTGGAGCCTGGGGCTTCGTGCCGAACTGCGGCAGTCGTGCGGCTCCTCCCGTTCCATTCTCTGCGTCCTGCACCCACTGATGTTTCTCTTTTGGATTGAAAATGCCAAAAAATATACTTAGCATTAATGGGGGTAAGTTAAGAAGAATAAAAAATTAAAATACCACTTTTTTCTTGTTTTGCAAAGAAGAAGCGCTATGTAAACAAGCCATAAATAAGAGGAGTCGGAGTAGAATCCGTCCGCTGGACACACACTTAGAACGAAGAGCGCTGGGAGAGATTCAGAACGTGGGCGAAGGCTCCATGGCCGCACAGGGTGCCTGGCAGTCCGCGGAGTCCGCGCAGTCCAACCTCGGGGAGCAGACCCAGAGCGGGCCCCAGGGAGGAAGGTCCCAGCGTAGGGAGAGGCACAACCGCATGGAGAGAGATAGAAGGTAATGCGTGTGGTTGATTGCCAGGCCGATTTGTATGTAGTTACTTAGACATGCGAGCGTGTTACAGTTATTAGTACTAATAGGCAAGTTATCGCATAGAACAATACCTTAGCCATTTCTGTGTTCAAAGGAGGAGGGCCGGCCCCATGGCTTAGCGGTTAGGTGCTCGCGCTCCGCTGCTGGCGGCCCGGGTTCGGATCCCGGGCGCGCACCAACACACCACTTCTCCGGCTATGCTGAGGCCGCGTCCCACATACAGCAACTAGAAGGATGTGCAGCTGTGACATACAACTATCTACTGGGGCTTTGGGGGGAAAAAAATAAATAAATAAAATCTAAAAAAAAAAAAGGAGGAAAAGTTGGCAAGAGTGAACACTGACTTTGTTTTGCTAGGTGGGTCGGGGTCCCAAGCTGTGATGGTTCACGAGGTCCCACACCCCCAGGTGTGATGGTTCTGGAGAAGGACTCATGGCTTCGATTTATTACAAGAGAGGATCCAGCAGCATTAGCCAAGGCGAATGGGGAGAAGCACTAGGGGACCAGGTGCAGGCTCCCGAGCCCCCCCCACTAGAGTCACAGGATGCACTTCCCTCCCCCAGCGCCAAGCTCTGGCCACGTGTGAGGTGGTACCAGCCAGGAAAGCTCACTAGGGACTCAGAACTCCGGGGTTTACTGGGAGCCTGTCTTGTAGGTGTTCCCTACCTGGCACCCAGCCAATTTCCAGACCCCCAGAAGGAAAGCCAGTGTTTGACATAAGCTGTGTTGTTTGCACAGGAAGCCCCTCTTAACTGGTGATGGTGGGAACCCTCTACAAGTCTCAGTTCCCTGATGGCTGTCAGGGCTGGCCGTGTGAGCAGGTGTCCTAAGCAGAGCTGGTCTACTGGCTTGACTCTTTCCTGCACACAAATCACTGGTTTTTCTTGGTTCTTTTAAGAACACTGGGGAAGGAGGAGGTTAATGCTGTTATTTAAGGCGTTTTATTGTGGATTTTATTTGTGCTATTCTTCTATGTAGATTTAACAGGTGGTTAATTTTTCTCTATTTCAGCTGGATTTTTACATGATGTTTCCCTAACATACAATTAATTAACTTATTTATTGAGTACTTTGAACCAATTTCTGTTTTAGGCTCAGGAAACATAGATGGAGCAAGACACATATTCAACTTTGAAGCTACAGTGTTGAGCTAAAGCCATATCGTTTCTGTTCAAAGGTGTACATTAGAGCTAGCCAGCCAGCTAGATGCCTTTCTTAACTGCGTGTACACACGCATTCCAACCAGAGGACTTCACTGAACTCACCGTGAATTATGAAGGGCATTTTTCCTGCTCTGACGTCTGTTTAATAAACATTTAACGAATACCTACTATGTGAAAACCGTCACACTATATGTTGACAGTAAAAGTTTGAATTCTTACCCTGCCATTTCCTAGTTTAACAACCTTCTGCAAATTCTTTACCTCTCATCTCGAGTTTCTCATCTATAAAAGAGAGATATTACCTACCTCATAGATTTGAGATCAGAATTAAATGAGCTGATATGTGAAGGGTGTCAGGCCCAGTGCCTGGAAGGTAGAGAGCACCCAGCTGTGTTCTACCTTACGAAGTCTCTACATAGCACTCCAAGTGTCCAGGTGTCCAGGCGTCCAGCTGGGAGGCTGGGAAGATGGGAAACAAGACTGTCTGGTAGAAGTGGTTCAGTGGCGGCTTACGTGGGACTCAGCATGTTACTAAATCGGGTTCGCAAAAATTAAAGATGGTCTAATAATAAGACTCCAGCTGTGATTTTAATTATCTCTAAAAGACCAGTTTTCGGGATATTAACAGGCTGGTAGTCTGTGATCCTTTTTGAACCAGGGCCCCTTGGAGAATCGAAGCCGTGAATCCTGTCTGTGAGTGAGCTCCCCGGAACATGAGGGCAGGTTAATAACTGTCGGGTGAAAGAATGCTCTTCCCAGAAAACCCACACGCAGCGTTTTGCTTCCAGTTTCAGGGGTTTGGACCTGCCCGTTGCTCCTGGCCTGAGAAGTAAATAGGGAAAACTGCAGGGAATGCAGCCGTGAGGGGAGGGCGCCCCGAGGCAAGGGGGTCCCAGGAGCAGCAGCGGCAGAGTGACGGGCACCCAGCCTGGAGGTGGTGGTGGGCACTTCCCCAGCACTCAGAGTCCTTGAGAAATACGAACCCTCTGCTCCTTGGGTTTGTTCCAGCCTCTCCATGTGATGCTTTGGATTTTGACTGTAGGCGCAGAATCCGCATTTGTTGCGATGAGTTGAATCTTTTAGTCCCGTTCTGCAACGCCGAGACCGATAAGGCAACAACTCTTCAGTGGACCACAGCGTTCCTGAAATATATTCAGGAAAGACATGGAGATTCTCTTAAAAAGGTTAGTATGTAGGCTGGGTAGACTTTCAGAATTTTATAAACTTATCAGTGTTCTTATCCTTTTTCCCCTGAGAATCCCAAACTCTCCTTTGTTTCCTGGAATCTGATGTCCGACCCTGAGTCCACTATGAACAAAGCTCTGCTCGTTACTGAGGTAACTTGTCATTTACTAAAGTGACTCATTCACTAAACTGCAGAATACAGATGACTGAAATGTCAGTGGTCGGGTAGACTGAGCGCCTGCCCTCTGCAGTGAGTTGTGCTGGGGTGGGAAGGGGTTTCAGAGACCTGTAGGGTGGGATTTCTTTTTGCCCTCAGAAAACTTTGTAAAAGGGATGAAGCAAGAATAGCTTAAAAAAAAAAGAGGCAAATAAATGTGAAATAAATAGTCTGGACTTCAAACGCATCCAGAGAAGAGACACCTCCGTGGGTGGGTGGCTGGGGATGACTTGGGGGCTCTGGGGCCCAAGCGTCTCAGCTCCTTAGGATACCAGCGCCACCTCGACCCTGTCTGTTTGGTCCCAGGCGATTCCCAGGCAGCGAGCTGGGCTCCTGCAGGACTGAGCGCTTGGCGTGTGAGTCCAGCCCGCCCCCTCTGTGCTGTTTCCCAGGAAAGAATGGAGGCGTTCGAGGCCTTGGGGGGACCTCGGTGCCAGGTTCTGGCCTCAGAATTCTGTGGGTCGGGATGAGTGGTGAGGAGGCCTTAGTGAAGTGAGCCCAGAGCGTCCTGATTCTGTTCCTTGTCCAGAGCTGTTGTGCAGCAGCCGCTGTTGACCGCAGCCCCAGTCTGATCAGAGGACTGAGCTGAGGGTGGTCTCACAATTGTGGAGCCTTTTTAACAAGAGCATCCTGCATCAGGTCCTGGAAGGGCCTGAGAGGGCTCCTCCCCAGCCAGAGGGCCCCCCTCTGGGGCTGTGTGCGGACAGTTTGTCATCTCGGTTTCCCTTTTCTGTGTCCACGTGACATTTACATCTTGTGAGTTATATAATTTCATCAAGTTCCTTATTTTCATTGTACGTTTAATTGCATTTTGAAATAATACTTATGTCAAATTTGTTCTAATTGGATCATTTATGGTTATTTTTAATGCAGTTACCCTAATATTTTTTAGAGGTAGACTATTGGTTTATTTTAATAAAATAAAGCTTTAATATTTTTAAAAATGACTTAATGTTTGGCTCTGTGTACCTACTAGTAAACTGTTATTGATATAATTCATTCAAATATGATGGAGGTGTTTACAACAAAAAAAACTCATTAACTATCTATATATATACTCAAAGATTAAATAGATTAAAAACTCATGGGTACTTTATATTATATATATTATGCTTCCCGGATAATTCTGAAATTTAATTACATGGAACTTGTGGATTGTTTCTGGGTCGGATGGTAGGGCCTGTCAAGAAACAGGCTGAAGTGAGGTCAGTTAGCAGTGTGTGGACTGGGCCTGAGTGGCCGAACCCTGTACTTAGTTGTGTCCGTGGCACCTTCCCCCTCTTGCTCCCATGAATATTTTGTTCTTAAAGATACAGTACATGAGAGTCTCAGGTGATTTTCCTGAATTATCTTAGTGCATATTTCGTCCCACAAATCTTTCCTTCTCCAACCAGGCTTCTGTGCAAGATGCTGGGGGCACTTAGAGTGAGACAGAGACCCTGCTGGCTGGAGGGAGGCGGTCACCAAGGAGGCAGGGAACAGAGGTCTCTGTCCTGTCTCAAGGACGAGACCCTGCTGTGCGGGCCCCACCTGCAGAGGGGGCTTCTTAGGTTGGGTGCCGGGGTGGGGCCCTGGAAGGTGGCATGGTCTAACCGACAGTTTGCAGAGGTCACTCGCTGCTGTGTGGGGAGAATGGACTTGGGAAGTAGAGGTCGGGGTTGGGGGGGAGTGAAGGCCAAGACCCTGGTCGGGAGGCCACAGGCGCAGCTCCCCAGGACTGGCCCAGGGGCAGCGGTGGAGTGCGAGAGGCACGTGGCTTGAGCATGTATTTGTTGGCGGTGCCAGATGTGGGATGTGCTGGAAAGAGGAATCAGGGACCACTCGGGTTTCTGGTTGAGCATGAGCAGCTGGATGGGTGGTGCTGTTTACTGAGATGAGAAGATGGGAGAAACAGGGTGAGGTGGAGCAGAATACATGTTCTATTTCGGACACACGAGGTTTTCGGTGCCCAGGAGGTGGCAGGTGGACGTGTGGAGAAGGCCATTGTGGTTCGTGGTTGACAGCAAATAGTTCACCTTGTATTCTTTTTCTAATGCACCTACAGAACAAGGAATACCTGTATACCCATCTCCTCATCTCAGCAGTTAACATCAACCACACTTACTTCATGTACACACACACACACACACACACACACACACACACAGATATTTGCTGTACATTTTCAGACAGTTACAGACATCATGAACCTTCACCTCTAAATATTTTCTGCATGCATGTCCTAAAAAACTCTGATGCCATTATCATGCCTTACAAAGCTGATAGTAATTTTCTCACATCATCCAATACCCAGTCCATATTCACATCTCCCGAAAATGTTTTACAAGTGACTTTTATAGCTGGGTTTTTTTTCCAAACCAGCATCCTGTATCTAGGAATGCATTTATGTTTTCAGGCTCTTTAAGCCTCAACAATCCCACCCCAGTTATTATGATGTTGAGATTTGAGATCAGGCCAGGTGCCTGTTGAATGTCCTGCATTCTGGATTTACATGACTCACTTTATTTATTTATGGTAATTTTAAATTTTGCTATAACTTCAGACTTACAGAAAAATTACAGTAGTACTAAGAGCTCCTTGTATCCCGATGCGGTTCACCCAGAGTCACCAGTGTTAACGTTTCACCCGCTTGCTCAGTCTCTCTCTGTTTTTCTGAGCCATTTGATAGTAAATTGCAGACACCATGCCCCTTTATTCCTAAATACTTCAGTGTATATTTTTAAAGAATAAGTACATTATCTTACATAACCAGAATACAATGACCAAAATCAGGAAATTGAGCATTGGTGTAATATTGTTATCTAATGACAGATTAACATTCAAGTTCTGCTGTTGTCCCAGTAACACCCTCTACAGCTTTTTCCCAGTCAGGATCCAGTCCAGGACCACAGCTACGCGTTGCTGTGGCAAGATGACGTTTTGGAGTCGTCAGGTGAACCTCAGTGAGGTTTCCTCTCCAGGCTGCTGGCCAGCTGCCCCCTGCCTCCCTCTCTGATCCGTCACCGGCACTGATGGGGCCAGGGGCTGCTGCTTCCTTCTGCTTTGCCTTCCCCCTCCGTCCATCTGAAGTCAGGCGAGCCCTGCGACCCAAGCCGCCCCTTTGCCCCCTCTCCACGGCACCAGCCCAGGTTCTGCGGTGCGGACATGCTGCTCCCACTCCTGTGATCCTGCAGGAACTCTCGACTCACGACCCCTGCCGCAGCCACCTTTCTCGGCTCCTCTCAGTGCAGAGCCCCAAGGGATTGTCTGTCCCCCGGGGCCCTTCTCCAGCACCCTTTGGTGGCCAGAGCCCTCTTTAGCCAGTGAGGGGTCTGCGGGTGAGCGTGGACCGCTCCCCGTTTCTGTCTTCACTGGCTTCAGGCCACCGCCCTCGCTGGCGTTCCTGCTTCCTCCCTGGGCGCGCCTTCTCTCCCTGCCTTCTCGGTGATGGGCGCCGGGCTTAGTCCATGGTCCGGGTGCTGAGCTGGGTTCCCAGCAGTCAGTGCACAGCGTCCACTGATCCCCGTATTGAGTGAGGTGCCTCCCCCACCTGTACACGAGCCCTCCTTCACCCTCTCCAGGCAGGAACCCCCAGCCTTTGGCTCCCAAGGGCAGGGAGGATCTGCGCCTGCCTTGGTGGGTGGGCCCAGCATGAGGAGACCCTCCTCGCAGTGCTTTGGCCGCCGCTGCTTGAGCGCCATCTCCACCTGCAGAGGCCCTGGGGCCCTCCTCCGCAGCCTCAGGCTCCACCAGCACCGCTGTGGGCTGTTCCTCCCGTTGCTGTCGGTGGGCTGGTCGCTGGCCCTCGGGGTCCTAGTGAGTTTGTGCCTCCTTTATTCTTCCGTCATTCCCGAGCTGCTTCATCTGTGCCCGGATTCCCCCGATTCCTGGGGGATCTGGCCATGTTCTTGGCCTTCCCAGGGAACCGGCTGTGGTCTTGTTCTGCTCTGTTGGATTTTTGGGGGCACAGGAGGCAGTGGTAGTGTTTTTTCTATTATAATTTTGCTTTTATTGTAATTATTTAAAAACCTTACTTTTTCTATTCTTCCCTTCTTTCTGTTTTTTGAGTTTTATTTTTCCTGCTGTCTTGAGTTGAAGTTTAGTACTTCATTTCTTTCCAGTCTTTCTGAGCGGGGCGTGTAAAGCAGATTTGTCTTCGTGCTCTTTCTGAAAACTTCCCACAGGTTCAGATATAATGCTTTCATTGTCTCCAGATACCTCGTAATTTCGTCTGTTTGCCTCTTCAACACAGGAATTCTCTGGAAGTTGGTGTTTAATTTTCCACATATGTAGGGAGGGGGTTTTTCCTGTCTTTTTTTTGCATGTTTCTCAAACTTATCACATTGTGGTTAGTGAAGATGGTCTGTATAAAAAAGCAGTTTTTAGAAGACTTCTATTGTGACCTCGTATGTGGTCAATTTTTAAAAGTTGTGTGTTTATTTGGAAGGAATGTGCGTTCTCCGTGTGGAGAATTCCGTGTGTGTATCAGGCTGAGATTGTGGTTCAAACCTCGGCTCCCGCGTCTGCCCGGCCTGCTGTCCCCAGGGTCCTGTGGGACGGCTCGCGCTGTGATTGGATTTGTCACCTCCCTTAGAGGTCTCTCGTGTTTGCTTTCACGGGTCCAAGCTTTGTGAGGTGCGCACATGTTCCGGTCCGTGGGTCTTCTCTGTGCGTGGTTGCGTGTGGCCGGTGATGTCAACCTGACGTGCCCTCATTGTTTCCTTTAACCCTTTGCCTTCAGTTCTCTCTTCTCTCCATTCAGACAACACCAGCTTTGTTCCCCTGCATAACTTCCTGGTATAATTTCCTGACGTGTAATTGGAACTATCTCTCTTTTTCTTACTAATACAGTTTTTATTATTGGCATTTTCATATTTACAAATCTAAAGTGAATATCAACTTTGGTCAGGTGTCATCTCAAGGTGATTTGATGAGTTGTAAAAATCTCTTAAAACTCAGTTATTTAACTTATGTTTGGTTGAAAATAGATGCTAATTGAGAGAGTCGAATGACAGGTGTGCACCTCTGGCTCGGCTGAGCGGGGCTGGGGGCTGGAGAGGGCGCTCGTCTCCTGCTCTCACAGGCACCCCTCTGCCAGTGAGTCGACTCCCGACTCCCGGGGATCCTGTAAGGGTCTAGGTTGAGCTGCAGCTTAACGCCTGTTCTGGGGAGCTGTTCAAAATAAAGATGGATGGCTAGGGCTAGCCTCCCCATTGTGTCAAGATTATTTAGAAAATCTCCCAAGTACTTTCTTATATCTGAGAAATGATTATTTTCTTTTTTCTGACTTATGCTTAGTTATTCTCAAAAGTAAATTCTACCTTTTGAAATATAGACAAATATTTTATGTTTGGGCTCTGGGTATTAAATATAGGAAATTATCAAAATGTGGTTTATCTTAAATTGCATTGAGACCCTAACACCTTTTAAAGTTTGGGAAGAAAATTAGAGTATCTTTATGTGCAAATACAGCTTCCGAGGTAGGGAGTGGTTGCCTTGGCGGGGATGCCACCTGGGCTGTGGACAGATGGTGTGCTGCAGCCCTTCCAGGTGTTGAGAAGTTAAACCAAGGGCAGCAGAGCCATTTATACATCCCTTCCTGGACCTGAATTAAATAGAAACCTACTGCAACCCAGCAACAAAAAAGACAACCTGATTCAAAAATGGGCAAAGAACTTGAATAGACATTTCTCCAAAGAAGAAAAACAAATGGCCAATAAGCAAATCACTGATGAAAAGATGCTCAACATCACTGATCATCAGGGAAATGCAAGTCAAAGCTACAGTGAGACACCACCTCACACCCATTAGGAAGGCTCCTATCAAAAGAACAGAAGATAACAAGTGTTGGCAAGGATGTGGAGAAATTGGAACCCTTGGGATTGCTGGTGGGAACGTAAAGTGGTGCAGCTGCTGTGGAGAACAGTCTGGTGGTTCCTCAAAAAGTTAAACATAGAATTACCACGTGATCCTACAGTGTCACTTCTTGGTTTATACCCAAAAGAACTGAAAGCAGGGACCTAAATGGATACTTGGACATGAATGTTCACAGCAGCATATTCACAATAGCCGAAAGGTGGAAGCACCCCAAGTGTCCATTGACAGATGAATAGATAAACAAAATGTGGTCCATCCATACAATGGAATATTATTCCGTCATAAAAAGGAAAGAAATCCTGACACCTGCTACAACGTGGACGAACCTTGAGGACATTATGCTCCATGAAATAAGCCAGTCACAAAAGGACAAATACTGTGTGATTCCACTCGTATGAGGTCCCTAGAGGAGTCAAGTTCACAGAGACAGAAAGTAGGATGGTGGGTGCCAGGGGCTGGGGGAGGGGGATGGGAGTTGGTGTTTAATGGGGACAGAGTTTCAGTTTTACCAGGTGAAAAGAGTTCTGGAGATGGATGGTGGTGATGGGTGCACAGCAATGTGAATGTATTTAATGCCACAGAACTGTACATTTACAAACAGTTAAAATGGCAAATTTTATGTTATATATTTTTTTCCTAATAAAAAATATGTAAACCTAGATTTAATTGTGTAAGAATGCTGTGCTTTTTTAAAAAAAAACTGATGGAAATTTATACATGCATAAAAATGGAGAGAACAGAATCATGAACTCCCGTGTCCCTGTAACTCAGCTTCAGGCATAATTTTGTTTCATCTGTACCTCCCCATCCTCCCACCCTTGCTGAATTATTGTTTTTTTTTTTTTACTTTTTTGCTGAGGAAGATTGTCCCTGAGCTAACACCTGTGCCAATCTACTTCTATTTTGTATGTGGGATGCCGCCACAGCATGGCTGACAAGTGGTGTAAGTCCACACCTGGGATCCAAACCCGCAAACCCGGGCCTCCAAAGCAGAGCACACAGAACTTTAACCACTCAGCCATGGGGCTGGCCCCCCCCCCTTCCTTTTTCCTTGCCATTTATCTGTGGAAGAAACTGAATACTTTGTCCTGTAGAATTTCCCACCTCCTGCGTTTTGCACACCCAAGACCTTTTGTTTCCTAGAGGCTGGTGAGATTCTGGTTGTCTGCTTGTACTAACTAGCCTTCTACTGCGTGAGGTTGAGACTGACCTGCCTGCTCAGGGCTGGTCAGTCTGACCGAGTGTTAACACTGAGGCCTTTTAAAAAGCGTGTAGGGGCAGAGCCGCATGAACGAGGACCTGCCGCCAGCAGGGCGCTGCAGGAGTCAGCTCTTAGTCTTACGTGTAGAGAGAGCATGCCTGCCACGGAGCACTCCTCAGTCTGCGTGGAATCAAACAGGTGCTCGTGGGGGGAGGGTATGTAATGGGTCAGAGTGTCTGGGGCGGTGGAAAGTTCTGGAGGTGGATGGTGGTGATGGTTGTACGACAGTGTGAATGTACTTAATGCACTTGAGTTGCACACTTGGTAAATGTGTGCAAGTAAAATGGTAAATTTTATGTTGTGTCTATTTGACCACAATAAAAATAACAAATATTAATATAGCTTCTCTTTTTAAATATGAGAAGCCTTTACAATGTGGTCAGGCATTTTAAGAATCTATTGGAAAACTAAATAAAAATACATATAACTATTTGAGAAAAATGTTTGAATTCCTGTTTTTATCATATATACCCTCTTACGATATGTGACCTAAGTTTGTGAAAGACACCTTTATTTAACGATATATTTTCAAGTAGTTTACTCTTAATTTCAGCCTTTTGTGTTTTTTGAAGATAGCACTTTTCATATATGTGAATTCAGTACATTAATGATCATTCCTCTGCTTTAGGAATTTGAGAGTGTATTTTGCGGCAAAACTGGCAGAAGGCTCAAGTTGACCAGGCCAGACTCCTTGGTGACATGTCCCGCACAGGAGAGCCTACAGAGTAGCCCGGCCATGGAGATCAAGTGACCGGGACTGGACACTCATCCTGGGACGGGCTCGGTCGTTCCCTCGTGGCCCATAAACGTTCTCTACAGTCCTGGAACTCGGCTCTGACAGTTTCACTCTAAAGGGACATGACTCAAGTTGATGGGACTCCAGGGGGGACTTTGGAAGCACATTTTGTAAAAATATTTATCTAGAACAAAATACTTGTCCACTCATGTCCTCTTAGACCATTTGGGGATGAAGACATCTTGATAATTAGTAAGTAATTTTCAATTATCTGTCTGATTCCATCATGTTTTCTTAACATGATATCTTAAAAAATTAACATCTTTTGTAATTTCTTTAGTCCTAAAAGGTACATTGCTTTTTATTTATTTTATCTACATTTTAAAATATGCCCCCTTAGCAACTGGAACAAGTTAAATTGTTCTTAACTAGAAGCAGTTTGGAATTTTATTTCACTTGTTTATCACTTCCCCTTGTAAGGACTTCGTCTCAGGGTACTGTATTGCAAAATGCAGTCCTATTTTAAACCTTTTGCTAGAAATTTTCCAGAGACTTCCTTTAAAGCTACTTTTGTCCATAAATGAGACACTGTCACGGTAGATTGCTGCAGTGCCCTCATTCTCATACTGAGAGTCTGACTTTCTGTGTAATAAACTGTAGTGTTCGGAACTGAGTTTTTCAAATGAGTGGCTTTATTTATTACAACAGATAATACCAATAGCCTTTAGTGCAATACAAAGTCACCTTCAATAAATACTGTTAATTGGACACAGTTAGAAGTTTGTACACAGAAGCAGCAGGTAATCAGACCAGACGTCTGTGTGAAAGGGACACTGTGCATTGGAGCCTTTATTTTCTTCTTACACTGTGGCTGTCATTAATCTGAAGATTTACTATATCATTTTGCTGGGATTGTATCTTAGTCTTTACACAAATGCTATGTAAACAAGTTGCTGAATATTTTTTATCTTGTGGAATTGTACAGAACTTTTTATACGTACACCTATGTCCTCTCAAATGTTGGGTTTACAGTTTTATCACGTAGGGCCTGTGTCTGAGGTATGACGGCAGCTGAATGGACCGATGCCGGTACTCGAAGAGACACAGCTGGATGGAGGATGCTCTCAGGGACCAAGTGTCCAGTCGCTGCCAGTGAGGACACGGAGGGGCAGGCCAGGAAGGCCTTGCTGGCGTCACGGCGCGGCGCGGCGTCCACTCCTTAATACCAGACGCTGCTGATCCCTGGGTGTCCTTCCACAGCTCACTGCTTAGCTCAGCATCACTTTCTCACTTGCTGCTTTAAGTTATGTTTTAGGAGCTTCTAGGTCCTGATTTTTCCCCAGCGCCTGCCATCACGGCTCCTTGGCAGGCCGAGGTGTCGCAGATGCCGGGGGTCCCCTGAGCTCCAACAGCCCCAGGAAGGCCAGGGTCGCCAGGCAGCCCGGGCTCGCCGGGGGCCCCGTCTCGGCCGTCTTTGCTCACGCCCTGCACGCCTTGCGGTCCTTGAGAGAGACCAGGAAGGTGAGTGTAGACGTAGTAAGAACAGAACGTTCGTGATCAGCATGCCACCCAGCTCTTGTGTTTTCCTAGCTTGTTTCTGAGCTCTGGAAGAGGCCAAGGGGAGGAGAGCCAGGCCAGGAGAAGGGCAAGGGCAGAGGTCTGAAGTGGGCAAGGGTGTGGCGGGCACAGCCAGAGGCCAGGCGGAGCCACAGGGAGCCCACCTCCAGGTTTGTCCTACGTACGCCAGCTCGGACTTGAGGAGAATTAATTGGTGCCATGTGACAAAGGGGTCTGGAGTGAGCCAGGGGGCCGCTGTGGGAGTAGCTTGGTGAGTGATGAGGGTGGCGTGGCAGCCATGGGAGTGGACTGGGTGTGAGCGGAAGAGGAACCCCCACCGGGGTGGTGGGCACCTGAGCAGGTGGGCGGCAGGTGGAGGCAGAGTAGGTCAGCAAAGCAGAAACAGGAACGTGGGGTGCAGCCTCGAGGCCAGGAGATGAGGGTGTTTGCGGGGCTGGGGGAGGGCCCCCTGTGGTGTGGAGAGGAGCCAGAGCCAACAGCTGTGTGTTTTGGGAAAACCAGCAGGCCTTTGACTCCCAGGATGTGTGTGCAGATGAGAATGACCCCGACGTCTCCGAGAAGGCTTGGGAGGGACCGCGGTGGTGCTGGCCTTCTCGAGGGTCAGCGGCTCCTCCTCCCTCTCGACAGAGCATTTATATTCAGCATTAAAAATCCAGACATTCAGTGTACATGTGGGTCAATGAAGAGAAAATTCTGTTGGAATTTAACTGAAATAGATACTAGATGGCTTTAGTTAAGTAGAATTTAACTGAATCTACTTAACTAAAATAGATGCAGGAGGGTCTGTTATTGACTAAACTTTTACATATCAAAGTGGTTATTGAAACAGTTCCTAACCTTGCCTCTAAGAATGCTTTGGCAAGAGAAAGATGTTGTTCCATTAAAAGACAATGAGGGGCCGGCCCCGTGGCTTAGCGGTTAAGTGCACATGCTCCACTACTGACGGCTGGGGTTCGGATCCCGGGCATGCACCGACGCACCGCTTGTCCGGCCATGCTGAGGCCGCGTCCCACATACAGCAACTAGGAGGATGTGCATCTATGACATACCACTATCTACTGGGGCTTTGGGGAGAAAAAGAGAAACAAAGGAGGAGGATTGGCAATAGATGTTAGCTCAGGGCAGGTCTTCCTCAGCAAAAAGAGGAGGATTGGCATGCAGGTTAGCTCAGGGCTGATCTTCCTCACCAAAAAAAAAAAAAAGACAATGAGACATGTTCATCACCCAAAGTCATAAAATGTCAGGAAAGGTGCCCCAGAACACAAGCTTGTTAACGACAGTGGCCTCGTACCTTGGAGCCCCTGGTCTCCGTCGGGCCCATCCAGACCCACGCCAGCCGAGCCTTTGTCTCCTCGGTCCCCCTGGTTTCCTGTCAAAGGCATTTGACATGTGCACATGTTTAGATTCAAGTTTAAAGACAGACTGGTGTGGCGTCACGGACGACACCACAAGTGTGTGACCCCGCCTTTTTACAAGTGGGGTGCATACTTTTTAAGCTTCCTACAGAAGTGAAACACCTTGACCTTTGGTCAAGTCCACACAGCACAAGCATAGGGCTCGACGGAGTCTGACGAAGTGAACCCTCCCACGTGGCTGACCAGCACCAGGGCAGCCACTTTTGATGGCATTTTAGTTTTGTTCAAACTGCTTGTGCCTGTTAAATAGTTGAGTGCTTGTTTTGTGTTTCTATTTTCAACATGATTTTTGACCCACGAGTTATCTACAGGTGTTTTAGAATGTCCCTCTAACTGTCATTCCAGCCTCCCACCTCCTGCTGGGTTTGGTTGTGGTGGCCACAGTGCTGACAGGCGTGCCGAGGTCTCCTGCTGGGAAGGCCCATCTGCCAGCCTGTGCCTTATGTGATGTAACGTGCCTACGAGTTACTGTGTTCCTGGTCAATGGAACCTTTGTCGGTGTAGCGACACCCGTACAGCACACAGCATTCCTGGAGGCGGCCAGTCTTCCCTGATGTTAAGTAGCAACCCCAGCTTTCTTGTGGCTGCTGTTTGCCAGTGTCTTTTTTGATCAGAAGTGTAGGCCTGACGAGCAGCGCGAGGCCACGGGGCAGTCAGTGCTCATCTCATTACACAGGGACACTGGCGGGGATGCCGTCCGTGGCTGTGGAGTTACAAGCTGGCCCCCCATGGGGTGTGGGATTTCCTGGCCTCTGAGGCCCTGAAGCAGTTGGTTCTGGTGCAGGGTCCCCAACCCGCTGCCTCCCTGACCCACTGCCTCGCTGACCCACTGCATCCTGGCCTGCTGTGTCTCGGGGCGGGAGAGGGTGGGAACGACAGCTCAGCAGTACCAGGGGCTTCTGCCTGAGGACGTACAGTCTACGTTCTTGTTTAATTCTCGCGATAACCCTCAGGCACCCCATGCTGCCACGTTGAAGGGACCGAGGCGCCAGGAGGTGAAAGGACCCACCCGCTTCCTCTGGGGGAAAAGCCCTCTTCAGACAGGGAGCGAGGAGATGTGGGGCGCCCGGAGGACACACGGACCCCTGTGTCTGTGTGGTGGCTTCACTTCAATATTGTCATGGGGCTTTGCTGGGAGAACCCATACAAGTGATTAATGCTAATTTTGAATTTTAGTTTCAAAAGTCTTAAAGGCATTCAGGTCCCTGTTCGAAGAAGACCCCGTGTGGTCTTTCATTTGAAGACAGCGCCCCTCAGTGAGGGACTAGCGTGCAGGCCCGGGACCTGAGCCCTTAGACAAGGCCCCGAGAACAGGAGCTGTGGGGGATCTGGGACGGGCCTCACAGCCCTGAGGAGCAGATGACAGGGACGTGCTTGCCCTCTAGTGTTGACACTGCTCAGTCTCTGAGTGTCTCAAAACAAGTGAGGTAGCACCGCTACTCATGGAACACTTGCACCTGCTAACGGGTTTAAAGTTAACCTCACAGAGGAAGAAAAGAACTCAGAATTAAGTTTCCCTTAGAAACTTTTTCCTTAAGCTGTTTTTTAGAGACAGAAAATTATCTGGCCAATAAGTTGGAATGAACTGGAATCATGTTTAAATCCTTGATTTGGGCCATGAGGCTGGCCAACTGGACGCAGGTCGACTTGAGGGCAAACCGTCAGAACTTGAGAAGGAACCGAATGTTAGAGGTTCGTATCCGACAGTTCACAGAGCTGTCATTCGTGCCCCAGGCCTCCCTGGATGTCAGCACAGTCAGCGTAAACAGATGGGACCACCGAGGGGTGAGCAGTCAGTGCGAGCGTCTGTGGTTCCATCTCGTTTCTAAATTACGTTTCCTAGTTCTTGATGGTCCTTAAAATGGATTTTTCAATTTTATAATTTTTGCCTTTTGCAACAGAAATGTTCATATATGCGAGTTTTCATTAAGGTATGTGCCACTAAGTATAAATGGGGTGCCTGTGTATTCATTCCTCACATTTTTATCAACCTTTCCTCCCTAAATGTTGTTTTGATGGTATTTGAGAAAAGCATCACACTTTAAAAATATTATAGTACCTGTGGGAGTAATAAGGCATTCACTGTGCTGGGCCCCGAAAGCATGAAGGCCCCGTCAACCTGAGCACAGCCGGCTCTCCCCGGGGGGCAGCTCAGCCTCTCCTAGCATTTGCATGCAGCATTTCCAGAGGAGCCATGTGGACTGGGGGACAGGAGGCCACTCAGACACACGTGTCAGACACGAGTCTTCGTGAGGCTGGGTAAGGCCCGAGCGCCTGCCTGCCCGCTCAGGTCCAGGTGACTTCAGGTCCCAAGTTTCCCTCAGGGTCTCTTCCCTCCCTTGTCCCTGCAGAGGGGAACATCTCTGTTTGGAGGCGTCGGGTTTCATGATGTGGGGAATGTCTGGGGGTCCTGTCGTGTGGCTGGGGGGCTGCCCACAGCAGAGTGGCCGTGTGGTGGGGTCGATGGAACTCACCTCTGGGTCCGGGGTCTCCCAGCTCTCCAGTGGGACCACGATATCCAGGGGGCCCTCGAGCACCAGGGTGACCAATGGAGCCTGGGGGCCCCGGGGGTCCTGGGGGGCCAGCTGGACCAGGCCGACCAATGGATCCCGGCGCTAAAGGCTTCCTCAGGTGAGCAGCTAACTGCGCAATTTGTTCTTTTGGAAAACAAAGATAAAAGCATTTATTCAAAGAGGATTATCAAAAACATTTTATGTGAAACGTAAAATATCTATACTGCCTTTGAGAAGGAAGTTTTGTTTATTGATTGAAAATGGCTTTAACTGCTTTGGGGTGCGTCGTAAACGCTGTGAGATTTTCTCAGTGTACCCAAGAGTGAATTGCAGGCCTAGAAAGGGGGATTCTCATTGTTTTGGAGCTCCTTAAAAATCCTGTGAATCAGAGTGGCCGAAAGATGTCCACTTGGTCTATTCAAGCTGAAAGGGCACAATTATTTGTCCCTTGTCCCTATTCATTCAGCAGACACTTAGAACATCCACCATGCGCCAGGCTCTGTGGGAAATCCTGCGGGGAGGGAGCCCTCATCTAGTGCAGATGGACAGACTGGAGTGCCAACACGGGCCCCCAAGGACCACAAGTCAGCCCGAAGCTCAGCTTGGCTGGGAAGCAGTGGAGATGAGGCTGGGGGTGAAGGTAGGGCTGAGGCGTGTACCCCCTGCGCGGGGCACAGGGAGCCACCCGTGGGATGGAGAGCGCTTACCGCTGATCATGTCCCCGCACAGCTCCCGGATGTGCTGCTCGCTGGCTTCTTTCCCCTGAAATTCACCCCCCAAGTTCATGAGCATACTGGGGGCGTGCTGGCACCTCTCTGAGGCTCCCCCCGCCCCACACCCTGAAAGGTAAGTGACCTCAACAAAAGAAAGAAATGCGTACCGGGACTCCGGGCTTCCCGGTGATGCCAGGCACGCCCTGGACGCCCTGGAAGCCCACGGGGCCAGGGGGGCCTGGGAGGCCCTCCACACCGCTGGTGCCATTGGGACCCTGGATGCCTTTCAGGCCCAGCTCCCCTCGACTGCCCGACTGGAGAGAAACAGCAGGACGAGGTGGGTCGGAGGCGAGCCACGCCCTGGAGCTGCCAGCCCACCCGCTGCGCCCTCTTGGCCAGCGGTTTCCATCTTGCCTGGCTTCAGAACAGAGTGAGCATTTACAAACTGCAGGTCCAGCAGTGCCCCAGGCGCCTGGGGGCCTAGAGGGGCCGAGAAGCCAATGGGCTCCTTTGGATGTTGTCACTGGAACATCTGCCAGGTACTCACCTCTCCTTTGGGTCCAACAGGGCCACTGGGACCCTGCAAAAGAGAAGAGGTGCATTCTGATTACTCCAGTGTTGTTGGCAGCTGGGTGGGACTGAGTTCCCAAGGAGCCAATCTAGCACGTTACTAGTTGGGGATGAAATAAAAAATCAAACCATCCACAAAACTGCTATCAGACTACGCCAAAATGTCGGCAGCCGCACTTCCTTTGATTCTTCTAGGTACTTGTTTTCATGTTGCTGTGGTTGTATTCTATCTACCCTTGTTTTTTAGCTTATTTCCATAAAATTTTAGCTTATTTCCTTGTTTTAATAGCTGCATGGTGCTTTTTCTCGTACACGTGGACTTTGTTCCCACTCTCTTATTGTAAATGATGCAGAGCTGAAGGTCTCTGTGCCTAGAGCGCCCCCCATCTCCAGCTGTGTCCTCAGGAAGCTGCCCAGCTGGATGCAGACAGGGACATGGTCTGACCAGACAGTTGGCCCAGGACCCACTCATCCGCATTGCCATCTGGTTGAAAGCCTGGGCATCACGCTCCGCTCAGGCCACATCACTGACTCCCCGTCAAGCCACAAGGGAGAGTCCAGGGTGAGGCTGTTCAGCCCCCACAGCCCGACTGCTGAAGTCACTGGGGGCACAGTGCACGATGTCCCAGCTCGTGGGCACTGCCGCCCCCATCAGATCATCGGGAGGTGGATTCCCATGGTCCTGTTTGTCAAGGTTGTCTAGGAATTCGCCAAAAGAAACAACACACACAGAACTGGGATTGTCTTGGCTGGAGACACAAGAAGTTTGCACTGGGCCCCAGGTTCTGCCGGAGGATCCTTGGGCCAAGCCATCTCCATCTCACCCAGACACAAGAAAGGCTTCACTACAGAACCAGACATCCTGCCCCGTGGAAGCCAGAAAGATCTTTCTCCCCTAAACCCCATGACGGTTCCAGGTCAGTTACCTCCAGGAAAAATGTGAATCCGTCGACGAACTCAATCAAGGATTTTATTTTAAACTTAACCTGAGTTTTAGCTCTGTGGAAGCCAAGTTTGCATTAGTTAAAACTCAGCTGTGACTAATTCACGCTGAAAGGCCACAGATGGAGCGACTTTACAGGCAGCATCTCTGTGCAGGAGAGGGTAGAGAATCCTGCAGCCAGGCCTGCGGCCGCCTCTCCCCACAGGCCCTTCAGGGCCGGTCAGCGGCCTGGGCCTCCGCTGACCCTCGGCTTCCCACCCCCTCGGAGTTTCTCCTTCTGCCTGGATCTGCAGACACCTTTTCCACAGATAGGTGCCCCCACCGCCCCCGGAACGTGGCGAGTTCATTCTCAGTTGTTAATAAAAGTGGAGTCAACTTAATCACACTTACCAGTTCTCCTTTATCCCCAGGAAGACCATCGGAACCTGCAATCCCCTGAAAATGACACACCCCAAAATTAAAAGAACTGTTCACGACTTAAGCTGTCGTCAAACCTTGGTGGGAGCTGGTGCAGGAGACCCAGGCCCAGGCAGGGACCAGGCTGAAGTCAGTTGTTGACGTGATGAGGCTTGTCCGCCAAGCAGAACATCAGGTGGGTTTAGACTGTTCTAGGCCTTTGACCAATGTAGCAAGGGCCTGGTGCTCCCTGAAGGTCAGGAGAAGCAGAGCCACAGCAACAGAGGCCCCTTCCACCCCTGAGCCTTTCCAGAGAGCAAAGTGCTCCTGGAGAAGCGAACGCGTTTCTCATCTGCTTCTGCACACAGAGGCCTGGAACCCGATTCTGCCCCTTTCCATGGTCACTTTCCCAGAAGGCCAGCAGGAACACGCCTTCCCGTTTGAGGGCCCAGGCCAGAGGCAGCTGCTGTTGTACCCAGGAGCCAACCGGCGACCTTGGGCTGGCTGCCCTGCTGTTTGCACCCAGGAAGGCAGCATGTGGGTCCTGGCTTTGGCTCCGGGGCTGGGTGCCCAGAGCTGTCGTCACTGCTCCATGGGAGAGGGCGCCGGGGACCAAGACCGCAGGAGGGAGAGAAACAAGAGTTCTGAAGACGGCCCAGAGCCACATCTGACTTCAGAACGGGTGCCCACTCACCTGGTCTCCCTTAGAACCTGCGGCTCCTCCCGGGCCCTGCAGCAGAGAGAAGGCTCAGCGTTAGAGGAATTACAGGAATCCCTAAGGTGACCTGCTCCGAGTTGTGGACCCGGGAATGTGTATGCTGCCCACACAAGGGGCCACCGTGGAACAGGCTCCCTCCCCCAAGCGACAGACTGTGCTCTGTGTGCGTCCCTAAGTGTCTCAGGGGTCTTCCTGTAGACCCGCCTCGTCTTTTTATGGATGCCACAGTGTCGCACCACTTGGGGTACCACAATGGTCTAACAGGCCTCTTCAGAGTTTGTAATTCCAGTGAATTGGATATCTTTGCACACACAATCCTCGGATAATTTCACAAGAGTGGAATTGCCGAGTCAGAGCCAAAAGTGCATATGAATCATCTTCCCGGCGGACTGAGAGGTTAGGGGCATGTCTGGGAACTGGTATGATCGCCCCTAAAACATTAAAATAAAAATTGTCCATTTGCTTAAGAGCAGCCTGAGTGAGAACCCACCTAAAGGGCAGAAGGTGGGGACTTCCCTTTGAGTCCAGTGTGCAGAGGGCAGGAGCGGGTGAGGGGCTGGGGGACCCAGTGCTGGCCCCACACCCCCACTGGGGACCGGCCAGCACCCAGGCGCCTCTCTCCACCGGCTCCAAGGCCCTGGCCTGGTTGGTATGTCCCTGACCCCTGGAATTTCCTGCCCGGAGGCTGCCCCGGCACAAGCTGGTGGTTTCCATGGCCCCGTCACTGCCGGGGATGAAGGGGCATCTGGGACGTTGGCTCCTGGGCCTCCCTGTCTGCAGTGATGTCTGGAGGCAGATGTGGCCTTTGCAGGGTCTCGAGCGCACCTCTGAGGAGGGCTCTGTTGCTGCCCGGTGGGCAGGCGGCCACGGAAGACACTAGGAGTTCCCCAAGGACCTGGTGCAGTGCGGCTGAGCTGGGCAGAAGTGCACACTCAGACCCGCAGCCTGCTCCCCGTGAACCAAGGCCGTGCCCTGGTCACCAGGCAACAAACAACCGACCTGGGGCCCTCTGTGCCCTGACTCACAGGACGATGGGGACCCCACAGTGAACCTACTGGCTGTTGTAAGACCACTAGGAAAGAGTCTTGAAAAGTTAGAAGCAGTGACAGTTACGGTAGTTTAGGGCGATGGTTTTCACACTTATTTACAGCAACATCACCCTGCCAAGTCCAGCCAAGTCCATCCTCCGTGGAGTCCAGCAGAGTGAGCAGAGGGCCAGGAGCCACTGCCCCTCCCCTCGGCCCCACAGGCCCCACAGAGCCCGAGCGTGCAGCTGCGGGGCACCGACAGTGTGCCATACGCCCCGAGGGCCTCTGACATAGGGCCCTCTGTCTGTATGTCCCGGGGGCTGTGGATGTGGGGCTAGGGCGCAGGGGTGGGACCCCCCTGCTGGGACTGCCACTTACCCGGTCACCTATGTCACCTCGGAGGCCTTGGGGGCCCGGCAGGCCAGGGTCTCCTATGTTGCCCTTCCGGCCCTACAGACAGGGACCCAGCTCATCAGCACCCACAAGAGAGCCCAGCGGGGACCCCGCCCCGAGCCCGGCTGGCCCACCTGGGGTCATTGGGCGCGAACCCTGACTCCAAATCTCACCCACCTGGAAACCTCGGACACCAGGGGCCCCAGGAGGGCCTTGTGGGCCCAGAGCCCCCTGAAAGACAAGGAAGGTGTGAGTCTAGCTCTGCTTCCTCCCGGGGGCTGGGCAGACACAGGAGCTGGTCCCCAGCCATCTGGCCCAGTTGCTGGGGACAGAGGTGGGGGCTGTCCTAGGGGGCAGCTGAGGGGTCGCAGAGGTCAGGCACATCCTCGGACCCCATGCATCAGCCAGGCTTGGTGCTGGGCATTGCGGCCCCACAGCTGCTGTCATCATATCTCCGTCTATGGTGGGGACACACGGAGTGGGAGCTTCCTCTGCAGCCCCCGGGGCTCAGGTGAGCCGCTCCCCTCAGCCAGGCATCATGGCTTCAGTCCATCAGCACAGAGGTCTCAAGGACAGGACAGCTTGGGCCTGGCCCCCACCATCTCCTGGCTTTCATGGACTCCGCCCATGGATGCATCCAAAACGCCACCCCAGCCCACACAGAAACTGGGCCACGCTGAGGCGGCTCCGTGCCAATCCCCCCTCCCCAGACCGCGTCCCCCACTCACCGCTGAGCCCCTGTGGCCAGCCTCGCCGCGCTCCCCGGGCACACCAACGTCTCCCTATGCATAGGGAGGGGGTGATGTCAGCAGGGTCCACACACTCGGGGTCGGGGGGTGAGGGTGGTGGATACTTACAGGGATGCCGGGCTCCCCCGAGGGACCGGCCTCACCCAGCTCTCCAGCTCTTCCCTGCAGGGGAAGGGAGACCCTGAGTGTCCACCCACGTCCCCTCCGTCCAGGACCCAGGCGCTGGCCTCCCCTCCCCTGGGAGAAAGAAGCCACGTACCAGTTCTCCCTTCTCGCCCTTGGACCCTGCTCGTCCTGGGAGACCCTGTGGGACAGAGGTCAGGGGTCAGAGCTGCTGAGCCCATGGGCAGCAGCACACGGCCAGAGGCAGAGCACCCTCAAATGGTGGGGCAGTGTCCTCCAGCCCTGCTGACCCCGGCGAGGGGCTCCGACCGCTTCCTCGGCCTCGATGCAGAGACCCTTGCATGAGTCTCCATTCAGGGACCCACGGGAGACACCCCCATTCTGGGAACACCCCCTGGCACAGTCCCCGGGACCACTACAGAAAGCCCCTTGCACTCACCGGCAGCCCGTTGGGACCTTTCTCTCCCGGGGCACCATTGCGACCAGCCTCTCCCTGCAGGAGATTGTAGGGGAGGGGGTACTGAGGCCTCAGAGGCTGAACTCCCTGCAGACCCCTCCTCCCCCACAGGCGCCAGCTGAGTACCAACCTTCTCGCCATCAAGTCCTGGAACGCCGTCCCGACCGTCCTTGCCTGGCATGCCCTGGGGACAGAGGACAGTGTAAGGCCAGGCAGGCAGTGTGTCCGTGCTCCCTGCTCCTCCCCATTCCCGTCACCCTCCAGGCCCCCCCCTCCAGGCAGCAACCTTCCCCATCCCTCCCCACCCTGCACTGGGCCTGCACCTCCTGGGCCAGAGGACCCCCAGTGCCCTGGGATGTCTGTGGTCTCACGGCTCAGTGGCCACGTGGCAACCTGTGCTGCAGGTGAGGGGAGCATGGGCGCATGAAGGGGGGTGCCTGTTTGAGCCCTTGCACCGCCCTCCACATCTGCCCAGACTCGTCACAGCACCCCCAGGGAAGCTCTGTTGTGGCCTGTTTTACAGATGGAGAAATTGAGGTTTGGGAGCCAGGATTTGGGCCCAGGCCTGCCTAATCCCACACTCTTGACTAATTCCGGAAATGAGGACACAGCCAAGTGCTGGGAAGGTGGCAGGAGAGCAGACGGTCCCCCTGCATTCGCCCTCCTTCAGCCCTGCCTCCCCATCCCAGGCCGTCCTACACAGACAGGGACACCCAGGGGCCTGTCCTCTAGGGCCACAGTGGGGAGGGGCCCAGAGGGGCCAGGAGGGAGTGTGGGTCCAGGCTGAGGATGGGCATGTAGCAGGGACGAGGGGGCACGGGTAGGGAGGGTGGGTGCCCTGGGGCCCTCAGAATGCCTGTACCTGTGCCCACGGGGCTACCCCACCTGCCCTCATGTCTCATGTGCCCCTGGAACGCAGACGAGCTCAAGCCGAGACCCTCTACCTCTGCACAGTCGGGAGGGCAACGGTCTTCGGGCCATGCAAAATGACAGTGGGGGGCTGTTCAAGCACTATTGCTATTTCCAGACGCAACAGCAGAGCATGAAACCGAGTGAGGGCCACACACCAGTGAAGCTGCCTGTGCGCAGCCCAGGACCGTGGAAGGAGAATGACCCCCCGGGGGAAGCAGTTGCAGCGGATGGGAAACCCGGTGACACCGGCGTCTGCACAGCAGTACTCACCGGCTCTCCACCCGGCCCGGCCACTCCGGGGATGCCTTTGAGACCAGGTCTGCCCTAAAAGACACACAAGGACCGCAGGTGGGAGCGTGAGGGGGGCTTGGGTGGGAGCTGTAGACACACCCAGTGCCCATCTTAGGATCCCGTGGACTCTGCAGCATCGCACAGCCACCTCATGGACCTCTGGCTGCTAGGTTCAGTCCAGGGGGAAGACAAGGTTGGTTTGGGGGCATCCGCAGGCAAATGCCAGTTTGGGGACGGTCCCTTCAGTTCATTTCATGAGATGCTTGATTGTCTCTCGGCTTTACTCGTGTTCACTTGCTCAGCCCGAGAGTGGCTTTCTCTGTTCATCCATTTCACAGCACAAGGCCGAGCATGACCGCCCAGGTCCTCTCCATATGTGTGCATCAGTGGCCAGAATTTGCACCCAGGAGTCAGGTCCTACAGTCCCTGCCTGCCCAGCTGCTCTGGAGGGGAGCTTGTCAGACGACGGCAGCTTGAAGGAGCCACCGGGGAAATGGGGGCCGGTCTGTGGGAGAAGAGCCTGGGGCAGGAGAGTGCTGGGGACCCCTCCAGGCCAGGCCCAGCACATGTCCAGTGGTCACCTCCACCCACCCCTCATCCCCCTGGCAGGTGCCGTCTGCGCGTCCTCCCCCTCCCTGTAGATCAGGTTCTTCCACTTACGAGGTCACCTTTGGGGCCGCGGAACCCCTCTGGGCCTCTCTCGCCTCTGTCACCCTGAAATGACAAGGGTCATTTGACCCTTGGTCAAATGGTTAACAACAGGAAGAAAGTGGGAGAGCTGGTCTGAGGTGTGACTGGCCCGGGTCAGCCCTGGAAGTGGTCAGAGGTGGCGGGACTGATGCTGCTGACGGTGGCAGAGGCCAGAGGGACGCTAACTGCACCTCACTGTACGTCCAGAAAGAGAACAAATGCAAATCTCCACAAAGGACAGACAGACTCCTTTGGTAAACTCGCCTCCTCAGGGGTGCCTGCCGGGGTGTGCCACATGTGCCCCCCAGCTGTGCCCACGGCTACCTGCCCAGGTGTGCCCACAGGACAGCTCAGCCCCAGGAGGGGGCAGCAAAGCCCAGAGGGGTTGGGGGAGGTATCCGAGTGAGGAAGAGGGAAGGGGACAGAGAGCCTGGGCCTGCCCGGGGCCACCCTCCACCCCAGACACACACATACCACTTTCCCGGGGGCTCCTGGGATTCCGGGGGGCCCTCGGAATCCGATGGGACCCTGTGGAGGAGAAGGGGGCATCTGGGGCCTCCCGTCTGAAGCCTGGCCAGCATCCCCCAGAAGACCCAGCTCCTTCTGGAGGGGCCCTGCTGTGAGCACCCCTACCTGAGCACCCCCGCAGCAGGCCCCTCCCCAATTAGCCACCCAGCGCTCCCCAAGCCCCTGTCCCCCTCCTGCATTTGCCAAGGCTTCCCCTTCTGTCCCCCACTTGCCCCTCCCTATCCCCTTGGGCCTAAGCCACAACAGCCTTCGTAGACCTCAGTTTTGGGAACCATGCGAGGGAGTGGAGGCCCAGAGGCAACCTTGCCAAGATCACACCGTCTGCCTACAGCCACAGGTGACGACCAGCACTCATGGGGCCCATCTGACATCTGGAATGGCCCCCCAACCGCCTGGGCTGACTTCAGGCTGGCCCACAGCCCCCAAGGGGCTGGGCTAGGTGGGGGCCAGCAGACTTACCCGGTCCCCGGGGGGCCCGAGCGTCCCTGGCAGTCCTCGTAGCCCCCGAGGGCCCTGCGGAGAGAGAGCTGAAGATTCAGGGCCCGGGCCAGCAGCCCCCAGGGACTCACAGCCCCTGGGAGCCACCAAGGGGCCCTGGTGTCTTCCCAGAAGCCCTTGGCCTCCCCTCAGGCCCCAGAGGGGTGATGGGGGCCACCACCCTGGGATCAGCTGCCTGGTGGAGGCAGGACCCCAGCCTGGTTCCCGTCGTGGGTGTTGGTGGACTGTCCCCTACAGCCCTGAGCTGCCCAAGGGGGTGGCTGTCCAAGGGGCTCCCATCCTGCATCCACACCCCTGTCCAGCCTCCCACCACTTACCTGCAGCCCCACGGTGCCCGGGATGCCGGCGGGCCCAGGGGGGCCAGGGTCACCCTGCAGCGGAGGCAGAGAAAGTGGTGGTAATCAAGTGGGCCCGGAGGTCTCCCAGGACCTTTCATGCCCACCGGTCCCCCAACCCGTGCCTGTGTAGTGGGAGGCGTTGCCCCACTTCACAGCTGAGCCTTGGAGGCTGAGGGGGCACGTGGCCTCTGTTCCGGCAAGGGCCCCACCCCTTCCCAGACGCCTCCTCCTGGCTGGCGTGGGCCCCCTCTGCTGGGCACTCCCACCAGCCACACCCCATTCCTTCCATGGGGCAGGGCGGCAGGGACCACTGGGGGACACTTCAGGCTGAGGCCAACCTTCTGTGGTCACCAGTGGGGCCCACTCAAGCTCAGGGCGCTTCCATGAGGCCAGGCAAGCAGGGGTCTGTGCCGGCTCTGCCCAGCCAGACCCCGCCGGGGAGGCGTGTGTGCCAGCTGCTCAATCAGGGTGTGCCCGCCATGAGGCTGGCACCCCTCACTCCTCCACCGGAGTCCCAGCCCCCACAAGTGCCTGTCCCTCCCTGCAGCCACTGCCTGGGCCAGCAGCCCCGACATGCCGGCCCGTGACACCCCATGCTCACCTTCTCCCCATCCTTGCCGACTTCTCCTTGATCTCCTTTGTAGCCCGTGGGTCCCTGGAAGCCAGTGGTGGGTGATGAGTCACAGCCCCACCCCCAAGAGGCCTGAACAAAAGCCCCATGGCCTGCCAGCCCGGGTGGGGAAACCGAGGCCTAGTTGGGAGGGGGCAGGGCTGGGCCAGGGAAGGTGGTTGGGGGCCTGATGCCAGCTCTCTGCTGAGCCCTTTCTCAATGCCTCCCAGTTGCAGGGGCCACGCCAGCTCTCAGCGGGTCACCAGTGTTGAGGGGGGATGGGGACAGAGCCAGGACCCCAGGAAGGGCGGAGGCCAGCCCCCTTTCTTCCTATGACAACCCTGGAACCAGGGCAGGCTTTCTGGACCCCCATCCTCCCCCCACCGGCTGTCACAGCTGGGGCCAGGCTGCCTCCCGAGGGGCGTGAAGCTGGGCTCAGGTCTGAGTCACCCCATGGCTGCTGCTCACCTTGAACCCTGGCATTCCTGGGGGCCCAGGGGGGCCTGGTGGGCAGATGGCCGGGCACTGTTGGAAAACAGAGTGGTCAGCCCCCTCCCAGACAAAAAGGGCCGGATGGCAGCTCTGAGCAGGACCCTGATGCCTAGGTAGCACCCAGGAGCCCTGAGATGGGCCTTTCCACACGGGCAAAGGGGACCTCGGGCCACACCGGGGCCCCAGACAGAGTCTCATTCATACTGGCCGCAGGGCGGCAAGGCGCTGTCCAGAGCCAGACCTTGGCCGCCTAGCCCACACAGCCTCCTCCTCACAGCCCGGCTCCAATTTCTCAGCTCCAGTGTGGACGCCGGGTTCAAAGCAGCCATTCAGCACGGTGGCTGTTGGCCTCACAAAGGGGCCTTCATCCCATGCCCCAGCTCCCGGCAGCGAGCTTCAGGCTGGCTTCTCCTCCAGGCACAAATGTGCTCTAGGAAGGGATGTGTCCCTCAGGCACAGACTGGATGCTCCCAGGCCTGGGATGGCGTGGGGATTCTAGATCGTTCCACCGCTGATCTGGCACAGAGCTAGTGCCGTCAACCTCCTCCCCAGCCGCTCCTGCCCGGCCCGTCATGAGGGGCCCAGCCATTCTCATTCTGGGAGATCCCTACACTCCCTCTGGGACACCAACCCGTCAAGCGCTTGGGACATGGGGTGGGGGCGAGAAGAGCTGGCAGACAGCAGCAGTGGGTGAGCCAGAATGGGCCGAGTTCTTCCTTCAAGAGCACAATACCCCTCCTCCGTGAAGCCAGGGCCTGACCCAGTCCACGGCCGCACAGAGCAGAGAAACAGACCTGGGGCCGCCCCAGTTACTGGTTTTTTTTTACACGAGCGACAAAGCTCAAAGACCAAAGGAAGAGTGAGTCTCAGACTTGAGTCCGGAATCTTCTACGGTGGGGAAACATTCTGTCTGCACCAGCCAGTGCGGCCGCCACTCGCCACGTGTGGCTGAGAGCACACGGAGTGTGGATTTGATTTTGCTTAATTCAGATTCACGCAGCTGCACGTGGGCCATGCAGGGGGACAGTGCAGGGCCTGGCGGTGGCAGAGGTGGGGCAGGGAGGGCGGGGGAGGCTGTGCCTGGAGGGGGTGTGCCTGCATGGAGCCTGTCCCTTGGGAGCCCCCATCCCTGCCTTCCTGCGGGTAGGGAACAGGCCCCTCCCCAGACGGTCCCTGAGGCTGCAGATGGAGCCAGAGCCCCTCCCACCAAGGCAGGCACCCGCCCCCCTTCACAAACGGCTGTGCGTGCCCACCTGAAGGTCAGTAGCGCCTTCGGGGAGGACCCCTGGCTGCCCCTAGAACAGAGATGGCTGACTTTGACACCACCCACCTGCCCACCCCCTCCCTCGCCCTCCCTGCCACCCACCACCCTGGGACCACCGGGGGACTGGGGGCCCTTCATCCCCCAAGGGGCATGTTCTAGGCCTCCTCCCCAAGTGGACAGTGCCAGGTGCTGCTGGCCCATCTGCTAGGCACGTGACAATGACAGAAACCACCTGTCCTTGGGGCAGGGTGCCCACCCGGCCTGAGCCCTATCCCCAAGTCGGCTGACCACTGCTTCAGCCCTGGACTCGGCCCATGTCTGGGGAGTGGAGCCGGGAGGGGGCTGGGGGGGCCCTGGGACAGAGGTATCAAGCCCACCATGCAGTCATCCATGCCCCACACGTCCCCTGAGAAGCTCTGGAGCCCCCTGCCCAGTACTTACAGGGGGTCCTGGAGGTCCTGGGGGGCCAGGGAGGCCTGGAGGTCCAGAGGGTCCCTGGGGGGGATTATAGCTTAGATGGAGCAGGACCAGCCCCCAGCTGAGGTGAGGTGACCAGCCACTTCCAGAGAGAAGCCTCCCTTCTGAACTGCGCCCTACGGGGACACGCCCAGTCCACCCACCTCCCCGCCCCGGCTTTTGCTAGCGTCCTCTGTGCCCCTGAGGTCTGGTCTGTCCTAGTCCCTGGATGTCAGCCAGGGCTTCCATCAAGGCCCACCAGGAAAGGAAAGTGGGGGAGGCAGGGGGGAGGAGAAGGGAGTGGAGGGAGGAGGGAAGGGAGGAGGGGAGGGGGAGGGTAGCCCCTAGAGGGTGAATCAGGAGAGTCTCTGGGGCGCCTGCTCCACCTGGTGGGGGGAAGTCTGGGGCAGTCACTCACCGGGGGGCCGCGGAGGCCGAGTCCACCTGGGAGGCCACTCACCCCTGCCTCTCCCTGGGGGAGGTAAGGAAGTGAGAGATGGGGGTCTGCACCCAAGGAGCTCTGGGGATCCTGGGGAGTTCATACCCTACTCCCAGATCCCCATGCAGGGCCAGTCTGCCCACTCTGAAGGGACAGGGACTGCAGGTGGGGGGTCAGGTCACTGCCCCTGAGGAGCCCCGCCCCAGCCCTGGTTTGGGTCCTGGCAGCCAGGTTGGCTCTGGGTGTGGAGGGCACACTAGGATGGGGGCCACAAGGACTGTCGGTACTCACAGGGGGTCCGGGGAGGCCTTTGCCCTGCAAAGCCAAGTATGGAGTCAGATCTTGCTGGGGCCAGGAGGGAGTCTGCCCACCACCCCACCCTTTCCCTCAAGATGGTCAGATGGGTCTTGGGGGAAGAGCGCCCAGTGCAGGAGACCCTCCCCTGGGGAGAGGGCACAGCCTAGATGGCACCCCAGGACCCCAGCCCAGGCACCAGCCTCCAGGAGAGGCTCCTGGAGGACACACCACCCTGGTTGGACGTCAGACGCCCACCGAGAGGAGAGACGGTACTCACCCCCAGCCCGGGCGGCCCTGGGGGTCCCAGGTTTCCCTGTGGAAGGACACAGGCGTCAGGAGCAGGCTGGGCCCATGCATACTCGCCTGTTTGCAAACCCGTTCTCCTCCCTCCCAAGTCCATCCTACAGCTCCTTTCAGGGGGGTCCCCACTTTACAGAAGACCGAGATGGGGTGGGGGGACCTCTGATGCCCCAGTGGTCTGGGACGGCTCCTTTGCCAACAATCCTGCCTAGAAAAAGCCAGAAAAGGTCTTTTCCCAGGAGTGCTGCTGGAAACATGTGGAAAGAAGCAGCACATGTGCCGGGTGGGCCTCCAGGAAGGCCCAGCACCAGGGCTGACCTGAGCCACGCAGAAGTGCCCCGTGTCTGTCTCCTCCAGGAAGCCCTCCAGTTAACCCACCTCAGAGGTCACTGAGACCTCCGACCTCCCACAATAAGGAGCCCGGAACCTCAGGCAGCCCAGTCCTCCTGCTTCCTTGCATCCCAAAGACAGCGTCCTTGCACCCTGTGCCCCCTGCCCTCCCGCCCCCTCCACCTTGCTGCAGGGCAAGTCCTCCCCTCCTGCGTCCCTACCTGGCCAGGCTCCCTGCAGAAGGCCTGGAGCTAGCCCACCCTCCCCCAGTCCTCCCACCCCTCAGCACCAAAGGACCCGCTGGCTGCAGGCAGTCACTCTTGCCCTTGTTTCCAACTCAGAACTCCCACCGGTGAGGTCCCAAAGGCAGGGCCGTGTCCTTGTGGCCCCCCATCTGGCCTCCCTGCCCTCTGCACCCCCAGAGAGGACCGTGGGGGGACAGTCACATCTCGCAGGGAGGAAAGTTGGGTTCAGCTTGTACTCAGAAACCACGAGAGAGAAATCCTTCCTGAAGAGGGTCAGTCAGGAGGTGGTTTCAGTGGGTGATGGTCAGACCTAGGGGACAGGCTGGGTGGCGTGGGCCCCCCGGGTGGACACAGAGAGGGGTGGCAGTTCACTGGGGGAGGAGGACACTTGGGGCCGGTCACCCCCAACCACACCAGCCCCCCCACCAAGGTCTGAATGCCAGGACAACTCTGATCAGAGATGGGTGTGGGACAGGGCACCACGGCACAGGGGACCATGACCAGTGGCCACCCTGTGCCCACCTGCCCTCTTGCCCCCTCCACCACACCACATGGCGAGGCCCAGCTGGTCCCAGTCCTGGCAGCGGCCCTCAGAACCGCCAGCCCCATGCCTTGTAGATAGAGGGCCCTTACCTTGAACCTGAACTGAAGCCACTTGACAACGTGGTTCGGGTACTTACCCGTTCTCCAGGGGCACCCTTGGGTCCAGGGGGTCCATCATGCCCAGTCAGACCCTGGGGAGGGAGACGAAGGGAGGGCTCGAGGGGTCACAGGGAAGGATATGCCCCTCACAGGGGGAAGATCAAGCCAGGGCCCTTCCCTAACTAAACTGAGTCCAGAGAGGCCTCAGGACCTTTGGGTCTGGTACCTTCCTCTTCTGGCCCCGCCCACTGTCCAACTGGTGTGCCCAGGGGCTCCGGGTGGAGGCAGGGCAGCCAGTGACCAGAGCTTCTGCTGGAGTTAGCAGCCCAGCAGGCAGGAGAATTCACTCCTCAGAGCCGGCGCCAGTCCTCACAAAACCCGCTGGTCCTGAGCCCAGGCCTTGAGACCCTGATGACCCATGAGGTGGCCTGGGGCTAGGAGGGGCCTGGATAATGGGCATTTGTTCCCAGATAAGCAAGAGCTGGTGGGACTTCCACCTCTACTGTGGGCTGGCTCTGTCCTCTGCCAGCCACCTTGGCCAGACACTAAGAGGTCTGGGATGAAGGCCAAGGGACCCCTGCTGGGGGACATCCGGAGACTCTGGGGACTGGGCTTCCTGCTTGAGCAGGCCCAGCTGGAGAACAGCAATTACCTGACTCCAGGCCGGGAGGGGAATGGGGGGGTCGCGGGGTGTGGGAAGGGAGGGGTCTCAGGGGAGGGGGAGGGGAGGGACCTCTGGGGAGGGGGAGGGTAGGGGGCTCTGGGGAGGGCAGCACACTCACGTCCACCCCGGGCAGGCCTGGCAGCCCGGCCTCTCCTGGTTTCCCTGGCTTCCCCGGAGCTCCTTTTGGTCCCTGTGTGTGGCGGGGTGGGGGGGGTGGGAAGGGCAGAGGCATGAGAGAAGGTGGGCCGGGAGCCTTGGCCTTCACGGAGAAGAAAGGTGTTTTCCAGCAGGGTCACCACCAGCAATCCGAGATGGGTGCCTCTCCACCAGAGGCCCAGCCCTGCCTGCGGTCCTGCAGACCCGAACTCAGCTGGGGCTTACCCACCCACCCCTCCCTGGGGCTGCCCACTCCAGCTGACCGCCCTCACTCAGTCACATCTGTGGGACGTTCACCTGGACCCTTGGTTCAGCTGGTCGCCTCAGCCTCCCCAGCTAAGGATGGGTGGGTCGTCCTGTGGGACCCCCAGTGAGCCCAACGACCCTTAACTCCTGGGCCTGAACAGCTCCGTGAGGGCTCGCTTGTGGGACCTCTGACTGTCTGGCCGTGCAGGGCTGTATGGACCCCTCCCCTGGCCTGCCTGGGCGCTGGCCCAAAGAAAGCTTCAAAGCCAGACCCTGCCCAGAGACACTGAATCCCACGCAGTCTCCTCCCACCCCTTCCTGGCCCAGCACAGTGTGGTGGGAAGGGGTGTCAATGACCCCTCTGTTCTAGGCCCACCCCCTCTCCAGACGGGAAGGGGCTGCCTCTCCGCCCACCGCAGCCTGGACACTCACCGGGGGCCCAGGCAGACCTGGAGGGCCAACTTCTCCCTGTAGAGGAGGAGACACCCACAAGTGACCGAGAGTCCCCTGGAAACCCCACCCCAGGAGAGAGCTGGGCCCCAGAGGCCCCAGGAGACAAGATGGGAGCCCCTCACCCCTCGTCCACACCTAGGGCACCTCTCCTCCAGGGCCAGGTGCAGAGGCAGTGGCGGGGAAGTGGTGAGCTTGACAGATGGGCCTGCAAGGCCCACACAGCTTTTGGGGACCACTTTGAGGTCACAGGGACAAACCCCAGAAACGAAGGGAACACGTCACAGAGCCCCTCCCCTCCACCCACACGAAAAACTTCAGCAGGCGGGCTGAGAGGCCTCCCGCTCCACCTGGTCAGAGGTGGCATCCCCCAAGACGCGCAGAGCAGCAGGAAGAGACCCCAGCCTCCCCCACACCCCCTGTCGTGACCACTATGCCTGAAATCCTTTAACCGAGGCTTCCAGGCTAAGTTTTAAGTGGAAGTGTTCCCAGAAGGAACTATTCAGCTTGGCTCCTGTCAGCCTGGGAGCCCTGGGGCGCCAGGTGCCCAGCCCCCACAGGAGGTGGGGAGGAGGGAGGCTGCCCTGAGCGACAGCCCTGAGAAGGGTGGAGGGAGGCTCAGGGCTGGGCAGGGCTTGGGGACTCCCCAGGAGGCTGAAGACCGGTGTGGGGGGCTGCACCTAGGGAGCAATATGGGTGAGGAGAGGCCTTGGGAGGGTCCTCCGCCATCCATGGAGGTGGCTGAATGGGGGGCTTTCACCCCAGACGGTCCCCAGGGGACAGCTGCAGGATTTCAGCTGCCTCCCCATGTTGCGTGGGCCACACTTGGACTGGGGCACCCACGGAGGATGCCATCTCTGGGGCAGAGCCAGCCTCCAAGCCCCCTCCAAGGCTTGCTCCAGCCCCCAGCAGCCCCCAACAAGACCCACCCAGAGGGACAGGCCCCACACCTCCACCCGCAAACCCCAAGAATACAGGAGCACGGGCCCCTCCATTTCCAGTCCAAAGACCACCATGCAGCCCCCCAAGTGCTCTGGGGATGCAGTCCCCGTGGGGTGTGCTCCAAGTAGGAACAGGGGTCATCTTTGTCCTGTTCCACACCCCACAAGGGGTGCTGGCTCATCACCTGACATCGCCCAGCCCTCGGAGGTAGACTTAGTGTTTCCTCCATCAGTCCTGGGGGCTCAGGGAGGTTGGGGCCAGAGCTGAAACCCCACAGAACCCATCCCGCCCTTCCCACCCCTCAAACTCACGTCAATGCCGTCCTTGCCCGGCTTCCCAGGTGGCCCTTGTGGGCCAGGGGGGCCTCGAGGTCCCATTTTCTGAAAATGGAGAAATGTCATTAGGCAGCTGCGCCCCACCCCCACCCCCTGTCCTGTGGGGTTTGTACCCCTGGTTGGCCCTCGGGTCAGCCCAATGAAGTGTCCCCTCTTCCTGGTCCCCGGCACTGAGGCCTGTCACGGGGCCTTGATGCCGGCCCACCTCAGAGACCCCAGCAGCAATATCTATGCTGCTCGCTTGTTCAGCCATGAGGGGCTGAATCCCGCCCGGCAGGGAGCTGGTGGGAACAAAGGCGACATTGTGCGTCCCTGGTGGCGGCAGCAGTGCCGGCAGCAGCCGGGCCCCAGTCAGGCGAGGACGGGGCGGCCTCCTGGGCTCATCCTCAAGGTGTCCTGGCCTCTGTGGGGGCTTAGCCGAGTGACTGTGACTCTGCACCCCTGGCAGGAAGGTGGGCTATGGGGTGACAAGGCTGCACCGGCAGTCCCCAAGCACCCACGGCATCCCGGCCTCACTCACTGGCCCAGGGTGCCTGGGGTGGGAGGTCGTCCCCTGGCTGCACTGCTTGACATCTGAACTCAGAGCCCCGGACCCCCACCCCGGGCCGCTGTTCTCCTGTGTGAGCCCAGCGCGCCCGCGGCCCCGTGCTCACCTGTGCCTCCGTCATGGTCGTGGCCAGGAGCTGCCCCAGCAGGAGCAGGGCCAGGGAGGGGGCTCCGGCCATGGCTGCACTCGCGATCTGAGCCTTGCCGGCAGCAGTGTCTGGGCTCGGGGCTCAGCAGGCGGGGCGGGAGGTGGGCCGGATGCCAGTTCCCGCCCCGCCAGCCTGCACACAAGCCCCCCATTCAGCTGGGCCCACCTGGGAGGGTGGGGGCTCCCCTGCTGCCTCGCGCCTCCCTGCCGAGCCAGGCAGGGGGAAAAAGAAGCCCAGTGGCATTTTTTTGGCCAGTCTCTGAGTTAAAATTATCCCAGGACTGGTGAGTTACACACATACACCTTTTAGCAAAAAAGAAAGGCGCTCTTTTCTCCCCTTGCCCCTCGCCCCGGTGTGGAGAGGGAAGAATCCCACAGTGAAGGGCTCCTTTGGAGAAGGGGCAGCCCTAGTCCTGGAAATGGGGTGCAGAAGTTGCATACCCCTCCCCAGGGTCCTGAGTGGGACCCAGGAAGCCACTGAGAGAGGGTGAGCATCCCTGTGCCAGGGGCAGACAGGGCCCACCACAGCCCTGGCTCCCGCCTCAGGGACCTGCCCCACGGAAGAGTCTAGGGCCATGCCTGCTGGGCCGGAACACCTCCCACTTTCAGGGCCCCCACCCCAAACTCTAAGGGTACTGTGTAGTCCGTCTACGTCAGCCACCACCGGCAAAGGCCGGATTCTCACCCAGCACCCCCCACCCCGAGAAAGAGCAAGGTGGTGGCCCTGGCCAAGAGGGAGGGAGCACCACCATGACCCTGGGGCCTGAGCGGCACTATGATGAAGTCCGAGGCTGATGGGGGCAGCTCCTGTGTCCCACAAACCATGGGCAGCTAGCTGTGGGGTCGCAGCTTTGGACAAGCTGTGCTTCACCCTGAGGGGCAGGGGAACATCAGGGTAAAGGGCACCACCCAGGGCCAGGACACCTCGACGGCCACCCTAGGGGGCTCTCAAACATTCAGGCCACCAGACAGCCCATCAAACGTGCTGAGTCTCAGCCTCACCCCAGGTGTCCGAATCTTCAGAATTCCTTGGGAAACGCTGCTTTGGGATTATAGGACGCTGCGTGAGCTTTGTTTCTGCAGGTGGGAACTCAGGACCCAGGAGACGACGTGAACATGGAGGGAGGGAGTGGATGGAAGAGGACAGGCAGGGATGCCAGTGGCCCTCAGGAAGCTCACTTCACTACTGAGTGGCACCGTGGCTCCCTCAGGCCTGGCCACACCTCAGGTGGGAGGTGTGTGTGAATTCTATCCTGAAGGACCAAGACAAGCTAGAAAGTTCCTGCTCTCCAACAGAGTCTGAGTCATCCCAGGACACCCTCAGAAACAGCAGAGTGGGGCTGGGGGGCAAGACCCTTCCACCCCAGCAGCTCGCCTCCTTGGTCCCTCCCACGTGGCCTCACAGCCCATCTGCCCTCTCTGCCCCATGCCCAGCACATGGCCAGTGAGGGCTCCTGCTGGACCAGACTCAGAGGAAGCCCAGCTGGCCTTTACTTCGGTCAGGGGAGTGGCCTGGTGCTTGGAATCTCACTCCACCCCTCCAACCACCGCCCCCCCAGCAGAAACCCACCCCCAGCTCCACGTGCAGACCCTCCCCCACTGCTGCTGGGAAATGCTCTCCATGGAGAGCTGCCCCTGCCCCGAAGCCCAAAGAGCCCCAAAGAGCCTCAGTGACCTAGGGCTGGGGGAGGCCAGGGGCTGGCAGCACCGCACCCCCCCCCACTGCCCTGTCAGGATCAGCCTCACCGCCAGAACCAAACCGCTGTCCACCTGTTTCGGGCCATCACTCTCCCGGAAGCCTAGAGGTCGGGTAGGCCAGATCGCCTGCCTGTCCCTACGTCCCTCCGCTGGGCACAGACCCCCTCCCCCAGGGTCGCTCAAGGGCATTTCCTTCTCACTTCAGGCTTCGAGCTTCTCCATCTGAACTTGAGCCCCAAAATGGTCTCAACTGAGGGTCCCGACCACGGGATCACTGGATCCTACTGAGGAGACTCAGCGTTTGATGCCCTACACCCATCTCAGTTCCCCTCTGTGGTGGAAACCCCGTCTCTGAGCCAAACCGGAGGTCAGGCACCTGGGGTCCCTCCCCTTCCAGCAGACCGGGGTGGTGCGGGCAGGCGACCCAGCTGTAAAGGACAGGCCCCTCCCTGACCCAGCACTGGTGAAAGTTAACTTGGTCTCCCCTTCCCACTTGGTCTTCCCCTTCTGGGAAGTCCAGAAAGACTTCCCATCTGTCCATCACCCCTCCCACACCATCAACGCTTTCATGGATCACAGCTCAACTCTCAGAAGGAACCACACTCCCCCCTCCTCCCTCCAGGAGAGCAGTGACCTCCATCACTTCATTTGTTCAAAGGCAAGTGTGTGGCCCCCTGCAGTCTCTTCCCTGGTTGGTGCTGATGGTAGAAATGCCGGTGCCCAGGAAGGGAGGGGTCCAGGCCCAGGGGGACAAAGCTGGGCTGAGAGCCAACCACGCCCTGCGGGGAGGAGGCTGCTGTGGGTGGGAGGCGCACTGTGCCCATGCCAGGCCAGAGGGGCCAAGGGGGTCCTGGGAAGGCTGCGGGGGGTCGGTGGGAACTGAGGCTGTCGGGCAGGGACAAAGGGGCAGAGCCACAGAGAGCACTGCTGAGCTTGCCCCCCAAGGCACATCACTGCAACCCGAACCATGCGGGGGAAGGCCTGGGCTAGACCCCACACTGCAACACTGCTCCCCCCTCCTTGGCCCACCCGATGGGACCGTGTATGAGTCCCCAGACCTACTCTTGAGCTGGTGACAAGAGGTAGCCAAGGGGCCAACTGCCTTGCCCCAGAGGCTCCAGAGGCCGTGCAGTCAGGGTGTGGGGTGGGGAGGGGACCTTGCTCCCGGAGGGAGTCCCGAGAGCAGCATCCCTTGTGAACCCAGCCCCACCCCACACCCCCACAGGCCCACCGTCCACGCCCCAGCACGCAAAATCAAATGAGTTTATTCAGAAAAGGCCCCGGCTCAGACTGAGAAAATGAGCCCCACTCCCCCCAGACCCTTAAGGGCCAATTTACAAAGACGGGGGCAGGGCACAGAGGGGGAGGGAGGCCGGAAAGAGGTCGAAGTGCGGGGACCCGCAGCCCTTGGCCTCCCTGAGGGCGGGGCCTGTTCTTCCAGTGGCTGCAGTGACCACAGGGAGAGGCCAGCACTGCCGGGTGCTGGGGACAGCTGGCATGGTGGCTCCCAGATGGCCGCAGGGCAGGGCCAAGAGGCCCACGGGCTCTTTTCTCTTAGGGCTTTCGGGGTTCAGGAGAAGGCCCCGCTTCCGTCGCCTCAGCCCTCTCATCCGCTGTGGGTCCTGCAGTCTCCGGGCTCCTGGGGGCACCCTGCTCCTGACCCGCTGGGCCTTCTGCCTCCTCCTTTATCCCATTCTCACCCTCTCGGGCCTCCGGGTGCCCTGACAGGGCAGGGGGAGAGGCGGGGGCTGGCGTTTGGGCCTCACCGCCAGCCGCCACCTCAGTTTCGTCTCTGGCACCCTGGTCCACCTTCCTTCGCTTCCTCACCTCGTCGGTCACCTTGGCCCCTGGGGGCTGGGGACAGGGCTTCTCGGGCTCCCCTGGGTCGGGGCTGCCCATTTCCTGGGTCCCTGCCCTGAGACTGCCCTGACTGAGGGCACAGCCCTCCAGGTTCTGGGCGATCTTCTCCACCTCCGAGGCGCCTTGGGGGGCCGGCTCCCCTAGGGCCCGCTCACGCTGGTTCACCTCCAACTTCCTCTTCTTGCTCTCCTTAGGACTTGAGGGCTCCAGCCCCTCCTCCCCGCAGCCCCTGGCTTCATCTCCCTGGTCCCTCTCCAGAGGCCCCGCCTCCTGGGGCTCCGCGCTGGCCTCCTGGGGCTCCGCGCTGGCCTCCTGGGGCTCCGCGCTGGCCTCCTGGGGCTCCGCGCTCACTGGCTGGGAACCCTGGGCCACACTGTCCCCCTCCTCCTCCCTCTCTGGCTCACAGGTCCGCCCCTGGGCGCCAGCCGCAAGGAGGGGATCCCCACGGCTCTCCTTGCCCTCGGCCAGTCTGGGGCCCACCGGTAGGGGTGGACAGGGCGGAGAGTGCGGCCTGAACCTCTTCAGCTTGTCGTGGGGCCCCCAGACGAACTTGTAGCGGGGTTTGAAGTGCTCCCAGGCGTAGTGCAGCAGCTCGCGGCGCTGGCGCCGACTGCGCACAGTGAACACGAAGTAGTCCAGCGCGCTCTGCCGCACGCCCGGCAGCTCCCCGTGCACCAGCGTCTCCTCCAGGAAGAAGCGGGCCAGCGGCGCCTGGTAGTGCTCCAGGCCCAGCTCGCCCAGCGACTTGAGGATGCGCGTGATGCGGAGGTTGTTGTGGCTGTGCCTGGGGGGAGCGTGAGCAGAGCGGAGCGCTAGCAGGGCTGCGCACGAGGGTAGGTGGTCCCAGCCAAGGCCTGCTCTTCTCCTCCCACCGTGCTCCACCCCGCCCCTCCAGGAGCCTGGTGTCTCCACCAGCAGACACACTCCGGTCCACATGTCCAGACTCTGTCCCCACCTGCTCACCCCCCTGGGCCTCGCCCCAGTCCCTGAGAAAACACCCCATGGACCAGGACCATGTAGGCATGGGACTGTGAGGCATCCTCTACAGCGGTGAGTGTCCCCTGGTCCCATGGAACCCCCCCAGCATGGGGGTCCAGCATGGGGGCCTCAGTCATCCACATGCAAAGGGGGCTGTGCCATCAGCAGATTCACTCCCTGCACGTCCTCCCCGCCCAGTGCTTCTCAACGGGGACACGGGGGTTGTGCCTGCCACTGACCAGGTGCGAGGCTCAGGGACGCTGAGAGGCAGGTCAGCCCTGCTGGCAACCTGACTCACGCCCATGCGGGCAGGAGGGACACAGCCAAGAAGCCAAACTGCCTCTGTGGCTTTCTCTAGGTTCCCACGCCCTACCAGGTGGACCACCCCCTCCTGTGAGCAAGGAGGAGGGTGCTCAAAGCCCTGGTCACTTGTCCAAGTGCCCTCCTCCCTGGAAATGCCTCTACACCTGCCTGAAACCTAGCATAGCCCCATGTTCCTCAACCGGAGACCCCTGTACTGCTGGGGTGGGGCACAGGGCAGGTGGCAGCAGGGGGCGGCGGAGGGGGGTGTGCAGGGCAGGGGGCAGGAGGGCAGGTGGGGGCAGGAGGGGGGAGGGCACAGGGCAGCGGGCAGTAAGGGTGGCCTCACCGGTCCAGGTTCTGGAAGCGCTTCTGGTAGTTATCAGCCCGGCACACCTTGCCCGTGTTCTGGTCCTGGAGCTCGATCCCATAGAACCCCAGCATGAGCTCGTAGGCCTTGACAAACCGCTCCCTGATGTCCTTGGAGCTTTTAAACTCCTGGAAAACACCCCCAAGGAGAGCAGAGAGCTGGGTGGCATCGCTGGCGTGGACCTCAGGCTGGCCGATGCCTCTCTTGGGCCCTGATCCATCCAGGGGCCTAGGCCCAGACTTCTAGGGTAAAGTGACGGGGAGGAGCCGGGGATGCGCTCACCCGCTCTCTTTACTCTGAGCTGCTACACGGTCTCTCTGGGGCCTGAGGTGTCTGCTTTAGCCCTGAGAGGAACTCCTCCAGCTGCTGGGGAGCTCAGGGGCCTCCTGGGCTGGGCCGGAGGCAGGAAACACCACCATCTTCTCCGCAGACCTGCTTTACCTCCTTCGGGCCCTCGGCTCCCCGAGCCCCTCTCAACTCTCGAGGAGTGTCCCACTCCAGCCCAAACAGGGGTGACAAAAGCCAAGCCCCTGCCCTGGACTCCCCAACTTGAGGCAAACTACCGCAGAAAGTCGGATTTCTCTAGAAGTGTAAAGAGCACCAGGGGACGGAGGCAAAGGCCACTTTGGAGGGAAGATAATTACACTGAGGGCTCTTCCGGCTCCTGTACTCCCCGTGGTGCAAACACTTGTGGCCAGATGTGACCCCCTCCCCAGGCAGGGGCGGCCTCTTAGCCTCCAGCACTCACCTCGATCTCCCGGAGCGTGAGGGGCTCGGCGCACCTGTTCACTCCTTGCTCCCGCAAAGGAAACAGCCTTTGGGAGAAGAGACAGCAGCCCATGAGTGGCAGACATGGGCTCCCAGCCACTCGGGCACTCGCTGGCTGGGGGGCCTGGGGCAGCTCACCATCCTCTCTGGGCTCACTGCTCAACTCTAGGAGGGGCAGTCTGGACAAACACTGCCACAGGCTCTCGCGAATCAATAAAGCCACGGGGTGAGGGCCCGAGAGCTCCAGGGAGGTGTCATGGACAGGACACCAGGACGGGTGCGCAGAGCCTATGGGAGTCTCGGGGTGCGTGTCCAGCAGCAAGGCTGATCTGTCACCATCCACCCAGGGCAGCCCCGCTTTCCCTTTTTTTTTTTTTTTGGTGAGGAGGATTAGCTCTGAGCTAACATCTGTTGCCAATCCTCCTCTTTTTGCTGAGAAAGATTGGCCCTGGGCTAACATCTGTGCCCATCTTCCTCTACTTTTTCTTTTTTTGTGAGGAAGATCAGCCCTGAGCTAACATCCATGCTAATCCTCCTCTTTTTGCTGAGGAAGACCGGCTCTGAGCTAACATCTATTGCTGATTCTCCTCCTTTTTTTCCCCCAAAGCCCCAGAAGATAGTTGTATGTCATAGTTGCACATCCTTCTAGTTGCTGTATGTGGGACGCGGCCTCAGCATGGCCGGAGAAGCAGTGCGTTGGTGCGCGCCCGGGATCCGAACCCGGGCCACCAATAGTAGAGCGCACGCACTTAACCGCTAAGCCACGGGGCCGGCTCCCATCTTCCTCTACTTTATATGGGACACCGCCACAGCACGGCTCGATGAGCGGTGCGTAGATCCATGCGGGGGATCTGAACCTGCGAACCCCGGGCTGCCAAAGCGGAGCGCGCAAACTCAACCACTGCGCCAAAGGGCCAGCCCCTGAGCTTTTCCTTTCACTCTGAGGTTCTTTCTCTCCCGTCATGAATGCTGTAGAATCGCTGCCCACGACGCCCTGTGCCCAGGAGAGGCCCCTGCGTGCCGTCCTCACAGGCACCCTGTCTTTGTGGGGCAATGTCACGGGTCTCCGAGGCAGCGTGCAGGTGCGGGTCACCACAAGCTGCCATCAGAACCCTGCCACCGCACGTGTCAGAGGGGCTCCCGGTGCAGGCAGAGTCTTCCCTCAGCCGCTGCTGGCCCTGCAGCGCCCTGCGGCGAGCGCAAGTGCGCCTTCCAGAAAGGACGCGTGTGCCCACTCAGTAAGCACCAGGGTGCTTCGGAAAGAGGCCAGGGTCCTGCCTAGGGGCGAGGGTCCCCTTCATCTGCACCCCCAGCTCCTCCCCCAGAGCCCCTCCCCCATCCCTCCCACTCACCACTGGATGTAGGAGTGATTGTTCTCCAGGAGGTCATAGTCGTTCTCCCAGTTTTGAAGAATGTCCTTAATGCGACAGCCTAGCAGCCCCAGGGGAAGGGGACGACAAGTCATCTTGGAGCTGCTGAGAGTGCCAACCCTACTCCCCCTCCCCTCCTTTCTGCAGGACCCTTGGACTTGGCAGCTCCAAGCTGTGCACACCTCATGTGATTTTAACCCCCCAACTTAGACCCTCGGCCCCTTTGCGATCTGGAAACCGGGCCCCCACTGCTGACCGAGGGCACACCAGAGTAGGAAGACCACGCTGGGTGTGCTGGGCAAGAGGGCCCAGGAGGCCCCTCAGGAGAAGGACAAGTGGTCCCAGTCCAGAAGGGGGGCCTCACTGTCCCCCCAAACCACAGCCTATTAGCTGGAACTCTGTCCTCAAAGAGAACGTCCAGACGAACCCCACCCCGTAGCGTGGTCTCCCGCAAAGTGGCTGCAGGAGGGCCCTTCTGCAAAGGGCCAGGTGAACGTTTGAGGCTGTGTGACCACATGGCCTCTGCTATAGTTACGCTGCGCTATAGCGGGAAAGCAACCACAGACAATGCATAAATGAATGGGCATGTGGGGTTCCAATGAAACTTCACCTATGGACACTGAAATGTGAATTTCATACAGTTTTAACATGTCACAAAATATTATTCTACCTTAAATTTTTCCTAACCATTTAGAAAGCATGTCCCAGTGGACCAGCCAGGCAGATGGGAGAGGGATTCCCACTCAGGACGGGGCTGCCAGCAGACGAAGGGGACGCACCGTTAGGCTTGAATGGGATATCGTTTTGGTAGAACTTCAGGTTTGGTGTGTCGCCGTTGCCGTCTCTTTCCACCAGATCCTGAAGGGCCAGAGAAAGGTGCCGGCTGGACTCACTGGAGACAGGCTGCCTCCGAGGGCCCCTTAGAGTAGAGCATTCCTGGGGGGTCTCCCAAACCCCCACATACTGTGGGCGAGGACCCCAAGCCCCAGCCTGCACCCTTTACCCCAGGAGAGGACCGGCCTCTGTCACCACAGTGGGTCGCCGCCGGGAGGGCCCCTTCATCTGCACTCACGGGTGCAGAGGGGCTGAGGACAAGGAGATGGCTGCGATGGGCTCGCGGGGCCGGCCTCCCCTGGAGGCACCACCAGCTGGCGCTGTGACTGCATTTTAAGGGCAAGGGTGCCCGTCACCCGGGATTAGGGGAGGAGCAGTAGGCCCAGGTGGGGTTTCGGGCAGGACACAGGACATACTGTCCAGCCGGCCTCATCCCTGCTGGGCTGCGGAGGCATGAGGGTGCATGGGCGGCTACCTACCGGGTAGTGGTGCCGGTACCTCCGCGTGTCCTGCATGGCTCGCCAGTTTCGGGACCCCACCATCCTGGACTGGGAAGAGAAGAGGCAGAATGAGACCCCATGGGAGACCCTCCCCACTCCTTCAGGCATGCCAGCAAGCAGGACTCACCTCCAGTGAGCCCCCATCCTGGTGAGGGCAGCAAGCACTTGGGGTAGCGGTCAGCTAAACCAGAGGGGGCTGGAGCAGCTGCAGCGAGGCCTGCCCCTGCTCGGCCCCTGCCGCTCGCTCCAGCCCTTAGGACCCCCAGGCCAACGTGCAAGTTCTTGGAGTGCAGCCCCTCAAGCTCCAGCTTCATTTCCTCCTGTGTCTGCGGGCTACCCCTACTCAGGCCGCAGCCCGTTAGGTCCCCCCAGGAACCCCCGCCTTCCCCAGTGCTTCCTCCTTGCGCTGTGCTCTAAGTTGTCACCAGGCTTTGTCCCCCAAGGGCAGTGGCCTCGCCACCTACAGTCCCAGGAGGGGCCTCAAATGCCTGTCACAGGGTCCAAAGAAGGAACAAATGACCGAGGCCCAGGGAGCCAATCCCATCCCCACCCAAACCTTCTCACTAACCAGACCCCATGTCTCCTGGCCTCCAGCCCCGTTGGGGGTGGGGGTGGGGGAAGGCTTCTCCATCCCAGATGGCTCCTTCCATCTGGATGCCAGAGGCTCCGTGCTGCCCCTCAACCCCTGCAGCCCCCATCCCTGCAGACCAAGCACCCTGGGGTCCCAGGAAGGATGGGAGGTAACTGGTGACCAGCACGCTGGGTAAATGCAGCCTGACCTACCTTATTACAAGAGTGGGGGGGCATGGCTGGGCTGAGCCCAGCTTGGGGTCTGACTGAGGCTGGGGGAGGAGGAGGGGCTTGGGCAGATATAGCCCCTGGGCGTGAGAGGAGGGGACACCTAATCCCGGGGAAACACCTGGGTTCCAGGATCCTGGAAGGAGCAAAGGAGCATTGGAAGGGAGTTAGGAACCAGGCCCACCACTGCCTCCCCTGGGTCCGACTGTGTCCCCACCCCACAAGATGCTCTCAATGGTTCAGAGCTCCAGCTGGGGTCTGGAGTTGCCTCTCTGACGGATTTCTAAACCAGGACCAGTGGGTGAGGTTCTCTTCTACCAGCCAAGGGCCAGCAAAAGAAATGGAAACTCAGCAGAAGCTGGCCCCACCTCTCCATCAGTTTCTCTTTCTCCTCCCTGGGGCCAGCCGGGCACTTCCCGGGGTCATCAAGAGGATGGGGCCTGACTGGACACGAGCCATGCACACAGCTCAGAGCAGGGCCAGCCCTACATATGACACAGCCCAGGACAAAGCCCTAAAGAGCTGCACCAGGACCCAGTGTGGGGCAGCCGGGGAGCGCCACGGGGGTTCTTGGGAGGGGGGAGGGGACTGGGACTTTGTAGGGGGACAGAAGCTGTAGTACGAAGGAGACAGGGAAGACTGGGCATCTGACAGGGCAGTCCAGGCGCCAGAGCACTGCTGAGGAGCGTGGCCTGTGAAACTAGAGAGGACAGTGTCCTCTCACCTAATCTGGGCCACACCTGGTGGGCATCCGCCTCGGGGACAGAGCCAGATTCCTGCCCTATGACTCCGGGCCCGTGACCCTGACCACTGCCTGGCCTGCCTCCCCAAGGAACTTGTGCCCGCCCCAAACACTGTGGGTGTGCTGCGGCAGCTGGCCCTCCAGGCAGACCCAGAAGCCCCTGCGGGTCCTCTTGCTGACCACCCAGAGATAAACCTGACAACCAGAGCTCTCATCTGCCACAAGGAGAACCCATCCCAGAGGCCATAGGGGCTGGAATCCAAGACTCTCTGGATGCAGTGCAGAGACACCTTCATCCAATAGCGACTGGACACAGGGCGACAGCTCTCATCCGGGCCCTCGTAACACCTGGAACCCCAGCTGGGACAACAGCACCCACGGACGGAATGCGACGCCCAGTGAGTGCCGGCAAGAAACCACTGGTAATGATAAGTAACCAGTGGCAACAGAAGTAACCAGTGGTAACAAGGAACTGGTGGTAATGGCAAGTAACCAGTGGTGATGACGGGGAACCTGCCCTATCACAGTAGTGACAAGAATAACCGGTGGTGGTAGCCACAAGTGACCAGTGGGCACAGCTGGCTGCCCACTCAGGCCAGTCACATCAATGTAGGCCCCAAGGCCACCTCCAGGATGGCGGAAGGTCGGCCCCAGACTGCGTGGGTGGGTGCTGCACCCAGTGAGGAACAGCCAGGGTGGGACATATTGGGGGCTCATGGGCCTGAGTGTGGGGGTCTTGGCCAGTGGTGAGAGGGTGAGGTGCTCCCTGAGTGGCACCAGGGTGGCAGCAGGGAGCGCCAGGAGGCTGAGAGGCTGGCGGAAGCAGCGGAGGTGCCGGCTAGAGGGCTGGGATCTATTTAGAGGACAGAGTCAAGGCCTGGAGGTGGGATGTGACACAGAGAGGGAAGTCAAGGATGTGCCCAGGGCATCCCCTAGAAGAAGTGTCATCAGCGTCATCAGCCCTAGGGATACGGGTCTGAGGGCAGCCCTGGACCTCCTTGCAAGGCCCCTTGGCTGGGCCAGAGCTGGGGGCACAGGTCAGGGCAGACCTCAGGATGTCCGGGGGATCATGAGGGGCGCACGAGGAGGACGAGGGTCAGGAAGACGGCCACAGCTAGAGAGGGAGAGCCAGGCCCCCAGCCGGGTCTCTGAGAGGTGCCTCCGCCCCGGGCGGACGGCTTTCCCCGGAGCAGTGGCCCGGCACCTGACCCCTGGGCAGGGCCTCGCCTCCCATTCCAGGGCGGCCGGGCCGGCCTCCCCAGAGGCGCGGGACGGGGCATCTGGGCGGGGCGCGGGGGGCGCGCGAGGGGCTGCACCTGGAGCGCGCGGGGCGGTGCCTCCTCCTCGTCCTCCGCGTCCGCGTCCCCGAGGCCGCCGGCCTCGTCATCCTCGTCGCCCCCGGCGCTCGGGCTCTCGCCGTCCTCCTCTTCGTCCTCCTCCCAGGTCGAGTCGCAGTCCAGGTCCTCCATGCTCGGGCGGCGGCGGAGACTGAGCTCGGGCGGAAGCGAAAGTGAAAGGAGGAAGGGCGGGGGCGGGACGGGGGGCGGGACGGGGAAGCACCGCCCAGCGACCAAGGGCTGCTGACGCCGTCGGCGCGGACGATGCCCACGCTTAGGTGTCCCGGTAGGTGTCTGGGAAGGTGTCCTCCCCAGAAAAATGTAGCCAGAAGGATGCCCCCCCCAGGATGCCTTCTGGAGGATGTTCCTAGAGGACCCCTGTCCCCCTGCGAACTGCCCAGGATATCCCTTCCCCCAGAACGTGGCCCCTGGAGGATACCTCCCCAGTGATACCAGCCCTGGAGGGTGACCTCAGGGAGGATATCTCTCTGAAGAATGCCCCCCTGGAGTTTGTCCACAGAGGATGACTGCCTCCAGGAGAACCCCTCCCACAGCACCCCCTCCCCAGGACATCCCCCTCAGAGGGTTTCCCCTAAGGCCCTCCCCTCCAAGAAGGCCCCTCCTTGGAGGACGCCCACCCCCTAGAGAATCACCCCCCAGCATGCCCTCCTAAAGGAAGCCTCCCCTGGTGGATTCTCTCCCCAGAGGATGCTGACCTCCTGGAAACCGAACCCACCCCCCGGAGAATATCCCTTCCCCCTGAGAATGTCCCTCCTAGAGAGTGGCCCCCCCAGAAGGTCCTTGGAGGATGCCCACAGGAGGATATCCCCCCACAAGGATGCCCCCCTAGGAGGATACTGCCTGCAAGTTGTCCCTCCCAGATGAATGTCCCCCAGAAGGCGACCCCCCAGGATGTTCCCCCCAGGATATCTCCCTTGGGAGCCACCCCCAGGATGCCCACCAGGTGTCAGCTGGAGCTGTGTTCTCATCATATGGAGCAATGTGCTTCCAGTCTCTCTCAGACTGTTGGCAGAATCCATCTTCTTCGGGCAGTAGGACAGAGATCCCTGTGTCCCCTTCATAGGTGGTTCACAGCTGGGCAGTTTGCTTCTTTAAGGCCAGCAGGAGAGTCCCCCCAGTGTGCTGAGAATGCTATAACGCACGTCCTCGTGGGCCTGACCTGTATCCTCTTTGCCGCATTCTGTCGGTTACCAGACACAGGTACTGCCTGCACTTAGCGAGGGCACCACACAAAGGCCGGCACACCAGGAGGCGGAAATGCCTGGCGGTCACCCTTGGGCCATTCGACACAGGCTGCTCCAGTTAAGCGCCCCCTTAGGGGCCTCTCTGGGGGCTGGTGGTGGCTGCCTTCTTTAGGTACATTGGCAGATTTCAGACAGCTGAAGACCGCCTTCAGGTGCAAATTTCCCAGCGGCTGTGGGTCCCTTAACCTCTGCCTTTGACACTGCTGGGGGGCCACAGGAGCTCCAGCAAAGTTGGTGACCCACCCCTCAAAATGGGAGAAAACTGGGAGTGGCCACCCCAGGTAAAATTCTTCTTCTGTAGATACTATACTACTTTGTTGTTTTTAAAAAATTTAGCTAAAAGTCAAGTCTGGCTTTTAGATTTGGCAGTGAGGATGGCTCCTGGGAGAGCTGCCTGTGGGGTAACAGGGGTCAGAAGGTGAAGTCCAGGCCCAGCCCCCAAGGGACGCTGACCTCTCCCAGCCCTGCAAGCCAGCTGACAGGCCTCAGGTTGCCTGTGCCTGGGGACGGTGACACTTCTTAAGCTGTGTACCTTGAACTTGAACCTTTGATTTTGGCTGTGGGCACAGCTGAAGGCCTTTCTCGGTGCTGGCCCTGAGTCCTTGCTGGCTCGGTGACCTTCATCAACTCTCCGGGCACAGTCTCACCTGTCTGGAACCTGTGTACACGCTATCTCACTTTCTAAAAGGATGGTGGTGACCCCCCCAAAGGTATGGTGCTCTGGGCATTTCTGCAAATTGTCCTCTATCAATGGCCATGGTGGGCTTCCTGGGGAGTGGCTAAGCCAGCAGCTACCGCCCACTGTGGACTGCCGCCACGGGCCTGACCTTCTCGTAGCCGATTTGCAGCTGGCCTTGGAGACCCTGGCTATGACATCTGGGTAGAACGGGGGGCCTCTAAGAGAGGCGTTGATGGGTGCTGGGGCGTCATACAGGGTTTGGCTGCTCTGAGAACACTTGGGTGGGCCGGCTCTGCCCCACCTCTGCCCCAGAAAAGAGAGACAAGACTGCTGTGGAGGAGGAGGTTGCTTCATCATCCCCGCCCGGCCGTGCTCAGGGCCCACAGCCCTCGCTGCTGCCTGCTGCCAGGGCCAGGACTGCAGGCCACTTCCCCAAGAGAGTGGTTCTTCAAACATCGCCCAACGCCCGCTTTACAAGTCATAGCCACGCCCTTGTGCGTCTCTAGGTGCTTCTGTGCGCAGTGCGCGTAGAGCTCATCTCAGAGGGGTGTTCATCTGGGAAGCCCAGCTTCTGCTGCGGGAACAAGCTGGAACTCAGGGCTCCGTGCCACAGGGCAGTGTTTCTTCCCCTCTGCCGTCTGGGGACGCCACTGTGGGCTCAGTGTCCAGACGGCTGGCTGTGAGGCTGGGCAAGGGGCTAAAAGTGGTGCACCTGCCACAATGCCCCCCTGGAAGTCACACCCCCAGGCACTCACAGGGGGCACTCCTCCTGCACCAGCAGTAGGTGGTCTGCCTGGAGGTGGTGCTGCCTCATCCCCACTTGACCAGCCAAGCAGGGAGCCCCACTGCACCCAATGCTGATCAATATGTATTAACACTACTTGGGAGCCACGGGCCCTCGGGATCACCCATGAGGGGCCCAGGCTGGGCCAGAGCAGAGAGAGCTGAGCCCACACCCACCTGAGGCCCACCCCATTCCCACCTGCCGGCCATGCAGGAAAGGTCTTTGGCAGCTGCAGGGAAGGTGCTCGGGTCCCAGGTGTCCTTGGCACAGAGAGCCTCTGCGGAGGCTTCTTGGCTTCGGTCAGCAGTGCTTGTTAACAAGTGAGGTCTTACTCAAGAGTGAACTGCAGGACCAACCTCATCGTGTGCTTTCGTTCTGCGGCTCTGTCTTCACTTTCAGAGACGGTTTCCATTGGTGCCCTCCGTGTTACATGGTGGGGTACATAAGACCCTCGTGTCACAGAGCGGACCCCTGGGCCGGGAGAGCTTACATGCCGCACAGGCCTGTGAATTTGACCTGCACAGACCAGGAGCTGGACCTACCCACAGGGAAGCCAAGATCCTGTGAGCTGGTCCAGGCTGAGGGACCAGGAGGGCCGTGGGCGTCTGTCCACCCAGCAGGGCTGCTCGGTCAGCCTCGCTGGCAGGTGCGAGAACACGCGGAGCAGGGCCAGAATGGGACACCCAAGGCGGGGGGCACCTGCCCACCTGCCTTGATGGATTTGCCCTGTGGGCCCCTTGATTCTCCTAGAAGTGCAGTAAAATGTAAAATGATTGAAATGAGGCAGGTTTGATTTATTAATTAGGCTTTTCCAGCATGTTCTGAGGTCCCTGAAGATGCTGTTTCAGAAGGGGATTTACCACTGAGTCTGGTGAAGACCCCCCCCCCCCGCCCCTGTTCTGCTTCTTCCTGGCGCCACGTGCCACCCCAGTGCTGTCTGTCCCACCTCCCTGGCCACTTCTGAGCTGAGGGCCAGGCTTCTCTCAGGCATCACGACTCCAGCGACAGGACCTGGCACAGAGTGGGCATTGAGGGACAGCTGCTGGACACGCTGGTGGTGAGAGGGAGGCCAAGGGGGCGGGCGAGTGTTCTCTCCCCAGTCTGTTCTAGAACCCACTATAATACAGACCTCCGCTCCCTCTTCCCTCTCAGACACACACACAACACACGTTGCCTGCTCTGTGGCAAGGAGAGGTGACAGGGAATCTCGTACGTCTGGGTGTTCGGGGTGAGTGTGGTGTCTGCTGTGCTCAGACAGCGGCAGACCCCAGGGATGCCATCTCAGAATGGAGAGGAAATGGTTCCCGGCCTGGCCTCATGGGCTCGGGTGAGTTCTGACCTCCTGCTCCCGGATGGTAGCAAGGCTCCGTCCGCCGGGTGGATGGCAGTTGTCTCCTCGTGGTTTGTCAAGATGAAGAGCAGGGGCGCGGTGGCTGGCCAGAAGGGAGAGCGCCTCCTTTTCGGGTCACATGGAATGGCCGGACCCTCAGTTGCAGAGAACAAGCAGCCTGCAGACTCACGGCACACGGGGCCGTCCAGCCAGAAGGAGGCACCAGCTCTGCCCTTCGCTCTCCTAACATTTTGCATTTGAAGGGCTTGTCACACTCAACAAAGTAACCTCTCCAGGCTTGTTACTATTTTGTACATACATTGTATCAAGTGAATGTTAATAAGTCATCTAAGTGTAAGCCTCAGTTACAAATCTTGGAAAAATACCAACTTGCTGTCGTAGGAAAAGGTAAGTCATTTTGGTATCAAAATCACACGACTCCAGGTTGCTTTTTGTGCTTTAATTTTCCACAAACGGAAGTGTATTTAGTCACCCCAGAGCCACGGCCTTGGCAGCCCCACAGCCGGCTTTCCCCTCACTCGCTCATTTGGTCTGTTTGCAAGCTAATCGGTAATACAAAAATAACCGCTACAAATTCTCTGTATCTAGCATATAAAAACTGAGCAAAAAGTACCTCCGTAGTCATATCCTTAAAACAAAACATCTCAGAAAAAATACAACACAGGTTTAACTTCTGCAGTATTTTCTTCCTAAAAAACACTAATAAAATAGGCTTCTTAAAAATTAAATAGTGAAATACCAACCAAATTATATACATCATTACAGTACAAGTGAACGAGGCACAACATCCAGTCTTCTGCTTCTCAGGTGGCGAGGGAGGGGCCGCGGCGTGGGCACGGGGGCCTCTCTCCTGAGGTGGCAGTCACTGTAGAAAGAGTGGCGGACGGATGGACGAATGGATGCACAGGAAGAGCCAGTCGCCCGGGAAGGCCAGCGCTCCTCAGAGGACGGAGGGGGACGGTGCTCTACTGCCTGCCATGCCGGGTCTCCTACCCGCCCCCAGCGCCTCAGCAGAGGTGGAGCTGATCCACGTCCCAGGAAGCCACGTGTGGACGTCCAGAGAAGACGGAGCCCGACTCCCCACTCACCGCTCTCGACACCTGAGAGAGCGGGGCCATCCTGGTCTCGTGGATCCATCAGAGGCCAGATGGTCTGAGAGGGCAGTGCGGGGCCTCCGGCGTCTGACCAGCCGCCTGCCTGGTGAGCACGGCTCCTGCCTGTCCGCCGGCCCGTCCGCCCTCCTCCGCGCCCGGGGAGCGTCTACGTTCGGCGCCGCTTGGCGGAGCTGGGGCTGGAGGGGTTGCTGTTGGCGGTCAGGACTTTGTCAGCGACCCGGCTGCGCTTCCGCTTGTCCGCCCCTTCTCTGGACCCCAAGTCTGAGGAGTTCTTGTCTTTGTCTTTGCTGGATTTTTCTGTGGCTTTCCCCAAGCTTCCTGAAGATGAAAAAACTGGGAGACAAAATCATTTGGCTGAAAATAGAATTTACAGAATTTTATTTCATCTTCCTGTTGAGTTAAAAAACTCTGCATCTACACACGTGACACTCTGACCCAAAAGGCTTCTCCAGAGCTGGGGATGCCCGCGTGGCCTGAAGAGTGCCTGGTCCTCCTGAGGATGTGCCTACCACGCGGGCCTCGGGGAGCACACGCTCAGCTGCAGGACCCTGCCACGGCCATCCACGCACGCCCATCCTACAAGGCGGAGCGAGGCTTGGGCCCTGTGCGTCTTTGCTATTCGGGATTTGTCCTGTTCCAAGACGACAGACACACGTGTGACTCCAGTCGGGCCCCCTGCACTGCACACCGTCCACCTGACTGGACACCAGTGCCCGAGGTTGCCCTGTGGTTTCTTCACGGTACTGGCCACGTGCAAGACCTCCACGCACGCCGAGGCTCCCGCCTGAGCAGACGGAAGCTGCCTTCACAACTGCTGAACCAGGCAGAGCGGCAATGGCTACAAGTGGACTTGAAATACAGGCTGGGGACATGCGGCTGCGCCCTGCAGGGAGGCCTTGCAGGGGGTGGGGTGCCGTGTCCCGGGCCTCAGGGGAGAGGTGGGGCGTGCTCCACACTTACCGTCGTCGGCCCCGTTATGGGGGTCCACATCCTCCTTCATCTCCTCTTTCATTTCCTCTTCAATGATCACTTTTCCTGTGGGGGACACAGCTGGTGGTTACCGAAAGCCAACCTGGGGGTGGCTCAGGCTGGGGCTGCTCCTGACTTGGGAGGTGTATGGACCTCGCTGCTGCCAGGCCGCTTTTAAAGATGCTGACTGTTCTTGAACAAAGTCCTCCCTGATCCCAGGAGGCTCCCCAGGCCTCCCCAATCCAGGTGGACGGAGCATCACGTCAGCGACCCTCGCTTCTCCCTGAGGTCATGACCTTCACCCTGACACCATGTCCCATCTTCTCTAATTCCCAAATCTGACCCCACCTGAGTCTCACCTTCTCGGACTTCTTGAATGATCTCTTCTGGAAGGACGAAGTTCCTCTCTGGATTCGGGAATGGAAGAATCTCAGACTCGTGCTGACGGCAAATAGGGCGTTTTATTTTTTTTTAAGAAACGAAGAAAATGTGATTTTAGCAAGTCACTAAAAACGTGTAAGAGCCAATTCAGGAGCAGCCAGCGAACGCTCACAGCTGTCTTAGAGGGCTGCAGTGGGTGGGCGCCGAGCAGGTGAAGACTCTTTGTTCTTTCTGCTCGTGGGGTCTCCCGGGCTGGGCTTTTCACAGACTCAGAGGAAGCAAACACTGCAGTGCAAGCAGTTTTGGGGGACCGGCAGGAGTCCCCTGAGATGAGGCTGGGGCAGCTGTCACAGGGCCAGGCTCCCCACTGATGGCTCCCTCACCCCAAGAGTGCGATCAGAGGGTGGTGACAGCCCTGAGGGAAGGCCACGGTGCCTCCGGTGCCCATCCACGTGGCAGGAGCTAGGCTGCTGGCAAGGAAAGCCACCTCCACAGAAACCAGGTAAGGAAGGCAAAGTGGAGCAAGGCACCCTGAATGCTTATGCGGTTCCACCCGTCCTGCAGGTCACACATACCAGGAGGGACAGGGACCCCGGAAACACAGACTCCTGGATGAAGGGAAAGCTGAGCTGGCTGACCAACATTTGCGAGCCCCTCTGGCTCCTGGGCCCACGGGTCACCTTGTAGGTGGGGTCCAGGGACTCATATTTACAAGGCCCTGGATGACTTGGCATCAGCCCTATAGTGGTGATGAGGTCTAAGGAGATGACAGGCCCGAGGCCTTGCCCAGTCCTCAATGAGCGGCACCCTGAAGCTCCGTGAGTGTCACGTGGGCCCCATGCTGGGCATCACAGCTACAGGCTCCTCTGAGCGAGTGTCTGCAGCTCAGAGCTGTCTGTCTGTCTCCCATGTGACAGGGGCTCCCCCAGGACAGGGACCCTGCTGCACTCATCTGTGTCCAGCATCCATCCAGCCCCCACCAGCCTGGAGTCAGGGCGCGGAGGGTGCCTGGGGACCCAGTGACCCCACGTGACAGGCATGGAATTCACAAGAGCGAGGCCGCTCCGGGAGGACTTCCTTTAGTTTAGCAGCTTGTCCTCGACGCAGCAACAGCAGCTCGAGTTTCCAGGGCACTTGCTGCAGGCCGGGCGGTCAGTCCCAGGTCACAGCTGTCATCTTTATCCCCTTTCTATGCTATGACAAGGAGACGCAAACAACTCGCCCAAGGCCAACAGAAAGAAGTGGTACAGCAGGATCTGGACGCAAGAGCGGGGCAAGCGTTCTCCGCCTCAGCAACGCGCACCCAGGTCTCAGCCGGGAGGGCAGGTGCAGCCCCGAGTCCAGGGGGAGACAGAGCCTTCCCTAACCATGGCACAGGTTCCCACCTCTCTGGTCCCGAAACCCCCTCTCACCCCACTCTCCAGGTGCTCTGGCCTCTCTAAGCTCCTTGACCCACCAACTCCTGCTGCCACGGGGCCTTGACACCTGCCGTTCCTCTGCCAGAACAACCACCTGTCTCTTCCAGCCATCCTGGTTACCCAGGTAACTTGCTCACCTGCCCACACAGCTGGCTGGGGGTTCCATGAGACCTCCCTGCCTGCCTGGTGCTCACTGTTGTTCCTCTTAATGTGACTTACATCTGGTCACCTTCCTGCCTGGAGCCTCTGGGCTGTCCCATAAGACTGACAGTGGCCTAAGGGGCCCCCACAGGCCTCAGCTCCCTAGTTACCTCCTTAGAGAGACCTTCACTAACCACCCAATTTGAGACAGTTCTGCATGGGTAACCAGCTATTAGGTTTCTGTATTTTGTAAAACTACTTTGAGCTATCTTGTTAATGTGCTCCCCCAGGGGACGTCCACAGGACATGAGGACAGGGGCCCAGCACATCCTCGAGGAGGAGACATGGAGGGGGAACTCTGCCGCCAGATCCGTCTGGGGAAGGCGGGGCTCTGGCCTTGGAAGGCCTGGGGAGGGAAGGGTCAGCTCACCAGGGCCTGCATGTCATACATGGTGCTCAGGTGGTCCCAGATGACCTTGGACGGGACCTGCCGACCGATGTTCTGGCTGAACTTGTCCCGGATACAGATCATGTGGAAGTGCCGGTTCACACCTACAGGAGGAAGGGGTCAGCTTGTGGGGGGGGGGGGAGCACAGCAGGTAAGAGAGGAGGAGTAGGTGGGGGGAGGGGCAGAGGTCAGTGAGGTGTAGGAGGTGGTGGGGGTGTAGGAGGGTGCAGAGATGGGGGTAGGAGGAGGGAGGGGTAAAGGGGGGCAGGGGTGGGGCACAGGAGGAGTGGGTTTAGGAGAGGGTGGGGGTGCAGGAGGGGTGGCCAGGTGGGTGGGTGTAGGAGTGGGGAGGGGTGGGTGTAGGAGGAGACGGGGTGAGTGGGTGCAGATGGGGCAGGGATGGGTGATGGAAGGGGCAGGGGTGGGTGGGTGCAGGAGGGACAGGGTGGGTGTAGGAGGGACAGGGGTGAGTGGGTGCAGACAGGGCAGGGTTCGCGCAGGGGACAGGCACGGGGGTGCAGGAGGGGCAGGGTCCGCGGGAGGGGGACAGGGGTGGAGGGTGCAGGTGGGGCAGGGGTGGGTGCAGGAGGGGCAGGGTCCGCGGGTGGGGGACAGGGGTGGAAGGTGCAGGTGGGGCAGGGGTGGGTGCAGGAGGGGCAGGGTCCGCGGGGGGGACGGGGGTGGGTGTGCAGCAGGCCCCGCCCCGCCCGCGCCCCGGCCGTTGCCCGCCCGCCCGCCCCGCCCCCACGCGGGTCCGCGGCGCCCCGCTCACCGACAGGCTTGTGGCCCAGCATGGCGTGGAAGAGGCACACCTCCACCTCGGGGCTCCACACCACCGTCTCCTCGGCCGGGCTGGTGGCTGCCTCGCCCGGCCCCTTGTCGCCCGCCGCGCCGCCGCCGCCCACCTCGGCCTCCCCCATGGCCCGGCCGCCCAGCGACGAGCCCCCGGCGGGAGCGGGCGCGGCCACGGCTCCGCGCAGGCGCACTCGTGGGGCGGGCGCGCTCTCGGCGGGCTCGCGCTCGGGCTCGCGCGCGGCGTAGGCGCAGGCGCAGCTGAGGGCTGGCTCGCCGCGCCCCCTGGCGGCCCGGCCCCGCGGCGCAGCGCCGGCAGAACGGGCGGATCGCGGAAACGGAGCGCGTTTGGGGCGGGGGACCGAAGCCTGTAAATGAGGGCGTGGCGGCGGCTGCACAGTTCTGGGTACGCCGCCCTAAGCTGAGCGCTTCGAAGGCGGGATTGCAAATCACACCTCCGTGGAGCGTTAAGAGAAGAAGAACGAGCAACTGACAATTCCGCGGGCGTGGGCTCCCAGGGCTTCCATTGCCCTGGCCGACAGGGGCCCCGCCGCCGTGACGCGGTCCTCGGGGGTGACCCGCAGGGGGGCCTCGCGGGTTAACGAGGACGGTGGGGGCGGGGCCTGGGCGGGAGCCGGCAGGGTCTGGGGCGGGGCCTGAGGCAGTCTGGTGACGCGCTCAAAGCAGCACCCAATCGAGGCCGCCGGCTCCGCCCCCTCCCCACCAGGCCCCGCCCCTCCCGCCAGGACCCGCCCACGCTGTGTCCGCCCAGGACCCGGGGGCAGAGCGCTCTTCCCTGCCGCCGGGTGTAGACTCCGGTCGGGCTTCCGGGTCCCCTTCCGGCTCTGCGGGGGCTGGCTGTGTGGGCCGGGCCAGGCGCTGCGCCTCGTTAGGCCGCACTTTCCTCCTCGGGGCAGGGGGACCACACGGCGCACCCCCAGGGGTTCTGACCGGCTGGCTGCCCTGCCCGCCGTCTGCCGGGCGCCCCGGGCCCGGCCAGCCCCGGACACGCGCTCGGGTTTCCTGGTACACAGCTGGAGCCACACTGGTGCGCGCTGCCCCTTAGCAGGTGCTGGCTCTGGTCAGCTTCACCCCCTGGGACGGCCTCAGAGCGGGGCCAGCTGGCTTCCCATCTGTGAAGGGGGCTGTCCCCACAATGCCACGGGGGGGGGGGGGGGACGGGTGGCCTAGAGAGGGGTCCGCAGTGACCCAGGCTCCCCAGCAGTCATGTGGACCTGAGATGTGGCTGGACGTTCTGTGATTCTGGCCTGTGTTCCTCTCCTCTGCCCTGACCCACAAGTGGCCCTTGTCTCAGCAGGTTGCTGCAAGGCTGGAATGAAGCACAGCTCGAAGCCACTGAACACAGGCTCTCTCACGCACTACAGTACTCAACAGATGGTGGCCCTCGGCATAATAAATCTCCTTACTGTTCCCTGGACACTGTGGGGTCCCTGCTCCCCGACCAGGTTTGCTCTCTGCTCATCCCCACCCCATCCCAGCCGTCTTCAGTCTGGAGAGCCTGGTCCTCCAGGAAGGTGCCGCTGAGCCCGGCAGGGCAGCTTTGGCCCCTCTCTGTGCCTCTCTCAGGGCCCTCGGCCTCTTCTGCCCTGCTGGGAGTGGCCTGTGCCCGTTTCCTTTCCTCACTGTGCTGGAGGCTCAGGAGGCCGGGCTGCGTCTTGGTCCTCGCTGTCCTGTGTGTCAGAACCGTGTTGGGCCAGCTGCTGTGGTCCGCGGATGCCTGGTTCCTTTTGCTATAGGCAGATCCTGGAGTGTGTATCTGGGGATCAGACTTGACGCAGACAGGTTGGATGATTTGCGTAAAAGGAAACCACCTTCTCCATGTCTTTCTTACTTCAAGCCCCCCAGGAGCTGCCTCCTTTCTTTGCTTCCCCAGTGCATGCAGAACAAACTCGGCCTGTGGGTTCCATGCTCAGAGTCAGGATGGAGCTGAACGCTGTGCTCACCTGCCAGGACTTTGCCTAATACCGTTCGTCCTTGTTTTTACACATATGTGAGCACAGCTGGAGCCAGACGTAGGCAGGATTAAGGAATCTGGAACCAGAGAGGAGGCTGGGCTTCCAGATGGGCATTCCGGATCACCACTGTGACTGTGCTGTCAGCCTCTTGGTTTTGGTGAATCGGACAATAGGCTTCAGAGCGATACCCAACCCTTGACTGTGTTGGTGATCCTGCATGGGTGACTGGGCCATCCAGGGAGTTCTTTAGGATGAGTGGTTTCAAAATAAGATGGGGAAAAACGGTTAAAAAGTGAAATGCAGCTGAATAGAGAGATGATGTGTGTGGGCACATCGTGTGTGTCCATCTGGAGGATCAAGAGGCTCTAGGCTGAAGGAAGCCCCTTTAGCTGATGAACAGAGAGCTGCTGAGGACAACTCCTCCGCTATGAGCGGTTTCTTCCCACCCTGATTCTGAAGGCAGGTGTGGGTGTTATGCAGGGATGAAGGCATGGCTGCCTAGGAAGGGGGCGGTCGCCGGGGAGTGGTCGGCAATGGTCTCTTGAGCACCTCCTGCTGCCTGGCACGGGGGATGGAGAGGGCGTGGACATGGTGCCTCTCCTCACAGCCTATCGTCTGGGGATCAGACTCACACGGAGTAGGAAGGTGGGGATCTTATCGTGCAGGACGAGCTGAGAGAAGAGGAGGACCTTCCCTGGGGACGAGGACAGCTCCTGGGGCGGCAGAGCTCCAGAGAGAGGCCATGGGTGTGGTGGGAGGCTGACTCTGAGCCCCGTGCTCCCCGTCTCAGCACACAAAGTGAGTGTGGCTTGGGCACACAGAGCATCCCCACTCTGGGACCTCAAAGGCCTGGGCACTTGCTGGCAGCGGCCGGCTAGGACCCAGGGCTTCCCCTGGACGTTCTGGGCCATCTAGACCTGCAGGGACCTTGTAAAAAAGACGTTGTTTCCTCTTCATCTGACATTGGGGACACAGGGCCAGATGTAACCTGCACCGAGCAAGTAGAGTAACGTGACGAGTGTCATGCCAAACTCCCTCTGCCCCGCACTGAGTGCCAGGTCCTGGGTGGGTGGCAGACCTGGTGGCTCCCCTGCCCTGCACGTGTAAAGAGAGGGAGGGGCTGGATGGGTGCCCCCTGTGCGGCTATGGACTGGCCGAGAGAGAAAGCGCCCGGGGAGGCTTGTGGAGAGAGGTGAAGTGACGTTAGGGACATGGAGGGGGGAGGGGTGTCTGTGTGCGTGTGCGCATGTGTGTGGTGAGGAGGAAGGCTCAGGGAAGTAAGCCCTGGGAGAGACAAGTAAGAATCGATGGATACAGAGCAAAAAAGCTTTGAAAAGAAATCTGTCATCTATCTATCTATATCTACTTGTCTGTCTGTCTCTCTGTCCATCCGTCCATCCGTCCACCCCTCCGTCCATCCCTCCATCCATCCGTCCTAGAAGGTAGGACACACATAACTGTGGCCCTGGGGTGGGCAGCTGGGGCAGGGGTGCCAGGAGACCTTTCCTGTGTCTTTTGTATGCTGGGTTTTAGAACCACATGAATGAGTTACCTATTCAAAGAATTAAATGAAACAATCTGACGTGCGATATGTTATTTGCAATCGTTATAAACAATAAATCTAATTATTTTTATGAGGTATAATTGACATAACATTCTGTTAGTTCCATGTGTGTAGCATAATGATTCGATATTTGTATATATTGTGAAATTATCTATTTATTGAGAAAAGATGGCATATTCCTTGTCCATAGAAGAAGTCAGCAAAGAATGAGGCAGGTGCCGGGGTGAGGAGACCTGGGACAGTGGGACCCCCGGTGGTCCCACGTCCACACGGAGACCCAGGCTCGGTGGGAACCTGCTCTGTGAATTTCCTCTCATCATGAATTTCCCCCCATGGCCCCTCTCTGAGGGAGATGCCACGGAGACTCCTGGGGTGAGGAACCTTGCCATGGTCCCACGATCAAGGGCAGGGCCAGGAACTGACCTCCAGACCCACGCCTCCAGGACCCACCTCCCTCCCCGGCCTGCCCGGCCTGAGCTGCTCTGGTTCCCCTGGATCCTCACCTGGGCTCCCCCTGGCAACCCACCCTCCAGACCCTGGGGCCACAGATGCCTCTCTCCCCCTGTGCCCCCTCTCTCCTGCCCAGACTTCAACTCTCAGGTCCAAGGTTGCCACCCGGTGGGGCTCTACCACCCCAGACAAGAGGGTCCTGTTTGGTCCATCATGGTCCTACTGCTCATCGAGTGTTTGGGGCACCCCGTCACCTGCCTGTCATCACAAATCACTGGTGACAGCTCGTTTGGTGTCCACCTTCCTTGCCAGGCTATCAGTTGGCACCAGGGTCAGGGCTGCTCTGGCTTTGCACCACCGGCCCCACCTCCCAGGCAAGGCCTGGCACACAGCAGGTAGACAATAACCATTTGTTGATGAACTGACTGACTGACTGACCTGGGCACTCCCTTGATCACTGTGACTGAATGAACTCCCCCACCTGTGTTACCCAAATTTCCTTCAAGAGATGCACTTGGCCTCCCAAGTACCTTGATCCCAGGAATAGGGGGTTTGGACCTTAGGTGAGAAACACCTAGGCCCTGGAAAGGGACCTCTCTCACAGTCAACAAACAAACAAGCCTTCTGGTTTATACATCAGTCTTGTATGAGTTTGGCCAGGGTGACTCATTCCCCAGACCAGCTCTGGGTTCTGACCAAGGGGGTTGCTGATGTCATCTCTCGAAGGTGGTAACCACCACTAACCAGAGGGCACCTGTCCCCCACCTCCGAGGGGACACCTGGTTCTTGGTCACAACAGCTGGGTCCAGTGGAAGGAGTGCTTGAAAGGCTTTGATCAAACATGCCCTGTGTGTTCACATGCCCTTGTGTCCACACACCCTGTGTCCACATGCCCTTGGTCACACCGTCCTCCTCTCTGGCTGAGTCTCTGGGAGGGAAGTGGAATTCCACCGCAGCATGGCTGGTCCTGCCCTGAGGGCTGTTCCTCCCTGGTGCATACGCCAGTGCTCCCGCTGGGGAGCCTGGAGGAGCACGCGGACGTGGAGGAAAGAGCTCACCCACGTCCATCTGCTCGACCACGGACCATCCTCGGGCCTCAGACGCCCGGACACTGAGGACAGCTAAGTTATCTATGTCCCCGGGCTGGGGTCCTCACAGGAGAGGTGCCTGGGGACCGAGTGGCCGCCAGCCCGGGTGGCAGAGATTTCTGATCCGGCTCTTGGAGAGGCTTGCAGCCAGCACATCACACCTCTAGAGGGCGACTCCCGCCCACTGTTTGGACCCAAACCCCGGCTCCTGGTTCAGAAGGAACCAAGTAAAGGCATTTCCTTTCCCTTGGAACCTGGCCCGCCGCCAGGGCACCAGTCCCAGCATTTTGAGAAGGAAGTCCAATTCTTCAGATGGGCGTATGAGGAATCGCTGTGATGGCCCGAGGGCTGTGGTCAGCTCCACTGACCCTCACAGCACCCTGCCTGGTACTGTCACCGTCCCCGCCGCGTCACCTGCAGGTCTAAGCGGGGCCGAGGAGGTGGGGAGCCAGGGATGCTGGGCTCAGCTGCTGGTCACTTCTCCCGGAGCGGGGTCTGGTTTCTCTGGGAGTTCCCAGATTGAACATATAAAAATAGACGATGATCAGTTCAATGTGCATTTCAGGTAAACAATGGATTGTGCATGTATGTGTGTCCCAAACATTGCACGGGATAGGCTTATAGCCAACATTATTTGTTGTTTATTTAAGATTCAAATTTAACCAGGGGTCCAGTATTTTATCGGATGATCCTTCGCCTTTTGCCTGAATTACCTTCTGGTCAGCAGCTTGATTTGTCTCGAAACATGGTACCTGCCAGGTCCGTAGTGTCCTGCCTGCCTCTGGCTGAAAGGAGCTTTGTATGTGAGGGACAGGGTGGCTCTGTCACTGCTGGGTGACATCAGGATCTGTAGAGGGAGTGAGCGACTTGCTGTGATGGCTGAGGGGAGGCCCCAGGCCCTGGCTCTCCAGGCGCTGATTTTGTGGGTGCAGAGGACCCCCGTAAGGGAGCACAACAATCGATTCCATGACCTCCTGCAAGGGTAGGCAGATCCTTTGTGCACTGTGCCGTGAAAAGCTGTGCTGTCCTGGAATCCTGTCCACATGTGCACCTCGTGTCCCTGGAGCTGTGGGAGGGACCAAGAAGAGGAGGAGGGTTTAAGTTCCGATAGACCCGGCTCCTCCGAGTGTGGCCCTCACCAGCAGCCTCGGCCTTCCCTGGGACTTGTCAGAAATGCAGACTCTCCCCACACATGCGCATGCACGTGTGTGCAGGTGCGTCGCGTTGTGTGCACAGACACAACACCCAGCTCTGCCCGCCGTCTCTGGGGCGGGGCCCGCGCTCTGTTGTAAGCAGCCCTGGGGGTCGCTTACAACTGCCTGGAACGCTTTCCGGGAGACGACGAGCCTCACGTTTACTTCCTGGCATGGGACATGTGGCCATCCAAGCCCTTGGTCACAGCCGTTTGTCATCAGAGCCGGGCCCTGCTGGAAGGGCCTTTGTCCAGCTGGCGAGTGGTGGCTATGAGAGCTGACGGCCTCACCTGTCATGATGGGGACCAAGCCGTCAGGAAATGAGACAAGGGTCTTCTGATTACTCGGAGCTAGTGGCCACTATTATCCCCTTCGTGGGGAGGGAAGCCGAGGTGAGGGAATGCTGGGTAACTGGTCTGCTACCAGGTGGGGGCCAGGCTTTGCCCTCTGCCCGTGGGACCCCAGAGCACCGATCCCCCAGTTTCTCGCCTTCCCTGAGAGTGGGGCTCCCACCAACAGCACTCATTTCCCTGTCGGGACTGACAAGCCTGCCCCTCTCCCTGCCCGCCCGTGGCCCCCAGGGGGCCTGTGGACCAGTTTGCAGGAATCCCTTCTGCACTGAGGGCAGTGGAGTGTGAGAGTCCAGTGCGGGGAGCCCCACCGCAGGCAGGATGTGCTGCCTTCAGTGAGAGAGCAGTTCCCAGGTCCCACCAGCAGGGCAAAGTGAACCACAGGGCCTGCTTCTTGGCTCAGTGTGGCCCCGCCCTGGGGGCAAGGAGCAGACCCTTGATCTCTAGAGCCTGGCGTTTTAGTGATGTCGGCTTTGAAGACCCCTGTCCCCAGGATGACTCAGGGCCAACTCCAGCAACGCCCCTGCCCCACAGAGGCCCTCCCGGCTCCCGCGCCCCCCCCTTCTACTTTTTAAGGCTTTTACATGGCCTGAGGGCGAGCCTGCAGCATGACCTGCTATTATTGCCATCTCCTCGGATCCCTTAGTGCCCTGGGACAATTACCACTTCAAAAACGCCACAGGACCGTGACGCGACAGTCACAAAATGCCCACAAAATGCCGCAGAGGCTGTGCCTGGGTTACTAATCATTCCAGCTCTCAAGTCAGTTTCAAGGGGACTGAGCAAGGGCTGAATTTATTGTAAAAAGATGGAATCTTTCCGCATTAATTCAGCTCCTGAGGGCCAGCGCGGCTTTCTTCTGCACACACAACCGAAGGAAAGACTCTCGGTTGGTGTGGCGAATGGCTAATGTTCTCTTTGTAAAAGGGATCAATTCTTTTAATGGCAGGAAAGGTCCTTCTGAGATGAAATGCCTTCCGCCCGGCACTTCCCCTGGGCCAGGCTCTGAGCGTCTTGGCTTCCGTGCGGTTTCTGTCACTCTGAGGAGGGAAGATGGGGGCTTCGAGGGCCGTCAGCGTGTGTCCCAGATGAGCACAGGCTGTAGGTCACATACAGACACCCTGGATGGGGGTCAAAGAGGTGACCCACTGGGCTCACCGTGTTCCCAGCAGGACTGAAGCCAAAGGACCCCCTCCTGGTGCCGTCTCAGAACCGGAGACAAGGAGAAAGGCACGAGCTTTCAGAGGGAAACTGGAGGATGGCCCCAGAGGACGCAGGGGCGGGATGACGGGCCGGCAAAGTTCACAAGGACGGGGTGCTGGACCCGGAGCCCGGCCAGACCTTGGCGCGTCAGCTACGAGGACAAGGCGCCCCGAGGCTCGGGCTGACTGCGCGTCGCAGCAGGGCGGTTGCCAGGAGGAGGCCGCGCGGGACGCCAAGGCCGAACATCACAGCCGAGGCGGGTGCGGGTGCTGGCGCTCGGTGGGGTCTGTCCTGTGGAGGGGTTTAGCGGCAGGGTTGCGTTTCCTGCCCAGGGCCCAAACCCGACACATGGTTTCTCGGGAGATAGTGCTGCTGTCGTCATGACGTGGAAGCGCCATTGATGAGCATCGCCGAGTTGGACTCTCCTTTTCCCCAAAGAGGAAGGATTGAGTTTGCCATTGAGCAGAAACGTCCCAGGTCTGGACGCTGTGAGGGGAACATACCGAGACCCAGGCAGGGACGAGTGTTCACACCATCCTTGGTGAGTGGTCGGAGTTGACCCCACGGAACAGGTTTCCTGGAATTATGTAAAGTTACAAAGCTTCCACTAGAAGATTAAAAATAGTCAGCTAAGGAGAATTGGGGGTAGGAGGGGTTAGGAAGGAGCATAAATGCCCGCCGTTTATTGTCTTTCAGAGCACGTATTCATCAAACAATCAAGAAATAAAGACTCCAGCGGGTTTGACGTTCTCAGTCACCCCATCTTTTCGCTCGGCTGCTGTGATGGGGACCCCAAACTGGGGCTCATACAGAATGGACGTTTATTTCTCACAGCTCTGCAGGCCGAGGTACCAGGTCAGGGTGTTGGCATGGTTGGGTCCTGGCGAGGCCTCTTCTGGGTTGTGGAGGGGGGTCTGCTTGTGTCCTCACCGGGTGGAGGGGGCAAGGGCTCTCCCTTAGGCCTCCGTTATAAGCTCACTAACCCCATTCATGGGGGTTCCCCCCTCAGGACCTAATCACCTCCCAGTGACCCACCTCCATACACCCTCACATGGGGCGTTAGGTCTTCAACATATGAATTTGGGAGGGACACAGATATTCAGATCATAGAACCCGGAAGAACTAGGAGGAAACCCTGAGACAGAGGCCCCTGGGGAGGGGGCAGGGTGATGGGAGGTACCCCAGAAGCACCTGGCCCACTGGTGTCCTGGGGCTGCCGTGAGGAACACGCTGCTCAGAAGGGAGCCCGGCACACAGCCGGGCGGCCCGGGAGCATCTGTCACCTGTGACTCTCCCCTCCATACCCCTGTGTGACTAAACTCTCCCCACCAACTCCATTTTTACTTTTATTAAAGAAATTAAAACACACAAAGAGAATGATCTCAAATGGTCCAGTAAAAGTATCCGTAGAGAGAGAGACTGAAAGCACATGTGACAGGATGTGACAAGCGGGGCCGTCTGCGGTGGGCGTATGGGGCGGGCAATTTCTTTGTTCAGTATGAAATTCTTTCAAAATAAAAATGTAAAAAATACATAAAGATTGGAAAGGAGAAAAGAAACGAGAAGAAAACCTACCGCTGCGGTGGTCTTTGTAAACAGCGTTTGTGTAATTTCACACACGAAGGAGCCCCAGCCCTGCCTTTCCTGCCTCGAGAGCAAGCTTTTCTGGTGACACTGACTCCCAGACCCGCTGCTTAAAGTGATGTCATTTCCATTTCACTGGAGGCCACAGGTCGACAGATGGAGGTGGTGGTCCGGGGGGCGGGTGGGGAGATGAAAGGGCTTCCAGGCTGACCCCCCGGCCCCCACCCCCTCTGCCCTTGAAGGATCTCATGGGGTCACCAAGCGTCTTCCTCGAGAATTGGGGTGTCTCAGGCAGGACTACAAGGATGCTGTCGTAGCCCCAAATGGGATTTGGAGGCCTTTTGGGGTTGGGGGCTGCTCCGGGTCCTGGGAACTTGGGTGGAGACAGGTTCTGGTGCCTCCGACAGGTTCCAGCATTTGTTGGAGGAAACGGTCACCGAGAGCCACCTTGTCCTTGGTTTTAGACAGGAGGGGAAGGACCTCCTTGCCTTGTCTTTGCAGCTGAGGACCCCCACAGCTCCTGGCAGTGGCAGAACCCACCGCGTGACCCTAGGCCACTGGCCCCCTGGAGCCACCATGGTCCTGGGACAGAGTGTTTGCCGAGAGCTGTGATGGAACCATCATGTGTCATCTGCCACATCCAGAGTGCAGAATGCAGCCGCCTCTCCGGCTCAGCTCCCACCAGCATCCACCGGGGCAGCTCCTGCCCAGGACGGGTTTGGGGCAGCCAGGGAGGCCTCCGCCCAGGACAGCCCCGGCAGGGCAGGCTCTGACCACATGTTCTCGCAGACGGCAGTTGCTGCTTTGAGAACGCCAGTATGAGAGCTCTGGCCCGTCTCTGGCTGGAGGGCACGCTCCCCACTCCTCTTCTCAAAGGCGGGGGCCTTCCTTCCCAATTGTCTCCCTGGTTTCCGTATCGGTGGGATCTGGGGTGGGAAGCAGAGGGGCCCTGGCTGGCTTAGGGGAGTGGGGAACAAGTAGGGACTCTGGGGCTCGCAGAGCTGATGGGAGTGGGGGGCGCTGGGGCAGGTAGGTTCCGCAGTAGGACCCTCAAGGGGGCTGGAGTAGGCGAGGTCCCTCATCCTCTGACTCTGGTCCTTCAGTCCAGGCCCACGTGATTATCACCCAGCTTGATGGGTCTTGGTGGGAAGGATGTTGTTCCTCAAGGAGAGCTGAGGTGCTGCCAGGAAGAGGCCAGGGCCCCTGAGTCCCCATCTGCAACTGACGTGACTCCAGCTTGACTCCAGAATGTCTCCCTGCTGCCTTCATGCTGGTTTGTAGGGTAGGGAGACGGATAGCTCAGGGGAGCTGGGGTGGGCCCCAACTGTCCACTCTATGCAGCCCCGTCTGAGATGCCCCGGGACCGGGCTTCCAGCCCTGGAGCCCCGGCATCTGGCTCTGCTGTTGGCTCCCGGGGCCCCTTGCTCGGCCTCATCGGAGGGCACCTGCATGGGCCTGGGCCAAGCTCTTCTCGTTGGTTGATCCCTGAGGTCTGTGTGGTCAGGCCCAGCCTGACCCACAGGCACAGGTTGGCGGCCAGCTCGTGTGAGCTGGGTTAAGTCGGAACAGATGGCAGTGTTGGCCCTTCTGGGGACAAACGCCAGCCCTGGGATTGAGGCAGGTGCCAGGCTCAGAGCTGGGTGCCTCTGGGTGTCGATCCATCCGAGCCGTCCCACCCATCAAAGACGCTTCCCTTCCCCAGGCTGAAGCTCAGAACTGCACTCAGAGCCTCGGATGGTCGGTTGGGATCTGAGGAGCGAGCTCTCCTCGGCCGCCTGGATTCCGGGCAGGGTGGGGGCTGCATGCGCCTGTGCGCTCCCCGGCGATGCGGCTGCCTCCTGTTTGTTGGGAGCTTAGCAAAACCTCAGGCTGGTTGTGCCAAGTCCCAGAAATGCTGGTTGGTGCCCCAGTCCTGCCCGGCGCTGGCCTGCTCCAGCCAACTCTGAGTGCCCTGGGGTCGTTCTCCAGCTCCGAGCTGAGGCACACGGGCCAAGGAGCCACGTGTCACTCGGGAGGACTCAGTGCTTGCTGGAAGCTAGGGAAAGGCCCGGTGTTCCCTTTGTCTGGCCTGTCCAGGTCATCAGGGAGAATCTGTTTTCTGGTAACTGAGCCCAGGAGCGAGGCCGGTTTGGCCATCAACTGAGGCCTCGGTGCAGCTGCCTGGGAGTCTTACCTGGGGGTGGGGAGCGGCAGGCAGAGGACTCCAGGCCCGTCTCTCCAGGTCTCTCCGGCGAGGCTCCTCAGCGTCGGGGGTGGAAGCTTCTGCCATAGTCTCTGGTGGCCACGATTGTCGATGAACTCAAGAAGCCTCTCCTAGTTCCCTAGGAGCACACCGGCTCGTGTGGAGGCCCCCGCCCAGGGTCAGAGGGCAGGGCTCAGGGAAGAAGCCCACCCCTGGCCGGCTGCCCTCACCCCCGTGGACTTGGCGAGGGTCATTACCTTCAGGGCCCCTCCCTGTCCCCAGGATTCCCAGTGCATGAGGACCGGGAGCGCTTCCCTCCTCCGTGTCGTCTGCATGCGCTGGAGGGGCTGCCTTCTCTCGGAGCGACTTCACCGGAGAAAGATTCCAGGCACCTATCATGTTTTCCCAAGAACCCAACACATCACAGCTGACTCATGAAGTCGTCGACAGATCCATCCATCCTTGCCCCACGGTCCCACTGCAGGCTGTGGGTGCTCCTGCATGTCCTTCAGGAGCTTCCCCGGAGGAGGCTGCCCTGGGGTCTTCCGGCTGCCCACAACTGGGTGTGGTTGCACTGGACAGGGAGCCCCTCCTCTTGCCTCCTCTCCTGGGCTTGGGGCCGGTGCTGGGGGGCTGCTGCCCATCCCGTCTCCCCCTCCATCTCCCCTCCCCAGTGCCCCATCCCTCCTCTGTCCCCTCCACCTCCACCCCACTCCTCTCCCTCCTTCCTCCCACCCCTCTCGCCCCCTCCTCTATTCCCCCCACTGCTTCCACCCCTACCCAGGCCCCAGGTTTCCCTCCTGCTGTGCTGACTGTGCCCTAGTCTGTGACCTCCTGGCCAACTTAAAAGAAAATGTAGAATTTTTCCCTGACGATTGTTGAATCTGGTCTCATGCCTGCAGGTGCTCATGCGCTATTCTCTCACCTTTTCTGTATGTTTGACGTTTTTCATAATAAAAAATTGAAGAATATAAATACCCGTCTCTGTGCTGATGAGGGTTATTATTATAAAAAACTGAACAGGTAACCGCCACGTGGTAAAAAACATCCTGGCTACAAAAGTCCGTGAGGAACAGTGACCCCGGCCCCCGCCTCGTGGCCACTCTGTTGGCACCGTCGTGGCTCCTGCTCTGGAAGCTCAGTTTTCTCTCCGTGATCCCCTCATTAAATGAAAAAAATAGGAGTCCACTGTACCTGCTGCTTTCCTGTCATTTTTTTTAAATAATTTTATTTATTTATTTTTTTCCCCCAAAGCCCCAGTAGATAGTTGTATGTCATAGCTGCACATCCTTCTAGTTGCTTCGCCTGTCATTTTTTTAACATAACAGTACATCATGGAGATTATTCTGTTTCAGCCCATATTTGCCGAGTAATTTGCAGAGTGCCGATGCCATGCCAGGCACCATCCTCACCTGGAGAGGCGAGAAGGCGCAGTGGGTCCAAGTGCATGGACGTGTGAGTGAGGAACGCCTCCTGACATGCTACCCCTCTGCCTCAGGCTTCTTCTGTGCTTCATTGCTGCCTGGTGGGGCTCGGTGGTGAGCACCCAGGTCCCTCCCCCATTGGCGGGACCTCTGCGGCATTTCCCCTCTGCTCTCCAGGACTCCCTGGCAGAGCTGAGTCCCCGCAGCCCACAGGCGTCCCCCGCTCATTGACACCCATCTGCTCCCTGGGATCACCTCCCACAGTCACTTGGCACCCAGCTCCTTGTCTGTCTCAGGTCCCCTCCTGGGACTCGGAGGAGGCATGCTGGCCACCGAGGGACAGCACAGGCCAAAGCTCAGGCAAGAGCAAGTGTGGCACCTTTGGGAAACAGTGAGCAGCCTGTGTGGTCAGGGTGGAGTGGACAGGGGATGGTGGCAGGAGGGTGATCCCAGAGCCATTTGGGGACCGGAGTAGGGGTGCCCTGTGGCCGCCACCCAGACTTGGGCTTCTGTCCAGAGTGAGATGGGAGCAGAGCCGGGTGACCAAGTGCTCAGCAGCTGTGGTTGCCTGGGGTCAGGGCACAGGACTCAGGGAACTGGCCCAGCAGCAAGGCTTCCACATTTGCGTTCCCAGGAATTACTGTAGGCCCGAGGAAGATACACCCCTCATCTGAGGCCGTGCCCCTCCCTTGCCCCATCATGGTCCCCAGGGGCACACTCTCCCCACACCAGGGCGGCTGCAGGAGGGAGGCCCCTCCTATGTGAAGCCCCTGAGTGGGGGAGGAACCATCTAGAAGCAGCAGGCAGAGGAGGGTGGTGGGAAGGGTTGGGTCTCCAGCTTCCAGTCTGGGCCCACTGGGGACTCCCTGTTGTGGGGACCGTATGAGGTCCCGGCTCGGCCTGCAGCTGATTTTCCACTCTCATGTTCTATGGCCACAGTCACTGTCCCGCCCCCGCCTGAAGCAGCTGGTGGAAAGTTCTAATTGTGATGTGTGTGCTCAAGCACCAGATTCCCCTCAGTCCTCTCTGTGGGCACAGCTGTGCAGGTCATTTCCATGACACAGCCACCAAACCTGTCAGAATCTTCATTTCCAAATGGAAATTTCCTTGGCAAAGTTCGACAGGCACTGACCTTGTTATTAGTTGCTGTTGTGGCTCTACAGGCAAGAAGTTTCCTCATGTTGCCTCTCTGCAGACAGAGGGACAAAACAATCAATGAGAAGAACACAGGCTTCTTCCTGTAGTGGACCACATGTCTCCTTCCTTCACCTCTGTACATCTATCCATCCATCCACTCACCCATTCATCCATCTACCCATCCATCCAACCCATCCACCCATCCACCCCCCATCCATCCATCCATCCATCCACCCTGCATCCATCCATCCATCCATCCACCCACCCATCCACCCCCATCCACCCCCATCCATCCATCCATCCATCCATCCATCTATCCACCCCCATCCATCCATCCATGCATCCATCCTTCCATCCATCCACCCCCATCCATCCATCCATCCACCCATCCATCCATCCACCCTCCTACCCTTCATCCATCCATCCATCCATCCACACATCCACTCCCTATCCATGCATCCGCCCATCCACCCATCCACCCCCCATCCATCCATCCATCCATCCACCCCCTATCCATCCACCCATCTACCCCCCATCCATCCACGCATCCATCCTGCAGACATTTGCTGGGTACCCACTATCTATATTTCAGGCACTAAGGGGCAAACCCAACACAATTCCTCATGTTTGAGAGAAGGGACGTAGAAGTTAAGAGAACAAATCAGTACACTGATAGTGGAGAAAAGCAGAACAGGGCCGAGGTAGGTGAGGTCTGCCATGGTGGGTGGCCTCATTGCCTGGAGACCACACAGTGCTCACGTGGGGTTTGTCTTCAGCCTGTTGCAGTGGTCACCTTTCTGCACATCTGAGAGCTGTTTCTCTCGCTCAGGATTGCACCGTCCAGGTCGACCCAGTTGGCCCCCATCACCACAGCATCACGGCAAATGGTGCTGGTATTCCTCCGTGTGTCCTGGTTTCCTTAACCACCCCAACCCAAGGCCATTGAAAACTATTTCCCATAAGAATTGACACTTGATGTCCCCCACAGCCTTTTCTTTCCTTCCTCCACCTGCTAGTGAGTTGGGAACAGCCACCTCTGTGGGCTCTGGGGTTCCACCAGGGGCCAAATCAGGCAGGAAAGCCCACCTCACGGCATGGGGGACATAGGCCAGGCCAGGATGTTGGACCAAACTGATTCCTCTGTGCTTTTGACACACCTGCTCATTCCAGGACTCAGGGTCCCGGCATTTCCGCCAGAGGGGTCTCCACGGTGTTGAGAGCATTTCCTGCAAAGCAAACCCTTTCTCCCGGGCTTGAGTAAGAAATAGGCTCAGAACATCCTGCCCATCCAAGCACCACCCTTCTGATGACCCCAGGGCTGAGTCTGTGTCACAGCCCAACACTGCGGGTCACAAAGGTCCCTTCTGGGAAAGCCAAAGGCTCAGCAGGAGTGGCCACCAAAGCACGTGAGCACCAGAGGCCACCAGCCACAGCACGAAGCAGCGGAAGGAAGGGGCTGGTGAGGCAGAGGTCCCAGCCAGGGGCCTAGCAGGGCCGGGGTGCACGCACCTGTGTCCAGCCTCTTCTGTCCACTCACTGCTGATCATGCTGTCCCAGGCCAATCCTGCCCTACAGCCATCTTCCTCAAGAGCAGCGCTCAGAACACCGTGGAGAGTGAGGCCTTGCTGGTTCCGGAGTGCAGAGCTGTGTACTCCTTGCAGACAGGGAGCCGGGGCCCCTGTCCCGCCTCACCCCCGCCGTCAACTCAGATCCAGGACACAGCCTGCTCAGGACAAGGCAGGTGACAGCTGCAGAACTCCCAAAATCAGACGGCACCTGCAGGGAGGGTCCTGGTGCCTTCCTGGGGCTGCCTGAGCCAGCTCTCCGAGTCCTGTGGATGGTGTAGACGCAGCCCCTGCACTGGGCCACAGAGGAGCTTAACTCAGGACTCAAGAGCAAGTTTATCCTCTGCTACACGTGCACACAGGCAAACATTCAAGGAAAGTAACGTGAAGCTTTCTTAACAGCAAAAGACTGAAAATACCGTAGGTCTGTATCACTCGGGCACTAGTTAATGCAGAGAGCAGCGCAGTGGGACGCTGTATCCATTCCCTACTGCCGCCACAACAAATGACCACAAATGTAGCAGCATCAGACAGCGCCCATTTACTGTCTCCTGTTCTGTAGACAATATGGTCAGAGGGCTGGGCGGGCTCAGCTGGGTGCTCTGCTCAGGGTCCCACATGCCGAAATCGAGGTGTCACCGGCTGGGCTCCTGTTGGGAGGCTCCAGGGAGAAGTCGCTGCCCACTCATCCAGGCTGTGCTCGGGATCCAGCTCCTTGTGGCTGTGGAAGTGAGTTTCCTTTCCTCACCGGCTGTAGCCTGAGGCAGTTCCTAGATTCTCTGGCTCAGGGTACGTTCCTCCATCTTCAAAGCCAGCAGAGGTGGGCCGAGTCCTTCTCACACTTGGAGTCCCTCTGACTTCCCCCTCCTGCCTCTGGAGACGCCCGAGCAAGTTCTCTGCCTTTAAGGGTTCATGTGCCTACGTTACCCAGCTGGTAATCCCGGATCCTCTCCCTACCTTGGCGTTTGTGGCCGTCATCGCATCTGCCAAGTCCCTCTGCCTGCCTGTCACGTAACAGAAACGTACTCACAGGATCTGGGGATTGGCCGTGCTGTTCTGCCTCCCGGGGACATGGAGCAGCCTCCGAGAAGGAGGCAGACCTGTGAGTCTGACATGGGAGCATCCAGAGCTACAGTCAGACTCGAGGGCTTGGTGCCAGTGGAGAGGCTGCGGTTCACCCATGTCCCTGGGTGCGTGGCTTTTCCTTCACGGGAACAGACACGCCCTCCAGAGTGGCCTCTGGGGAGGACCTGAGGGGCAGCGGGGAGAGGCAGTGATGTTTGTTGACATCAGCTTTGCACTTCTTTTGTGTTGTGCCATGTGTGTATATTACCTTTTTGAAAATTATATATATATTTGAAAATGATATATTTTATTTTTATTTTTTTATATATTTTTTATTTTTTTATTTGATGTTTTAATAGTTTTTAACATTGTGAAATTTTGGGTTGTACATTTTTGTTTGTCCATCACCATATATATGACTCCCTTCACCCCTTGTGCCCACCCCCACCCCCATTGCCCCCATTGCCCCCATTGCCCCCATTGCCCCCATTGCCCCTGGTAACCGCAGTACAGTTTTCTCTGTCCATGTGTCGGTTTATATTCCACATATGAGTGAGATCATACAGTGTTTGTCTTTCTCCTTCTGGCTTACTTCACATAACATAATACCCTCCAGGCCCATCCATGTTGTTGCAAATGGGGCGATTTTGTCTTTTTTATGACTGAGTAGTATTCCATTGTATATATATACCACATTTTCTTGATCCAATCGTCAGTTGAGGGACACTTAGGTTGCTTCCACTTCTTGGCTATGGTGAATAATGCTGCAGTGAACACAGGGGTGCATAAGCCTCTTTGGATTGTTGATTTCAGGTTCTTTGGATAGATTCTCAGTAGTGGGATGGCTGGATAATAGGGTATTTCTATTTTTAATTCTTTGAGGAATCTCCATACCGTTTTCCATAGAGGCTGCACCAGTTTGCATTCCCACCAGCTGTGTGTGAGGGTTCCTGTTTCTCCACATCCTCTCCAACACTTGTTGTTTTTTGTCTTGGTGATTATAGCCATTCTAACGGGCGTGAGGTGATATCTTAGTGTTGTTCTGATTTGCGTTTCCCTGATGATTAGTGATGTTGAACATCTTTTCATGTGCCTGTTGGCCATCTGTATATCTTCTTTTGACAGTGTCTGTTCATTTCCTCTGCCCATTTTTTGATTGGGTTTTTTGTTTTTTTGTTGTTCAGTTGTGTGAGTTCTTTATATATTATGGAGATCAACCCCTTGTCAGATGTACGTTTTGCAAATATTCTCTCCCAGCTGGTGGGTTGTCTGTTCATCTTGATTCTGGTTTCGTTTGTCTTGTAGAAACTCTTTATTCTGATAAAGTCCCACTTGTTTATTTTTTCTTTAGTTTCCCTAGCATGGGTAGACATGTCATCCGAAAAGATTCCTTTATGACCAATGTCAAATAGTGTGTTGCCTATATTTTCTTCTATGAGTTTTATAGTTTCAGGTCTCACCTTCAGGTCTTGGATCCATTTTGAGTTAATTTTTGTGAATGACGGTAGCAGATGGTCCACTTTCATTCTTTTGCAGGTGGCTGTCCAGTTTTCCCAACGCCATTTATTGAAGAGACTTTCCTTTCTCCATTGTATATTCTTAGATCCTTTGTCAAAAATTAGCTGTCCGTATATGTGTGGTTTTTTTTCTGGGCTTTCAATTCTGTTCCATTGACCTGTGTGTCTGTTTTTGTACCAGTACCATGCTGTTTTGATTACTATTGCTTTGTAGTATGTTTTGAAGTCAGGGATTGTGATGCCTCCTGCTTTGTTCTTTTTTCTTAGGGCTGCTTTAGCTATTTGGGGTCTTTTGTTGCCCCATATGAATTTTAGTATTCTTTTTTCTATTTCCGTGAAGAATGTCATTGGGATTCTAATTGGGATTGCATTGAATCTGTATATTGCTTTAGGTAATATAGACATTTTAACTATGTTTATTCTTTGAATCCACGTGCATGGGATATCTTTCCATTTCTTTATGTCATCATCGATTTCTTTCAATAATGTCTTGTAGTTCTCATTGTATAGGTCATTCACCTCCTTGGTAAGATTTATTCCCAGGTAAAAAATGATATATTTTAAAAAACAAAAAATGACAAGACAAGATTTAGAATCAAGTCCGGTCAGGGCTCACACAGAGGCTTGCAGATTAGGAAGCTATTTTGGGCTCCCTGGCTAGTAATTAATGGAAAGTCATTTAAAGTCACCACGGGCACTTGCCTTTAAAGAACCCCGGTGTTTGTGGGCGGCCAGCAGTGAGGCGATCGTAATTGGTCCTTGAATTATGGGGTGGGTTGGCTTTCTCTCCAGCTCTCATCTCCCTCTGCCCCGGGAGGCGGCAGGTGTCCTGTGAGCCTTGCCCCAGTGCGTCCTCGGGGGAGGCGGCTGCCGGGGCTGGCTTGCCTTTTCTCTTCAGGAGCATTAGCATCTCGGGGTCTGGCATGTTCTCCCCTCTCAGGGTCACGTGGGCTCCTTTCCGAGAAGGTGCCATGTCCGTGGGCGTGCGAGAAAGTCACGAATAAACCATTTAGCAGCTTCAAACTGGAAAACAACCAGGTAATGTGAGGAGGGACACAGTGCCAGGCACGCGGTGGTGCCCCGAGTCACACGGAATTGGGGTGTCGGGGAAATAGAACTGAAAATCTGCCAACTGGGCAAAGCTTCCACAAAGGTAGAGGAGAAAGATGACAGTTTTATTATCAAGTGAGCACTAACCAGAATGCAATGCGCACCGCAGGCATCGTGCTGGGAGATGCAGAGACGGGAAGACATGCACCCTTTTCTAGAGCCATACAAGGCAGCCCGGTGCACACATGTTCTCTAGATAAACAACAGCTGGTTCTCAAGTGGGAGGGCTTGACAGCACCATTTGTCACGAGTAATTCATCCTAAACCCGCCTACTAATTGGGGTGACCACCTGTGTTAGCTAATTGGCTTTATCCAAAGGAAAAGTAAACTCTTTACGGCAGGGGGTGGTCTGGGGTGAGGTCTCCATGGAAGTCAGGCTCCCGCCCACCCACAGGGGCCAGAAGACCGGGCACTATCTTCCTGATGGTTACGTTTCAGAGAGCCAGCTCCCAGGGCCTTGAGGAAGACAGGCCTGGGCTGTAAGCTGGCAAGAGGCTTATTTAGTTTTTAAAAAGATTTATAGCCCTCTCGAAGGAACGTACAATTACATGCTTTCTAAAGTAAACGCTGAAAGAAAAGAGGAGGGGAGTGTCTTTTCGTTTCTGCAGGGAAAATGGGATTTCTTCTTTCCAATGTCTATTTACCCGTGCAGGTGCCAGCATTGCCAAGCTCGCGCTGAGCCCACAGGGCAGGACAGGTGGGGAGGCCCCCGGGACTGTCGTCAGATGTAGGGTGGGGGGGGTCTGAGGGACCTGGAGGGGGGCATCCAGCCTGCTTCAGCTCTGGGGTCACCTCAGGTAAGCCGGGTCCATGCCCTGGGGCGGGAGGGGCTCTGCTCTGCGCTGTGGGCAGGGAGCTCAGTGTGGCATTACTGGTCGGCACTGCCTTCCCGAGGCCCCACTGCAAGTGTCACCTTCTAATGCAGATGGATGACGGGGCGGTTCCAAGGAGCCCGACAGACTGCCGGGAGAAGGAACTGGGTGATTAAGGGTAATTTGGGCCCAAGAGAAATGACTGATGTGGACAGAGCCAGCAGTGAAGGCTGCCGTGTAGACCTGGCTCTCTGTGGGACGCCAGGGTCCCAGCCACAGGGCTGGGCTGACTCCGGGATTGGGGGGGCTCTTGGCGGGCCTGTAGTGCCACCCCCCTACCCACATGTCCCCAAGGAGCCTGAGATAAGAGCCACAGCTGCGTCGTCCTGCCAGGCCAGGGCAGTCCAGCCCCACCCACCTGTCCTCCCCCTGCCCTCGGCTCTCCCGCTCTGGCCACACAGGTATCACCTCTCAGCCACTCTCTCTGTCCCTGATCACCCACCCCGCGATTGCCTCATCTCCTTGTCTGTTTTCCCCATTCCTGTCTGTCCTCCAGCAGGAGCCCCAGGGGGCCCCCACTCACCACGGGGTCCCCGCACAGCCCGGGTCTGGCACTCACGAGGGGCTCAGGTGAATCTGTCCATGGGAATCTCCATCCACTCAGTGGGCCGTGGGGGGAGCACTGCTGAGGCTGCTGCCCACCAACTGCCTCCTCTGAGCAGCCTTCCTGGATTAGAGTCACCAGCTGGAGGTGTTCCACTTCCTCGCTGAGCTGGAAATTCTGTCTCCTGTGGGTGGCTCTACCTGGGCAGAGGGGTATGGGCAGCAGGCCACAGATGATGGCAGGAGGCTGTGGGGGGGAATTTGATGCTTTCTTGGGTGCCCCCTCTTTGCCTCCCCATGAGGCGCCAAAGGCAGATTTTGAAATGGGGTTTTGATGCCTCCATCAGACCCCTGGATGACTTCAGGTGGGAAAGGCTGTACATGTGCCCATTAGCTGTCCAGGGAAAAGTGTATTTGGAGGAAAAAAGGACAGTAAGGTGACCCTTGGCGTGGGAGGCAGGTGGGCTGATGAGGGCCGGAGCAGCTGCCAGGGGCATCTGTGGACCTGCGGCTGGAGGCGGGCAGGTGAGGGGGGCCCTGGTCGAAAGAGCGCTGGGCTGGAGCTCGGACACCCCGAGAGTCCTGTGCTTTGCGGCCGACCCCCAGGGACACGGCCGGGCCTCCCCTCCAAACCTCAGTTTCCTCCTCAGTAAAAGGAACCATTCCCTCCCTGAGGCCCAGGGTGTGGGGTGGGGGTTGGGGGCAAGTGACTATTTCAAGGTGACATAACTGGTGAGAGGGCAGCAGGGGTTTGTGTGTCCCTTCCCTCCTGTCCCCGCCCCTCCTCACTGTCCCCTCCCTGCTGGCCCCATGAGCCTCACCCGGGCTGCATCCAGTGATGGCTCCATACAGAAAGGGGGGAGAAGTATAAAGACCTGGCCCCCCTCCCAGCCCCCAAGACACCCCTGAAGGTTCGTTTTCATCCCTGAGCTCCCACGGGGTCGGCTGAGGCCTGTTGAGACATAGCATGTCCTCTGCTTGGACACTCTAGGGACAGGGACCTTGAGACTGCACAGGACAGGCCATTTTGCTTGTGGAAACATGTGAATGTCAGAAATTTATTTCAACTTTGTGTCTAAAAAAATGGCTTTGGGGTGCACACAAAGGAAGAAGAGAGCGCCATGTGTGCTGACATGGCCACAGCTGTGTGTGCACGTGCACACACGTGTGTGCACATGTGTGTGCATTCGCATGTGCATATATGTGTGCATGTGTGTATGCGTGTCTGTGTGCATGTGTGTGTGCGCACGCTCAAGAGCTCCGTTCCAGGGTTGGTGCATTGGTGCAGCAGCAGCCACGTGCTCGCCCATCTGCCAGCAGGGATTATCTCTGGGGGGGACTAAGTGGGGCCTTCACTCTGTACTATACACAATTTCATGGTATTTAAATTTTTGACGAGAGAATGAATCACTTTTATAGTAAAAGAAAAGGGATTTGCATCTTGAAAGTTAATGTGCACACAGCGAGCTCAGCAGGCTGGAAGCACCGGCTGGGGGACCAGACGCAGGTGCCCCCTCTGCGGCCCGGCGCACATCTTGGGCCCCATCCCCGTTCTGCTCCCTGGTTCTGATTCTTTCCCCAACCACGAGGCTGAGCTCACGTCCCTTGAAGAGTCGAGAGGCAGGCAGGCAGATGTGTGGACGCTGGGCGTGTAGAAGGGGGTGGCACCTGCCGAGAAGCTCACTGTCAAGCAAAGCAGTGAAATGACAGGAGATGCCGCCAGAGTCGCCTGCCCATCCGGGAACCCTGGTGCAGGTGTGGGGCTTGGCGGGGCGGGGCGGGTTCCCACGACAGCCTCAGGCATCCTCGCCCGCGCTGCCTCTCCAGGGGAGGCTGACCACTAGAAGCTTCCTTGCAGCTTGGCCTCTTTGAGATTCGGCCGGCGGTTTGGTATTTTGAGCCAGCGCATCTCACGTTGACGGGATGCACAAATGAAGGCTTGGAGGGACCAGGCGCGCTCCGGCATGTTCTCCCAGCCAGTTGCCACCCCCAGGAAGCCCCGTCTAGTCTTTGGCATGGGCCCCGTCCTGGCCCTCCAGGGGCTCGAGACAGGAATTCACTGCCCGGGGGAAGGGGGAGCCTCCGCCTGGAAGGGTGAAGGCAAGAGAGGCACTTTACATGGAAACTGAGTGGTTTGGCTGGGGCTGTGGTTCCCCTCGCCCATGCACAGAAGTGACATCCAGAGTCCCCTTTTGTTCCCAAAGCATCTGGTTTGGGATCCAGGGAGCGGCGACAGGACGTGCGGGCGGGGAAGCTCGAGTGCGTGTGATAACCACCCCGGACAATGGAGTCCGAGTGCCGGGGCCACCTCACAGACGGCAGGAAATGGCTCACCCTGAAGGTTCAACGAGGCTGACGTTTCCCTCCGAGCTCCTGGTGATTCATGTGTCAGAGAGAGAATGCTATGGAATATTCTGCCAGAACCTTCAAAAGAGACCTGAAGAGTCTCGTTGCAAACACTCGGACTGGTGGGGATGTGCTCTGACACAATTCTGCAGGAGGCATTGGGCAGCAGCAATAAAATTACACATGCACAAACCTGGAGACCCAGAAATGCAGATTCCGCTGTAGGAAAGGATGGCACAGGAGCACGCAGAGAGAAAACGAAAGACGTGCAAGGCTTCATCGCACTTCCTGGGGAAAGTGAGAGACTGGAAAGGGCCTCCATGTTCCGTTGCTGCACTGCTGTATCCGTGCAGGAGAAGGTCTGCAGCCGTGGACGGAAAGCAGGCACAACTCGGTGGACAGAGTCACAGCCGTCTCTAGGAAGCCTAGGAAGCCGGTTGCAGACTCACGGCTCTGACCGAGATGGCATGAGTCCGTGGCAGACGTGCCCTCCCACGGATTACTAAAAACTAGACTCTGGATGGGACACAGAAAGCAGCGACCGAGGACTGCAAAGTAACTGCTAGCAGGTGGATTTGGAGGGAAGTTAGAAGTTGAAGGACATGCGACAAGTGGACGTGAGATTCCTGGGTTATTTTTCCTCCTCTATTTCCGAGCTCTGACTCCCGTTTACAATCAGCAATGGGCCTTGTGGCCCAACCCCAGAATCCCACCCCGAGGTGGCTTCCCAGGATTGCCCTGAGACAAGGATTTGAGTCCTGCCTGGGGCTGTGTTTCCTGGGCCCCTGCTCGGCCCCACTCCAGGCGGGCCCCAGGGGAGAGGGCCAGGCTGCCCCGGTGAGAACTGGTGGAGGAGGTGGCTGTGTGCGGGCTCCGTCACTAGATTTTTCATCTAAGTACCAGGCCCTGTGTATCAAACACACACAAAGCAAGTTACAGTGGGAATTTGACTATTTGGTGATTTTCCCTCAAAAACTGTCGTGGGGGGTTTGCATTTTCTCATTTCACCCCATTACGCTGGTACCATGAAAGACAGCCCCAGTGTCTCCTGGTCAACACCCTCCTGAACCAGAGGAGTGAGGCCCCTGCTCCGGGAACAGGATGAGATGCTGCGTAGTGTGGCGCCTGGGGCTTCCATCCAGCAGGCCCTGGACACAGCCTCTGACCCCTGACCCCAGCGCTCCTGCGGCGTGCACAGAGTGAGCCCTGGCCCCATCTGGGCCGCAACTCCCCCACCCCCAGGAGGCCCCTTCAGTCTTGAAGGCCTGGGCGGCAGGGAGTGAGCTGGAGGGTGGGGCTTCAGGCCCGGGGGACGGACTGGGCCTGGTTCTGGGCCTGGTGGGGGATTCCTGGGGGCTTCTGAGAGGAGGACGTGGCCCCACATTTCTCTCTTTACCCCGAGGGAGAAAGGGAGGTGGGACTGGAGGCTCAGGCAGGTCCGGAGGGCGCTGTCCAGGTGTACACTGGTCTGCTGACCGCCTTGTGAACTGGACTGCAGGCTGAGACCTGGCCATCTCTCAGAGCCCAGGAAGGAGGCCCAGTGGGGCGGGAGGCCGTGCAGCTGGGTGTGTGTGTGTGCATGCTTGTGTGCTGAGAGGTTCCCCACGGGAGTGGCAGCCCCCCTCACTCCCCAACTCTGGCTCGAGGCCTGCCCCTTGCCCCCAATCTCTCCTCGAGGTGCCATTCCTTTCATAAAGTCAGCCTGGACATGGTTTCCATGGCGTTCTGATAAAAATTGGAATTCAAATCGTAATTGTGGGGAACGTGGCTGGGTGGTGGAGGGAGAGAGGGAGGGAGGAGTGGTTGTGAGGGAGGAGGAAGAGGGTGAGAGTGGGAGAGCGGGGATGGGAGGGAGGGAGAGAGGCAATGAGAGGAGGGAGGGGGGTGGCCGGAGGACGAGGGCAGGAGGGAGAAGGTGGGAGGGAGGGGTGGGTAGGAAGCTTTTCCTTTCCTCAGGTTCCTGCAGCCACCGGCTCTTTTTTTCTTCCCTCAAATGTATTTTAAAATGTACAGGCTTCTCTCCCAAGCCCCCCTCCTGTTGCCTAGTGATGCGATGAAGCCAGAGGGACCTTCCCATACCAGGGTGGATTCCCCTTCTCTCCACGTGCTGGAACAGGGACCCGGGCTCAGAAAACCTGCAGGAGGTAGGGAGGGGCTCAGCCAGAGCTCGGTCTCATGGGAGCGGCATTGAAGTGTGGTCAAGGTTCAGGGCTGCCTGCTTGTTATCCCCAAATTTCCCTCTCCAGGACTGGCCTGAAATTCCACAATTAGAGTTTCATTCCTTTGGATATTCTTGTAATATGTCAGTGCACCTTTCAGAGGTGCCAGCGAGTCCCTGACGCCTTGGAGTGAGTGGGAGTCCTGAGACTTCCCTGCTTCCCTGCTGACTGGGTGGGGGTGGGGGGTGACTCACAAGCACAGTGGCCGGAGCACTTGGAACCTCACACCCTCACCCCTGTGCCAATCAGAATGGGGCAGTGAGTCAGCTCTGAGGAAGGCAGGCCCTAAGGAGCACCTGGCAGGTGAAGGAATGAATGGATGAACTGGAGGCGGGGGAGGGTGTGGGGGTGGTTCTTGCTCTGTGGTGGGCCCGGACTCTGCTGCAGGTGGTAAGGGTGCAAGTTTCCGGCCTCCCGGGGCTTCTGCCTGCACAGGGCGGGCGCAGGCCTGGGAAGCCGGTCTTGGCAGGCTCTGCTGTTGGTTTGGATGCCAGCCAGCCACCCCCCGCCCCGCCCCCGAGTCCATGCTGTCGAGGAGACTCAGGGGGAAGGACAGAGGCTCTCCCGGAGCCCTGCAGCCTAGAAGGGTGCTGTCCTTGTGCCCCAGGCTGGGGCCTCAGGGCCCTGCGGCCCTGAGACGGGGCAGAGCAGGGGAGGCAGGAGAAGGGAGGAGGAGGGGACACCCTGAGTCAGAAGGCATCTCCTGTGGAGGGGGAGGTTCCACACGGGGTGGCTCTGTAGGAGGACAGTTAGTGCCCCTGTCCCCAGGGCTCCCTCACCTGCTGACCCCTAGGGAGAAGCTGACCTTGTCCCCTCAGTTCCCCAGGTTGGCTAGAGGGGCCGTGGAGACCAGAGTCAAACGGTCACAGGACCCCGCACCCCCTTCAGTGGGCCTCCTCTGTGCCCAGCAAACAGATGGGAGAACTGAGGCTCAGGGAGGGGCAGGGCGTTGTCCACACAGCCAGTGTGGACCCAGGTCTTCCCTGGCTCCAGGCTGTGAGGGGACCCCCAGGCCCACGGCGGGGCCTGCTCCTGCACAAGCCCCTCTCTCCTCTGCTGCTCCTTGAAGCACTTGGGGGGAGGGAGGTGGGCAGGACCTGAGCCGGGGGATCCCTGCCCCCTGGGCCGCCAGCCTTCAGGAGACACGACCAAGGCTCACGTGTTTTTGGTAAAAGGGCCCCGTGGAGGGCTGTGGGCTGCGTCAGTAACAAGCAAGTGAATGAATGGACGCATGCAGGCCCACCAGCCCCTCAACATCAGAGTCCAGGCCGAGAGGGTGCACAATCTCCTTTATTGAGGGGTTCAGGGGGGACTCCTGTCGGCTACAGGATGTCATGGGGGAGTGGTGGCGTCTTGAGCAACATGTGAAATGACACGACAGGGTTTCGCCATCATCACTGACCGGTCACACAGGACACTGGACGCTGAGGGTGATATGCACCCGGCCTGCAGAGCCGGCTTCTGCAGCTGCATGGCGTGGCCGGGAGCCGACCACGCCGAGCTGCGCGGCACAAGGAGGGGTGTTTGGCAGCGGGTGCGTGGACGTGTGTCCCTACCTACATGAAGTGCACACGGGAACATAACGACCAGCAGTAAGTGGACCTCGGGTTGCAGCTACAGACCCTGCCTCGGAGACCAGAGCCGTCTGTGACTAGGAGGGTCTGGGGCAGCCGGGCGTCTCCATCCATGTCAACTCTGCCCCCTCCTCAGGGAACCGTCCCTTCTGTCCCTTCCGGGCTGGCTCCTCCAGGACAGTCACAGCCAGCCCTGTCAGAGGCTGAGAGGGTGGAATGACCACGCCCATTTCTCAGATGGGGAAACTGAGGCTTGGAGCAATCACGGCGTGCCCAAAGTTCAGGAACGCCAGGGAGGGTCTGAGAACCTCTCAGAATGAGCCCAGTCCTTGTTCTGAAGCCTGGCACCCATGCCCGGTTCGGTCGTTGCTAAACTCTGATGCCCACTTGCTGAGCAGGGCTAGGGGCTGGTTGACCTCTGCACTCACTCGGCTGGGTCGAGCTCCCCTGCACAGCACATGGCTATGTGGGTGTTCTGGGTCGGCCTTGTCCCCTGGGGTCAGCAGCCACTGGGTCATGGGAGGGCTGCCTGGCCCGAGGACTGGCTTGTGGCCTGACACCTCGGCCCTGTTCTTGGTGAACTGAAGGGTCCTGTGGCTCAGAGAAGGGATTTGTGGGGTTCAGGTAACACCCCAGTTCACATCAGAATGGCCAGATCTGAAGCGACCGTGGATATCGCCCTTTTTATGGATGGGGAGACTGAGTCCCGGCCGACCCCCGACTAGGACCAGGTCTCCTGAGTGCTGAGCCGATGCTGCTCATGCAGGCCGTCTGCCCGTCTGACTCTCTCTCTTCTGGACAAATGTGCTCCCAAGCCCAGGGAGAACATACTTGAAAAAGTCCTCCGTGTTGCTTTCTGGGCCTCTTCTGCCACTCATGGCCTCGACTGACTGGTCCAGGGCAGCTCCCCCAAGACCCACCTTCCCCCGGCTTGGGGGACCCTCTCGGGCCGGGCCGTCCTGTTCTGTTTGGAGAGCAGCTCCTAGAGACCAAGGAGGTGCCTGCCTTTCTGGGCGTCTGGAGTCTGGGGCTGGGGCCGCTGCCTGCCAACTCATGACAAATAGGTCTGGGCTCAGCCTGGCTGCCGGCCAGCGAGCTGCCTGGACCCAAGGCGCCTCCTCCTCACCTGTGGCTGAGCCCCCGGGACCAAGATCTCTCAGCCAAGTCCCCTCTGCCTCAGAGGTGCTCACCTGCACAGCTGGGAGTGGAAGCAGGCAGGGACGTGCCTGTCTCGGCCTGGGCCGCCTGGGTGGGTGCGGGGAGGCCAGGCCCCTCTGACCTGAGCCTGAGGACTGTGAGGCCGATGGAGGACGGCGGCCCTGCAGAGCCTTGCCACCTTGGTGAGGAGAAGGGGGAGGCCTGGGTCCAGGCCATGCCAGGCTGTCCTCTCCTTCGTCATTTTGGGCACATCAAAGCTCCCTGGGAATCGTTCTTGGGGAGCTGGGGGTCTGGACGCCTGTGGCACCTGGGCTGACCGGCTCCTGAGCGAGACCAGAGGCGGGATGGAGGCCCTCTCCTCCCACTGGGCACCAGGCAGCGGCGGTCCTGCCAGTCAGGCTCCTCCCAGCGCAGCCTCTCGGGTCCCCTGTCGAGCTCAGCCGCCCGAGGCCCGGCCCCACTGTTCCTTTCATTTCTCTTCTCTCTCAGCATCCATTAGTCCAGGGAATGGAAGACTGCCTTTGACTCAACACTAACTTCTCCTCATTAAAGGCCTTTTGGATCTGGGAGAGGAACAATCTCGCTGAATTTCAGAGGAGAGGAGGGAGCGCTGTGGATGGGGAGGGGAGCAGGGAAGGCTGAGGAGGGGTGAGGCAGGAGGAGCTGAAAGAAACGGGGCCTCTGGGGTGTGGGTGCCAGGTCCTAGGCCTCAGATGCCACAGTGCCGGCCTCCAGCTCACCCCCATTCCAGCTCCCAGCTCCCAGGTGGGGGACTGCTGCTGAGTGGTGGGGGATGAGGCCAAGCGGCCAGCCCCCTACCTGACCCTCCCTGCTCTACCCGACCCCCTCCCTGCTCTCTCCCTACCTCCTCCCAGCCTCCCACAAGCCTCTTCCCTGCCCCCCACAGCCCCCATCCAGCCCTCCCTGCCCCTTCCCTGACTCCTCCCTGTCCCCTCCCTCCCCCTCCAGCCCCCTCCCTACCTCTATCCAGCCTCCCAGCCTCCTCCTTACCCCTCCAGCCTCCTCCCTGCCTCCATCCAGCCTCCCAGCCTCCTTGCAGCCCCCTCCCTGCCCCCTCCCTGCCTCTATCCAGCCTCTCAGCCCCCTCCTTCCCCCTCCAGCCCCCTCCCTGCCTCCATCCAGCCTCCCAGCCTCCTCACAGCCCCCTCCTGGCCCCCTCCCGGCTCTAGTACAGTGTCTCCCGGGTGACGTTGCTGGAGAAGGTGTGGTTGCTGGACACGCTGTTGGCCTTCCTCGAGAAGGCTGGCCTCTTCCTCCTGCGCCCCCAGAGGGGACAGAGGCAGGCCAGGGTGGACAGGAAGACCTGGCGGAAGTTGGCAGACACGAGGTTGTACAGGACGGGGTTGATGGCGGAGCTGACGTAGAAGAGGGCGTTGGTGAGCATGTAGACGTAGTGGTAGACGTCGTAGAGGACCCTGCGGGCAGAGGGCGCTCAGACAGGGGCCCCGGTGACAGCCCACAGCCCCCAGTAGCCGGCAGACGTGGGGGCTTGGGACCATAAGGAAAAAGCTGCTTGTAAATTTTTTGACACGAGGCTGTTTCATAATAAATTCCAGGGTTCTGGCTTCTCTTGAGAAAGAAGTTGGAAGTTCTGACCCTGGTCCCACCTGGCACCCGTCAGCAGAGCTGAGTTGGCAGCACCTTCCCCAGGCAGGGTGTGGCCACTCTGCTTTGCCCCAGTCCCCACCTCTCCCTGCAGCACACCTGGCCTGCCCTTACGTGTGCAGAATCCCAGCAGCCCAGGGCTGCAGGGCGCTGCTGTCCCCGGCCTCAAGTGGACAGCCAGGGCAGGAACCCCCTCCAAACCTTGCCCTCAGCTTGCTTGCCTCCAGCCACAGGGATCTCACTCCCTCAGCAGGCAATCACTTCACCACCAGGTAGCCCTGAGTTTCAGAAACCCTTTATTTGGGGCTGTGCCTTGCTCCCTGTACCTTCTCCTTATCTGTTCTAGATTTACCCTCCCCAACAATTCCTCGTCACTTTGAAGAACCCATGACCCGTGCACCTGGCAGTCCTGCCATGCAGCAGAGCTCACACTGCAGGCCCGAGATAGGCTCCCGTCTCAGAAAGGCCTGCTGGCAAGGCCAGCCTCACTGGTGACGGGGAACTTGGATTTCGGGAGGGTCCCCACCTCCCCTGATAGGACAGGAGGGGCTCCCTGGGCCCAAGCTGTTTGTGCAAGGAGCACCTGCTTCCTTCTGGGGGTCTGGAATTTGGGTGCCTGCCAGGCAGAGGTACCCACGTGACCGGCCCCTGGTAAAACCCTGGGCGCTGGGTCTCTGGCGAGCTTCCCAGTTTCATATATTGTCACAGCTCGTCCTGGGAAGTCAGCCCAGCGTGGGGGTTCTGGAAGCTTGCCCTGGACCCCCGACTCCTCAGGGGCTTTTCCTGTTGTGGGTCTTGTGATGTCCTTTCACTGTGATACGTCACGGCCAGGGTGCAGCTCTCTCAGAGTCCTGGGAGTCCTGGCGACCCCTCCAGCCCTGGGTGGTCCAGGGTCCCGACAGCTGCCACCCCTCCTCCCACATCCAGCAGAGCCAGCCCTTCCCTGTCAGTCCCCAGACGTCTCTAAACCTGTCCCAGCACTGACTCTCCTGGGATCTGCTTCAACCTGTCCCTCGGCCGAGCAGCTTCCCGGGCGTCTGCCCCTCACGGCCTTCCTCCCTGGCCCAGTCACAGTCCGCTGGGGGACACCTGACCCGCACCCCTGCCCTGAGCTGTTCCTTTCAGCACCCCCACCTCCCACGCCCACCTGTTTAGGGAGCACCCCCTGGCCTGAGCTTCCCCACCCTCAGCCTCCTCGTACTCACGGGGTCCACTGCTTATCTGAAACGTAGCAGAACATAAGGCGCCGCACGTGGTAGGGCAGCCAGCAGACCACAAAGGCGATGACCACGGCACCTGAGACACACAGAGACGGGGTTCAGAGACACAGAGAGACAGGCCTCAGAGACAGGGGCTCAGGGAGGTGAAGGGAGACATCTTGTCTTCATAGACTAGAGGACTTAATACTGTTAAGATGACAATACTACCCAAGATGATCTACAGATTGATTGCAATCCCTATCAAAATCGCAATGATGTTTTTTGTAGAAACAGAAAAACCCACCCTAAAATTCATATGGAATCTCAAGGGATCCCGAGTAACCAAAACAATCTTGAGAAAGGAAAACAAAGCTGGAGGACTCACACTTCCTGATCTCAAAACTCACTACAAAGCCACAGTAATCAAAACACTGGTACTGGCATAAAGATAGATGCACAGACCAAGGGAATAGAATAGAGAACCCAGAAATAAACCCTCATGTATATGGTCAAATGATTTTCTAAAAGGGAGCCAAGACCACTCAATGGGGAAAGAACAGTCTCTTCCACAAACGGCGCTGGGAAAACTGGATATCCACACACAGACGAAGTAGGACTCTTACGTCACACCACATACAAAAATTAACTCAAAATGGATCAAAGAACTAAATATAAGAGTTAAGAGTATAAAATTCTTGGAAGAAAATACAGGGTCAAAACTTTACAACTTTGAATTTGGCAATGATTTCTTGGATATGACACCAAAGGCACAGGCAACAAAAGAAAGATAATTTGGACATCCAAAACTAAAAACTGTGTGTCAGAGGAGACAGTCAACAGAGTGAAAAGGCAACCCACAGAATGGGAGAAAATATTTGCCAATCACACGTCTGATAAGGATTAATATCTAGAATATATAGAGAAGTAAAGCTCAATGACAGCAAAACAACTCACTTCAACAATGGGGAAGGGACTTGAATAGACATTTCTCCAAAGAAGATAAACAAATGGCCAATAAGCACATGAAAAGATGCTCAACATCCTAATTATCAGGGAAATGCAAGTCAAAGCTACAGTCAGACACCACCTCACACCCATTAGGAAGGCTCCTGTCAAAAAAACAAACCAACCAGAAAATAATTTTTGACGAGGATGTGGAGGAATTGGAAGGAACCCTTGTGCACTGTTGGTGGGAATGTAAAATGGTACAGCCGCTGTGGGAAACAGTATGGCAGTTCTTCAAAAAATTAAAAACAGAATTACCATATGATCCAGCAATTCCACTCCTAGGCATTTGCCCCAAATAATTGACATCAGCGACTCCAACAGATATTCGTACATCACAGCAGCACTATTCACAGTAGCCAAAAGATGGAAGCAACCCATGTCCATTGACCAACGAATAGATAAACAAACAAAACGTGCCATACACACAATGGAATATTATTCAGCCCTAAAAAGGAAGGAAATCCTGACACCTGCTACAACGTGGATGAACCTTGAGGACCTTATGCTCAGTGAAATAAGCCAGACGCAAAAAGACAAATACATGATTCTGCTCACAGCACCCTCCCACCACAGGGCCTCTGCACTGGCTGTTCCTCTGCCTGCAGCCCTGTTGCCAAGACCAGCTCCTGGTCCTGCTGGTCTCAGCTGGATGTCACCTCTTCAGAGAGCCCCTCCTGGCTGCCAGACCTAGTCACACAGCCTCATTTTCCTCTTCATGCTCGTCACTATCTGATCGTGTGTGATGTACGTGTTTGCTTCCTCTGGTGGAACCTGTGCTCTCACTGGAATGTACGGGTGATCCCGCCTCTGTTGCCCCCTGCCCCCGCTCTGAGAGCAAGCTGTCCCACCCAGAGACTCAGGAGACTCAGTGAATGAGTGAATGAATGAATGAGTGGATGGATCAATGGGAATGAGTGGAGTAGATGAGTGAATGAGTGAGTGACTGAATGGATGGATGAGTGAAGGAATGGATGAGAGAAGACTAGATGTATGAATGAATGGATGAATGAATAAGTGAGTAGATGGCAGAATGAATGGATACATGAATGAATGAGTCCATGAATGGATGGATGGCTGGGGGAGTGAATGAGAGAATGAATGGATGGCTGGATGAATCAATGACTAGATGGATGGGTGAATGAATAAATAACCAGCTAGATGAATGAATGAAGGGCTACTGAATGAATGAGTACATGAATGGAGGGTGGATGAGTGAGTGCATGGGTGGATGAATGAATGGGTGGATGAATGAATGGAGCCAAGGGCAGCACCAACCCTCCGGTAGAGCCAGCACTCCAAGTCTTGGCCCTGACATGCTCTGTCCCCAGGTCTTCAAACTTTGCCCCATTCATTGGTGCTGTGCTCGCTGCTTTGCTGGCCCCTGGCCACTGCCCGCCCCCTAGAGGGCCCAGTGGTTACATACGTAAGACCCGGACGCCGTGCCGCAGGGCCTGGACCCTGCTGGGCTCGATGGACATGCTGAATGAGCTGTGCTGGTCCCCAACCGTGCACACTTGGCCCTGCTCGTCCGCCTGGCGGACCATGACAGTCAGCTTGTTGGCGATGACGGTGTTCAGGATGGAGATGACCACCATGGGGAACACGAAAGACATGAAGGTGTTGATCTGCAGAGAGACAGAGAAGGCGGGCCGTCAGACCTGCGTGCAGGGACACTGCCCCGGCCCTGCCCCGCCGGCTGGGGGTTTAGGGTGTGGTGGATGCGCTCACTCTACTGGGGCAGCCTGGCAGACCCAGGCCGCCCATCTCCAGCTCGACTCTCCGCCTGCTCCCCACCCCGTGGCTCAGAGGAGGTTCACAGACTCTCGGCCCCCTCGAGGAGCTTCTGTACAGGGTCCAGCCTGTACAGTGTGGAGTGCAAACTCTGGGGTGTCCCAGTTGCAACAAAGGCTGCTACGTTCCCAGGTCTGGACAACGTGTCCATGGTAGTGGCCCCTAAGCACGGGGCTGCTCCACCTGACCTCTCCAGGACGGCCCAGCCCAGCGTCCTTTGCCCTGTAGGCAGACAGTTCACGTTCAGACACAAACAGAAAACCCTTCCTCCCGCCCCGCCCTGACTGCCTCTCAGGGCCATGAAAGTGCTTCTCCTTAACACCTCTAACTGCCACGTCTCTCTGCGTCTGGGGAAACCGAGTCTCAGAGAGGCTGAGGCACTTGCCAAAGTCACTGGCTCAGAAGTGGCTGGACCTGGACTTGGCCAGGCCCTTCGATGACACCTGCTCAGCCCCAGCGGCTGTGGCCTTCTGGAGAGGGGGCGGCCGGGCCTCCTCTGTGAGCTGGCACTGCTGCTCCTGACAGGAACAAAAACATCAGTGGACGGTTGCGAAGATGGGACGTGGCTGAGGAGAATGAGCAAGGATGCATGTGGTCCTGACGGGCCTCCCCTGGAGCTGGTCCTAAAACCGGCATCATCTCTGGCAGCCAAGAAATAACAGCCTTGAGTGGTGCAAAACCATGCTGGCTTTTTATTCTTTCTTAAACGCCCTGTCACGTCATATCCGAAAGTCCCTTGCGTCCTGGCGCCTGCAGGGAGCGCCCTCGTGACGGGGCAGCGGCTCCTCTCCGGCCCTGCCAAGCTGCTCCTCATGCCCATCTTGAGCTTCAGGTTCAAAGAGGCTTCGGGTTGTACTGGGAGGGCCCGCCTGCGCTGGCTCTGGCCTGGCGGCCGCAGCTCCATCCAGCAGTTCCAGGGGGTCTGCCGTTGGGGTTCCCCGGGCTCCAGGCCGCCCTCCTGCCATCTCCTCACCTGGTTTGCCTGCAGCCCCGAAAGCAGAGCTGAGGGTCCTGCATTGAGGCCTCCTCAACAACATGACCGTGATGGTCTCCCCAGGGTGAGGATAATCACAGCTCTGTCCTGCTGATGTGGGCAGCGGCCACGGAGATCCCGGCAGCCACCAAAAAGTGCTGGAGGTTCTGGAACGTCGGCGGGTTTGCTCCCTGGGTCTCCCGGCTGTCGGGCGTCTGTCGTGAGCAGGACAGACTCACACACCCGCTCTCTTTGGGGCGCTGGCCAAGGCCTCCAAAGGTGCTGCCCACTCCCACGGTGCTCCAGGCCCCACTCCGAGGACTTGAGGCCTTCCAGGAGGCAGTGGCCTGAGTTTACCTCCAGTTCCATTTGAACAAGGCTCTGCTAAACTAGAAGACAAGCATGCTGGAGAGGGGCCACCCAGACCCTCGGGAGGACAGCCTTCCACACTAGCCAGCTCCAGTGCCCATGTCTGCCCACACGGGTTCCTGGGAGCCACCTCCACCGGGCACTCTTCCATCCTACGTCTGCTGAGCTTGGGTGGCAGGTCCAGAGACGGGGGCCTGTCCCTCTGTCCCTCGGTTTTGCTGCTTTCCACTTGGAGTCCATCTTCTGCAGGATGGTGAGGTGCTGACGTGGCCGAGGGCCAGTCCTGGGAAGGTTTCTGGGGCTCCCTGCTGGGCTGGGGGCTGGGTAGGAGCGCAGGGGACGCTGGGCCTGGGCCAGGAGACAAACCAATTCCCTGAGAGTCATCACAGCCCGGATATAATTTAAACAGAACGAATGTATCCAACACAGACTTTAAATGTCAAAACATTTAAAATACCGTACCTTGCTGAGCACAGGCAGCAAAAATAGCTACCTCTGGGGGCTGGGCGAGGCCCGCAAGTGGTGGGTCAGGGCCCGGCCTCTTGCCCTGGGTTGTGGGGTCTGGCCCCAGGCCCCCGGGGGCTGCTGCAGTTGGAAGACACACAAGCCCTTGATTCTGAGGCCCTGGAGGGGAGATGAGGTCCCGGCCCTGCAGGCCCGCCCTGACCAGAGGCTGAGTCTGGACTGTGGGGGCTGGGCCCTGACTCTCAGGGTTTGCCCCTTCTCACCAAGGCTCACAGCACGGATGGGGGCTCAGCCTGCATCCCTTTCCTGCACTCTACCCCCCACTTCTGGGTACAGAGGAGCAGCCCACCTGCGGCAAGGAGCAAAGAGAAATCAGCCAATAAGCCACGTGCAAAACCTCTGGGAAACGCTGCAAACGTTACCACCGCAGGGAAAAGAAGCTTTGACTGAGCAGAGCCAGGAACCTCCCTGGACGGAGACAAGCATACGGAGACGGGCTACGCGTGGTCTAGGCATTTGTCCCAATAAAACATGAGAGAGACTTGGGATAGACAGGCTGATTCTAAAATTCAAATGGAAAAAAAAATAACCTAAGAATAGCCAGGAAAGTTCTGGAAAGGAAGAGTGATGGGTCAATATGGGAAGGCGAGGTATCCGCCTTACCGACCAGTGGACCACACTAAAAAGCGACTTTAGTGAGAACAGTTTGGCATCAATGAAAGAACGGACAGAGAGATCAATGGGGCGGGACAGAGGCCAAAAACGTGGTGCTGATAAAGACGGCATCTAAGCCAGCCAGGAGAAGTAGGCTGGACCCTCAGGGCCTGCTGTCCCTGCTCATCCAGCACCCACTGCCCCTTCCTGGGACCTCCCCTCCGCTTCCCAGGAACTGCTCCCCCATCCCCCCAGTGGCCCACTCCCTCTCCAGACCTGGCCAATCAGCACATGCCAAAAGGCCTGAGCAGGCCCTCATCGGACAAATGCAGGCCACGTGTTCATCCCTGCATCAATCACGTTTGTCCAATGAGGGCCAGCCCCAGGCCTTTTGTTCAGGAAAGAGACACTACCTTTTCAGGGGCCTGCTGAGTGGGAAACTGCATTTATGGTTGTTGGTGTCATTTTCCTACCATTTTCCTACCTGGGGAGGACCTGCCTAAGAATGAAGCCAGCACAGGTGAGAGGAGAGCACCCCATGACATCAGTTGAGCTCCTGGATCCACCTACACCTGCAGGTGTCCTCCTGGACTTTTAGTTTTTCTTGAGCAAAATAAATATTCCTTTATTCCTCTTAAGACAACCTGAATTAGTTCTTGGAACTTGTACCCTGACTCACGGAGATCTCACACCAAAAAAAAAAATTCAGATGAAGCAAAGATTAAAATGTAGAAATAAAAACCATACAATTAGAAGAATTCATGGAAGTTTTACTTTTTCACTCTATACATTAAACTGTTGGAATTTTAAAAAACAAAGTAGTTCAGGTGCTGCTGTAAAATTTTGCTATAAAATTTAGTGATGGAAAAAAATCAATGTTTTCAGCCCTGGAAGACATCCCTCCTGTCCCAACTCGCCCTCCAGACTGTGGGGCATTTGACAGCGGTGAGCCTGGGAGGAAGCAGATTCCAGAGCTGGAGCCTTGAGGGGTCCAGGCCCCGGCTTTGGGTAGCCGAACATCTGCAACCCAGAGCTCATCTTCTGTCCCTGAGGCCGAGCACCCACCAGTGTAGCCTTGACTGACCACTGGGCAAGGTTTGACCACAGCGGGCAGCCTGCCTGGGGGAGGACAGCTCTTCTGGTGCCGGATGACATGTTTAGATGCCTCCCTGCCTCTGTGCCCCAGCTCTGGGCTCTGCAGCCCTGACCTGAGCAGAAGACTCTTGAGGTGGGCAGGGCCTCCAGGAAGCTGCAGGGTGTCTAGGGTTGGGGTACCTGGGGGTTGGGCACCTGGGGAATTTTAGTGCCTGGAGTTGGGGCTTGGACTTTGGCCTCAGGCGGACAGGAGCCCCGCTTGTCCTCTGGCTAGCCATGACCTCAGGCAGTTCCGGAATGGCCTCTGGGTCTCAGCTTTCTCATTTCTGAAAAGGGGACAATAAAGGTGCTACCTCGGTGCTGAGAGCAGGGTTTGTCCTCAATGGTACCCAAGAGGAAAGGAAGAAGGTTGGGTGGGGCGTCAGCCTGGAGAGCTGGGATGGGTGCTCTGAGGGCGTTGGCTGACAGTGGCCAGTCCTGTCTGAGAACTCAGGGCCTCCGGCATTTGTAATTTTGTGATGGAGATAGAGTGAAATGGTTAAACAATAAAAATGAAGTGCGAATGTAGGGGAAGCTGGAATGGGACGATGGGTCTGCCCAGAAGAGAGGGCTGACCCCCAGGACAGTGGGAACGCAGACAGCCTGCCTGCAAACAGGTGCAGGCAGGTGAGAGGCGCCCAAGGCGGACACAGACAGCCTGGCCTGGACCCTGGCCCTCCCCCAGTCAGGGGATTCCCCGGCTGAGACAACATCTTCTGCCTCCTTAAATGGTCCTCGACCCACTCCACCCTTTTTCTGAAGGACAATTGCTTGTTTTGTACCGGGGTCTGTTTCTCTGTAATTCATACCATTGTGTTTAGATAAAGAGACAGCCCCCGGACTTGCGCGAATGGCGCTTCAAGGCTCAACAACCAGCCCACAGTGAGTGGGAAGGTGCAAAATATCACTCAGGATGTTTGCAAAACCCAGCGCTCGAAAAACAGCTTCTGAGGCTGCTGAGGGGGGAGGTGGAGAGAAACGGCTTCTGTCCAAGCTGTCCAATGTGGAGACTGCTGGGACAGTCTTGGCTGGCCTGGCAGGGGACCCTCCACCCCAGCAGATAACCAGCCCCCAGCCAGGCCCAGGGTCCCAGGGGTGACCTCCAGGAGACAGACTCCAGACGGAACAGAACCCTCTTCAGTCCTGCAAAGGTGGAACAGGAGCAAATGCCTGGGGTGTCTCACAACTCCCCTTCCTCCCTTCTCGGCCACTGCCGAGCGCAGGAACAATCATGCAGGTCGTTCCAGAGTCGCTGTGTGTCACGGTCACTCAGCACAGCCTTGCTTGAAAGGCAAAATTCCAGCAACAACTTCAGTGTGCACGGTTTGGGCTGGTTGACAGGTTATGATGCATCCACCCCACAGGGCGCTCTGTTGACACCGAGAACGACGCTGACAGGGGCGGCAAAGATCACAGATTAGTGAAAAGAGCAAGCACAGAGCAGCGAGCATGGCATGTCGGTAAAGCGAGGAGACGCCCAGGACGGCTCTCTGGAGAGCAAAGTAATAGACGTTGACCGGGAGAGGGCTGGGGAGCTGGGAGGCTCGAGTTTCCATTTATTCAATTTGTGAGCTCCAACTTCAAGACGACATGCCAGGAGCCTACAAGGCAGAAGCTATCAGTATCCTCACTTTACGGTAAGGCACCACTTAATGACGGGGGTACGTTCTGAGAAACATGAGAAGATTTCCACTTGGATGGCATAGCCCACTACACACCTAGGCTCCATGGTACTGATCTTACGGGACTGCCATCATGTATGCGGTCCGTTGTTGACCAAAATGTCCCTATCGAGTGTACGACTGTATAGAAGAAAAACCCAGACCCAGTCTGACCCAGAGACAGAGCGCTCACTTCCCACCCCACAGGGCCGTTCCACCAGCAGAGAGCAGATAAATGGAACATGCGTCTACTGAGCGTGGGCGAGAGCCAGACAAGTGTGGAGGGACCTTCTCTTTATCAGTGAAGCGTCACTGGGCACGTGCCCCACCCCAGCTCCCCAGAGGGGACACTTTTTTGGGTAACTGCAAATTTTTGAGAATGACTTCTAGTCCAAAGACCACAACTCCCTGGTGATTTCTCAGGGCTGAACCTCTGTCCAGTTCTCTTTCCTTCCGTTGATCTCCCTTCTGCTCCACCCTGGTTCCCGAGCTCCTCCTCTGGTTTGGAATTCTGGGAGAAGCTGGCCAGAGTCACTGGTAACTGAGTGGAGAGACTCCTGCAGCCCCAGGGAGCCTCGGGGTTCAGCACCACGGACAGTGCCCATAGCAGCTGACGGGGCTGCCCTGGAGGGCAGGGGCCTGGGGTGGGACAAAGGCCTGGGGTGGGGGCAGCCTGTGGGGGAGGGACCTGGGGGCATAGGGACCTAGGGTGGGAAGGACCTGGGGTCGGGGGACCTGGGGTACAGGTGAGCAACCTGTAACCTCTGTGACAGATGCCCCACCCGTCCCCTGCCCCTGCCGCCTGTGCAGCCAGCAGCCCTGTACGCGGGAGTCTTCCCCCCTGGAGTGTTGGAGCCACAGAGACCCCTGTCTGAGAGTGAACGTGGTGAAACAGAAGCCCCACTGGAGCCACATCCTGTCTGCTCCTGGCTGTGCCGCAGCGCTGGCACCAGACGGGCTGCCAGGAGACCCGCAATCGGATTAGGAAAATTGCCTTCCCAACACGCCTGCCCCTCCACCTGTGCTGGAGGAGGCATCCTCGAGGAGGGGCAGGAGGGACCCCTCCCCACGGCATCACACAGGATGGGCGTTGGGGGTCTGGCTTTGGCCGAGTTGGGTGAGGGGCTCATTAGCTGCCCTGGGTGCAGCAACTGGGGTGATGAGTTGCTTTTTGATCAGGCCAGCACCTCTCAAAACTGCACTGAAGCCATCTGCACAGAGCAGCGAGCCATCAGGGGTGTGGGCTGAAGGCCTGTTTGCCGTGTTTTCAAGTATCTGTTGGCTAAAATGCCCATGAGAATGTTCAAACCAGTGGGACAGGCCGGCTCCGTGGCTTAGCGGTTAAGTGCGCGCGCTCTGATGCTGGTGGCCCGGGTTCGGATCCCGGGCACGCCCCAAGGCACCACTTCTCCGTCCAACGCGAGGCCGAGTCCCACGTACAGCAACTGGAAGGATGTGAACCTATGACATACAACTATCTACTGGGGCTTTGGGGGGAAAAATGAATAAATAAAATCTTAAAAAAAAAAAACAACCAGTGGGACATCTGCTAAGTAGCAACAAACGAGGCTTTAAAAGTCCTTGCCAAGTACAGGAGGCAGAGCAGTGAGCAGTGAGCAGGTGGGTGGAAGTCTGACCCCAGGCAGGGCCCCCACCTCTGTGGTGCCTTAGCAGTCACCTAACAGAGAAGCTGTGGCCCACATGGGGCACGTCCCGGCTCTCGTCTCCACTCGCACATCACACTATGAGACTGACTGTTTTCTTGCTTGTGACAAAGTCTGTCTTGCAGGGCAGCTCCCAGTCTGTAAGAACCGGCGCTGCTCACCCCACCATTCAGACACGAGCAGATTGGATCAGTGTTGTAAGCCCCTGTTTGCACTTTTCTAACATGGAGGGCACTAATTTGCCTCTGAGGATTAAAAGTGCTGCCCATTCACTTAGCGCAGAGTGTTCTGGAGGCTTCACGTGTGCCCGTGACAGATGTCAAGCCATCCAAGTTCTCTGCTTCACGCCAGGAAAACTAGGAGACCTGGTCTGGATCAAGACCCTGGGGGGCCAGGGGGACATGGGGAGTGGATTTCCAGGGAGCTGTGCAAATCCCTCAGCCGTGCCCGAGAGTGAGGTCCTGCAACACGGGACACGCCATGCTGTCGGGGCTGGGAGCTCCCAGCAGGCATTGACCACATCTCAGAAAGCGTGTTTAGAAAAGAGCCATGCTCCCAGCCGCAGTGCGAGGCCTGGGTTCAGCGTGGGGATTTGTCCTCCACCCTGGTGCGGCCGGACCTGCCCCACACTCTCTGCTGTCATCGCTGAATCTCCAGCTTTTCCCACAGTTTTCAGTGTTTTCCTGCCAAGTAATTGTGTGGGCAGTTTAGCAAATATCCTGTTCCCTCCCAATTTGAATTACCGTCCACTGGCAGAGCTGGTCACCGCGCTCCCCGTGGACATCTGGCTCTGTACCCAGCGCCTCGGCTCCTTTCAATAGAATTAGCGCTCCGTCCCTGCTGTAGGTGAATCTGATTATGGTGGACCCAGAGCCGAGGGGCCGGTGTGAGGGGGGAGGGCTGGGAGCGGCCACCCACGTCCCCCGGCCCCAGTGGGGGAGGGACTCATCCCAAGGGGGCCAGAGTTTGGCTCTGGTTTCTTCCCAAGTTGACCGGCCTCTGGGCTTGGAGGGGACCTTGTGCTCTGGGTTTGGTCCCCGGGGAAGTGACACTATCCTCCTTCCACCAGGCCTCCTCCTGGGGCTTCCACCCCAGAACGGCTGTGATGAGGAGCAAGTGCATCTTAGAAACGTGGGTGGGGTCCTGGGCCACCGCCCCCGCTTAGCCCCCATCCGTGCAAGTGAGCCTGGCTGCGGATCTGTCGTAGCAGGAAAACCCGTCAGTAAAGAGGGAATGCAGGTGGGTGCTGCCGAGTGCAGCCAGAGAGTCATCTCAAAGTACCTTCCTCCAATGACCATATCGATTAAAGACCTTTCTTCCCTCCATCCCAAGAGACCGGCGGGCCTTACCGTGGCCACATGACTACACGGGGTTCCACTTTGCTTTTCTCCTTTACAGCCACACAGGACTCTCCACCATGGTAAACAGCCTTGGCTTCTATGTGTGTGACCGGCCCAGCGCACATGAGACCGGCTGTTCTCCACACACGTGCGAGTGAGAGATGGGTCGCTGTCAGGGTGAAGGGTCTCATTCTCTGTTTCTAGAACTGGATCGGAGAGCAAGACAGGCTGGGATTTGGTTCTTGCCAAGTGACCTGAGCACATCCATTCTCACGCTGGGTCTGACTCCTGCCTATAGAGAGGGGCTGGGCTGAAGACCTACCCTGAAGATCCTGACCCTGGGGAACCAGGGCGGCCCCCAGCTCCGGTTCCTGCCCTGCCTGCCCCATGGGCAGAAGGGAGGCTTGCCGGCAGGACCCTGGCCCCACCCAGGGTGTGGCTGAGGCTGTGGGCGCCTGGTGCGCTGTTGACATTGTGAGCCCGCAAGGGCCAGAAGGGGGCTGATTGCCTCAGAGGGAAGCCTGGCTCTCTGGAACGCTGGGATGAGCAGCTCACAGGGGCTGCTGAGGCTGTCGATGTTCCACAAGTGGCTCATCAGCCCCTCGTTTCTCTTGCGGGAACTCAGTGGTGGCTGAGGCAATTTAAGGGAATGAGGCTGTGTGGCTCGGGCCTCTTGTGATTCAGGCTCTTACCTGGAGGTGGGCCCAGGGGCAGCCGGCTTCTTCCCAGCCCGGAAGCCGCAGACTTGGGCAAGGACAGGCTCTGCCATCTCTTCTTGGAGTGTTCCAGCACTCACTGGCTACATCCTCCCTTCTCTTTACTCACCCTGTCCTGGCTCCACCAGCACATCCTCCATCCTCCATTCTCTGAACACACCATGCACCCAGGCTTACGTTGTCTGACCTTCACAAGCATTTATTGAGCATATGCTGTATGCAAGACACTCTGCACACAGACTGAGAGTGCAGAGGACAGTAAACAGACATGACAAGAGGCAAGCATGAGACACAGCCTGGTGGGGACAGAGGGCATTTTCTGGAGGAGGGACCTTTAGGCAGAGACCTGAGGGATGAGGGGCACCCTTGAGCTGGAGATAGGAGGGTAGTGTGTGAGACCTCAGGAGCCCAGGGGGGCTGGGCAGGGGGCAGATCACAGAGGGCCTGCACTGTTTCCTCCTGGTCATAGAAGCAGAAGAAGGGGGCGGAGCAGGGGACACCTGCAGCCACGTTTGCATTTCGGGGGAGCTCTGCCTGCAGGGTGGGTGGAGCCTGGGGGCAGGGGCCCAGGGAGGGGCCCAGGAGAGAGGCGATGGCGGTTCCTGCAGGAATGGACACAGTGGAGGGTTGGGAGGCACTGGGAGGCTGAGGTAGGACATGGGGATGAGTGGATGTGGGGGCGAGCACAGGCAGGAGGCAGCGAGGGTGATGCCAAGAGGAGGAGCCCAGCCAGACTCTGGAGCCCCTGGAGCTGTGTGCTGGGCCGTAGGGGGGGCTCCAACGCAGAGGGGTGTCTCCTGCTTAAATAACCCTTCGTTCAGGTGTCCTTGCTGCTAACGACCTCCCAGGTCAGAGGTTCCGCCTCACCTCTTTTCTCCAACAATTTGAGTTTCTTTCTCATGGAAATGTTCTGAGCAGGGACACTTTCCTATGTTGTCCAATAGGTTCATCTTCCTGGGCACCCTAATTTCCGCCAGAGTGGTCCCCGAGCTGACAGTGCCCCTCCCCCACAACGACTCACTTTCGGGTGCACCCGAGGTGTTGGTGAGATGGGACTTGTTCACTGCAGCAGAATCAGAGAGTACACCGCAGTGGGGGCGTCCTCGAGCTGCCCTCCAGCCGAGCCTGGACAAGTGCGATCTGGCATTGAGACGGGTGCTGCAAACCCAGACAGGCTGGGGTCACCATCAGCTCCGGCCACACTGGAGGCCAGTCATTTGCTCCTGGTGCTGCGGACACATGTCTCCCACCATCGACCGGGGCGCTAACTGCAGCCTCTGGAAGCTGTTCCAGGTCTGGCTGCATTTCCTGAGGCTCATTCAGCACAACCTCGTGCTGCCTCTGTCAATACCGGCCCCTTCACGGCGAGATGAGTTTTCTCTGATGGTTTTGAAATGGCCACTTGAAGGTACTCGAAGGCCTTAGTCTCCTTGTGTGGCCCTGTCCCTGTGCTGGGCCGGGCCTGGGGTGTGCTGGTGGATAAATCAGCCACTTGAACTGATGATGGGGTCTGTTGTGTAATGGTCGATGCCGTGAGGTCTCTGCTTCTGGCCAGTCTGTCATTGTCTCTATGAGCTCAACCACAATGAGATGAATTCTCGCCAACATGGAGGCTACAAGGCCAAATCCACAGCAATGCCGGGGATGGAGTGGGGACAGAGCATTCCCATGACTGGAAAAACAACTTCTAGGTTACCCCCTGGGTCGCAGACATCTGATCAATGTAACTGCTTTCCCATGAGACCCAGGCCTGGTCCCAGCCCTTTATGCCTGCTCTGTCCCTGGACCCACCAGCACCGGGCCCACAGGCTGCTACCTGGTATGCTTGCCCATGGACATCACCACGATGGCCCTGCATCCTGCAGTGACCAGGACCTCCCGGAGGCCTTCTGGATCATCATGGAGAGCCTTGGTGTTGCGGGCTGTCATCTTAGGGCCGGGCGCCTCCCAGACAGCCCAGATCGTGAGGCAGCTCATCAGGAACTCTCTGTCAACAAGACTGTGCCGTGACCTCGCCAGCTCGTGGCCGTGGAAGGTGGTTGTTGAGGATGGCTGATGGTCTCTTGCACCCATGGACACACATCTTTTGCAACGCGACTTGGCCACTCCTCCCACAAAGAGGTGGGGTCCAGGGCCACTCCCGACTGGGCTGGCTCTGACCAGTGAAATGCAGTGGACGTGATGGTGTGTCCTCCGAGCCAGGTCTTATGCTCTCCGTTGTCACTCTCTCAGGACAAGGCTGCCACAATGTGAGGAAGCCCTGAGTGGCTTCCTGGAGGGGGAGGCCCAAGCAAGAGCCAGCATGAACCTCCAGAGAGGTGAATGAGGCCATCTCGGACCCAACGAGGCCCAGTGGAGCCACCAGATGACCGAAGCCACATGAGTGACCCCAGCCAAGACCAGCTGAGCCAGCCCAAATTGCCATCCAAAGGATCACAAGCCAATAAATAGTTATTGCTTTAAAGCCAATAAGTTTTGGACTGTTTTGTTATGCAGCAGAGGCTAGCTGATACACTGCCTTACAGAGAGATTACCATACTTCTTACTTATCTGTCCCACCATTCCATTTCTCTTTGAAGAGAAACACCCCTTGCTTAAATAAAATACAACCCCACCCCTGAGCCCCAAGAGAAGAAGCCCCAAGAAGGCAGGGCGGAAGCACTGGAACGGCAGGAGGGAGGGCCATTTGTGTGGCCGACCCAGCCACCCTACCCCAGAATTGGGGACTGGTGCCACCTGTGGTTTCTCACTCCACCTGCCACACACGGAGCTGGGGGAAGGGTGTGAGGGGAGGAGGGGACAGTTTTACTTTTGTTTCCCATGAAGAGAGGTTCATCAGTGAATCTGACATGTGGGTCTGACTTCTTGAAAAACCAGCAGCATGTAATTAAACTTTGAAGGAGAAGAGCCAGCTCTTGGCTGCTGGATCAAATTTGAGAGTGAAATCAAACACAAGGGAGCCTTGGGCAGCTAAGCCCTGGTGAGCCGGTCCTTCAAGGGGCTGTGCAAGCCCCTACAATACATACGTCGGTTCACGCTTCAGGTGGCTTATTGTGCACGTGTGTATGTGTGCTGTGTGTGAGTGTGCGCGTGTGTGCATGTTTCTGTGTGTGCGTGTATGTGTGCGTGTGCTGTGTGAGTGTGTGTGTACATGTGTGCATGTGTGTATGTGTGCATGTGTGTGCACTTAGCTTCTGTGTTTGTTCCTGGTGTGCTGCTGGCTCATGTAGAACCAGGGAGGTCACTTTACCACAGAAATGTGACCCTGAGGCCCGAGGACCTCGGCCTCCCGGAAAGTGGCTGCTGAGGGGGCATCTGCTTCATCCTGCTGCAGCCCAGGTTCTGAGCAGGCCCCTCGCCTCACTCCTGGCCCTGCTCCCCCTGAAGGGACATGCTTCAGAAAAAACCTCCTCGGCTAACACCTGGGCTTCCGTAGTCACCACACACCGGTTTCTGTTTAGGAATGAAAATTAGCAAATTTAGACGATAATTACCAGGCCCTGAAAATTAGTCTATGTCATGAGAGAATGGTGGAACGTGGAATCCAAATTTGGCATTCAGACCAGACCCCTTGGAAGGAAACTTTGAACCAGAAACAGGAATTGGCTGGAACCCCAGTTCTCTGGCGACTCCTCTGCCATCTGCCCTCCTGGGTGGGCTGTTCCCCTCCCAACCTCACAGGCCACAGACGTCCCTGGGCGGCTCCTCACCTCTTTATTGTGTTTATTTCCTCTTTTACCATCACTCCAACCTGAGGGGGGAGACTTGCCTCACATCACATGGATGGCAGAGGTTTGCTAGTGACTGAACATTGGTGTCCCCCAAATTCACATGTTGAGTCCTAATCCCCCGTGTGATGGTGTTTGGAGGTGGGTCCTCCGGGAGGTGCTTAGGTCAGGACGGTGGAGCCCCCATGATGGGGTTAGTGCCCTTATAACAGAGGCCCCAGAGAGCCCCCTCACCCCTCTGCCTTGTGTGGACACAGCGAGAAGGTGCCGTCTATGACCCAAGAAGAGGGTCCCCACGAGACGTCAAATCTACCGGCGCCTTGATCTTGGACCTCCAGCCCCCATTTCCGTCAGAGCTGCTAGAGCCGAGGGAGACAGCTCCAAGTGGGTGCCCGCCCGCAGGGAGCGATGGGGCGGGGCTCAGCCGCCCGCCTGGGGAGGCACCTGGGGGCCCTGGCCACTGCCCTCTGTGCAGCGTGGAGCAGGGTGGAGGCTGTTCCCTAGAGCAGGGCATCTCATCCAGGGGCACTTCCTCTACATCATTCCTCTACCCAGGAAAGGAATGTAATCTCTCTCCTAATGATGTGTTTGTCACAAAGACATAATTGGTTCATTTGTTAGCCTCGGAGTGTTCCAAGCCTGTAACATTGGGGTTTTTGTTGCAGAGAGTGGCAATCGAGCTGAAGTGCCACCACCCTTTGAGGAAAGCAAATGAGGCATCCATCCTGTCCCCGCCAGGGCCCCGGCTCCCCCTGCGGCCCCACCTCTTCCGCCGGCCTGCTGCAATCATGGCAATTTGCGTCACGTGAATGGGGCTGTTTGGAGCTCCAGGCGGGGACAGGACCGTGTGGGGACAGGCCGGCCTCTCTGGCACAGATGGAGGCAGGCTCGCCCTCTCCCTGAGCGCCTGGTGCTGTCCTTCTCCCTGGACCAGCAGGCCAGGCCATCACCTGAGCAGCCGGTGGGGGCGGAGCAGGCAGGGAGAGCTCTGTGTTTTCCTTTGGTTGGCACCTGGCCGTTTGCGATGGTGTACGTGTTTGTTCTCCCAGTCGCTGCCCCCACCTCCCACACAGGTGGCTGCCTGGGGACAGAGGCTGGTGCCCCGCAGTCACTCAAATACTTACTGTATGAATGAACAAATGAAGGAATGGCTGCTCTAACCAAGTACCGCGGGCTGAGTGGCTTATAAACAACAGAGACCTGGTTCCCACGGCTCTGGAGGCTGGAGGTCTGGGCTCAGGGTGCGGCACGGACGGGCCCTGGAAAGGCTTCTTCTGGTGTCCTCATACGGCTGAAAGAGGGCGAGGGGGCTCTCCGGCCTCTTCTTATGAGGACACTAATCCCATCATGGGGGTCCCACTCTCATGACCTCATCACCTCAGAGGCCCTGCCTCCGAGCACCGTCACATTGGGGATTAGATGTCAACAGGTGAATTTTGGGGGGACACAAACATTTAGTCCATAACAGCTGCAAAGGGAGGAATGAGCTGTCCCAACATGGGGAGGGGGCCCTGACCTGAGGCAAGCCTGGGCAGGCTCTGGAAAACTGCAGCCTTGGGTGAGACAGCCCCAAGCAGGTCAATTGCAGCCAAGCTTTCTAGAACTTCTCCTCCCGACCTGGAATGGAATGTGGGACTGACTCCACGTGGGGGAGCCGCCAGCAGCGTCCCTGCCCAAAGGAAACCGCCGTCCCCTCGGAAATGCTCGCAGCCTGCAGAGAGGCGCGTGGGTGTGCATGTCAGCCAACTGCTTCATGAGGGAATCACAGCTTCCCTTTCCCCTAATTAGTGCTAATTTTTGTCCCCCAGAGCTGTGACTTGGAAGATGGTTGTGCAGAGGAGCCTCCGGGCGGCCGTGCCGAGGACCGAGGAGGCCGCGTCCCTGTTATGACTGGTAATCGAGATTCATTTTCTCTGACAGATCTTTCCCGAAAAGACGTTCACACACTGTTTATGACATTTAAATTACTTGGAATTTGCAAGTCAAATGCTTGCATGAATATTCATGGATGTCTACTTTCTGTGGCTCCCAGGACACAGCCCGCCTGGGATGCCACGCCTCCGCAGTGATGTGACAAGTTCAAATGACGTCGTGGTGGCTCCTGACTGGAAAACGTTTCGGAACCTGAAAGCTGCCAGCCGCCAGAGGCCTCTTGCACCCAGATGTCACAGCATCCTCAGGCCTGGGCCACCCACTGTGACCCCAACAGGTCGAGAGAGAGCAGAGGACAGGTGGGAGGAGAGAAGCTGAACCAGAGAAAGCAAGAGCGAAGTGGGGAGGGAGTGGGGCCACTCATGCCTTCTGCTGGACGGCCTGCTGTTCTTGAACCAAAGGCAGCCGTGGGGGCCTCCGCCAAAGACCTCGGCCGTGGCCAGGCCCCTGGGGATGGGACGAGGCTGTGGGTCCCCCAGGACACACCAAACGCACAAACCACACTTGGCTCCTGGTCCCTCCACTGCACTGAGCAGGGAGCATCAGGGATTCTCTCCACACTGGCCACGGGCACCGGAAGACAGGCTACGGTGGCCCGTCTGTGAGTGCCGGGCAGTCTGAGGGAGCCCGCAGTCCACACCTGGGAGAAAGGTCTGACTTCCCGTCTCAGCTGCGTGACCCGGACAGCCCTCAGGTGACCTGTCCTGTGACGGGCCCCGTGTCCCTTCCTGCTCATGGGGTAAAAAATGCTCTTGTGCTCCCAGAGGGTCACAGGCCCCGTACCGTGGGAGTCAGTGAGATAGTCCTTTTGAACCGAAGTAGGGGGGTGGGGTCAGGCCCAAGGCAAACTTCCTGTTTAAGCTGCCAGCTGCTATGCCAGGTGTAGAAAGAAGCTTGGAAATCTCCTTCTGCACCAAGAGCAGAGAGCCCGCGGCCTACATTTCCAAATGCTGACCCAGGGGCTCACCTCCCACCACGTGTGGTTCACAGCGCTCTGCAGAGGACAACTCATTTAATCCTCAACACAGTCCAGACAGGGAAACTGAGGCAAAGGGAGGTCTCATCACCCCACTAGCAGGTGTAGAGCGGAAAAGTGCATCCGGGCCGCCCTGCCTGGCTCCTGTTTGCAGCTAGCACCAAAAAAATGAAATACTTTAGATACAAACTAACAAAATATGTACAGGATCTGTAGAAGGAAAACTGCAAAACTCTGATGAAAAAAATCAAAGAAGAACTAAATAAATGGAGAGAGATTCCATGTTCATGGATAGGAAGACTCAGTGCTGTCAAACTGTCAGTTCTTCCCAACTTGATCTATAGATTCAGTGCAGTCCCAATCAAAATCCCAGCAAGTTACTTGGTGGATATCGAGAAACTGATTTTAATGTTTACATGGATAGATAAAAGACCCAGAACAGCCAACATAATATTGAAGAACAAAGCCTGACACTGCTCGAGTCCAAGACTCACTATAAAGTAACGTGGCACGGTATAGGCTAAAGGAGACACACAGATCAGCGGACAGAACAGAGAGCCCAGAAACAGACCCACACAAATACAGTCAGCTGGCCCTTGACGAGCAGCAAAGGCAACACGGTGGAGCAAGGACAGTCTCTTCAAGTATGCCGGGACAACTGGACATCCTCACGTGAACAATGGGTCTTGTACCTTAAAATCATCAACTTAGAATGGCTCATAGGCCTAAATGTAAAATGCGAAACAATAAACTTCTAGATAATGCGAAACAATAAACTTCTAGATAATAACACAGGAAAAAATCTAGGTGACTTTGGGTTTGGCAATGAGTTTTTGGATGTAACAGCAAAGGCATGATCCATGAAAGAAAAATCCCATCAGCTGGATCTTGTTAGAATTAAAACTTCTGCTCTGCAACAGCACTGTTAAGAGAAGGAAAAGACAGGCTACAGACTGGGAGGAAATATTTGCAAAAGACATCTGCTAAAGCATTTGTTACTTCATAATCTGATAAGGGGTTAATACCAAGAGTACATAGAGAACTCCTAAAACTCAACAACAACAAAAAATAAATGACCCAATTCAAAAACGGGCAAAGGACTTGAATAGACCTTTTTCCAAAGAAGGTTAAACAAATGGCCAATGAGCACATGAAAAGACGCTCAACATCACCGACCACAGAGATGCAAATCAAAACCACACAGACACCACCTCACATCCATTGGGATGGCTTCTATTAAAAAACAGAAAATAACAAGTGTTGGTGAGGACGTGGAGAAACAGGAAGCTTTGTGTACCGTTGATAAGAACGTAAAATGGTGCAGCCACTGTGGAAAACAGCATGGTGGTTCCTCAAAAATTTTAAAAATAGAATTAGCATACGATCCAGCAATCCCACTTCTGGGTATACACCCCAAAGAATTGAAAGCAGGGTCCTGAAGAGATATTTGCACACCCAAGTTCATAGCAGCATTATTCACAATAGCGAAGAGGTGGAAGCCACCTGACAGATGAATGGATAAACAAAATGTGGTCCATCCATACAATGGAATATTATTCAGCCTTAAAGAGAAAGGAAATCCTGACACCTGCTACAACGTGGATGAACCTTGAGAACGTCATGCTCAGCGAAATAAGCCAGTTACAGAAAGACAAACACCGTATGAATACACTCACATGACTCCCTGGAGCAGTCAAATTCTCAGAGACAGAAAGTAGGACAGTGGGTGCTGGGGATAGGGGAGGGGGTGGGAGCTGGTGTTTAATGGGGACAGAGTTTCAGTTTTGGAAGATGAGAAAGTTCTGGAGACGGATGGTGCTGATGGTTGCACAACAATGTGAATGTGTTTAATATCACTGCACTGTACTCTTAAAAATGATTAAGATGGTAAATTTTATAACAATAAAAACAATTGGAAAAAAACTCCAAAATGTACAAAGAACTCTTAAAACTCAACAGCAGTGGCAAGAGCTTAGCCCCAGTGGCCCCTACCCCCATGCACAGCCGAGCTGGGCTGAGCTCGGCTCCCATAGAGGGGTCTTGTGGTGGAGGTGGCAGGGGGAGGGATGCTCCCGGGTGAGCCCTTTGGCCCTGTCATGCTTTCCTATTGTCCAGAAGTCCTCTTTTCTCCCACAACCTCCCTCCCTGCGGGTCCCAAAGCCTCACACCAAGAGCCGGAGACCCAGGCAGGGTGAGCACTGTCCCCACCCTCCGGATGAGGAAACCGAGGCCTGAGAGCTCGACCACCTGGCTGAGGTCAAGGGCTGGCGTCTGGAGCCTCTCAGGGACTCTCTGGGCCAGGGGCTGAGGCTCCTGGGCATTTTCACCACAGCCCGGGATGCAGGCACCACGCTTGTCCTGGTATCCACGGGACCCAGGCAGGGAGGGCTGGATGCTCGAGGTCCACGGGTGGGGAAGCTGGGGGCCCAGGTCCTCTGGCGCCAACAGCTCTGCTCCAGTGGTGCTCTCCCTCCCCTAGATGTCACCACAGCTGTCCCCTCCACCTGACTCACCACCCTGAGCTCCACCCAGGCTGCCCGGAAGTGTCACAGACCTGCTGAACGCTGCTGCCGGTGGCTGGGCTTGGGCAGGGCCTGACCCCTGGGCTGCGCCGGGTGGGGACCGGAACAGAGGTCCAAGATCCAGACGGGGAGCACACATCTCCATGGGCACGTGGAGGGCTGTCGGTGCCCCGCCCAGGCCTGCTTCTCTGATTTGCTGTAGCTGCAGGTGCTGGCTGCTGAGGGCTCCTGCCCGGCCTGCTGCAGACCCAGCCGCCTGACCTGAGTCACTGCTGGCCCAGAGGTGCCTGATGCGAGGTGACCACCCAGCCAGCCCCTGCCTCTGGGTGGGACAATCTCCACTGCAGCTCAAGCTCTAGGACTCCCGTGGGCTCAGCCTGAGACTCCCCCCCACCCCACCCTGCTTCCCTTTCCCTTATCCTGAGACCCTGCCTCCACGAGCAGAGGGAGGAATGGGGCTCTTTCCAAGGGGCTGGAACAGTTCCAGGGAGCTATCTCCTCCCACCCTGCCCCTCGCCCTGCCTCCTCCTGGGGGCTGCAGGGAGGCAGAGGAGCCAGCTCGGCTCAGGCGAGCCCACAGACGCGGGTCAGGGAAGGGGTGTCCAGTGCACCTGGGCACCACTGCATCTCTGTGTCGACTCCCTGCCGGCCAGCAGCCGCCCAGGTGTGGATGGACTGAGGGCCGGATACTCATCTCTCGGCTCTTGCAACTGGCTTACTCTGACTGCTGTCAGGAGGGGTGGGGTGGGGTCAGCAGACGCTCTCGGGGTGCCCCCTCCAGCTCAGCACCTCCAGGTTCCTTCTGAATAAAAACCACCCAAGACCCTCCTCTGCCCCGAGGCGCCTCTGTCCTGAGCCCAGGCTGGGTGACCACGGCGTTAGGGCCTTGCTGGCGGCCGGTTCTGGGTGTAGCTGCAGAGAGCAGCCGAGCACCTGGCCGGTTGGTCCAGATGGGCCGGTGGACGCCCCTCCATTTTCAACGAGGAGCAGGTGTTTGACTGACTGAAGCGACCGCCTCGCAATCTGCTCGGCAGAGAAAGTGCAGCCTCTCAGAGTCAGCTCGCTCTTCATGGATATTCCTTTTGTTTTCCTTTCTCTTTTTGAGCAAGACACACACAGAAATAAACTTCAACCATGCACATGTTATCTTCCGCAGAGCGCTTGTCTGGCCCCAAGTGGAAATGGGGCCCAGGGAAAGCCACAAACCACTTCAATTTTTACTGAAATAGAAACAGCTTTGCAGAGGAGATGTGAGAAATGAGGTCTCTGCCATTTTTAGAAACCAAACAGTAAAAATCCACAGGAGTGAAGCTGCTGTTGGAAACGGAAGCTCTGCTCACTCCCGCAGTGCTCCGTCCCTGTGTCCACCCGTCAGGTGAGCCTGGGCAGATTGCTGACCCCATGCCGGGCGCTGGGGAGTCAGAGCAGCCTCGCCTGGCTCTGCCCTCCTTACTCAAGGAGGACGTGGAGCATGAAGACGGCTGCGCGGGAGCCGTGAGGTTGAGGGATGGAGGGCTTCATGGAGGAGGCAACCCTAGGGCCACTGAGCAGATGGGGGGACACGGGCATCTGGGGGGAGTTGAGAGCACCAACCCCAAGGAGCCCAAACCTCCCTCCTACTGGATCAAAACTCGAATGCTGGGAGAATCTGGGGGAGAGCAATCCACCCCCTTCCCCAGACTTGAAAGCCACTAGGCCCCTCCTCCAGGAAGCCCTCCTTGCTACTCCAGCCCACACGGCTTGTAAGTCAATGTTGCTCTTTCTTATTCTCATGGGGGACCCTGGGAAGGGTGCAAAGAGCCAGACGGGCCCTGTTTTGGCCCTGCATGTGCCATGGGCTTTGGGTGATCCCAGAGCCGCACCGGGTCTGGCACTGTTTGCTGTGACATGGGGTGAGCAATGTAGGGAGCTCGGTGCTGGCTTGGCCCTGCATCAGTCACAGCACCAGGTGCCCAAGGCACAGGACACAGCTGCTCTGTCCCTTGGCCCAGGAGCCAGACCTGGCCAGTCAGAGACGACATCTGTCCTCAGACTCCTGGGAAGGACCCAGGCACCTTATGAAGTAACCCAGGGCGGCTTCCTGGGCACCCATGCCTGCCTGCCCTTGGGCAGTGCCTCTCGGCTCCACTCTGGCCCTCAGGAAGCTCCTGCACACCCAGGTCCAGCTCTGGGCCACAGGGCACAGGCTGAGCAGGATGCTGCCCGCCCGGGGCTGTCTGCGTGGATTCCCGAGACCCAGGGGCCATTTGTTGTGACAGCTTTCAGGGCTGGAGATGACTGGTCCAGAGTCCACTACTTCTGGCCCAAGGCTCTCCCTCCAGCCACCCTGGACACATGTTCTTGTGGAAATCCATGTCCAGCTGCCCCATCTGTGCTGCTGGCAACAGTGGCTCCACCGCCAGCCATGGGCTCAGAGCCACCGCCAGGCGGCCACCTGCAGGGACACTCGTCAGAGCCACTTCTGCTGAGTGCCGGTGGCCTCGTGGAGCTTGAAAGTTGGCTCCAGGCCCGCCTGCTGGATGGCCCTGTCTCAGGGAAGGAAGCTGCAGTTCCAGGTGGCGACAGCCTTGTTTGTTTTTGGTGGCAGAGGCAAGCTGTTCGTGCCTCGCTGCACTCCGCCACTTGAACCCACCTGTTCCCGGCAAACTCTGGGCTGGATTCACTGTGATCCCCACTGCCTCCTACCCTTGCTGCTCCGCAATGCATGGAGGTTCGGGGTGTGCTGACGGGCTCGCGCACCGTGCTGGCCGGGGTACAGCGCAGAGGTAGCTGGAGAGAGTCCACAACACACAACGGCCGTCCATGGTGACAAGTCTGTGGGGCTGTGGGGAGCAGGCAGAGGGCCCACACCTGACCATGGGCCGAGGGGGCCTTCAAGGGCTCCCATGGGGGCACTGATGTGACCCGACCTGGTTTCACGAGATAACATCTCCCGATTGGACTAGATGGTCTCTCCGGGACTCCAGGAGCACCTGGAGCCCTTGGGACCAGAGAACCCAGGTGAGGCTAAACCCTCCCCCTCCCGCTGTGCACTCCTGACAAGCAGCAGAGCCCCCCTCCAGCCCCGTCAGTGTAGCCAGGTTCCTGACTGGACTCAGAGGGATGGACACACATACAGCACCTGGTTTTCAAAGCAGCCCCAGTGTCAGTGGTGTCACACTCAAATGCTGGCACCGACGCCTGTGGTCATGAGCATCTGCAGCCTCATGCAGTCGTCAGGGACAAGCAGGCATCCTGGCTTTGCACTGCAGGTGCCCTTTATTTGTGGAGAATCACCACTTGACTCTTGATTCCATAAAAGGACAAGAAAGCCCTTGACAATTGCCTGTGTCTAAAGGGCTACAGTGCATGGGGTGCCTGGATTCTCCCGGGACCCGCATGCAGGCGGCAGGGGACACCAGCTCCATCTTACAGGTGGGACATGGGGTGCAGAGCAAGGGGTCACACGAGGCCTGTCGCCCCTGGCCCCCAGGCCTGGCCCATCCTCCTGGGCTCCACTCTGACAAGGGCCATTCGTCTGGGGCGGGAGAAACGAAAGGAGTTTAATTTATTGCAACAGACTTGGAAGTCACAGGCAGCTGTGGGCCGAGCTGCCGGTTCCTGGAATCCGGAGCCTCCCCGGAGATCCGATTCCACGTGATTTCGGGCACACCAGTGCTTGGGTTTAAACTGTGGCTCCTGCACTGTGACCCCAGCTCACAGTTTTGGAGAGAGTGTCAGGGCAGTCAACCCAGGGACGCCCCATCTATTTTGTGAATTAGTTAAAAAGCTCAGGGAAGGATTCCACTAAAATTCAGCAGGAGGTCCCCCAGAAAGGACTGAAATCAGTTCTAAATGCTATAAATGTCAACCTCAGACATTTGTCAACCCACGCGGCTGCTGGGTTCCGTCACTGCCCCCTTCCAATGCCCCTCAGGTGGAAAGGGCTTTCCCGGGGCGGGCCTCAGAATCCTGCACCAGCCCTGGTCGGTCGTCCCTCCTGTCCACACTTCGTCAGTAGTCTCACCTGTCCACACCTGTCAGGTAGTCCCACCTGCCCACACCTTGTCGGTAGTCCCACCTGCCCACACATGTCAGGTAGTCCCACCTGCCCACACCTTGTCGGTAGTCCCACCTGCCCACACCTTGTCGGTAGTCCCCCCTGCCCACAGTAACGAACGTCAACCACAGCTCCCTCTTCGGGCTGGGATGAGGTTGGCAGTGATCAGCCCCTGGGCCTCTGACCTGGCTGAGTCTGGGTGGAATGTGGCAGGTCCAGGCCATGAGGACAGCTCCCTTCTGCCTCCGTCTAGTCGAGCCCTGGGATGGGATGGGGCAGGTCTCTTGGCTCTTTCGGGAACCTCTGGGGCAGGCGGTGGATGGAGCAGGGATTTGGGGACTTGAGGCAGAGCCACCAGGAGCCCTCTCATGCCTGGGTCAGGGAGCACCAGAGGGCACCTTCGCGCTGGGCTGGAGAGCACAGGGAATCTTGACTGCAGCCTGGCGTCGCTGCCTGTTGCCCCCTTTCTGGCTCACCCTTGGGCCAGGGCAGCCTGCTGACCAGGGTCCCGCATCCACACCTGCCCCTCAGGCCCTCCCTGCACAGCAGAGCCATCTCAGGTGCTGGGTCCCAGGATTAAGCCCAGGACCATTCTGCACCCCTGTCCCCTCGACCTTCACAGTGGCAACGTGGAGGTGCCTTCGTGGACCCTGACCCAGGCTCAGCGACCCTGCAGGCGTGCTAAAGGTTACGGGCTTGGAGCAGAAAGGATGGATCCTGGAGCCACAGACGTCACCAGACCCTCCTTGCCCCTCCCCGCCCCCTCATCTGACCCCCCTGACAGTCATAGGTGCCCCCACCCCCCAGCAGGCTCGCATGTGGTCATCAAATCCATCTAAGCTCGACTTCAGCTCATCACGGTATCCAAGAGGACCTGGCAGGAACCAGCCGGCTAGCCTACTCCAGCTGGCAACTTGAAGAATTTTCAGCCAAGGGACTACCTGATGGGGTGCGGCCAGGGGGGACCGCTGATGGGGTGCGGCCAGGGGGGAAAACTGGCCAGGGCTGTTGCAGGATTCTGAGGCCTGCCCCGGGAAAGTCCTTTCCACCCGAGGGGCCTTGGGAGTGGGCAGTGACGGAACCCAGCGGCCGCCTGGGGAGGTGGCGCCCACAGCTCAGCAGGGAGTAGATGGGGTCACGCACCCCAAGCTCACTCCCCACTTCCCTCTGCCCCCTCCCAGGTGTCCCATGGGCCTCGCCTGGCTGGGACACGGCCGGCGATAAGGACAGCTGCGCTCAGTGTCTCGGGCCTGGGGGGGACAGAGAAGGTGAAGGGGAACTGGAGTGAGGGGCACAGACGGACGCTGCCCAGCATGCTGCCCACAGCATCTCTTCACCTCAGTGGTAAGATGGGTTCGTTGTTCCAGCCTCACAGGGTCACCGTGGGGATTAAATGAGATTACGTATAAAAGGCAGTGCGCGGCGTGCCTGACCTGTGTCCCTCTTCCTCTCTCGGGGCTGTGTCCTTGCAGGCAGGCCAGAGGGCGTTTCCTGGACTGACGATGCCCCGCGAGAGGCCTCGTCTCGGCTGGTCTTGGGACAGCCCCAGAGAGTCTCATTCGAGGGCTGTGAGGTCTGCATTCGGCCCCTCCCTGTTCCTCCTCCTGCATTTATCAGGGGGCCACAGTGCTGGCTCCCCACCTGGAACCAGGGAACTGGACCAAGTGCTCGGAAGAGAGAACTCAGCATCTGCACCCTGGGTGTGAGGTGGCCCAGGCAGTGTGCCAGGAGCCACCCCTCCGCCGGGAAGAGTCGGCCCTGGTCCTGCTTTCTGTCTCTGCCATTGAAGTGTGGTCCAGTGGGGTTACTGGCGGCCCCCAGAAGACATGTCCACGTCCTAACCCCAGAGCCTGTGAATGTGACCTTATTTGGAAAAAGAGTCTTCGTGGATGAATTGGGGATCTCGAGATGAGACCATCCTGGATGATCTGGGTAGGACCTAAACCCAAGGACAAGTGTCCTTAGAAGAGACTGAAGAGGAGACACAGACACAGAGGAGAAGCCACGTGGAGACGGAGGCAGAGACTGGGGTGATGCAGCCACCAGCCGAGGGAGGCCTGGGCCACCAGAAGCTGGAAGGGCAGGAAGGCTCCTCCCCCAGAGCCTCCAGAGGGAGCACGGCTCTGCTGACACCTTGATTTCGGACTTCTGGCCTCCAGATCTGTGGAGAATAAATTTCTGTTGTTTTGAGCAGCCTGGTCTGTGGTCCTTTGTTACAGTGGCCCCAGGACACTAGCACATCTGTTCTTGAGACCTTCGGAGCTTCCCGTGGGCTTCATGACGGGCAGAAGCATAGAAGATGTTTGAGGTTAGAGCTTTCTCAAAACATGAATATACGCCCCTGGTGGTTTTAACTGGAAGCCTTTTGAGCGTCTTCTAGCTGATCTCCAGATCTGACACAAATGTAGGTATTTTTAATACACTAGACAGGTGTCTTTTAAACAAGCTGTCAGGAAAATGAATTGCAGCAAATTTAGCAGGTGTTAACCTTGTCTAAGTGCCCTGCAATCATCCATGTCTAGTCTGCAGGCGCATTTGACAGGGTGGGGGCCTCAGTGGCGTCTCGCTGTTCCAGAAAAGCTTCCTTCGGCTGGGGTACGCTTCCCCACCCCAGATCACCACTCAAGGGTCTGTTTGGCAGCTTGCTGTGGCTGGCTGGTGTTTTTTCCCAATCTTCTGGGCCTCTGAGGTCGCAAAGGGCCCCAGTGTCCTCAAGGGCCCCCATGAGACCTGCACCCCTTCAAGCCCTGGGGCTGCCTGCCTGTCTCCTCCTCAAACTCTGTCCAGCCCTGCGGCGGAGTAGGTGTCCTCTGGGTGCGGCTCAAGCCCCCTGAGAGGGCAGTCCACATTGGGAAAATAGGTCTTGGGACTGGGCAGAATCTGGGACCCCAGCACTGTGCCTGCCCGTGGGGACGGGGGGGTCTTTGGGCCACATGGACGTCACCGCGGGCATCAGCAGGGACCCGCCGTGGCTCAGCCGCTTGAGCCTTTGCTGACGGGGCTCGCCTGTCCTGCCTCCTGGGGCCTGCACGCTGGGGCCCGTGCTCCTGACCCGCTGTGGGGAGCAGACGGGCCGACACCTGGAGGCCACCAGAGCACACACGCTGGTCAGAAGCTGGTTTCAAAGAAGTCTGCAGGCTTTTCCACAGCTCAGCCCTGCCTCCCCCATCACTGGACTGGGGAAAATCGAGGGGCGATGTTACGGGGCTCCCCACACTGAGGACAATCCAGAGCGGGGTCTCCAGACTGCGTGTCTGAGGGGTCCCTGGGCTGGAAAGACCTTTGCCCCCTCTTGGTGCTCCTTCTCTTTAAGGGTTCCAGGAGCGGCTGGCAGCGATGGGAGCGGCTGGCGAGCCCAGATCCAGAGATCCCGGGAGAGGCGGTCAGTACAGACGTGACTGCTTCTCCCTCATCCCCGGGGAATAAACAGGGACCCTCGACAGCCGCTTCCGACCGTGTGCATCCTGTTGGGCACAGAGCCTGAAGCAGACCGACTTACACAGGAGCGAGTCTTGGGCTCTGTACCAGCATGTCCCGGACGGCCCGACGCACGGGGCTCCCAGAACACTTTCGCTCCCTCCAGACTCTTGGGAGCTGGAGGCCTTGCAGTCCTGCCAGACAACTGGGAATTGCACCCCAGACAGCAGCGTCCCACGCCTGCTGTGAGCAGCTACAACTTCCTAATGTCTAAATAGCGGTTATTCTGAACAGCCCCAGGACTCTCCACTCCAGGTGGTTGGAAGTGGTGCCTTTTTTCAATAGAGGGATAGTTTTTGAGTTATGAGAGCACAAAACGCACTGAAGAATGCCCTTAACCTTTAAACATGCCAAGAGAGAGTTATTGAAATTTACAATAAATTCACCTTTTAACAGACAGGGAGCTAAAAATATTTAAGTCCAAACAATGTTGCTCTTTTTCACAAGCCTTAGTGTAAGATTTACTCAAACACAGCCGCAGTCTTCCACTTTATGTTTCTAGAATAACTATGTTTCTTTGTTGTGTATTCTTTTGCAACGTTGTTTTAAGAATTCCTTTAAACCAAAGTCTTTTATCATAAGCTGCTTCAGATATTTTTGAAAGCAGGCAGTGTTTAAAATCCACAGATGGCTTCCACTTGAGGTACTGGACAAGCTCTCCTGTCATAAACAACCGTAAAATCGCACACAATGCATCAGGTGATTGTTTTCAGAAACCGGACAAGTCCAGTGCAAGACTTCCCTGATCTCCAGTGCAAGAGCAGGGAAACTCACAAGGTGAGCCTCACCATCACCCATTTCTCTGCTTGGGGACACTTTCCTGATTGTGACATTAGGAGCTGGGGTCTGGGCAGAGCATGGCTATTCCAGCTGAGGAGGCAGAAATCAGAGACTGGGGCTGTGGGCACGGCTTGAATCTGCAGAGCAAGGTACTGGAGAAGGACCTGCATGGTGGGGTCCTCAGAAGCCTTCGAGGGGCTCTCTATGGGTTCTGGGCTGGCTGGGCTGTGTGTGCAGACAGAAACCTTGAAATGCTTATGGGAGGGTGGCTGGCATTCTGGCAGAGCTGGAAGGGCAAGGCCTCATCAACACAGCCAGTATCCCGCTGAGATGCCAGCAATTCCACACCCTAGGAGTAAGGACCATGCCCTAGAGGAAGGCCTGCTCTAGCCCCACCCTAACCGAGCCCAAGCACAAACTCACAATATCCACAGAGGAGACCGAGTCTAGATTCTGAGTCCTCCCGCACGAGACAGGCTTGGGCTTCCATAGAGCTTCACCACTGACGTGTAAAACTGAGCCTGCAAGAGTTCAAGACAGTCAGTCTGCAACCGAATGGCCTGCTAAAACGAGAATCAACACTCTTCAAAGGAAGATAACAAAATCCAGAGTCTCTTCAATGTGTCATCTACAATGTCCAGTATGAATAAGAAATTACTAGGTATGCAAAGAAATAGGAAAATGTGACCCACTGATAAGAAAAAAGCAGTCAATTAAAGCAGACCTCACGGTGAACAGGGAGAAGTGGGAAGCGTCGGGTGTGAACCCACACAATGTGAACTCTCATCCGGACAATCATGTAAGGATGCCTGCTGGTAGCCCCAGAGCAGCCATTACAAGAGCAAACACAGGGAGGTATATCTCAAAAGTCAATAGAGGAAATAAAATGGAATACTCTGGCTTCCCAGCCAGAGGGCTAAGAAAGGGATCTCTGGCAACTGGAGAGTGTGGGAGGAAATCTCAGCAAAAAGAGAACTGGAAAAGGGGATTCCCTAATTCTGTGTGAGAACTGACACAAGTCCTGGGGTAACCCTCGAGCTATACGTGCACAGAACACACCTAAAGAACCGGAGTGAGGATCTGAAAACTGAGCTGTGATATAAACCACCTCCGAGATCCAAGACTAAGCCCTGAATGGGTTTAAAGGATTTGAGAACAGAACTGACACTGGAACCACCACCAGACAGTAAGGGGACAAGCAGTTCTAGCCAGGCTGATGGCCAAGAGAAAAGAATCAACTAAAACGTCACGTTCTCCAAAGGATTTAACATAACCCGAAACACCACAACAGTACAGGCGTCCTCGCTTTATCGAGCTTCGCTATATTGCGCTTCACAAATATTGTGTTTTTTACAAAGTGAAGGTTTGTGGCAACCCTGCATTGAGCAAGATTATGACTCGCTGAAGGCTCAGATGATGGTTAGTATTTTTTAGAAATAAAGCTAAAATTTTAGCTTTTTAGCAATTTTTAAATTAAGGTATGTACATTTTTTTTTAGACATAATGCTATTGCACACTTAATAGACTACAGTATAGTGTAAACATAACTTTTATACGCTCTGGGAAACCAAAAACTTCGTGTGACTCAATTTCTTATGATACTCACTTTATTGAGGTGGTCTGGAACTGAACCCACAACATCTCTGAGGTATGCCTGTATTCAAAATGTTCAGGAAGTAATCCAAAATTACTTGACATTGAAAGAACCAGGAAAATGAGACTAACTCGTAAGGAAAAGATAATCAATACACGCCACACTCAAGAAGCTCAGATGATGGAATTACCAGAGACTTCAAAGGAGGTATCATAACCATGCTCCTTGAGGTAAAGGTAACCCTCTGGAAATGAATGGAAAGACAAAAGTTCTTAAAAGGGAAAAAGAAACTATATTTAAAGAACCAATGAAAATTTTAGAACTAAATAATACAACACTATCAACCAAATTGACCCCTGTAGAATAACATACCAACAATAGCAGAATACACAATCTGCAAGGTGCCTGTCTCATTCACCAACACGGACTGTTACCTGGGACCACAACGAAAGAGTTGAAATCATGCAGTGTGTTCTCTGAACAAATGGAATTAAATCAGAAAGCAATAATAAAATGTTATCTGGAAAATCCCCAAACATTTGGAAATTAAACAATACACTTCTAAATATCCCAAAGATTAAAGAGGAAGTCTCAAGAGAAATCAGAAAATATTTTGAACTGAATTAGATAAAACATTTCAAAAATTTTGAGATGCTACTAAAGCAGTTTTTCGGAGGAAGTTTATAGCATTAGATGTTTGTATTAGAAAAGAAAAGAGATCTTGAGTCAATAATCTAACTTCTACCTTAAGAAATCTAGGCAAATAAGAACAAATTAAACCCAAAGCAAGCAGAAAAAGGGAATGCAGATAGGAGCAGAAAGAAATAAAATTGAAACAGACAACAGAGAAAATCAGTGACACCAAACGCTGGTTCTTCAGAAAGAATAATAATATTGATCAACTCCTAGCCATAGTGACCGGGGAAAAAGAGAGAAGACATAGATTACCAACATTAGGGATGAAAAAGGAGACAAAGACGTTGTAAGGATGACAAAGGAACACTACCAACCACTCTATGCCCCCAAATTTGACAGCTTAGATAAAATGGACCAATTCCTTGAAAGATACAAATTGCCAAAACTTACCCAAGAAGAAATGCATAACCTGAATATCCCTGTATCTATGAAAGGAATTGAATTCATAGTTAGAAATCTTCCAACAAAACTCCAGACCCAGTTGAAGAATTCTACCAAACCTTTAAAGAAGAAATAACACCAATTCCACACAACCTCTTTCAGAAAACAGAAGAGGAGCTAACACCTCCCAACTCATTTTATGAGGGCAGCATTATCCTGATACCAAAACCAGACAAAAAGACAGGACAAGAAAATAAAACTACAGACCAATGTCTCTCACAAACATAGACACAAAAATTCTCAAGAAAATATGAGCAAATCAAATCCAGCAACATACAAAAGGATAATACATGACCAAGTGGAGTTTGTCCTGGGAACGTGAGGCTGGTTCAACCCTAAAAATTCGTCAATGTTTTCCACCAATATGCGATTCCTAGAGTAGTCACATCATAGAGACAGAAAGTCGAGTGGTAGCTTCCAGGGGCTGGGGAGGGGTGAGTGGGGAGTGGTGTTTAACGGGGACAGAGTTCCTGTTTGGGAAGATGAAAAAGTTCTCCAGATGGATGGTGGTGATGGTTGCACAACAATGTGAATGTACTTAATGCCACTGAACTGTACACTTAAAAATGGTTAAGATGGTAAATTTTGTTATGTATATTTTACCACAATAAAAAATAATCAATGTAATTCACCATATTAACTGACTAATGGCGAAAAACCACATGATCACACAATAGATGCAGAAAAAGCATTGGACCAAATTCAACATCCATTTATGATAAAAACTCTCAGCAAACTAGGAATAGAAGGGAACTTCTTAACTTGACAAAGAGCATCTGCTAAAAACCTAAATAAACTTAAAACTTCATAATTATAAAGACTAAAGACTTTCTCCCTAAGATCAGGAACAAGGCAAGGAAGTTTTCTCTCCCACCCTATTAAACATCATACTGGAAGTCACAGCCAGAACAATAAGGCAAGAAAAGGAAATTAAAGGACACAGATGGGAAAGGATGAAATAAACTTTCTCTATTCACAGACGACCTGACTGTCTACACAGAAAATCCCAGGGAACCCACAAGAGAATTTCTAGAATTAATAAGTGTGCTTATCATGGTTGCAAGATACAAGGTCAATATAAAAAAACCAATCACATTTGCAAATACCAATGGAAAATTGGAAATAGAAAAAATTTAAAAATGTACATGTATAATAACTCCAAAAACATGAATACTTAGGTATAAATCTAACAAAATATGCGTAGGACGTGTACACTGAAAACTGGTGCTGATGGAAGACTCAAAGGAGAGCTCAGTAAATGGAGAGACGTGCCTGAACTCTGGGGCTGGAAGCCTCAGGGTTAGGAGGCCACGTCTCTCCATATTGACCTATAGATTGACAGAGTCCCAGTCAAAATCTCTGCAGGCTTTTTTGTAGATTTTGAAAAGCTGGTTCTAAATTTTACATAGAAAGCAAAGGAACTAGAGTAGCCAAAGCAATTTTGGAAAAGAACAAACTTCAAGGACTCGTGCTACTTGCCAGACTCACTATAAAGCCGAGGTAATCGAGACAGTGTGGGACTGAGGACAGCATAGACACATAGACCAAAGGGAGAGATGAGAGTCTGGATACAGTCCTACACGTGAGCTCAGGGGATTTTTGATTCAAGTGCAAAAAACTTCAATGGAGAAAAGATCATCTTTCCACAAGTGGTACTGACCATTTTGGTATCGATATGCAAAGAAAAGTACCTATAGCTCACACACTATAGAAAAATTAACTCAAAACTGATCATAAACATAAATATAAAACAGAAAACTATAAAAATTCTAGAAGATAACGGAGAAGAAAATCTTTGTGACCTGGGGTTAGGCACTGAGTTCTTGGGCACAACACCAAAAGCACGATCCATTAGAATTTTTTGTAAATTAGACTTCACCAAAATCACTTTTTGCTCTGTGACATAAAATGGTAGGAAAATGCAAAGACAAGCTATAGACCAGAAGAAAATATTTGCAAGTTACACATCTGACAAAGGACTTGTATGTAGAATATATTTTGAAAACTCTTGAAACTCAACAATAAGAAAACAAACAACCCAAATCTAAAAATACAATCTACTGGAACACTTTGCCGAAGATACGCAGATGTCAAATAAACACATGAAAAGATGCTTAATATCATGAGTCATTAAGGAAATGCAAACTAAAATCCCAACAAGATGCCACTACACACCTACTAGAATGGCTAAATGAAAACAGAAAACAAATCCCCAAACTGACAAACCATCCTGCTGGTGGATGCAGAGCAACGGGTCCTTCCATCCTGCTGGTGGACATTCAAAATGGCACATCCACTTTGGAAAGTTTGGCAATTTCCCATAAAGTTAAATGCACTTCCTGCACGACCCAGCAATCTGACTCCAGTATTCACTCAGGAGAAATGAAAGCGTATGTTCACACTAAATCCTGCACGTCAATATTTGTGGCAGCTTTATTCATAATCGCTCAAAAGGGGAAACAACCCAGATGTCCTTCACCCAGTGAATAAGTAAACAATCGATGGTCCGTCCGTACTACGGAATCCTGTTCCACAAGAGGAAGGCGTTGCCGACACAGGCCACAGCACGGATGGGTCTCAGACGCATTACGTAAGTGAAAGAAGCCAGACTCGGGAGGTGACAGCCCGTGTAGCTCCATTTCCCTGACATTCTGAAAACGGCACGAGGCTAGCGAGGGGAAGAGATTGGGGTCGCTAGGGGTTGCGATGGGGTGCAGGGGACCCCAAAGCAGCAGCACGAGGCAATGCTTTGGGGTGACAGGACTGGCCTCTGTCTTTGAGGTGGTGCTGACACAACTCCATGCATTCGTCCGAACTCATAGATGTAAACAAAATGAAAGTCATTTTTACTGGATGTAAATTTAAAAATAAACTTAAAGAAATGAGAACCGTGTATCTGGCATCCCACACTGTTCCCACCTCTTCCACGACCACCCTGGCCTGAACTCCTCGGTCAGCCGCCCGGAATGCTGCAGCAGCTTCCTGACCGCTCTCCCCGACCCCCAAATGCACGCCCAGCAAGGCAGGCAGAACGACCCCTCAAACGTAAGGCACACTGCTGCTGGCTCAGAATCTCCTGTGGCTACCCATTTTTTCCGGAATAAGAGCCACTGCATGGTCTACGTGGCCCTCCACGGTCTGCTAACCTCCTGCACCGCCCTGTGCTCACTCCACTCTGGCCACGCGGGCCTCCTGCCGTCCCTCCAGCACAGCACGTGCTGCCCCAGGGCCTCTGCACCTGTTGTTCCATCTGCCTGGAATCGTCTTCCTGCAGACGCCTCCACACTTGCTCCTTTAGTGTCTTCGTGAGGTCTTCTTGGACTTGCTCTCTGGTTAAAGTTGCATTCCCACCCCGCAGCCGTTGGGGTATATGCTCCATGGGGCAGAAATCTTTGCCAGTTTTGTTCACTGCTGTACACACTGTGGCTGGCGCATGGTGCTCAATGAGTGAGTGTGGAAGGAAGGAAGGAGGGAGGGAAGGAAGGGAGGAAGGATGGAAGGAAGGAGAGAGGGAGGGAGGGAAGGAAGGAGGGAGGGAAGGAAGGAAGGAGGGAGGGAGGGAGGGAAGGAGGGAGGGAAGGAAGGAAGGAGGGAGGGAGGGAGGGAAGGAGGGAAGGAGGGAGGGAGGAATGGATATCATCACATGTGCTGAGAAGAGGATTCTTCACACACGTGATGCTGGAGAGACCTGGCTCAGGCTGTTGCCTTCAGGCAGCAAATGTTTCAAAGTTACCGGACAGATGTTGACCAGCTGCGGATGGTTCCCAGACCCAACAGGCATGGGAACAATGCCGGGCACCGAGGGTTTCCTGCAGGACTCTGCCGCATGCACTCGGACCCCCCAGAGCGTGGATGAGCGTGGATAACGGAACAGCTCCCAACTCCGGGAGGGGGAGCGTTTTTGGGAGGAGACAACTCTTGTTACCCTGGAACAAAAAATCAGAGGGCCGGTTTCCCCTTAAATGCCATCGCACTACTGTTGCGGCAGGTAACCGAGCCCTTACTCGGCTCCCGGAGCTGTCTCCAGCGTTTCGTGTGTATTAACTCATTGGATCACAGAGTAATCATCACCTCCAGGAGGCAGGCAGGGAACCCGAGGCACAGACGGTCACTTTATTTGCCCAGGGTCCTGCAGCTGGCCAGGGGCGAAGCTGGGATTTGACCTCGGGGCCTGGGTTGCTACATTGCGCTGCTGGCAATAAACCCCAAACTGCCCATTCCCGAGGGCATGGAAGCACTGGCCCGTCCCCGTCTAGCTCCCCTGTCCCCTTAACTCTCCCCAAACCAGCTGTGTGTTGATGAGGCAGCCCTCACAGGTGCAGGTCTGTAAAGTGGGCAGGGTGTGGCTGCAGGTGGGCGGCTCCATCTCCGCCCCTTGAGGGAGCAGCAGAGGGCATGGGGCTGGATGCTGGGCCTGGCTCTGGTGCCCTGCCCTCCCTGGGCCTCGGTTTCCTCATTGGACCAGAGGAGTCTGGCTGGTTCCTCTCCTGAGCTTTGCTCTCACCTGGGATGGCACCCAGTGGGGGCCAGCCCCACGGCCTCTTGGTGGTTGCACATTTGCTGGGGAGGAGGAGGGTCTCAGGGGCCAGGTAGACCCCACAGCTGTGAGCCGGGTAACACCATCCTCCCTGGATACAGGAATCAGGCCCTCCATCCCCCCTGGGGGCCGAGCATCTGCTGGATTCCCAGTGGTGACGGAGCAGCAGGGAGTGGTGGGGAGTGGAGTGCAGGGGCTGTCTGGGGGCTTCGAGCTCCCCATGAATGTCCCCAGGACCCTTTCGGTCCTTTTGGGCCATCTAGCCTTCGGGAAGGCCCTGAGGTGCCCAAAGGCCGGCCAGAGAGAGGACCTGGCCCTCAAAACAGCCTTTACAGGGTGAGGCCTCGGGAGCTCTCTGATCTTTCATCTCCAACAGACTCATTGAGACAGAATTTACATTCACTAAAATTACCCCTTAGTCTACAGTTCCACGGGTTTTGGTAAACGCTCAGTCATGTAACCAACACCACCGTCAAGACACAGAACATTTGTCACCCCAAAGTCAGCGCTGCCCCCCGCCCCAGCCACTGATCTCTGTCCCTGTGGCTTTGCGTTTTCCAGAATGTCATGTAATCGCAGTCACACAGTTGGAGGCCTCACGAGGCTGGCTTCTTTCACTCAGCAGAGTGTGTTCATTCGCAAACGCCAAACCTTAAAGAAGGTCAAAGAAAGGCCTGAAACCCCCCAGATGAGGGCCCAGAGCAGCCAGATGCATAGAGACGGAAGATGGAATGGTGGCTCCAGCGGCTGGGGTGGGGCAGCTAGTGTTTGATGGGGACAGGGTTTTGCTATGGGAATGATGGAAAAGTTCTGGAGATGGACGGTGGTGACGGTCACACTTAAAGATGTGTGTATTTTACCACAACAGAAAAAAGAAAGCCTTGAGATTCCCTTTCTCCTCGTAACACAGGCCACTAGGTCACGAGATGGGATGTCTGGCTTGTCTTTCTCTGGTGGAGAGAAATGCAGGCCTCGAGACAGTGTGCGTGGGTCTGACGCCCGCTCCCCTCGCGGTCCCGCCCACCTGGGCTCACTGCCCTGCTGGTGCTGTGAGAGAGCCTCCTGTGCCGGCACCAATGTCGCCGGCCAGGCCCAGTCCCCCCGGAGCTGAGGCTCTAAGCTCGGGCAATCAGCACATGTTGTGGGGCTGCCGTCCCTGAGCTCACGAGCGTGACTGGGAAGGGACTGCCCCTGGGGTCGCTGTGCCCACTCACTGCCCTTGGTGCCCCCAGAGTGGTGGACCAAGCCTCGGGACAGACTTCATCCTTGGACAAGGACGTTCTTGCACGGAACCACAGCACAGTCACCAAAACCAAGACATCAGACTCAGCGTTGATACAACATCACTAACCCACGGACCGTGTCGACCTCAGCAATTGTCTCAACAACCTTCTTTACAGCCGTTTTCCCTCAGGGCCAGAGTCTAATTGGCAACCACACCTCGTGCTGAGCTGCTGTGTCTCTTTAATCCCCTTTAACACACAACGGCTCCTCAGCTGACCTTAGAGCATCCCCCAAGACAGGGGACTCAGGCATTGGAGGGGTCTGTGTTCTGGGCATGGCCCCCTGAAGGGCTGCTGTGTGCTCTGTGCACAGAGCAGGAGGCGCACAATGGCACCGGTTTTGGGGTGTTCCCGTTGGTGTCTGCCACGTTTCCCCAGTATACCGTTAATTTATGGGGGCCTTGTCACTGGTCACACTTCACCCTCAGTGTCAGCCTCACGGAGGCCAAGTGGGTGACAGGATAGAGCCTGTGGTTCACAGACAGGGGAAGGAACAGAATCAATGAGGGGGAGTGAACAGGAGGACGGACGTGCCCTCACAGCGCCACCCATGGACAAGGTCGCTGGGCGCAGCTGGTGGCAGAGGACAGGAACACTGAGAAAATGACCAATGGCCTGATTTCATTGGAACAACTTTCTTCCACTTCGTGGAGACAGGTCTCGGCTGCCTCTTCCTCAAAGGAATCGTGTCCGACTTGAACGGCCCAGGTGTTCTCGATGCCGCCTTGGGTCTGTGTGCCCGTGGCCTCCGAGCAGGTGAGTGTGGGACACCAGCTCCTTCTGCGTGACCCTTGGGGAGAGGGCGCACCCCTACCCAGTGCTGGCCAACCCCTTCTGAAGTTGGGTCCAACCCCACCAGGAGCACTTCTGTTTGCACAAAACAGGAAAGAGGTTTTGTGGGAAGACAAATGACGAGGCAGGGAGCCCCCAGGAGCAGGGCCCCCAGCGTAGAGCTGCTGCAAGGCTGGCAGGTCCTGGAAAACAGCAATAGTGAAGTGCTGACGCAGAGGCCCCAGCCGCTGCCTACGCAGGCCTAACGGCTCCTGCCTGGCCATGCAGGAGACGCTGCACTAGGTGTGGCCTTGGGGGAGGGGGCTCTCTAAAAACGGTTTAAACGATGCAGCCCCTAACTCAGCCTCACTTCCTGGGCACAGCCCATATGCGGAGGAGCTGCTCTGACCTGGGGCACCTTCTAGACCCCCGGCCCCGGCCAGCAGAGCAAACGTGCTGTCAGGATGGGAACCCTGTACCACTGGCTCGAGCATCACGAGGACTGTGAATTTACTGCAAAAACAGCAGAACCAGGTCTCAGTGGAGGACAGACCTGCTGCCCCCAGGACATTTGCCAGTGATGGTGCAAGGCCACCACTGGGCACTATTGTGAGGCTCGGCTTGGGGCGCTGGGCGCTCTGCCCACAGGTGTCCACCAACACCGAGGGTTGGAGGTGACCCTGACCCTGGGGTCTCTGCTTGGGGTGTCCAGTTAGAGAAGCTGGGCTGCGGCCCCCTGCAGGCACCAGTCCCCCAGATCCTATGCCCCGAGTGGCACAGATGCCTCCATACTTCTGAGAAAAAGACGAGACCTCCAGATCCTCTTCTGTTAACTGAGCTGCGGAGACAGCCTGCAGGATGCCGTGAGGGACCCTGGTGAAACACGCGGTATGTGTGTGTGCAGGCACATGTGTGTGAGCATGTGTGCTTGTGCCTGTGTGTGCACATGTATGTCTGTGTGTATGCACATGTATCTTGTGCCTATTGGTGTGTCTCTACCTATGTGTATATGTGCGTGTTCCTGTGTCTCTGTGTCTGTGTATCTCTACGTTCATGAATGCATGTCTGTACGTGTGTCTCCACGTGTGCATCTGTGTGTGTTTTCATGTGTGTGTGGACACAGTCCCCCAGGCTCTAGAACACTGGGCTGGGGGAGGTCAGCACCTCCCGTGCCTTCCTTCGGTAACTGGGAAGATGAGAACACACAGGGACAGCACGTGTCCAGGGGCTGGGGCTGGAGCCCAGGCCAGATTCGGCGCGGCCCTGGTGCTGAGCTGGCACCCACGTTAGCGACTGCGCTGGGGCAGGCGGCACATTCGTGGCTGAGTCCTGGGTGGGGGCTGGGGGCCGCTGGGGTGAAACGAGGCTGAACAAGCCCCCCGCCAAGGCAGATCTGAGCCAGACGCTCAACCTCCCCAGGCCTCTGCCGCTCTCCGTCTCCCCGGCTCGCTGCTCTTTCCACCACCGGCTGCACACAGGACGTGCTCAGTGCGCATCACTGGGTGAGTGGACAGGCCCTGCCCGACGTGAAGCCAGCGACACAGAACCTGTGAGAGCAGGACCCGCATCACGCCTGAGGTCAGGGCACAGGGCCCGGCCTGAATTGCAGTGGACCAAACAGGATTCAAGGCCAATCCACACGGGCAGGGCCATGTGCGTGGACGGCTGTCCACCTCAGGAAGACGCCTGAGTGAGTGGTGGTGGCAGCACTATCTCTTGGAGGGACTTCCTAACGGGAAGACCACTCATCACTGAATGCTCACCTCTTCCACCGAGAAGTTTCACCATGACCAGCAGTCTATTTGGGAGGATTTGAATCCAGTCCCCGCTGGGGGCAGAGGAGGGACTGCACTGGGAAATGTGGCAGGCTCTGCAGACTACTCCTCCCGGCCACCCAGTGACCCCGGGCCCAGGGCCCTTGCTGGCCTGGGACTGCCCTGCCCTCTCCATAAGTTCTGCTCGCCACTGTCCCCCCACCAGCCCAGTCCCCACGCTCAGAATATGCCCAGCTGTATTAGCAACGACTGTTCAGAGCTGCTCAGAATTTATCACCAGGCCACCTCATTTCTAAACACGACTTCTGTTTGCAAGTCCCCAGGATGGGATCTCGCAGACGTGGAGGGCTGCTGGCCTCATGGGAGACACCGGCTGGGGGAGGCCCCCGTTCTGAAAAGAGGGGCCACTTTGATCGGCCAAGGCCTCCACACCCCACCGTGATGGGAGAGGGAGACACGGATGCGGGTGCCCAGCCCCTCTCTGGCCAGACCGTCACTGTTTATAGTGGACGTTTGCCCACACCTGTCAAGTGGCCCTGAAGCCCCAGTGGGGAACGTTACCCACCCCCACAACCACTCCTGAGATGGTGGATGGCCGTGCAGAAGGGACTGGGGGAGGTGGCACAGCCAAGGCCATGCTTCCCCGTAAGGAAGCACACGGAGTAGCCCGCACGCAGGACCCCAGAAGCCTCGTGAGAGCAGTCAGCATGTGACGGAAGTCAGCCCACCAGTTGCTCCCAAGCACTCGGCCAAGGCCTTTAAAGAAAAATAGGAACTCCACTCTCTGAGGGCATCAGGAGGCCAGCAGGCACTTAGTCAATGCTCGGCCAGCACGACATCTGCGGGTGCAAAAGGGAAGCCTGTCCACAGTCGACGCTCAACAGATATTTGCCGAGTGCACGCGTGACCAGGACACGCCTGGGGCCGTGTCGACATTGCAGCCTCTGAGCAACTGGACTCAGAAGAAGGGCACTTTGGGAGACAAAGCGGCGTTGCTTAGGTGTCAGATTCTTCGGGACCAACAGGGGGGCCACAGGAGTCGGGGGGAGGATGCTCTTGGGGGGCCGTGCTCCCTCTGCTCTGTTGTTTGTTTTTATAAAGGAAGTCCCTTTTCTTTCTTTCTTTCTTTCTTCTTTTTTTTTGCTGAGGAAGATTCGCGCTGAGCCAACATCTGTGGCCAGCCTTCCTCTATTCTGCATGTGGGTCGCGCCACAGCATGGCTGATGAGTGGTGGAGGTCCACGTCCAGGATCCGGGCCTACGAACCCAGGCCACTGAAGAGGAGTGCACCAAGCTTAACCACTAAGCCACCGGGTCGGCCCCCGATTGTTTGTTTTTGCCGATCACGAAACCCTCGACTGCTCCTGGCCAAGCCCACGGGAGCCAGAGGGGGCGGGGGTCTGAGTGGAGCGTTTCCCAGGCCGGCAGTGAGCATCGCCCACCCTTGTTGCTGACCTGAACCTGCCACGTCATGCCTTCGGAGGCAGGTGGCGTGGCTGCTGCCCCCCCAGCCCCCTAGTGTGGGTGGGGAGAGGCCCCTGGGCACAGCCCATCAAAGACAGGAGCTTGGGAAGGAAGACGAGACCTCAGAGGAGGCGGGAGGGTAATTTCCCGGCCTGTTGACTGCACAAGGAGCCCTGATTGCCTCTGCCTCTAGCTCGGGGAAGGCACTGGGAAGAGGCAGCCGCGCCCTCGCTCATCTCCCCGCCACACGCGCTGCTGGTGGGGGCCGCTCATGCAGGGGACACCTGTAGCCACAAGTTCTCAGTGCAGGCGAGGGGGGGCCCGGAGCTTAATTCTGCCCCCTTGGCCCACCACGGTGATGACTGGCGGAGGGTCAGCCACAGCCCAGGGACAGACGGCAGAGGAGGGCTCCGGCCTGGCACACCTGTCACGCTTGGGCTTCCGAGGGGGCAGCACAGGTTCTGCTAGGAGGCTGCTGACGGCTTCGGAATGGAATCACCACCAGGCGAGGACAGCCGGCCACTCTGGCCCCCTCCTCCAGCTCGGCAGAGAGCATGGAGGCCCCACCCGGATCCTGTCCCCTGGCCTTCCTGATCCCACCCTGCACCTCCACGGCTACCCACATCCTAGGGCCACGATACCACTCAAAGTGGCATTTCTGCCCAGACTCCCTCCCGTGGACACCCTCCTCCCGCTCAGGGCCCTTGCCTGGCCAGTCTCTGCCTGATAAGCCTTCTCCCCAGTGCTGGAATCTCCCCACCCTGCCAGGCTGCCTCGTCCAAGCCGATTCCCAGGGAGGGTGCCCACCTGGGTTCCCGTAGTGCTTTGCTCAGACCCTCAGAGGGCCACTGGTCACCTGGCTCCAGTGTTATTCACCTCACACAGGTCCCCCCACCTGCCACCACGCCCCAATACCTTAGGACCTTCCCAGCAGAAACAACATCGTCACCGACAGCGGGAGTGCCTTTGAGCGTTTCTACGGGCCAGGAACCATGCAGCACAGTGCACACATCTGCTCTTGAATCCTCTACCTTCTGAGGTTGGGGCTACGATTACCCCACTTCACAGATGGGAAAACTGAGACTGAACTAAGGAACTGGGCCAAGACAGCGTCACGTTCAGCTCCGTCTCTCAAGGGTGGGCTGGGACAGGGCAGCCAGGAGGCACTGGGGGAGCAGCTGGGGTTCTGCTGCAGAGGAGAGGGACCCAGACTTTTGGGGGCACAAAGCTTTTTGAGAAGCTGATGAAAGGGGCTCTCCAGAAGAGGCTGGCGCCAGCACACACAAGTACCTCACATCTCAGGGGATGTGTAGAGACAGCTGAGGCCCATCCATGGACTCCCCAGGGGGTCAATGACCCTTTGCTAGAAGGAGAGGATGAGATGAGGGTGCTGAGACCTGGCAGCTCTGGAGTGAAAGGTGGGAAGATGGGGGTCAGGCTGCTCCTGAGGTCCTCCATCCCTCTCCCCCCATCTCGTTCCCAGGAGTGACACTTCTCGATGACATTTCTCCAATTCCCTGTTCCCAGAGGGTACCCAGACTGGAAACTACTTTTGGGGTGAGGAAAAGAGAGGTGAGGAGGCTTCCCTGAGGGGTGCCTGCCAACTCTTGCCCCAGGTGAGATCCCTGTTTCTCCTTGGCCCTTCTCCCCCTGAAGAGGCTGCTCACCTGGATGACGACCTTGATCGTGGCGGTGCCCACGATGGGCGTGCACACCAGGCCGCCGGGGTGCTGGCCGTCGGCGCTGCGGTTCTGCTGGCCCATGGTGAAGAGCATGGGCACGGCCAGCAGGCCCGAGGTGAGCCAGATGGCACTGATGAACTTCTTGGTGCGGCTGCGGGACATAAGGGTCTTGGCCTTGAAGGGGTGGCAGATGGCCAGGTATCGCTCCACACTCAGGCTAGCCACGTTGAGGGCGGTGGCATAGGTGCAAGCATCGCGCAGGAAGTAGTAGCCTCGGCAGCCGGCGTCGCCGAAGGCCCAGGGGTGGTGCACCCAGATGAAGTTGTACAGCTCCACGGGCATGGCCAGCAGCAGGATGAGCAGGTCGGACAGCGCCAGGCTGCCCAGGTGGTAGTGCACGGTGCTCTGCAGGTTCTGCAGTGACTTCTTGCGCGCCAGCGTGAACGCCGTCACCGAGTTGCCCACCGTGCCCACCACGAAGAGTGCCAGGTACACGGCCGTCACCAGCACCTTGGAGTAGATGTCCGTATTCACGTCCAGGTCGCTGTTGGGCGCCGCTCGGACCCGGTCGGACGCATTGCCCGAGCCGTTGCCAAAGCCTGGGGCCAGGAGCGCCGCCTCCAGCCCCGAAGGCGGCAGCGGGAAGGGGTCGGGGTCCGGCGCGCCCCCGGGGCCCGGCGCGGAGCTGTTGAGGCGCATGGTGGGCGCGCGGGGCGGGGTGCCGCGTTCGTCGGGTGCCTCCGCGGCTGGAAGCCCGGGAAAGGGTGGGTGCGTCTCAGGCGGGGACAGAATCCCGTAAGCCCGGGCGGAAAGCGCGAGAGGGCGAGGCGGCGCGCCGTCCAGACGGGAAGCGCCCGACCCGGACCGTGCCACTCGGAGCGCTCGGGGCTTGCGCTTACCCGGGGCTGCGGGCTCCACTCCTCCTCCAGACTCCCGGCTCTGGGCTGCGGGTTCCTTCCGGGCTCAGCGCTTGCCCCAGCTTCCTCCGATCTCCAGACCCCGCGGTTCCTCGGGCCCCGGGGCGGCAGCGCCGACTCCCGTGGAGAGCTCCCGGCCGGCTTGGGCTGCGCGGCCCGAGCTTGTGGCGCCGAGCGGAGCGCACGCACGGCTGCTCCGGCGCGCTCTCTCCCTCGCTCGCGCTCTCCTCCCTCGCGCTCTCCGCGCACACCCGCTCCGCACACCGCACGCCGCGCCCGCGCCCTCCGGGGCTCCGCGCCTCCACTAAGCTGGCGGCGGCGCGGCGCGCCCAGCCGTGGGGGCGGTGGACAGGGGAGGAGGCGGCCCCAGCCTCTGTTCCCGCCCCGCCCAGTGCAGGGCTGGCGGGTCGCCCCCGCGCGCTCCTAAGGACAATCCCGGCTGGTAGAGCTCCCCAGCGAGCTGGGATTCCAGCAGGGTGCATAGGAGATAATGGCTCTTTTCAGGCACCCTCCCCCAGACAGCACATCCTCCTTTCCCTGGTCTTTCCAACTTCTCACTTCCCCCCACCCCACCCCCCCCACCCCCGCCAGGAAGGGAGCTGCGTCCCCCACGTTATCTGGCTCAGCGGGGGAGAGGGAGTGTGGGGGCAGGGGGCGAAGCAGGAAGCTCCTCGCTGGGATGGTTGGGCCGCCCCTCCCTCCTGGGGTGCCCATGAGGTGCCAGAACCTGGCGCCCAGGGGGCCCTAGCACAGCTAAGAGGGTGGGCGAATGAGGAGGCCAAAGAGCAGGGAAGAAAGCAGCACTCCTCCTCATGCAGTCTGGTCCCTGCACGTGACACCCTGGAGCGGCCTTGTGCGGCCTGGGGTGTGAGTGGGCACGGCTCAGCCCCCTTATCACACCTGGAGGTGGTCATCAGAAGTCACCCTCAGAACCCACGCCCCACAGGGTTAGGGAGGGCGCCCCTGTCCCTGTGTGGACCTGGCTGGCTGCACTTGCTGTACTGGGAATAGGAAATGGGAATAGCCTGAGGGCGTGGTGTTGAGGGAGGGGAGTGAGACTGAGGAAGCCCTGCCCAGCCCCCAGCCCCAGCCCAGAGGGCCCAGCAGGGAGAAGTCTAGGCTGAGGAGCTGATGGCCAGCAAGGGTCTGTGTATATTCCTCTGCGGCTTTGCCTGTTCCACTGAAACGTGATGCTCGCACCAGGGAGTCCAAGCACATGAAAGTATGCGCATAAACATCTAGCCTTCAAAGACAACACCAAGTCCCTTTGCTGGAAGCCAGAACAGGAGGCTCGGAGGCGAGAGATGTCCCTTCACTTTGGCCTTCCCTTTCCTATTTGGGCAAGTGTTTTAGCTTCTCTGTACCCCAATTTCATCATCTGTAAGATGGGAATAGAGGCTGAATGGCTGCTCCTCAGGCCGGGCTGCTGCTGAGGCCGTCAGTGCGGGCACACAGGCACCCAGGGAACACCAGTGGAGTGAACACAGAGGAACAGCAAGTTCAGGGGGTACGAGGGGGATGTGCCCAGGCCAACAAAAGTTGCTTTAAATCCCCGCCAGATTAGAGCAGGCTTGTTCTCTGGAGACAAGTCCACCAGTTCAGTAAACCGGTCTTGGGATTGGGACCTGAGTGTCCTCGTCACAAAAGGAAGTGATGGTGCTGGACTGTGTTGGACGCACAGGGGCTCAATGCCATCTCGGCATCCACGGTCACATTGGGGTCTTACCAGGGACAGTGCCGTTTGGTCACCTCTATCGAGAGTCTCCCGAGGGAAAGGCACCAGCCAGTGGCCCCTGGGGCCTGTCCCTTTGCCAGCTGGTAGCTGTGGCTGCTCAGGACGACACCAGCGGAGCCGCGTTCTTGCCCGGCCACTTAAGCTCACTGTTTGGTTTTCATACCCCTGACCTTTCCGCTAAGCTGGACTTCTTTTCAAAGATTTCTTTTTGAGCCAGTCTAGGAGCTTAAAAAATCATAAAAGGCAACTTAGCACAAATATTATGACAAGGCATTTATTTAAAACCACTGAGGAAATGTCGCTTGGATGGCCTTGTTTTACAAAGTGGGCGGCAGGCCCCGTCCGGGGCCTCTGGTGGCCTGCTCCAGATCGGTCCTCTGAGGAACCCAGACGGCACAGCAGCTGGAACTTTCTAATCCAAGTTGTTCGCCCCTTTCTCTTCTGATTTCCCCCCACACGAAGGCTTCCCTAATAGCTGAGACCCTTTAAAGAAAGTGTTAGTGAGGTGCTTGAGGGGGGCCAAGCCGGGTCCAGCTGTGTCTGTTGGTGACCAGGCTGTATCCGTGGCCGACACCCGGCTCCCACAGTGACATGCTGAAGCTTGACACTCCCAGTGCTGCGTCGGGGAGAGGAGCCGCCCCGTCCCGTGTGCGACGAGGGCCGAGAGCCATTCACGAGGGTCTGCGTGTCTCGGGAAGCAGGAGTTCCAGCTGAGAAGGCAGCAGCACGTGGGATGGCTCCAGCTTTCTTCAAGTCCCTGTGTGATGTAGGTGACGCAGGTCCTGGCTGCTCAGCAGGGTAATGACTGTGCCTTGGGGCGAAGATCAAGTCCAAAGAGTCGCCAAAGGAAAGATGCCCGGACGGCCCTGCCACGGCTGGGGTCCCTGTCAGTTTTGTTTCCTAACTTGTCCCAAGCTCTTCAGTGCTGCCTGGGACACAGTTGGTGCTCAGTGGCTGACCTGGTGGAGGAGATAAGACAACAGACAGCAAGGTGGGAATTTGCGATACCCACTATTGTCTCCAACAGGCTTCCAAATGAAGATGGCATGGCGGAGCAGCCAGAGACAGACCCGGGGCTGGCCCCCCATGCCACTGCCAGCCCCGCAGTTGTGAGAGGATTGGGGCATTTAACCATCTCAGAAGAGAATGGCCAGCCAGCATAATGGCAGTGGTTGCAGGAGGGCTTTATTTTTCTGGCTACACTGTAGAGTCCCAGTGCAGGGCCCCCTCCACTCTGGAGACCCTCTCTTTCCTCTGGTCCCCGTACCACTGTTGAGCAACTCTCGATAGCAAGAAGGCTTCTTCCCCGATTTACAAAAATTAGTTCACAACAACAGCTGTATCAGTTATCTATTCATCCATTGCTGTGTAACAGAATACCCCAAACTTAGTGGCTGAAAACCACATACATTATTATCATTATTATGATTGTGTTTCCTATGAGGCTACAGGCAAGTGGGGAAAAGTGTATGTTATTTAGAGACACTAAGCCTATGTAATATGCATAATTGGAGAGTTTAGCTGTAGATTTTCCCACCCACGGCGTGGAAACTGCACATGTTCCAGAACATACAGCATTCCAAGGAGGATTTTAAAAATAGAGCAACACATACAAATGTAAGCGAAGTGCGAGTGTTAGCAGGCAGAGCCTCGTTCCAGCCTGGGCACGGGCTGTGGGCAGATCCCAGGGGTCCAGCTCAGGCCCGTGGAGCCTTGGTTATTGCATCCTCGTCCCCCAGATTCTCAGATCACCCCTTGGCCCTGGGCTGGTTTTCTGGACATGTGAGCCATGTTCACGAGGAAGAACCAGAAGAGGAACGGGCTGTGGCTGCCCGTGAGCACGTTCCCCTACGTCGAGGGTGAGGCCACGGTGGGGCCGCGGGGTGGAGGGCATGTGGGAGCATCTGGGCTGGGTAGGAGGTGGCTCCTAGGTTGGCCATGCCCTGACAGTGGGCTCCGGCTCCCTGACCATGGGCCCAGCCTGTTTCCTCATCTGTAAAATGCAGACGATGTGGCCCCTACATCGTTAAGTAGCTGCAAGCACCACGTGACAGGTGCACGACCTCATGCCATGCAGAGGGCACTGCTCCATAGATGCCAGCTTTAACGTGTGGGCTCCCCCGTGGGGCGCTGGAGAGCGTGAACGGGGAAGAGGATGGCCCAGCACGGGGTCACGCCCTCTGCCCTTTCCAGGGTGGGGACTCTCGGCTCCAGGGACATTGCCTGGCTGTGGTGTGTGTGGCCAGGGATGGAAAATGTCAGCCACCAGAGGTGCAGGGAGGTTCCTGTCCAGCTCCACAGAGACTTGGGCAGTCCTGCCCAGCCCGAGGTGAGCCAGGAGACAGGCCGCGAGGGTCAGGGTAGGATGACCATCCTGGTTTTCTTGGTTTTAGATGTGGGAACTGCAGCCCCCCAGAGAGGCAGTGCCATGTGGGCCTGGGGCCCTGGGTCCTAGGAGTTGGGGCTCTGCCTCTCTTCAGACCGACTTCTGAAACAGACACTGTGGTTTGCTTTTCTGGCTCCTCCCACCCAACCCCAGGCCCCACTGGGTCACCTGCTAGAATCGTTTCTCACCTCTCCTTCCAAAGCCCAAATGGCCAGAGGGTTCCTTCACCTCCCGTGGCTTAGAAGCAAAAAATCTTCTAGTTCCAACTCTGACACCGCTCAGCGGAGAGCGGCTCCTCTGAGCCAAGGCCCACGTGTAAACCGCTCATTTCCTCCAAGGTCTGACCCTGCCTGATGCTCTGACTCACGGAGCCACCAAACATTTATCACAGTCGCGTCCTTGCCGTCTGCCCAGAAGCCTCGGAGGCGCCGGCCTCTCCCTCCTCTGGCCAGTGAGCCTTTGCCAAGGGAGCGCACCGAGCTCAAGGGCCGAGTCCCTCCACTTCTCATCTTCCCTCAGCACGGCTCCACAGGAGCCAGAGGCCAGCCTGGTGCTCCGTGGGCATGAGCAGCTCTCGCGCACCAGGAGGGGACAGCCGGTGCTTCTCCTGTGGGGCCGGCATCCCCGAGGGTCAGTGCCCCACATCTTCCTGGTGTACCACCTGCCATTCACATGGTCTGTGTGCGTGTGCATGTGTACAAGCACGCGTGTCTTGGGCACAGGGACTCAAGGATCTTGATTGGCAAGCCCATCCCCACCCCTGCTCTGAGCCCCCCATGGGCTGGGTGTGTGCCTTTCAGACAAACGCCCAGAGTGGGGAGGAGAGGAGCCCCTGCGGCCTGCCCACCACTCTTTGTGTCCTTTCTCCTCAGATTCCTGGAGCCCCAGCTCCCTCCTCAGAGCACTTGGAACAGTCACTTCCTGCTCGAGGTCGATGTTTCTGTGTGAACGAATGGGCTCCACCTGGCCGGGCAGAGGGCTCAGGGTCTGGAGTGGGGCCCAGAGGCCTCAAATCTTGGCTTTGCTGCCTCCAAAGTCAGTGACCTTGGGTGACCGTGAGCCTCAGAGTCCTCCTCTGTGAAATGGGGACACTAACTGGGCCCAGTGTTCAGGAATGTGGAGACAATTAGATGGGATAATGCATGTGGCAGGTAGAATAATGGCTCCCAAAGATGTCCACATCCCACCCCTCAGAACCTGTGACTCTGCTGGCTACATGGCAAAGGGGCAGTAAGTGGGCAGGTGGAATTAAGGTTGCTAATCAGCTGACCTTAAAAGATGGAGACTATCCTGGATTATCCAGTGGGCCAGCATAATCACAGGGGTCCTTAGAAGGGGAAGAGGGAGGCAGGAGAGAGAGCCAGAGAGAAGGCAGCCAGGGAAAGACTTGAGCAGCCACTGTGGGTGTTGATGGAGGAGGAAGGGGCCATGCTCTCAGGAATGCAGGCGCCTCTAGAAACTAGGAAAGGCAGGAAACAGATTCTCCCCTGGAGCCTCTGGAGGCACCAGCCCTGCCCACCCCTCGACTTTAGCCCAGAGGGACCCGGGTCAGACTTTGGCCTCCAGAACTGCAAGAAGGTAACTGGGTTGTTTTCAGCCCTGGGTTTCCGGCCATTTGTCACAGCAGCGGCGGGAGACGGTTCACCACACGTGAGGTGCTCAGAGTAGTGAACACCCACAAACGTTGGCTGTTTGGAGAAAGAAGACCTAACAGAGGCACGAAGCTCCACTGGGGGAGCGTTGACAGGGGAGGGGGTGTGGAAAGGAGGGTGGGGGGGCGATGATGGGGGAGGGGTGCTCCCACGCAGGGACCCCGCCTGGCTGCAGACCTGTCGGCCCCCTGTGGTGGTGCCCACACCCAGCTGGCAGGCTCTCTGTGGGGCTGCAGCTTCTTGCCTGACTGCATCAGAACCACTGCGGGCGCCTTCACAAAAGGGCTGCCCAGGCCCCCGGGGGCCACTCACCTCTGGATCTCAGTGGACGAGCACTGACAAAGAGGCTTAGTTTCTATCGGCCAGAGGCCCTCTCCCTAGGGCCGCCTTCCAGGAGCTCCTGGTCCACTGCGCAGGGAGCTTTAAGGGCGGAGAGGGTGGGGTGTGATGGGAGGAGGGCGGGGCCGGGGGGGCCTGGCTGATGTGGGGACACACATACGTGGTCTGGGAAGAGCGAGACTGGCCAGAGGTGAGGACGGCGAGGTGAACACTGGCATAGGGCTCTATTCCTGGTGCGCTGTGGGGTGTGCGGAGGATCATGTGGAAGGCTGAGCTCCAGGCTGCAGGTTAGGGGCTGGTCCCTCTGGGACCCCTGCCCTATGAAGCAGGCAGGGAGGTGGCCGGGAGAAGGGGCCACACTGTGGGATGCCATTGTCACAATTGTCCCTTCACCTCCCAAAAGCACAGCCATCCTCCTAGCCAATCCGAGCACCACGCCATGCACTGTCCCAGGTTTGTTGGGCAAAACCACCTGTGAGATGACAGCTCCTGGCAGTCCTGGCAGAACAGGGCCAGGGGACCTCCTGCGGAGCTGAGCAAAGGTGAGCTCCATCTGGGACCCTGAGGACTTTAGAGACTGGCAAAGGAGGCTGAGGTTTCCAAGGAGCCGGCTGTGTTAGGGCATCTCCTATGGAAAAGGAGACAACCCCATTTCCAGAACAGGATTCGGTGCAGTCTGGCTTCCTGAGGACTATTCTGGGAGGCTGTGCCGAGCACTCGCGTCAGGCTGCTCAGGACAAAGGATGCTTGTTGGACTTTCCTTGGAAGTCACGTACCGACTTCTCTGGACCAGAAGGTTTGAAGCTGCCACGGTTGCTGTTCCCCAGGGCCATCGCCTCCCCGTTCATTTCCCTTCCCCCCAACCGGTGCCCCTCTCCCCTCCCCACCCCAGGTCATGCTGGAAGGAGGGTCCCAAATTTGCTCCTGGGCAAAAGACAAACACACAAACAGCACATTCAACGCAGACGGACGAGCAATTCCATCTGCTCAGCTGACAAAGGAAAGCAGTGTTTCGTCAGCACTCACCCTGGGAAGCTCAGGGTGTATGCCTCTTATCAATTTACCAATTCGCGGTTAAATTTCCGGGCATGGTGAACGCACCAGGTGACTTAAAGCTAAAAGGTCACATTTGGCTAACATTAGTCTTCCGTTTATCGTCAGGAGAGGTGGGACGGGAGGTTCGTGGACTCGATAGAGTGCCCGCTCTTGGCAGCTGGCCAAGGGCCGAATATCCCAGCAACCCGGCGTGGGGGGATGGGGGAGGGAGGGGACCCCCAGCACCTCCTCCCACCCAGCAGCCCTTGGGGGGAGGCAGGAAGGGGCAGCTGTGTGTCAACACCTCTTACGTCCCTCCTCCTCTAGGGGAGGATGGAGTTTGCACAAACGTGACTTCCTCCTTCTCCAGAGACCCGAGTGTGCTCCCTTTGTCTGTTATCAGGAGTTCTAGTTGCTTAGAAATATTTAAATAGAAAAAAATGTCTCCCGTCTTCTAGTGACTTCATACAAGTTCCAAAAATAAAACCTGAACTGGTGCCTCCTTTGTCTTTCTTGCCCTGGAGCTCTGACGGCTGTTCAAGGCGGAACCCATGGGGAACGAAGTCGCTGCCAGCGGGGCGGAGGGCAAGTGACCAGCTCGCCCAGGGTGGCCCCTGCTCCGCAACACACGGGAGCCTCAGAGGGAGGAGGGGGTCCCCATGGCAAGTCCAGGACTCCAGCGAGCGTGGCCGGGCCGGGGCCAGGCAGAGGTGGGTCAGCTGGCATCCCCGTGTCCCCTCTCCCCTTCACCCTGAGTCTCAGCTGTTGACACAGCTAAAGACCGCATCTCCTGGGCTCTCCTGCTGGCAGCTGGGCCACGGGAGTTAGTCTGGCCAGCAGGTGTGCAGAGAAGGGGCGCCCACTCCAGTCAGGCCCTCCTCTGGCTTCCACCACAGGACGAGTGTTCATGGCGGCAGGACCCCAGAGATGGAAGCTGTGGGGGAGATGCCCAGCAGCAAGAGAGAGGGAGCCCCTGCCTGGTGCTAGACTCCCCACCTCCACGTCACACCCACCTCCCTGGGAACCCCACTTCCCAGGGATGCCCACCTCCCTGGGACCACTCCTAGAGTGAAACAGTACCTGCAGCTCCCCGGGACATGGGTCGAGGCCCTGGACCAGCCCCAGCTGTTCTTCTGGACCTTTTCGTCACATGAGCCCTTTACTCCCTCAAGCCAGTTAGACTTAGGTCTCTGCCACTTGTCCCCAAAGTGTCCTAAGACAGCCACCTGTGAGCTAACAAGACACCTGCATCAGTTATTCACCTCCTACGGGACCAGGATGCTTGGAGGTCTAGGACGGAGGACCCGAGGGGACCAGTCTCCTTTCAACGGAAACTGAGTCCAGCGGGCACAAGGCCAAGCACGGGAGTCTGGGGTGGGCAGGGTGGAACCAGCCCAGGCAGCGTGGGGTCAGCTCTGGGACAGAGCCCCGAGGGGCGGGGAGGGCCCAGAGACAGTGAGCTGACCCCCTGTGGCTCGCCCCTCCCCGTTTAGACGCCTGTGTCTCTCCTCGGGTGGCAGCATGTGGGACAAGCTCTTTTCCTTGGTCTTGTGTGTCTGCCCATGGCGACCTTGCCCTCTGGACCACATGCTCCTGAAGGCCGGGCCGGGCCCTCTCCCACCTGTGCACCCCGTCCCGAGTTACCGCTCCCCAGGGGCTCGAATGCCAGCCTTCCTGTCTCAGCTCTGGGGCCAGAGGTCCAGCGGGCTGGCCCAGGTGCCCCTGCCGGGCCCCTGACGGAGCCTCTGGAGAGAACGGCCTTGGCCCACCCAGTTCCGGGAGGTTGTGGGGCTGAGGCCCATGCCCTGGCTGCAGTCAGTCGGGCCATCCCTAACTCCAGAGGCCTCTCTGGTCCTTGCATAGGGGCGTCCAGCTCCGAACCAGCAGCGGCACTTGGCGAACTTCTCAGCTTCCGTCTCCCGGCTTCTCCTCTGCCGCGTCTCTGGGCACAGTCAGAGCCAGTTCTCTGCTGTCAAGGCCTCTGTGATGAGACGGGCCCACCTGACAGTCCGGGATGAGCTGCCCACCTTACTCACATCTGCAGAGTCCCCTTTGCCAGTTCTCATTGCACACCCACAGTTCCAGGGGCCAGCGCCGGGACATCGGGCTGAGGTCTTCTTCAGAGAGCTGTCCCTGGAGGTGCCTGGGGTTTGCACCCCCTGGGGCAAATCATATCCCACGACCCCCTGGTGCCCATCCCTTAAGATGGGACAACCTCTGAGCTGTGATGGTGCTCAGGGCAACAACCCCAGGAAGCACCACTCTGGTATGCGGATTATTTCGAGCTGAAGACAATAAGGACTCAGAGAACTCAGGAAGAATATTTGAGTTTCCCCACCCAAACTGCCTAAAGAATTTAAAACAAAAGATCTGTTTCAGGAAGGAGTTATTATCATGACGGCTATAAAGATAATGTAGGATAGAGGTTACAATAGAAAAGGCACCAACAAGCCCATCTTATCGGAAGTTCTGTCTCTCTGGCCACGTGCTCTGGATGGCCCTGCGAGGAGTTACCAGACAATCATTTACAAGGGAAGTCTCCATTTGTAAATGTATCTCCCTCTTTGTATTGGGAAGAGGGGGGATGACCTCATTTCTAGAGACTTATCAATGTGGACGGTGAGGCCTTAAAACTGCATAATAAACCTTACTCTTGTTTACAGTGCTTTAGTGATAATCTCCTGTAACTGACACCCCCACCCCCAACATCCTCCTTGTCTTTGGTTGGACATGGTATTTAAGACGAGAATTTCTGCTATTGTGTTGAGAAACGCAGTGTCCCTGCTTTCTCCCACGTATACATGTTATTAAACTTGGTATTATTTTCTCCTGCTAACCTGTCTTGTTAATTATTTGGCCAGCCATAAGAACCTTAAGGAAAAGGGCAGAGGGGGATTCTCCCTCTTCCCCCGACAGCTGCAACTTATGCCCCAGAGCTCCCTGTGGGATTGGGGAAGTGGCATCTGCCCTGGTGCCCTGCTTGCACACAGCGTCTACTTCTGGGGACCACAGCTGAGACAGCAACTCTAGGGAAGCTGCCCGTTGGCCTCGCTCAGGGCAGGTGAGGGGTGACCTGGTCATTGGGGAGACAATAGGATGGTGACAGTAGGGTGGTGAGGACTATGCTGTTTTGCTGGATTGAATCCAAATATCTAAAGAGCTGGAAGACTTTAGAGGACCCTTGGCCAAGAGAGACCCAAACGCAGACACCTCCCACATACTCAGAGCAGAGGAGGGGTGGGGTGGGCAGAGCCGCTGCCGGCCCAGGGGGGCCCAGAGGGGCTTCCTCTGAACTGCTGAGTGATGGCTGTTGAAGAGTTTCTGATTTGGGCCCTGTGAGTGTCCGGGGGGCTGCTGTAACCCATGACCACAGCCTGGGTGGCTGTATTCCCTCGGTCAGTGAATGCAGGGTGGGCACGAAGCCACCCCTTTCTCCGGGGGCTCGATACATGACAGCAGTGACACACGGCCACTCTCATCCCGCTCGCAGGCATCCCTGAGGATGCTCAGAGGATGCCCCAGCCGGTGAGGGTGAGTGTGGACCTTCTCTCGGGCCCAGTCCTGGGAAAGCCCTTTCCTGGGGAGGGCCGAGGGCTCTGCGGGCTCACAGTCCATCTCCGCCTTGGTGTAACTCCACGGGGAACGTGCGATGGCGACACATGGAGGGCCAGCTGGTTGTTTTTGCCTCAGAAATCTCTTTCAGTGCACAAGTACAGCTCCACAATCTGGTTTTTAAAAATATCATCATTGGGGGATAAAAGGAGCATTAGCATGCTTAAGGAAAATGTGCTGTAGCATAAATGAGCAGTTAACACCACAATCGGATTACACATTCCTTGCAAACGACAGGATCCGCTGAGATCACGCCCTCCCTCACATCCACAAACACACGCACCCTGGGCTGCGTACACGTGATGTCGTGACCGTCGGGATAGCCAAGACCTGCTGGGTGTTCTGTGCCTGCATCGTCCCAGGACCTTAACATGCACCATCTCCTGGAATCCTCACGCTCCCCCCTCCCTCCCTGCCTCTTTCCCTGCCTCTCTCCACGCGAGCGTACACACCTGTACACGCAAACACAGCCGTAGATTGTATATTAGATAGGTACCCGCATGTAATGGGTGCGATGGCTAAGAGAGATGAGCTGTTATTCTATTTTTCTTTAGAAAAAGCGAGGCTGCTGGATGTCGCCAAGTGAATAGTCTTGCTGTCGACATCCTTAACGGCCCTCGGAGCTCAGCGTCTGGCTTCTGTCATCTTTTCTCAAATGCCACTTCTGTTTAACAAGCGCGCTCTCTGGATGGAATGTTGCTCCTTTGTTAGTCTTCGCAGCAGGCCAAACAGCACTGCTGGGCCACGGGCCGCTGGCCCTGACCCCGGGGGGCCTCTGTCGGCTTTGCTTGTCCAGACCCACAGTGCCCTCTACTCCAGCCCGGCCCCTTCTGCTGGGTCGCAGGGGTCTCTCTTCCTGAAAGCCCACCCTGCATGGCCTGGGGAGGGCTGGCCCTCGCCTACCCTGCCACAGGTAATCGGAGGCCCCATTCCCATGGCCCTAGGGACACAGGGGGACACTCAGACTACCCCCTGCTTGCTGGGAAGGGCAGACACCACTCGCTGGGTGCTAAGCTGGTCCCAGGCAGAGCTGGGGGTGGAGAGAGGCACAGAGCCCTGACGACGTTGCTCTAACCCCTGAATCCTGTGGTGCCTGAAGCTTGCACTGCCCCGTGCTGCTCTTCCTCAGGCTGCTTTGATGTGAGCTGCCGTCACCTGCACTCAAGCGTTGTGACCGTGGGCGCTTGAGCACTAGTGGACAACCTGAGCCCCAGCGGGGGCATTTCAAACGTCACTTGTGGGTTCTAGTGCCACTTGATTCCTAAGTTGTTTGTACGTGAAACAGAGAAATGGCAGAAAAGCGGCGAGAGCAACTCTATATGGTTTCATTTTTCTGTAACCAGTTGGAAAACAAGGACGATGTCATGCGTGAATAGATTCTCCTCGTCTCTGGAAACTTCAAGGCTTGATAATAAAGACATTAGTGCCTGAGATGCTTCGGTCTGACGGGAACCGAGTGGAGATAATTTGCTCCTTCCTGTGACAGCTAATGATCAGCTTCATAACAGCATGTCACTGTCGCAGACTGATTTGCCTACACAGCCCAGTTACTGAAGAAAAACAATTTTTTAGAAAACATAATTCTAGGGCCTTAGTGCTACTTCTTTCGAAATATCCCGGAACCTCTCCCCAGCATGTTCCTGCTCTGAACACTGCTGCATTGCCCCGAGTTCGGTTCCTTCTCTCCCCGGGACCCACAGGGCGGGGTTCATTCCTGGGCCCCGTCATCGGGGTGCTGTCGGCCCTTCTGCAGATCTCCTCTAAAATAATTGCAATGGGAAATTACCCGGATAACAACATTTCACCCCATTCTTAACCCACCAGTGGATCCATGAGGGATTTCTGACTTTGTCAAAGAATGTTAAAACAATAATTTGGAAGAAGACGCCAAGTTGATGACTGGATGGAACCAGATTATCTGCGAGTTGGAAATCGTGGAAGTGAGCGCTGGGTACGTGGGGTTCACGGCGCCAGTCTCTCTCCATTTCTGTATGTCGACCTCTGTGCCACACAGTTAGCAAAACAAAGTCTGGGTTAGAATAAAACGTGTTTATTGAAGCGCAATTCTCTGCCAGTTAAGTGTGTACCATTAGGTCGCTGAATTAGAAACCAGTAGGGTGTTTCCTTTTCATTGTTAACAAATAAATCTCAGAATTAGTCCATTAAGGTATCTCGCTGCCGAATATGGAGATATTAATTTCCCCTCACAGTTTCTCTCACTGTGAAATGAGTGGTGGATCTGAAGTAATAACAGAGGAGCGAGGAACGGGGAGCAACCTGCACTGGGCTCTGGGCGCCGTCCTGGGCGGCCGTTTGGCGTGGGGTGGATCGCCTCTCGCTTGCTCCCTTGTTGTTGGGGTTCTTGCTGCTCCTGCAAAGCCTTCCCTGGGCAGAGGCAGAGACAGAGTCAGCTGTCCTGGGGATAAGTCCTGGCTCTCTACCAGGCGGCCGAAAGCGTGAGCAGGTCACACCCTCTCCTCAGCTCCTGGTCCCCCTTGGAAAATGCGGCAGGACGTTGACCAGCCGCACGGGGCCCTGGTGGGAATTGGTGAGATCCTGGAGTACCTGGGGGGCTGCGCTGTTGCCATCTGTCTCCCTCAGGGCCCCCACCCCCAAAACAGACGTGGGATAGGGAGTCGTGCGCAAGCCGTGTATCGGGAAAAGACCTGGAAGCAGTGCTGGGGGGCAGGTAGGTGAGGCCGAGCAGGAGGCGGCGGATGAGATGGGCAAGTGGCCACAGGCACCTGGGCACGGTACAGGTGGGACCCGGGCCATGTGGACCCCGCCTCGGCGTGTCCCGCTTCGGTGACTCCTGTCGGCCGTGGACGGAGGGCTGCTCCCTGCCCGATGCACCTGCTGCACAGGTGCAAAGCAGGAGCGTTACAGAGGCATGCAGGTGCTCGTGGGGGCGTCATCGGAGTGCAGGAGGGCAGACACCTGCTCCAGGGTCACCTTGCTGCTCCTCAGGGTGGGGCACTCACCATGACGGCCTCCTTCAGCTCTACCCCCTTCCTCCACCACAGGGCACCCCCCGGTGCCCAGGGGAGCCCACCCTCCTCACCTTGGAAGGTGCCATCACCCCTGACCAGCGAGGGCTGGGTTGATGAACGCAAGCCTTGGCTGCTGATGGTACAGGATGCCCTCTGCTTGGAACACAAGAGGGGTCCCTGTGGCTGGGTGAGCATTGGAATCCCCACATCAGCCTCTGTGACTTTCCAAGGCTTGGAGTTGGCCTTCTGGAGAGTCCTGGGGGTCTGAGACCACCAGGAAGTCTTTGGAGAGGACCCAGCCCCACGGGAGTGGAGAGTGTGGATGGAGATGGATCTTGAGAGGGACCACTGAGCTGGGGGCCCCTGCTCGCCTGGCCCTGCTGGGGCTGGGGGCCAGGGGACCCCTCTGTCACATCCCATGCTCTGACCCTCTGCTCATCCACCCCAGAGGCCCTGAGCGTCTGTCTGTCTGTCTGCATGGCTGGTATCCTTGGTGCCTGGGATGGCATCTGCCCCATCCTGGCATCTCCACATTTTCCTACAACGAAATGAGGGACGGATGGAAAGGGAAGACACACGTGTGCATGTCCCGGCCGCCCAGGTGACGTCCCCGCAGGAGGCACAGATCAAAGCTGGTCCATGGTTCGGTGGGGGGGGGGGTTGTTGAAGGTCTGGAGAACCAGGGCTTGGCTTGGTTCTTTGAGGACCCTGGCTCTGTCCACTTATGGGAAGAATGGGGGGCTTTGCGATGAATCTGATTTTCTAAACTTCTATACAGGTGTGCTTTCACGCTGAGAGAGGTGCCCGTTTGGTTTATTTGAAGGAATTGATGGGTTTCACAGGAAACGACGACCCTCCCTCCACTGGCGCCCCAGCCGCTCCCCAGGCCCTGGGCGTTATTCTCCCCTCTACCTGGTGCTTTTGCTCGGTACACCGGGGATTCCCAGCTGTTGGCATTGCAGGGGGGCTCCTTCCACATGGCAGCTCTGGCTCTGGGGGCATGTCCACCTTCCAGGCCTAGGCTCCACGAGCAGCTCCACCGAGCGCTATGCAGGCGGTGGGAGCCCGGCAGAGGTGTTGGGGAGGGAGTCGTCCTTCTGTGTCAGGTGTCCTCCCAGGTGTGCAGCCTGTGATTTGGCTTAGGCTCAGCCCTGCCCTTGGGGTACAGAGTCTGGGTGAGAGGTGGCCACGCACCCAGGGTCCCAGAGAGGGGTAGCGGAGGGCTGCGGGAGGGGCCTCCTTCTCCAGGGCCCCCCGTGGTTCTTGGCGCTGCCTCCTCGCCTGCCCCTGCCTGGCTCACCTGGGGCGTAGGAAATACTCCCTCGGTGGATGGTGGGGGTCCTTGTCTTCAGTCCCCAGACTCCCCACGCTGTCTTGGCCCAGGGTGGTCATCGCACTGTTTCTTTTGCTCCCTCTTTGCCTGCTGCCCCCTTCCCAGGTCTCGACTCAAATGTCACTTCCCCACAGGCCCCCCGACCCCTGTGGTGTGCCCCTTCCCCACCCACCCACTTGGTGGGTGTTGGCATATACCCTTGTGTGGGTCGAGGACACTAGGGTCTGGGGGCTCCCCAGTGCTGCTTGCGGCTCTGTCCTCAGCAGCAGTGCAGGGTCCGGCATCTAGAGGGTGCTCGGCATGTGTTTGTTGACTGACCAAGTGCACTAAGGCACACTGTCTCATGTAGCCGTCTGGCCTTCAGGCGTCTTCATGGACCTCCGGAGCGTGGTAAGGCTGAGCCCGAGGCCGGCCCAAATCAGGAAGTGAATTGAAGACATTTGTCTTCCGAGGTTCCCAGCTCCTATTCTTGGGACTTTTCCTGCAGATGGTACCCTCCCCATCTGCCTTTCCTCTGTGGCCCTATGTACTCTGCTACCCTCTTCCCTCCCTCTGCACCATCCAGATCTGCCCTTAGTGACACAGTTGCTGTTAATTCAGACTAAAGGGTGAATGACTGCAAAGGCTTAATGCACCCTCTTTTCCTTTATATATTATAACAAAAGATTTTTTTTCAAAGAAAACAAAATAAAAATCTGACTGTGAAATGATGGCCAGCTGGCAGGGATGGTGTGCTGGGGTCAGAGGGCCCTAGGGCTCAGAAATGCTGCTTGCTCGTTGGGCAGGGCTCTGCCCCTCCTGCAGCTGGTGGCCCTGGCACCATGGCTTCCCCCTTCCTCCCCGCCTCCACCCTGGTGGAGCCGAGCTTTCTTTACTCTGAAGCCACGGAACGTGTGGAGTAGTCACAACTGGGGCGTGAGAAGAGGAAGGAATCCCAAGCCTCTGAGTCCACGTTGCCCTCGGTGAACAGCGGGAGGCGGCTGCCGCACTTCTCTGCTGCCAGGGGAGAAGGGGGCGCGTTTGAGCAGGTCGTCCTCGTCCTCGTCCTCGTCCTCGGGAGGAGCTATTCAGACGTCACCTGTCATCCCTGTCCCGAGCTCCTCACGGGGCTGGACTCACACCGAGACAGCTCAGAGGGTGGCTCTGCGCCCCAAGCACAAAGATCGCTGTGCCAGAGACAACTGGGAATAGGACCCGGGGGCTCTCAGAACCAAGAAGCCCACTCACCCCGAAGGGCATTGTCCTCGCACAGCCCTGGTCTTAGTTCAGGAGCTCTGGCTCATGGCCTGTGCTGTCAGAGATCGGAGGGGGCCAGGAAGGAGAGGGCCCAGTGGCCCCATTTACAGGCCCCACAACTGCAGCTTGAGGAGGGGGAGGAGGGGAGGAGGAGGAAGGGGAGGGGGAGGAGGAGGAAGGGAAGGGAGGAGGAGGGGAGGAGGGGAGGAGGGGAGGGAGGGGAGGAGAAGGAGGGGAGGAGGAGGGGAGGAGGGGAGGAGGAGGAGGAGGAGGAGGAGGGGGGAGGAGGAGGGGGAGGGGAGGAGGGGAGGAGGGGAAGGGGAGAAGGGATGGAGGAGGAGGAGGGGAGGCGAGAGAGGAGGGGAAGAGGAGGGGAGGAGGAGGGGAAGAGGGAGGAGGAAGGGGAGGAAGAGGAGGGAGAGGGGAAGAGGGGGAGGAGGAGGGAGTGGGGGAGGGGAAGGAGGAGGGGGAGGGGGGAGTTTTGGTTTCCCCGAGAAGCCCTCCCTGCAAGGAGCCCTCCTTCCCCAGGCTAAGTTGCCAAGGACTTCTGGGGAAGGCTGAGCTGTCATTTCCTCATAATGGAACAGGCTCGTCCGCTCGTCCGCACGTTCACCGTAAAGCCTTAATTTTACACGGCGCACCTGGTGTTCCCAGGACAAGGACTCAGCCTCCTCCACCCTCGCCATCTTTGTCTTGCTCCTTTGTCCCCCGGGCATCAGAAACAAATGCATCTCTTTACTGAGGAGAAGGCAGGCGGTTCGTCCTCCAGGGAAAAGCTGGGCGTTGGAACGTGGACCGATGCCACTGTGGCCTCGGAAAAAGTCCCACAGGGCAGACTCTCCATGATGCGCATGCTGTGTCTGCAGCTTTCCGAGTTCATTCTCTTTCTCCTTAGGACCAGAAAAGAAGTTGACGCACTCTATGAGGCCACGGCAGACAGAGAGCAGAAAGGGCCCTTGTACTAAGTGGCCCCCATGGGCCGTCCCTGGGGAACCAGGCTAGCTAGGGGGGCATGGGGGAGGGCAGCAGTCAGGTCCCCTCCCCATCCCCCAATCCTCCATCCCCCCATCCCACCCTCACCCCCCACCCTACCCACCCTTCCCCCACCACTCTGACCCACCTGTCAACCCTCACCCAATCCACTCCCACCCCCACCCCACCTGCACCACACCCCTGTTCCCACCCCTCCCGCAGTCCCAATCCCCACTCTCTCCACCCCACCCGTCCCCTCCTCAGCAGCGCATCCCTCGCTCTGACCATCCTTGTTATATGATCGTTGCTAAGACAGAAGAGTGGTCACCCACTCCCCGACCTGTGTACCCCAGCCTGACCACCTGCTAATCCTGTGCCCGTTTCCCACCTCTCCCTGGACGGTGCTGCCAGAACCCGCTGGGGCTTGTGCGTGCTGCCACCCTGAGCTTTTCCTGGAAAAGTGGGAAATAAACACAAGAAGCAATTGTCATTAGCGTTGTTGTGCTTGTTCCAAAGACGCAGTCATTAGCTGCAAACCAAATTCACGGTGGGCCATTGGATGAGGAATGGAGGACGGGGCTAATTAGCTGCTAATGAGTGACTCCCAGGTGTGTGATTGCCTGCTGGTCCGGCTTCTGGTAATTAACAGCGGAGGGCTCCCGTGTGCCCTCGAGGAAATGGATGACTCCAGGGAGGTGCAGACAGCGTGGCCCATGGGCTAGGATGTGCCCGTGTGCTCAGGAAGTCTGAGGGCAGGCGCTGGGCACGGGTCAAGCAAACACCAGCGGCTAAACTTGACCACAGCTCAGCTGCCCGGGGCGCCTTAAATGCAGGTAGCAAACACCGGCCCCAGAGATTCTGCAGCAGCGGTGTGAGGGCAGTGGACTCTGCCATAAAAGCAAGATCCCATGTGGTTCCGGCGGAGGTGTCGAGTGCCAAGCCCCGAGAAGCACCGGCACGGTGGACAGAATTCTGGGGGGACCTGAGGCTCCAAGAAGAGGCAGTGTGGCCTGGTGGGCATGACGGTTCCGGGGACCCAGATGACACGTTATTCTGGGGGTGTCTGGGCGGGTGTTTCCAGGTGAGCTAGCGTTTGAATCGGTGGACGCGGTGAAGCAGATGACCCTCCTCTATGTGGTGGGCCTCGTCCCACCCCCTGAGGGCCTGGAGGGAACAAAGCAAAGGGAGGAGCATTTGTGCCCCGTCTGCCCGGGAGCTGGGACATCCGTCCTCTCCTGCCCTCGGACAGGGACTCACACCACCGGCTCCTCGGCTTCTCAGGCCTTCAGACTCGGACTGAACTACACCACCGGCTCTGCTGGGCCTCTGGCTTGCAGACAGCAGATGGTGGGACTTGTCGGCTCCCGGAATCGTGAGCCAGTTCCTCAGAGCAAATACATCTATACACCTATATGTCTGCACAGCCTCTTGGCACCATTCCTCTGGAGAAGCCCGACTGCACAGGCTGCTTATTCAGTGCCGCGTGCCTCAGTTTCCTTCCCTGTCAGGAAAGGATGATGATGATTTTAATTACTTAATAAATGCTTTTATGGCCCTTGCTGTAATCCAGGTACCCCAGTCTTCATAAACCCCAATGAAATGGATACTGTGGTGTCACCACCGTTTCAGAGGTGGGGAAACTGAGGCACGGAAAGGTGAAGTAAAACGCCCAGGACCACACGTGTCCGAGCCCACGGGGTCTGCACAGGCCCTTTAAACCCACACTGCGCTGCCAGCCCCTGCCTTGCCGGTGTGTTGGAGGTGAAGTGTGAGCACTTGTCGCACACTGAGTTGTTAAGTTATTGTAATAATTCACCTGATGTTACACTAGCTTTCGCTGTTTTCATTGCCATCCTCGCATCCTTCCTGCCACCCCGGAGCCTCCTCTGCCGCCTTCCGTCCCGGCCCAGAGTCAGGGAGCCGCCTGCTGGGAGTCCCCCGAAGGCTGGAGCGGAGGGCCGGGCTCCCTCAGCACAGCCCCCGAGAGCCTGCAGTCCAACCCAACACGACTTGGAATAAACGATCAAGTTATGAATTAAACATAGCACAATGTAATTACCACAGGAGCCAGCTGAGAATAAAATGGATTAGACACATAACAGTCATTAAACGGTTATCGCATGTGCCTCTCTAATGTGCTGCCGCTTAAAACAAATCTGCACATTACCATTCGGAGCAACTGCTCTCCAGAGTTCATCTCTGTGCCCCCAGGAGCTGGCACCAAGAGGAAGCACCTCAAACCAGGAGTCTTGCCCATGAGCACAGCCGGTCCTCCAGGGGCCACCAGCCTCCAGCCTCAGACCGGATGGCGGCCACCTTGGGGCCTGGAGCCACCAGATTACAGCCGTCGATCACTACCATGGCCAGGGGCATCCTTGGAGCTCTGCACAGACGAAGCGATTCGTCCTCACCTGGCCCTGTGAGGTGGGTCCCCATTGGGGCCCCATCGACAGACGGGAATGCCGAGGCAGAGGGGCGATGTCACCCGCCTGAGGTCAAACCACTCGTGGGTGCCAGAGCCGGGATTGGAAGGCAACTCCAGGATCAGGTTTGAAACCACCCTTCCCGGGGAAAAGTGAGTGGGTGTGTGTGTGTGCACAGTCACGCATGCACATGCACGTGTGCACACACACTGTGATTCAGTGGGGTGATGCCCCAGATTTCAGCAGACGCCCCAGAGTCCCACAGACTCATGGAGCTTCCCACTAGTCGCCTCAGCAGGGCACCCTCCCCAAACTGGAGGAGAGGAATTATGGGAAGGATGAGCTTGGGTCTGGCTCGCAGGACCCAGATCCACCGAGGGAGGTGTCCTGTGAACAGTCCGCTCATCCCCTGCCCAGGGCTCCCGCCCGCGTGGCCAATGACTGGGCATCCCCCACAGGACCTGCAAGGTCCAGGCTCTCCCAGGACCCCGGTCACACATCAACGCCCTGTAGTCACACATGGCTGCTGACGTGGTGAAACCCATCAGGAGGAGAGGGGACGCCCCCAGCCGTGGCCCCCCGGTATCTCTGTTCACCAGGGGCCTCCACCACACAATGGAATCACACCACAACCTGCCCTTGGCACTCACCATGTATCTTGGGCTGTTTTCCATGTCAATTCACACAAATTTATCTCGTAATTTTTACTTGTTGTAGAGATTTCCATGGCGACTTCTTTGACAGGCCCCCATGTGGAGGACTTCGGGTGGTTTCCACCTTTTCAACGTTATAAACAAGATGGGCGTGTGCGTCTTGGTGAGGGCACCCTCCATTTTGTCTGGCTACTTCCTTTGGTGGCATTTCAGGGACTGACACCTGGAATCTGTGCTACGTCCTTCCTGGAGAGCTGCACGTTTAACTCCTGGCCGCAGGCAGGATGCAGGACGGAGCTGTTGGCTGGGGCTGGTGGGGGAGTAAGGGCTGGCCCGCCCCGTTAGGAGAGCCCACTGATGCCGGCCCTTCCAGCTGGCACGGGGGCAGCAGGTCATCTCTGGACGACAGCCTGGTGGCGTGCTGGCCTGGAAGTCTCTCTTTGTCTGAAAGGTCTCTACTCCCTTAGAGGCGTGGACGTCACGTGCATGACCTTTCACAGACCCCCTGGGAGTGGCAGGGGAGGGAAGGATGGCGATGGTGCTGCCCAAGGTGGAGAGCAGGCAACGAATGTTGGTCCTGCTCCCAGCAGGCCAGGGCAGCACACGGGTGGCGGGAGTGGCTAGCCCCCTGTCGGTTGCTCCTGGTAATTGTGGTGTCAGGAGGTGTTGGGTGCTGCCACCCGGGTTCCACTCGTCACCTAGCGAACACTCCTGAGCGCCGGCTGTGAGCTAGGCACCGCTCTAGGTGAAGAAAGCAGATCCTAGCCCTCTGGGCACTTACATTCCAGGGACAGACACAACAGATAGTGAATGACACCGTAGTTAGAAGGTGCTGAGTGCCTCAACAAACAGAACGATAGAGTGTGGTCAGGGAGCAGAGTGCCAGACGAAGGGGACATTTGATCAATGCCAGAGGGGGAAATGAGAGAGGAGCCATTGGGATGTCTGGGAGGAGGGAGCTGCCTATACAAATGCCCTGGGGCAGTGGTGGGCCTGGTGTGTGTGTGGAACCATGAGGAGCCCATCTGTGGAGGATGAGGAGTCGGGGTGTGGTCGGAAGGGTGAGGGGCTGGCCTTGAGTCCCTCCACTCTAAGAGGAGGTATGTGACCTGACTGGGTTGAAAGGTCCTCTGGCTGTTGGTTTTCAGTCCTGATCGAGGTGGGAACCAGTCCTAATCAGCCTGGTTCCTCCTTGATGTTCTCTCCCTCCTCGGGCCTCAGCCTGCAGGAGGTGGGATCAGAAAGCTTCTCAGCTGGACATCTTTCAATGGTCACCAGACTGGCCTGTCGTGGTGAGTGGCCTCCCTTCAGAGAGGCCGCGGTGCGGTTGAATCCTTGTTCCCAGAGGCACCATCGCTGCGCAAGCCTGGCTCGGGGTCTGCCTGTGTCCCCCTGGCTACATCTCCCCCAGCCTGTGACAGCTGCCCGTCTCCCCAGATGGGCCAGAAGGCCCGAGGTGTGACAGGCTTCACTACGACGCTCCCGGGAGATTCTGGCTAGTTGGACGTGTGTGATGCTCCGTGCTTTTGTATCTAATTCAGACTCTTGGGATTTAGCTGCCTATTATCTTAAATTCTGTTTGTTTGTGTCACTTAAACATTGATACCCGGTATCAACAAGGAGGGGCTGTCTGTGCACTCTATGAAGTATCCTGTCTTCCAAATTTGCTCACATCTCAACTTCATCCACAAATTGGATCCTTTCCCTCTATATTTTGGTGAACAGACAAACCCACAGCGTGTTGAGTAATCTCTGCGAGAAGGGATTTGGTCCATTCTGCACCAGCCCGGACGCTGCAAGGCTGAACAAGGTTCCTTGGTTGGTGGTGGGGGTGCAGTGGGGGTCTTCTGCCTTCTAGCCTCTTGGGCGCTGCTCATGAGGTAGGGAGTGCGCAGGCTTTGCCATGAGGGTCCCATTTCTCCCTCTTGAGGGCTGCCGTGGGGGAACTCAGCGCTTCTCCGAGTGAGACCCCTTGGGGGTGTGTGGTGGAGGGCTCGTGTCCAGATGCAGATTCCCAGCCCCTGAATCCGAGTCTCTGAGGTGGCCCAGGAGTCTGCCCCTTAGTGCGCTTCTCAGGCAACGCCGTTGCGCGAGAATCTGATCGCCACGCAGTCTCGGGAGGAGAGTAAAGGCCTGCAGTCCTGGCTCTGGTCAGCTCCCTTGAGATGGGCTCCGTCTTCAGATTCTGCTTAGGGAGGAACAGGGAATGTCTGGCTCAGGGACGAGAAGGACAAGGGAGCCCGACAGCTGCCCATGGTTCCAAGAAGGGCTGATGAGCAGCAGGACTGGGGCCAATGGGAGGAAGACATGAGGACTTTGCCTCCTCCAGGTAGCCTTGAGCATGTGAAGGCCAGGACAGCTGGCCCGCCCGCCTCCTCTCCCCTCCCTTCCTGTGAGCGTTTTCTGTCATGACTGTGGTGGTGGATATATGAGCCTACACAGGAGTAGAGCATATGTAACTCAATAGACACTCATGCACAGACGAGGAAGACAGAGGAACTCTGAACAAAGTAGACAGATCGTATCAGGGTCAATGTCCTGGTCGTGGTGTTCATGTACAGTTTTGCCAAATGTTCCCATTGGGGAAAACAGGGCAGAGTGTGTGGGGACTTCTCTGTTATTTCTTAGAACTGTGTCTGAGTCTATAATGATCACAACTTAAAAAAAAGAGGAGGGAATATTTCCCAACTTGTTCTATAAGGTCAGCATTACCTTATAACCAGACCCAGATAAAGACAACACAAGAAAATAAAACTGCAGACCAATATCCTTTGTGAACATAGACACAAAAGTCCTCAACAAAACATTAGCAAATTAAATCCAGTAATATATAAAAAGAACATAGTACATGACCAAGTGGGATTTACCCGGGAATGGAAGGTTGGTTTGATATTCGGAAAGCAATCAGTATAATCTACCGTATGCACAGACTGAATAAGAAAAGCCCTGTGACCATATCAACTGACAGAAAAACCATTCAACAAAATGCAACATCCATTCGTGATTAAAAACCGACAAAAACCTCAGCAAACTAAAAATAGAAGGGAACCTCCTCAGCCTGACAAAGGGCTTCATACATCTTTGTGTAAGAAAGAAAGATCTTTAAGATCTTCAAACATCTTAATGGCAGAAGACTGACTATTTCTCCCCAAAATCAGGACCAAGGCAGGGATATCCTTGTTCCCCACTCCTACTCAACATCGTACTGGAGGTTCTGGCCAGTGCAATAAGGCAAGAAAAAGAAATAAAAGGCATCTGGATTGGAAAGGAAGAAATGAAACCTTCCCTCCTCACAGGTGACATGGCTGTCTGTGTAGAAAGTCCCATGGAATCTGCACAAAAGCTCCTAGAACAAACAAGTGAGTTTAGCAGGTTGCAGGACACAAGGTCAACACAAAACAATCAATCGTACCTCCAGACACCAGCAAAGAGCACTAGGAGACTGAAACTAAAATACAATAACTGTATGTATAAAAATACGTCAATTGCTGTTAAATACACTGTGGGTCTGTGACTCTCGTTTGGGTTCACCCCATGAGCCAAAACCCCTTTCTGCCAACCTTGTCAGGAGGAGCCCTCTCTCCCTGGGCTTCCTGCAGTGCCGCTTTGGAACAAGCCCTTAAGATTCTCGGAGACTCTGCGTTTACTGTAGAGGCTCCCTGAGGTGCACCTTAAGATCCTTTGGGGGCCTCTTGTCTGTTTTAAAGGGTCTGTGACCCTCTCCCCCACTTTAAATTCTTCTGCCGTCTTAACAAAGGGTTTACAGCCACGCCCTTGGCTTCACCTTTAGACCGTCTTCTTCTCTTTGGCCTGAGGCCCTTTATCAACCTGAGACTCCTGTGCCACCTGGAGAATCTTGGAATGGGAAACAGTTCATTTTAATTTTATTTTTTAAACATAATGCAGTAAAATTGATTTCTTTTTTTGGTGTACGATTCTAAGAATTTTAACACACATACAGATTTGTGTAGCCACCACCACAATCAGGACTCACAACCATCCCCCCAAAACTCCCTTGTGCTGCCTTTTGAAAGTCACACCTTCCCTCCCACCCCCACCCAGGGCAACCAGTGGTCAATTCTCCATCCCTGCAGTTTTGCCTTTTTTTGAGGATGATGTATAAGTGGAACCACACAGTATGTAACCCTCTGAGTCTGGCTTCTTTCACTCAGTGTAACGCCTTTGGGATCCATCCCTGTTGTTGTGCGTATCCATAATCCCTCCCCTTTTTATTGCCAAATAGTATTCCACTGTATGGATGTACCACAGTGTGTTTATCCATTCACTCATTGAAGGACATTTGGGTTGCTTCCAGGTTTTTCTGATGATTATGAATAGAGCTGTTATAAACATTTGTATACAAGTTTTTGTGTGAATGTAATTCTTCATGTCTCTGAGGTAAATACCTAGGAGTGGGATTGCTGGGTCACATGGTGAGTAGACGTTTAACTTTATAATAGATTGCCAAGCTGTTCTCCAGAGTGGCTCTACCTTTCTCATTTCCACCAGCAGCGGAGGAGCGTTCCAGTTGCTCCGTGTCTTCTTCAACACTTGGTTTTGTCAACGGTTTCTTTTTAATCTCAGTAAGTCCTAGCTTCTTTACATTTCCTCTGAATTTTGCTTGAAAACTAAAGTTTATGTTTTTTTTAAACTCATCTCCCTCTCTTCTCATCACTTGCAGCTAAAAGACATCGGTTGGCACTTCTGTCTGGAAATCACCTTAGCTGGGTCACCCCGGCGTTTGGTACATTTTCTACTTCCCTTGTCACTGGAGGCCACGGTGCCGCCTGAACTTCTGCAGCTCTCTTTCCTGCAGTTTCCTTCGGGCTTCACTGACAGCAGAGGCTCAGACCTAACACAGCAATAACAGTTCATTTTGCTCACGAATCTGCAGATTGGGTGTAGCTCAGGGGGAAGGCTCATCTCTGCTCCACGTGGCATCAGGTGGGGGTAGCTCAAGGCTGGAGCATCCAAGATGGCTCACTCTTGTGGCTGGCGACCCCCCAGGGGCCGTGAACTGGGTGCACAGAGCAGATTTCTTCCTGTGGCCTGGGCTCCTCAGAGCACGGCCGCTGGGCTCCAAGGGCAAGGGTCCACAGCGGGCCAGGCCAGGTGGAAGTGTTATCCCCCCCTACTCATTGAGGTGGTCACACATGCTTGCCCCAGTTCAAAGGAGGGGCACGGACCCCATCTTTCCATGGAGAAGTGGCAAGGTGCTGAAAGAGCATGGGGGGTGGACATATTGAGACATAGTGTTGTGGCCGTTGTGGGAAATACTGTCTGCCGCAGTGGAGTAGGAACATACGATCTCGAAGGTTCCCCCCAGCCTTCTGTTGTTTAGGGAAGTGGGGGGGGGCGTTATAATGCAGCAGGACACAGTGCCCCTCCCGCGGATGTGCAGTCACAGAACAGAGTCATGGCACGTAAATGACAGAAGGCCAGAGCCCCCCACCTTGTCCATTGATACAGCTCCAGGGTCCGGGACAGTGAAGCGCACACGGCAGGCACTCAATTATATTACTCATTTAATAATAGCTTTTTCAGTTGTCAGTCACATACCAAAATATTCATCCTTTAAAGTGAACAATTTAGTGGTTCTTAGTATCTTCATAAGGTTGTGCATCCATCACCATCATCTATTTCAGAATTGGAATTTTCGTCACTGCCCCCCAGAAAATGCCGTCACTATTAGCATCACTCCCCGTTCCCTCCCCCAGTCCCCGGCAACCACTAACCTACTTTCTGTCTCTATGGATTTTCCTGTTCCGGGAGTTTCATATGGATGGAATCACACAATACGCGGCCTTTTGTGTCTGGCTGCTTTCAGGAAGCACTGTGTTCTCAAGGTTTATTAATGCTGTAGCACGAATCAATACTTCATTCCTTTTTATGGCCAGATAATATTCCATTGTGTGGATAGACCATTTTTAACTTCCATTCATCAGTTGATTGGCATTTGGGTCATTTTTGGTTTTTGGCTGTTATGAATAACGCTGCTATGAATGTTCTTGTACAAGTTTGTGTGGACGTGTGCTTTCATGTCTCCTGGAGGACACGAGGAGTGGGACTCTGGGGCACACAGTGACTCAATGCTTAACTCTTTTTTTTTTGGTGAGGAAGATTGGCCCTGAGTGAACACCTGTTGCCAATCTTCCTCTTTTTGCTTAAGGAAGAGTAGCCTTGAGCTAACATCTGTGCCAGTCTTCCTTTATTTTGTATGTGGAACACTGCCACAGCATGGCTTGATGAGTGGTGTGTGTCCACACCTGGGATTCGAACCTGCGAACCCTGGGCTGCCGAAGTGAAGCGCACCAAACTTAACCATTGTACTGCTGGGCCGGTCCCTCAATGCTTAACTTTTTGAAGAACCACCAAACTGTTTCCACAGTGGCTGCACCATCTCACACCCCCCCAGCACTGTGGGAGGGTTCCGATTTCTCTGCATCCTCACCAACACTCGTCATTTTCTATCTTTCTGAATCTCACCGTCCTGGGGGGTGTGAAGTGGTCTTTCACTGTGGATTTGATCTGTGTTTCTCTTGGTGCCTACGACATTGAGCATCTCTTCACCTGCTGATTGGCCATTTGAATATCTCTTTTGGAGAAATCTCTATTCAAGTCCTTTGCGCATTTTTTTTCTTTGTGTGAGGAAGATCAGCCCTGAGCTAACATCCGTGCTAATCCTCCTCTTTTTGCTGAGGAAGACCGGCTCTGAGCTAACATCTATTGCCAATCCTCCTCCTTTTTATTTTTCCCCCCCAAAGCCCCAGTGGATAGTTGTACGTCATAGTTGCACATCCTTCTAGTTGCTGTATGTGGGACGCGGCCTCAGCATGGCCGGAGAAGCGGTGCGTCGGTGCGCGCCCGGGATCCGAACCCGGGCTGCCAGTAGCGGAGTGCGAGCACTTAACCGCTAAGCCGCGGGGCCGGACCATCTTTGCACATTTTTAAATTGAGTTGTCTTTTAATTGTTGAGTTGTAAGGGTTCTTCATATATTCTGGACTCAAAGACTATTTTAAAACAAACACAAGGATAAAAGGAGCACAGTGCACCCCCGGAAGATACTGAAACCATTTCAGATCTTTACCTGTGTCTAACTCTTGAAAAACAGCATTTAATTCCTAACCCACAGGAAGGCTTTTGTTGTTCTCCATATTTCTCACCCTGGCAGCTGCCTCAAAGCTTCTCCAGCAGAGAATCAAGTGGGTCCCAGGGACCGTTGCAGATCCTGTCTGTCCCCCCGACTCCCAGCTTTCTTATCCCCATGGGAAGCATGGCCCTGTCTGCTGTGCCCTCCTACCCAGTCCGGGTGGCTCCCGCTCTGTCCCCAGGGATGTAGGAGGGCCGCCCCCGGAGCTCCCAGAGGGCAGGGGCTGGCCACAGGAGGAACCAGGACCATGGCCCGAGCAGACCTGAGGACGTGTGCGGTGTCCACGTACCTGCCGGAGGGCATGCCTGTGACCCTAGAGAGGCCTGCGGGGGCTGTCATTGCATCCAGTTCTGGCCTCTGAGGTAGCACTTCCTGCACTGTGAGTCACACAGCCCTGTGTCACCAGGGCCCAGGTGGCCCGGGGCCAGAGCCAGGCATGCTATAACCAGATTACTCTCTCCCCATTTTGGCTGCCTCTGCAAACCATCTGCTCTGTCCCTTCGCTGGGTCTGAATCTCAAGCCCGGCAAGCCATCAGTGAGGAAGGCAGGGGGTGGCACAGAGGTGGCCCAGGGTCCTCCACCCTGGCCCAGAGTCAAGGTAGGGTGGTGACTCTTGGGAGCTGCAGAGATCCAGGGTTGGGGGGACGCAGCACAGAGTCAGCTATGAGGAGGCCCTCCTGCGACCCATGGGAAGGGAGCTGAGCTCGGCCACCTCATTAATAATGACAAAGTCTCACCACTGCAGGAAGGTGGCCTGAATGTCAGAGCAGATCAGCTTGTGCCCCAGTCACCTGGCAGGCAAAGTGGCTTGTGAGTGCTCCTCTGCGAGGACCTCCCAGGCCGTGTACACCATCTTGAAACATTCAGGGCCCCATCCCACTGCTGTCTCAGCTCAGCGCTCGGGGGTTCACTGTGCAGATGTGGGGTTCTCTTCCTCCCTCTGTCCTCCCTGCATCGGGAGGGTGGGGCACCAGACCAGGACTGGCCGCGGAACCAGCAGACGGGAGTTGAGATCCTGCTGCCTTAGTCGGCTTGAGGTGCCATAGCCGTAAACTACAGATATTTGTCTCCCATAGTCTGGAGGCTGGAGGCCAAGGTCGGGGTGCTGGCGTGGTCAGATCCTGGTGAAAATTCTTTCTGGTTCGCACACGGCCCATCTCACTGTGTCCTCACGTGGTGGAGAGAGAGGGCTCTGCTCTCCTCTTCTTATGAGGGCTCTAATCCCACCCTGGTGGCCCCACTCTCATGACCTTATCTGACCCTGCTCACCTCCCAAAGGCCCCTCCCCCCAAAACCATCACACTGGGGGTCAGGGCGTCAGCACAGGAATCTGGGGGGGCACAAACACTCAGCCATAACACCTGCCTCTGCCGATTTATTGCTGTGGGACCTCAGAGAACATCACGGGGACCTCAGTCTCCCCTTCCACAGAACGGGGACAATTTCGATCACCTTTGGCTGGGGGACAAACGGCTCTTGGAGAGGCCGGGTGCTGCCCTCTCCACCCTCCCCATTGTGCACTGGCTCTTCCCCCACCCCTCACTCCTCCCAGGCTCGAGTGAGCAGCCTCCTCCTCCTGCCCCCAATCCTGGGGTCCCCCATGGGACACCTCCACCGGAGCTTTGATGCCACACGGCTCCAGCAGGGATGAGGCTGGTTCTCCTGCCTCCTTCCCTCGGTGGGACCACGTGACTCAGTTCACACCAGTGTGATCGAGCAGTGTTGTCTGCACAGATCTCCTGGAACTCCAGGAGGAGCTGGCGTGCCCCCTGCCCAGATTTTTTCCTTCTGTCTCCATCACGCTGCCAGGAGCCGAGGCTGCCACCCTGGAACACAGGCTGAGAAGGGCTGAGCTGCATGGTCTTTTTCCAATGACGCAGGGGAGGGCCAACGTCCCCCTGGCCCCTTAGGGCCCCTCGGGGGTTTTCACGTTGGAAACACGCTCCTCTCCACTTGAAGCTGCTGCTGTTTGTCGGCAGCGGACCTCATCCTCTGTGCTGACCCCTCCAGCCTCGTCTTTCTCTATCCTGCCCACTGTCTGGACGACTCACCCAGGCCGTCTGCGGGGTCTCCAGCATGACACACTAGCCTCACCTCCATCCCAAAGCCCTGTCTCCTTGGGGCCCCGGTGACTGCTCACCCTCCCGGACCACTCCGCTCCCCCCTCCCCTGCATCAAGATGTGTGTAGACGTCACCCCCCCAGGAAGCTTCTCCTGCCCCTCCCAACATCTGCCCCTGCTATGTGCCCCTGGCGCCCCTCCCTGGCTGGCCTGGCCCAGCGGTCACAGCGGTGAGCGTGGCAGACTCCCTCCCTGTGGGCCTCACCACCTGGTGGTGCAGTGGAAGCTGGTGGGTGTGGACGCAGCTGTCAGGACCATCAGAGGGAGGGAGCGTGTGTGGGCTCCGTGTGTATGTTTGCACACGCATGTGCGTGTGTGCGTCTGTGTGTCTGTGTGCTGTGTGTAGGGGGTGTGTGCGCTTGTGTGAGGTGCCGGGCATCCTCCCGAAGGACCCACAGGCTCACCGACCAGAAAACACAGATGAAGCCTGAGCATGACGCGAGTCTGAGCCGGGCAGGGGGCCCGCCTGTCGGGGCCTGGAGAAGGGCAAGCGGGGGATTCCGGGGCTGAAAGGGCATCCTCACGGAGAGTGGGGGATGCTCACGTCCCCTGAGGACGCTACAGTGCAGTGCAGGGTCCGAGTCCTGTTGGAGGGTGTTACAATAATTCCAACGTCCCAGCAACAAATGTTTATATTCCAGCCTGGAAATGGCTGGGAGAAGCCAAGAACTTTTCCTTCTTTAAACAGTGTGATCAACAAATGGGGACTCTGCACGGTGGAATATTATTTGGCCTTGAAAAGGACTAAAGCACTGACACACGCGACAATGTGGACGAGCCTCACAACGTGGTGCTCAGTGGACACGGCCAGAGCTCGACTCCACTTACAGGGAATAAGTGCCCAGACCAGGCGAACAGAGACGGAGCATGGCTCAGTGGCTGCCAGAGGATGATGGCGCAGGGGGCCCTTTTTGCTGTAAAGAGAATGCTCCAGTTGGCCGTGGTGATAGTTGCACAATTCTGTGAACAGACCACAGCCCGCTGGGTTGTTCACTTTACATGGGAGAGTTACATGGCATGTGATCTATTTCAATAAAGCTGTTTAAAAGAATGTGAGCTTAAATAAGTGCCGCCCAGGTGGGACCCCTCTCAAGGGCAGAGACAGGAGGGAAGGGATGCAGAAGCACCGGCAGCTGCCAGCTCCAGGTCCTGTGCTGCAAGGGGGCCGGGGGCTCCTCCGTCGTGGCGAGGGTGTCAGGGTCCCTGGTGCTGCCTGTGGGTCAGTCCCAGCGCCCCTGCCGAGCTGTGTGCCCCAGTGCCCCCTGCCCCCTGCCCTCCCACCGGCCTGGGTGTGCTGTCAGGTCTCCCAGGGCTTCTGCTGTCGCTCAGCTCAGGGCCGGTGTAGCAGGCGCTCGAATCATCCTTGAATGTCGTCTGTAAGGCCAGGGAGCCTGTTTGCTTCCTGCTCATGGCATAACCCCAGGCCCTGCCCAGCTCCCAGCACGTGGAGGTGGCCGGGCCCAGATTTGCAGAAGGACTGGCGTCCAGCCCACGTTTGCAGAAACATCTCCTGGGGGAGAGGAAGGAAGAGACTTCTGTTTTGGCTCGCATTTGTGGGGACAGGACCCCAGCTGGGGACGTGGACGGGGACTCCGGTCCACGAGGGCAGGCAGCTGGCAGGTCTGGTTTCCAGGGAGCCAGACTCCCAGGACGAGTCTGTGCTGCCCCCAAGTGCCCACAGGCTGCAACTGCGGATGTTCTGGGCTCCTTGGCGCCCACCTGGCGCCCACCCGGAGGGGCCGGAGCCGGGTGTTGGGCTCAGAGCTCACACCCCGCGTATGAGCCCGAGAAGCCCCGCCCCAGTCGGGGGCTGGAATTCAACCAGCCGATTCCGCCCCGCGCTGGGGAAGGAAGGGCACACCCCAGGATTCCTGAGGCCACAGTCCTCTGGACTTCACAGACCATCCCCAGAGGACAAGGGGACAGAGGTGTCCCACGTGCCCATTCGATGAGACAGGGGCGTTTGCTCAGGGCACTCAAATGGCACAGGGTGGGTGGGTCCCCGCCTTTGGCATTGCAGTGACTCAGGGTCGGGTGTTGGTCAGACTGGACCAATGCCCTGAGGCACCTCAGCCTGCAGGGCCACCAACTGGACCGTTTCCGTGTTGCTTCAACCATTGCTTCTTCCCAGAAATGTCTGGGAGCACTCGGATTGCCACGTCCTGACCCTCCAGGAGACGAAGCCGACAGGGTCATAGCCCAACCTGGTCACCGCTCCTTCAGATGTGGATGTTTAGGGACAGAGCCACCCACCGCCTGGTCTCCCTTTCATCCCTTTTCTCACACACGTGCATACACACGTGGGCACGCACACGCTCGTGCACGCTCTTCCAGCGCTAACGGCATGTCCGGCCACCGTGACCGGAATCCCAGTGATTCAGGTCATTCATGAAAGGGCTGAAAGTGGGACCCCGCTTGAGGATGCAAGCCTACCCGGCACTGGACCCTGGAGAGGGGAGATGCATGCGTGACAATGGGGCAGGGGTCCTGGAGGGGTGAGGGGGGGACACCTACCCGGGATGACCCCATGCCAAGCGAGTGCTCATCCTGGGGCAGCCTGCCGCAGACTTTGGGGCACAAACTCACAAAAACCCACACGAAGGATGTGCAAATTCACAGAAATAAAACACACTGGACAGGGACTATGCTTTAAATATTAAAATATATTTACGTACACACAATTTTAGCTGAGGTGCCCACACACATGCATCCCATGGACGTCTCGACACCTTCCGGGCAGAATTCACAGGTGCCTATGAGTTTCCTGCCATGCCCACCACACCATCAGATAAAAACAAACTCTACAAATAAGTGTTTATGCAAAATACAGGTCCATAAATACATGCTTATGCACTTTGCTCCCGTCCCCCTGCGGGGCGGTGCAGCTCTGAGGACAGGAGGCGACAGCAGGTTTTGAACAAAACACCCAGGAGAAGCTCCACGAGGACCGCGCCCCTGGGGACGGCCTCACACCCAGCTCCCCCTTCACCAGGAGGTCAGGGCCAGGCCGGGTACAAGACGCGCTGGATGGTTCAGAAGCACCAGCTGGCCCGCCGGCGCCCCCACAGTGGGGTCGGTGCTCTCTACCTTCCATCGAGCGACCCCACAGCGCTGTGCGCCGTCAATGAAAGCCGAGCGCCAGTTCTGTGGGCGCGTCCAAGGTCGTGGTGGATGCTTCTGCATCTCCCGGAGGGAACAGTAACTTACAAATTGCCGGGCAGCCACCAGCTTCACACATCCGTTTAAAAAAGAAACAAGAGAGATGGGCAGCGTCTTGCCTAAACCCGAGGGTGCTTCTGCACTTTCATAAGCACGGACGGAGTTACGGACAGATGGCATAGGCTGTCTTCAGAGCCCCCCGTTAACGTGTCCGGGGTCCCCGAGGCCCCTGTCTACGCCATCCGGCTGCGTCCATTGGGAAACATCAGGAGAATGTGGAATGAGCAGGGAGAGGGAAGAGAAGGCAGCGCTGCCTCGGGCGCCGCGGGGCCACACGCCTTCCCAGCGGGAGAGCAGTCACCCCGTTCCCCTCCGGCCAGGGCCGGCTGGGGCCAGGAGGGCGGCACGTCCATTTCAGGTGTGCCTCACATTCTTTCTCCTTGGTGCCCTTGAGGCTCAGACTCACCTCCTGGCTCAGTCCCCCGAGGGTCCAATGGGAGATTCTGGAAGGGTCCTCAGAGCTGGGGGATCAATCAGCAGGGGGTCAGCCCTTCTGGGGAGAAATGAGGCAGTGTCTCTGGCCAGCCGAGTGGCTGGCCCCTGCCCCTGGACGGGCGTGTGGGCCATCAGACGTTATTCTGGAGCTGGAGGGCTGAGGGGTCATCCTGGAGGTCTGTAGGGTTGTCGGAGGCCGAGGACCGGCTGGGCAGAGAAGCTTCCAGGCCGTTGGAAGATCCCTTCGGGGGCTTGTACAGGACACAGGCAGCGGCAAAGAAGAGGAAGCCCAGGACCTGGGGAGAAAGGAGCCCGCTGGACCAGAGCCACCCGCCCAGAAGCCCCGGACGCTCACAGTCCTGAGCCCCCTGCCCGGCCCCGGATTCTCACGAGGTCCTGAGGACCCCTGTTCAGGTGAGAAGACTCATCTTTCCTGCATGGCCAGCCTGGTGTGGACACCAAGCTGTTAGTGAAGGAATGAAAAGTACCATTTGACTAACAACAGAGGCACTGGTGAGGTGGGAGGGCTTGTCGTGGGCTAACAGTGTCCCCCCAAAAGATATGTCCCAGTTCTGACCCCCAGAACCTGCAAACGGGACCTTTATTTGGAAATAGGGTCTTTGTACATGTAATTAAGTTAAGGATCTGGAGATGAGATGACTCTGGATTAGGGTGGGCCCCAAATGCAGTGACTGGTGTCCTCAGAAGAGAAAAGAGAAAGAGATTCGACACAGAAACACACAGAGGAGATGGCCGTGTGAACACGGAGGCAGAGATGGGGGTGAGGTGTCCACAAGCCAAGGACACCGAGGGCTGCCGGCAGCAGCAGGAGCTGGGGGAGGCTGGGATGGACTCTCCCTCAGAGCCCAGAAGGAATAGACGCTGCTGACACCTCGATTGTGCACCTCTGGCCTCCAGAACTGAGAAAACATCAATTTCTGTTGTTTTAAGCTGCCAGTTTGTGGTCCGATGTTGGGGCAACCCCAGGAATCTAACTGGGAGCTGTTCAGTACCGGCCGGGATGTCAACTTCAACCACCATGCCGACCTCACGGGTCATGACGGTATCACCCTCGGCCTTGAATATGGCAATGTGGGCATGCCTGCTGGCCTCTGCATACCCACGTATACATTTAACATGCAGATGCGGTTTTAGCAGGAACACCTACTGTTTCCTGGAACATCACAGGGCTGAGGGGCCTGAACCGCATTAACTGTTATTAACATTAACATAAACAGCGAGGCTGTTTCTGCTTTGTGGCCTGGTGATGGATCAGTGGGACGGTATTTGGAGGCGGCACCTCTCTGCTCTCCCTGTTAAGATTATCATGAACTTTAGAAGCCAGCCCTGACCGCTGTGGTCCACGCTGGCTGTGCTGAGGTCCCGGGGTTTTATCTGGGCAGACAGAAGCCCCGGGTACCATCTGCTGCCCTGGGCAGAGGGTCCACACAACACAGAAGGAAGGGGACGCGCCCTGGGAAGGGCGGAGCTCTTCACAAGTGACCCCTTGCTCACCCAGAGCCACAAATCCTTCTCCTACTTGGCTATTTTTATGCTAATCCTTGGGAGATAAACCAAAGGGGCTGAGAATCCTCTGTGTTTTCGAGGACTTTCAGGGAAAGGCTTGAGGCAAGAGGATCCAGCCAGTGGAACAGTCCTGAGTCCTCCCTCCAGAAGCGGATTGGCCTAGGAGTTCATTTTATTTGGAAGGTTTTGTGCCCTTTCCTCCATGGGGGGAAGTTGAAAATACAGATGCTGTGCTTCTCCCCACCCAGCATGAGCCAAGAGATACAGCACGAAGTTTCTCTTAACAGCCTGAAGACAGGGTCAGGCTAAGAAAGAGGACGGGCTTAAGGCTCATGAAGGTTGGAAACAGAGTAATGTCCATGTGGTCCACGCAGCCGACCGGCCCCGGAGTGAGCTGCCTGCCAGAAGCGGCTCCTGCAGGGAGCAGCCGGCCTTTGTCTCCGAAACCTTAGCTGGCCAGAGCCACTGGCAAACCACCAGCCGCGCTGGGGAAGGCCCCGGGAGGCCAGGGACTCCTAACGCCTGGGCTGTGACCTGGGGGTGGCCCTGTGGCCCCGGGGCCTGCTCTCCCACTGTCCCCTCTACTGTCATCACTTCATCGCGGCCCAACAATGACGGCTCTAAACGTGGAAAGGATGCGCTTCTGGAAACCGGCTGCAGGAGCGATGCTCACAGCCACCCTGCCCAGCGGGGTTTAAGCTGCCGGGAGATCCCAGGGGAGTGAGTGCCCGGACCCCCTAGCCAGCTGGAGAAGGCCCTTGGCCTTTTGGAGTAGACCCTTGGACCTGCTCCCTCCAGTGCCCCTGGGAGCAGACGCCAGCCCTCCTCACCTTGTACACCAGCCCGGCAATGAGCATGTAGCGGCTCATGGCTGCATTGTGGTACACGTAGCAGGAGCCCTGCTGCCCGCACTGGTCCTGCCAGAGCAGGCACGCCTTGTCGATCAGCCAGCCGAAGGCGATGGGCCCCGGGATGCCGCCTGAGGAGAGAGGCTCCCTCAGGACCCTGCCCAACACGCCTGGTGCAGACAGGGCGGTGTGGGCAGTGCCAGAGACCCGTAATGTGCAGCCCCTCAGAAAGTGGCGTTGGCCATTGGTGTTCTCAGGCAGTGCCAAGGGGGCTTAAACATTCCCTCCTCTGGGGACTCGGCATCAGCCGGGAGATTCCCCATGATCTCCGACTCCCATGGAGCCTTCGTGTTAATGAGGGAAAGGCACTCTCTGGGCAAATAAAGGACCATGGGTCCCTCTAGCGGACTGTTAGGGAATGGCGTCCTTCCCTGAGGTGTGCACAGCCTTGTGCCGGGATGCCTACCAGCATGGTGAGGAGACACCTGCTGGGTGCCCTTGTGCAGTGAACACACTACACAACTGTGCCTGGCTTCCACACGCTGCACAGTACCTAAAATTCTAACCACAATCCACTGGATTCCCAGCGCAAAGGATCTCTGCTGGTCACAGACGCACCTGAAATGGAAGACCACAGCGTCAGCGCCCTGGGAAGTGTGGTCACTCACCACGTCATACCCCAACCCCAGCGGCTGAGTCCCAGCTCAGCCCCGGGCCGCATCGCTGCCTCCCCAGGTGGCGTTAGCTCTTTCCTGCTACAGTTTTCCGGGGGACCCGGCACGTACCCCGCAGGACCTGCAAGGCTCCACCTTAGCGTGCTGCAAGGGAAGGTTCCGGACAGAGCAAACCCAGCCCATGGCTTACCGTAAGGTGGCGGTTAGCGCAGGAATGCTGCTGAGGAAGGTAAACATAATTACAACGAATATGAAAACCAGAAGGAGGGGCTTTCTCTGACAAGTTGAAGTGCATTTCCCTGCAGTGGCATGGCCAAAACCAGAGGAACAATTCTGAGAGACACAGCTACAGTCTCGGTACACCTGAGGGGCGCAACAAGAGCGCTGATTACAGGAGGAAGGCACAGGGGCCCGCCCAGGTCCGGGCGCCAACGGGGACTGGGCAGCGGCTGCACTCACCTTCTGGCCGCCGGGGCCGGGCACAGCCACCTCTGGGCATCCCGCGTGGCAGGGCGAGTAGTACATGAGGCCGTCGGAGCCACACACGGGGCTGTAGTGTTCCGGTCGGCAGCCACAGTCGGCGTTGCAGGCGGCCATCAGCTCCAGGGGGCCTCGGGGCGGGAGGCTGCGGGTGGGAGATGACGGGGCGGTGGGCGGAGGCCAGCGCCAGGCAAGGCGCCCCACGGACACAGGCACAGCCTCCGGTCTCATCCCCACCAGCCCACGAATGCGGGTTCATGAACTCGCTGGGTTTGCTGCCCCCGAGGAACCGTGCTCCCTGCGTCGCCTTTGCTCAGGGAATCGTTGGAAATTCTCACGGCAAAGCGAACCCAGCCCCGCGCTGCTCCCCAGCGTGTGTGCAACGTCCCCTAACTGATCTGCGTGGTGGACAGGCCACGCGTTCACGTGGCTCAACACGCGAAAATGACAAAAGGGTACCAAGTACAAACCCCCCATGCCGGCACCCTGTTCTCCAGCGCCCTGCCCCTACACATTTGCACAGATCACGTATCCGTGCACACGACAGCGACCACAGACTGCACCCTTTCCCTCTTTCGCTCAGATTGAGCACACTGTGCCCACTGTCCTGCTCCTTCTGTTTGTCCGCTCTACACCGTAAAGTCTTGGCGCTTCCCCCTCCCCTCAGGGTGGCCGAGCCTCCAGGTGGGGACTGTGGCAGTTCAGCCGTCAACCTGCCACCAACTCCTAGGTGCTTTCTGATCCCAGCTGTCTCCAACCACACGACAACCGCACCCTTCTACTCTGCAGCCCCGCCCTGTCACCTCCGCGGGCATTCCCAGAGAGGAATCTCAGGGCCCAGGGGCAGGTAGCCTGCATCTATTTTAGAGATTCCCACAATGCCACCTGACGGGCTGGTCCCCACATTCCCATGACACAGCAATGCCTGGAGCCGGTCCTGGGCCCCTTTCTCATCAACACACAGCGCGGAGCTGGGGCGATCACCGTCCCCTTCTCCAGACGACAAGACTGAGGCTCAGGTGCCGTTTATAAACGCCCCTTAATTGGTGTAATTGGCACCCTGCTGAGGGGTCGTCCTTGCTGGTGTCCAAACAGTGACCTCACCCCAAGTCCTGACCCTGCCTCCCCCGCCCTCCTGGGACCGTCGGGGCCCTGACAGGTGTGCTGGGGTCTCCCCTCTACCCAGGTGCCACCCGGCCCTCACCTGCCGCCGTAGCTGGCCGTCACGCCGGCCATGGGCACGTTGGGGCAGTGCAGGGAGAACACGGAGAAGGCCAGCAGGCTGGTCAGGGTGCAGAGCAGGCAGAACCTGACGACACCTGAGCCGCGGAGCTTGAACTTGTTCACCAGGAAGCCGCCCAAGAACGTGCCGCCGCCGCCTGCCGGCACCACCAGGTACCCTGCGGGAGAGGAGGGGCTCAGGCACGGGCTCAGTGAGTCCTCGGGAGCCTGCGGGTGGGGCCATTAGCCCACTGGGTCTTATTATCTCTACTGTACAGATGGGGAAACTGAGGCCCAGAGTGATCACTCCCTGTCCGTGTGGCAACACCGGGCTTGGCAGTCACTGCGCCCGGCCCTGACCTGCACTCTCAGCCACTGCTTGGGTGGGGGGCGGGGGCCCCCTGGGAGAGCCTTGGTCAGGGGCCTGCTGGTGCAGGGGCGGGGCAGGACTGGGACGAGGAGAGGTCCTGCCCCAGCTGACAGGAGGCCCACCAAGGCCTCCGCCAAGTCCAGCATGAGGGGACATTGGAGACCCTGCAGCCTCTGCCATTTAGTGAAAAATTGGGATTCGTTGGCATGTGGCTCCCAGGCCATCCCAGGGGCAGGTGCACATGGCACTGGGGGCTCGCTAAGGGGCAGTGGAGGCCACCTCAAAGCCCCCAGGACTCGACGGGCTCATCTCCCCAGCAGTGATGGAGGGCAGCTCTGGGGGTGCAGGAGAGGGGATCCCAGAGGATGCAGCTGTTCCAGGAGAGGGGTGTTGGCACAGAGAAAGGGGGTCACTGTGGGGAAGGGGCAGCAGTTGTGGGCGGGGGTCTGGGTATGTGGGGTCAGCCAAGCGGCCAGGAAGGAGGGGTGTCTGGGAGCATTAATCAGAGAAGGGGGGGTGGGGCCCCTAACCTGATGCCCTCCTCCCTGAGGGGTGGGGCACGGCTGGCATTGACCCGTGTGTGCTCAGATGCACCCCACCTTCCACACGTGGTGCTGACCCCACGGCCAGGATCAGCCCCACATCCAACGCTAACCCCACGTACGTGACGACCCCACACCTTCTGCCGGGCGTGTTCTTGGGGAGGCCGAGGCTGTGCCCCCAGCACAGGGCTACCCCATGAACAGCGGCAGAAAGGGGGGCTCTGAGGAGGGTTCCCCTCTCCTGGGAGGGCCAACCTGCCTCTGGCCACAGAATGCTTCTGGCCGGGCAGGTCCAGAATCTCCACCCTCACGGTCCTGTGAGACCCTGGGACATCGGCTGCCCAGCTCACGGGGACGGCCAGGCCCGAGGGTGCCCAGTGGGTATCACGACCCAAACCGCTTCTGCAACAAGCCAAGGATGACGGAGGCTGCGGCCCCAGGTGGCAGGCGGGCGGTGCAGTGATCAGGAGCCCCCCAACCTGGCCCCCCAGCTAGAGCGGGCTCCTGCTAGGAGGGTGGCGCAGCCCCTTGGAGCCTGCGGAGAGAGCTGGTCAGTGTGCCACACACACTGTGGTCAGCACTTCCCACACCACCCTGGGGCAGGACGGTTCTGCTTCTGTAAACAGTCAGAGCAGCAGCGTCACCTTGTCTGAAAGCCCCAGAGGCTGGCTCTCGGGGTCTCCCTGCCTGGCTGGACCACACACCCACGTGCTCACGGGTGGAGGAGCTATCTGGGCTTTCCAGCAGATGCTCAAAGAACCCTCCCCCGTCTGAGAACTAACAAGAAAGCAGGGGACCCCCAAGACTTGGAGAGTTTTCTCACCAAACAAGGTGGCAGCTTCCGAGGCGCTCAGGCTGAACTGGGACTCGAGGAACTTGGGGCCAAAGGTGGACATGCCGGCGATGAGAGTGGTCTCAGTGGCCCCGGCCAGGCAGAGCAGGATGAACGTGGGGTTCTTCAGGAGGAGCCAGATGGAGCTGGACAGGGGAGCAGGCAACAGAGACCAGAGAGAAGAGACAGAGGTCAGAGTGAGCCAGAGCCAGCGTGTGAGGAAGTTGCATTTCCCGAGGTCATGGCCCTTCCCACCTGAGCACAGAGAGCCCGGTTCTGAGAGGGGAGTGGAGTGGGATGCAGGTGAGCTGTGGGCACCCCACATCTATTCCAGAGAAACCAAGAGGGGGTGCGAGGCTGGGCTTTGGCAGGTGGAGAACTGGCGCCTCCAATCTGAGCCTGTGGCTTGTTGTGAAAGCTGCTAGATCTGGCCATGGAAGAACGGTATCACCGCCTTGGCCAGAGTTCCGGCTTCGGTGTGGGGAGAGACGCCAAGTGACTGCGACACTGTTTAATCACCTCCAGGGGCAGCTGTGAGGACCAGAGGGGCCTGAACTGGGAGCCAGGAGGCTGTGGGGCTCCAAGTCTGGGACTGGACAGGCCCCCTCGACAGGGGAATGGGACACCGAGGGGGGCCCTTCTCCACCCCCAGCCCTCGAGAAGGGGCCAGAAGCCCTGTGGATTTGGAGAGAGAGGCCCCTCCAAGGAGCCCCTGGGGGGCTTGGCTGGCTCCCAAACCTCTCTTGGGGAGCACTTGGTGGGGGTGAAGCCAGGGCCTGAGGAAGGGTCTTGGTGTTCACCCCTTGGACCTGGCCTGTCCAGGGGGGAGGGAAGGCGGGCACCAGGCCTCTGTCTCCCTGTAGCGGGGAGCGAGATGGTGGCTCTGCAGGATGGGTTTCAGGAGTGTTGGCTGTGGGCCGTGAACCTGGAGGTGCCACATCGCACCCCGCAGCTTCCACTTGCTCCCCTGGGGTCACAGCAGAGTGGCGGGCTCGGCGCCAGGTCCTGCCCCACATCCATCCGCTCGGGAGATGAGCACAAAGGCTCTTGAGGGCCCCTCCTGGCTGCACTGGGCTCTGGCTTCGTTAAGGTTTGGGGGCCCAGCAGTGTGGCACCCGAGTGCGCTGTTTAAACGCGTAAGATGCTGAGGGACCATCAAGACATCACGAGTGAAATGAAACAGGACAAAACAAACCCCTCCTTTCTGGGCAGTGACGGAGGCAGAGCTCAGAATGGGAAACACACAGATGACCACCACTCGGGGTCTGGAAGTGAGGCGGCTCATCCTTTGTGGGGCAGCCATCACCCCGGCCACACACGGCTTTTCTCCACACTTGCGCCTGGCCCAGCACAGAGGAGCTTGTTGAGGCGGTTATGTCCCTGTCCCTAGAATGTGTGAGTGACATGGCGGGGGCAGATTTCTTTCTGGAGCCCGGGTCAGGACAGGACAGGTCACTCTCTCAGTGACCACTGTCCGGCTACTACAACTACTACCAGCTGGCTGGGAGAGTGGCCCTCCTTTGTGTACATTCTCCGAGTCTACAGCTGAGGGCTGTTCTACAAAGGGAGGCAAGCACCTGTGTCTGTCCCCGTGTGCCTCCTGCTCCCGAGAACTGGCTTCCACAGACCCCAGAGTCATCCTCGCCCAGGAGGGAGCCTGGGTCCAGGGGTCAGCCCCGACACCTCCCGGCACTTGTCAGAGAGACTTTGGACATCTTGACCCTCAGATTGTTCTTCATTTTGAGGACACAGGCCAACAGTGACTTGGACTCTGGAAAGTAGGAACGTGCCAGGAGGGAGCTGACTAAGGAGGGACGCCCACCCGGGTTTTCAGACACAGCAACTACGGGACGCTCGTTGACTCTCTCAGATTAACTGCTGACCAGCCCTCACAGCCTCATCCTGGTCCTGACTGAAGTGGGGGGACCCGAGTCCTTCCATTGACTTTCAAACTTGAGCCCTGAAAAGGCTTCTTTCTGCTCAACCACTTGGTCCCACGTCCCTGAGGGAAAGAACGGCTGCAGAGGAAATGCCACCCAGAGTGGGTGCCGGCCGAGTGGGGGCTCCGGTGGGCTCAGGGCATCAGCCCTCCCCAGCACCTTCTCGGGGGTGGGGCTCTCAGGTCCTGCTCCGTGTGTGTGTGAGGGGGTGGGGGCCCTGGTTGTGGCCGGTCACTTCCCCGGGCCTTGCCCAGACCTGCCCTGGCTTCGGGCACTCAGCTAGGCTCGGACAGGAGGTGACTCTCCCCAGTGGTATGCAAACTTACTCCTTTCTTAATCCCGGCCCGTATGTTGCTCGGCTGAAAGTCTTGTGTTGCATTTGCTCAGAGAACTAGTCATGACCTTAGTAGAGGGCAGGTGTTCTGGGATTTACTTTATTACCAGCAACTGGTTTGGGGAACTGAGCTGGGGCATAAACTTCCTTAACTTGGCCCACGGTCCTGGGTCCACTGGGGACCAGGCTGTTGATGTGCTCCGGCCCAGCACTTCCAGAGAGGAAGCAAGGCCTGGACAGCACGGGGACTTCCCTGGAGGCCACCCTTGGCCCTGACACTCCTTCAGCCTCCCTGTGTTGAAGACAGACAATGGGGGCTCATTCCCGCCGCTAATAGCCCCGGCCCCCAGTGTGGCCAGTTGGAGGCAGCCATTCTCAGGCTCAGACTTGAGGGTGCTGCAGGGGCAAGTGGGCGCTCGGTGAGACCAAGGACTCGGGTGGGTGGCCATCCAAAGCCCTCCTCCCCCAGCCCCAGGAGAGCCCCCCATGGAACGCCTGGTCACATGAAGAGGGGCGCTGGGCGGCTGGGCCCCCCAGGCCCCACGTCCCCGAGACCCTGGCAGCCCAGGCCTCCGTCTGTCCCGACTGTGCATGAAGACCACGAAGCAAGACCAGGTCATGCACAATGAGGACCAGGAGAACCCAGAGTGAAGACAGAAAACAGATATCCGCATGCTTGAGAGGAGGGGCAGGTGGGGGGCGGCGAGGGCAGGAGGGCCGCACACGGCTCCGCTCCTTCCGGGGTCCTTGGATACCCTGAGGCAGGGAGGGCGGCACCAGCCTGCAGCCTCCGGGGGCCACGCGCATGTGGTGCTTAATGAAATGGTCAGAGGATGAGCCAGAGCGAGGGCTGAGGCCCTTTCATCTAGACCAGCCCTTGGCGGCTGCAGCCCAGGAGGTCTGTCTGCTGCTCCCCAATCTTTTAGCCCAATTTCGGGGCTGAGAGCTAAGTTTGCCAGGTCATGACAGAGGGTCAGGAGCTGCCCTCACCACTGGCCCTGGAGGGGTCACATGGACTCTTCTAGTTTGGGGCCAAGACCCAGCATGCGTGGGAGCCCCGAAGGGCCTTTGGGGCACACACGTGCAGGCGAGAGGCGCATTCACCCCCCAAGGTCCTTACAGAGGCAGGTCTCGGATGGTTTTCCCGAAGTCGGGGTTGCTGGCTGCCTTGTGGCCACTGTCCTTTAACTGGTATGTTTCAGACGCTCTCATGACCACGTAGCGCTGGGAACCTGGGAGCACACAGATGTCAGCGAGAGGCAGGGACCAGAGGCCCACCTCGAGTTCCCCGCCCCAACACCCCCATCCTCTCCAGGGTCTGGGAATGTCCGGTGGACGGAGGGCGAGGGGAGAGCTGTCATGTGGGACTGCACAGGGGGACGGGCTGGAGTGTGGGGCTGCACAGAGGGACGGGCTGGAGTGTGGGGATGCACACAGGGACAGGCTGGCAGGAAAGGGAGGTGGGAGAGAGCCAGCAGGGAACAACCTGGGGCCACAGGGAAAGAGAGGAATTGAAGGGACACTGTGCCCCCCCCCAAGCCGGCTGAAACAAGCTCCTTCCGGGGCCCCAATGGGGAGAGGCCACGGGGTGGAGGGAGCCCACGAGCTGGCCAGGCCTGCCCTCTAGGGTGGCAGCACCTGCCCAAAAAACTAAGGTCCCAGACTCTCCCAAATGACCAGGAGAAGGAGCAGGACCTCCGCTCACTCGGTGGGGGGAGGGGCACCCACCTGGCAGCTGCCGCGGGTAGCCAAGGATAGGCACTGCGATGAGGAAGGCGGCGGCCCCAGCACCCAGAAAGCCGACCCACCAAGCGCCGACCCACAGCGGGCTCTCGGTGGTCAGCTCTGTCCTGTGGGAAGAGGCACTTGGGGTCAGTGTCCGGCCCACACGCATCCAGGGCACATGCTGGGCATCCCTCTGCTCACCAGTCCACGAGGGCCCACTGTACTCTGGCCTCAGGTCCCCGCCCATTCTGGGGTCCCCAGGGGCTGCCTCCCAATGAGGCCACATGGGGGCTGGGGCCCAGGAGAGGCAGGGTCTCCCAGTAAGAGCAGGACGAGGTGCCCACCCCAAAGCAGTAGGGACGGGGGCAGCTGGTGCCCTGGCTTCAGGAGGCTCAGGGGACGGAAGGCACAGCTGGGGCTCGCCTGGGACCACAATCTGCACATAGGTGCACTTTCAAATTCAGAGGTAAGTGGGAAAGAATCATCAACGGGGGAAATCTAGGGGGGAGGGCAGAGGCCAGCCGAAGGCCCAGAAGGACCAAAAGGGACGCAGAGAGCGCCGGCGCCCCGTGTGGCCACTAGAAACAGTGCAGCCCTCAACAGGTGGGCAGGGGCTCTGCCTTGCTCTCCCACAGAGAGGTCACGCTGGCCTCGCTCTGCCCGTCTCCCCTTCGTGCCAAGCGGCCCAGATCCCAGAGCGGGGGAGGGTGTGGAGAGTGAGGGACACGAGCCCACCGACCTCAGGGCACTCTGCACAGAATGACCGTATTAGTCAACCTGAGGCCAGAGGTGGCATTTGTACCACCAGGTCAGAGCACTAGAAACCTTGATGAGGAGCGGGCCATCTGCAGAGACAGCCCTTGGTGCAGCGGTGACCACTGCATGTCTCAGCAGACAGCCAGGAAAACTATCCCAGATGGGAGACTTCAGGACGGGCCCTCCCATGGGAGACGGGCCAGCCCCCAGAGCCCGCTCAGTCGGAGGACACAATTCCTCCCTCTCTCCTTCCCTGACGCTCTGTTTTTTTCTGTCTCTCTCCTGCTCAAATTCACAAAAACTAGCATCACAAACAAAAGACACAAGGAAATGAAAGAAACACAAGGTGACATGGTAAGAATACATATTTGGTCTCTGTCTGGGTTCCTGACACAGAGCTCCTGAGCCCCTTAGAATTTCCTTGGTGACAGGAGTGTCTTTTGTTCCGATGTGGCCTCTTGGTGGGACCCTAGAGGGCTTCCAGTGGGGCTGGTCACGGAAAGACCATGTGATTAGCGAGCGGCAACTGTCAGCCCCACACCCGGGCCTCTGGGAGGTTGCCGATCACCCACAATGATTCAATCAATTGTGCCCCGTAACGAAGCCTCCACAAAAACCCTGACCAAAGGGATTTGGGGAGCTCTGGGTGGTGAGTGTGAGGAGGTACTGGGAGGGGGTGCACCCCGAGAGGGCGTGGACCCCACCCCTCGCCCTGGGCATCTCTTCTACCTGGCCGTCCCTGAGTTGTCCCCTGTGTGATAACCTGGTCCCCTAGTGGAGTGTAAAATGCCTTCCTGAGCCTGTCAGCCATTCCAGCAAATTATCGAGCCCAAGGAGGGGGTCACGGGGACCTCCGATTTGTAGCCAAGGTGGACAGAGGTTGTGGGTGACCCAGGGACCCAGTACTGGCTGGTGTCTGAAGTGGGGTGGTCTCGTGGGACTGAGCCCTTAACCTGTGGGGTCTACACTGACTCCGGGGAGGTGAATTTAGGACACCCAGCTGGCGTGGGGAGAGAATTGCTTGGTGTGGAAAACCCCACACGAAAGAATCTCAGGTTGGCAGCAGGAAAACCAGCTCTCAGTTATGCAAATGGCGTTAGAGAAGTTGTGGCCCGGTCCCACCCAGCTCCGGGAAGCCGTCTGTCCACACTGCCCCCCTCAGGCCGGCTGTCAACGCCACCCACAGACTCCCAGTTGCCCCAGAGCAAGGCTGGCCTGCACTTCTTCCTGCTTGGGGCTGCAGTCCAAGGGCACAGACACTCCCGCCGCGCACCCGGCTCTGCGAGAACCACCGCCCAGGGGCCCTCGGGTCCTGCACAGAGAGTGTGGCGCTTTCTCTGTAGCGTGAGCGACACAAAGGCAGGATGGAGCCCAGTCACTCACCGTCGGCCTATTTCCGTGTAAATGTTCAGCAGGGCGCCTCCGATTAGGTAGCCAGCTGCAGGGCCCAGTATGGCCGCGGTGTAAAAGATGGCTAGAAGGAAAGCAGAGCGTTGGGGGCCCACCACGCCCTGCTCCGCCACCCAGGGGCCCACAAGTGTCTGACACTCAGAAGACACACAGGCCCACCTAAGAGAGGCCCCCTCACACACCTGCATTTCTGCACCTGGCTGCACCCCCCCCCCGACCACATCCACCACCTGAGGCGCTCCAGGTGAAGGAAGGCCTGTGCTCACCTGCTACCTTACCTAGGAGCACCTGTGGACCTGCTACCTTACCTAGGAGCACCTGTGGACCTGCTACCTTACCTAGGAGCACCTGTGGCCACGGGTGACCACGTGTGATCACGTGGGGCCAACGGGGAAATGCACATAAGGGCTTGGATGAGGCCAGGCTCCAAGGAGGCACCTGGTCAGTGTCAGCCACAGTTACACCCACCCCATCCCCTGGCTGGCCCCACTCACCAATGTAGACGGGCGAGTAGCTGGACTTGACGTTCTCGTCCAGGTAGGTGACGCCCAGCGTGTAGAGCGGCGTGGCGCCGACGCCGTGCAGGAACTGGCCCAGCATGAAGACCAGCCGGTAGCTGGACAGGCCCGAGGTGCTGTCCCCGCACGCCATGCTGCCGTTGGCCCGGCACGTCCCAACGCCCTCGTCCACCTCCACCTGGTAGGGGCCCACGGCGAAGTGGGGCAGCGCGAACACCAGTGAGCCGGCGCCCATGACCAGCACACCCCAGCCCAGCCAGCGGGGCTTGTGTCCACTGCCCCCAAAGTAGCTGACGAAGGTGAGGCAGAGGCAGGCGGCCACGTCGTAGGAGCTGGCGATGAGGCCGCTCTGGTAGCTGAGCAGGTCATAGCGGCGCTCGATGGAGGTGATGACGGTGTTGATGAAGCCGTTCACCGTCATGCCCTGCAGGAAGGAGGCCACGCACAGGAAGAACAGGAAGCCCCTGGGTGTGTTGAAGGCCTGCAGGCACTCAGGGGTGAAGGCCCACCAGCCACACGCCAGGTTCTGTGGTCCGGCAGACACGTAGCGCACCTCACGGGCCGCCGGGGGCCCAAGCTTCTCGGCTGGCGGCTTGCACAGCGGCCGGCTGCAGGAGTCCAGGGGGCTATGGGCAGCGGAAGGCAGGGTGCTGTGGCTCAGGGGCGAGCTGAGAGACGCCCGCCTGCTGGGGGGGGTGCGGCCACACCCGCTGTCCCCGGCCGAGGGTGGGCTGGGGAAGACCAGCTGCGGCATCGAGATGAAGGGCTTGTCCCCCATCGAGTGTTGGGGCATCTCTGCCGAGGGGGTGACAGTGCCAGCAACGGAAGTTGTGAAACGGTATTCCAGGGGCCGGTTTGTTCTGTGAGAAGAATTTCTGGTGAGCAAACTTGCATCTAGCCTTGAACGCATTTACATCTTGGTGAGAATGCTTGTGCACGCCCTGTCCTTCAGGGTAGCCAGTGGCTCTGCCTACCTGGTACCCAGTCTGGTGGAGTTGACCCGCCCTGAGCAGTCCCCTCCCCAAATCCAGGGCCCCACCTGGACCCACACTTGGGGCAGCATGTCTGTCGCCACAGCTCGGCAGGGGGAGGGCATGTGCCCCGATGAGTCATAGGGCACAGCCCGCCTGAGCGATGCCGCAAGCGGTGAGCAGAGCTGAGACACGGCAGGACCGAGTCAGACACCCGTGTGAGCCCCTGAATCACCCTGACCTGCACTCTGCCCCATGGTTTTGCTCGGCCAGTGAGCTGTGGGTTCTGCCATTTGCAGCTGGCAGAGCCTGAGAGCCTCCCCACGTGGACACACTCTCTCCGCTGAGCCTGGATTCTCCCCTAAACTCACACCCACCAGCTTTAGCTGCCCTTTAGCATGAAGGAGAAATGCCTCCTAGTCCAGAGTTGTAGGGTGTGGGAAATGAGGAGGGGGATAAGCGCCGAGGCCCGGACCCCAGCCCTGGAGGCGCACCAGCTCTGGGGTTGCGCTGGAGAGAGGGCTGGCGGCACTGGGCCTCACTCGTTCCACGGCAGCTGCGTTCCCTGCCTGTGGCAGGTTTTTCAAAACGCTAAACCAAGGCACAGTCTGCACCAGTCTCTGGGGACAAGTTAACAGCACCAACATCCCACCTTCCTGCTGAACTCCCGCCGGCCCTGTCCTGTCGCCCGATTGGGCCCTCACTTCCCACTGCTTGCCCCACCGACCAGAAGGAGCTTGGCCTTAGTTGAGCCATCGCTGCATCACGAGGCTCCTGGGGGCTCCCTGTGTATCCCCAGCGCCCCCCAACACCTGCTTTTAGAACGGGCGGCAGCTTCTGCCGGCTAAACAGCTCCTCCCGGATGCCCCAAGGCTGCCTAGGACTCCAGGTGCATCTTAAGAGGAAAAAGGCTAGTTTTCCACCAGAAATAAACCAGTCAACACGCACATGCAGTCACCATGATAGAAAACCTTTGGTCTTCACTGTACTCACACAGCTCCTGGGTGCCCTCCATGAGGGTCTTCTGGCAAATGCAACATACTTCCCATGGGCGGAGCTGTGTCCTCCCCAAAGAAGAGACTGTCGGACCCGAACCCTAGCACTCAGAAAGTGAGCGTGCTTGGAGACCGGGCCTTTAAAGACGGGACTTGGGGAAAATGAGGTCGTCAGGGCGGGCCCTGGTCCACTAGGACTGGTGTCCTTAGAAAGGGGAAATTTGGCCACAGACATGCACACGGGAAGAGCACAGTGTGAACGTGACGGCCGTCCACACCAAGGAGAGAGGCCAGGAGCTAAGTCTCCTTCCCGGCCTCAGAAGTAACACCCCACCCACACCCGTGGCTTGGACTCCCGGCCTCCAGAATGGAGATAACTGTCTGTGGCCCTCTGTCCGGCAGCCCCAGGACACTGACACACTGTCACCGTTTGGGTTGGGCCACTTCACGTTCAGAGGCTCCAACGTGTCTGAAGCACGGTCACTCTGGAGAAGATCATGCCACGGAGGCACGAGAAACACCACCGGCTTGCACTCAGAGGCGTGGGGGAGCTGCCTGCTGGCCTCACCGAGGGCTGGGGCCCCAGTAGCAGCGACTCGGGGCCTCGAGGGGTCCTCAGACCCAGACGCAACTGGCCTCAGGGCCTCACTTCCATCCACACCCCCACCGCACAGGGGGACGCTGGGGCGTGGGGCCGACCCTGGGAGATGCTGCTGCCATGAGGGCTGATGTCGCCTCCACAGTTGTCTTTCAGCTCAAATTTTAGGCTGAGATTCCTTCAAGGCAACTAGTCATGGAACATTGCTGTGCTGGGCCCTCACTGGGGACCTGGAAGGGGGCAAATGATGGCCCCCCCAACAAAGGCACTTCTACCCAGACACTCTGAGTGTGACCTTATTTGGAAACAGTATCTTTGCAGATGTGATTCAAGATTTGAGATGAGGTCATCCTCGACTGGTGTGGGCCTAAGTCCAGTGACAAGTGTCCTTAGAAGAGAAGAGGACACAGAGAAGCCACATGACGATGGAGGTGGAGATGGAAGGGATGAGGCCACAAGCCAGGGGACACCTGGGGCCCCCGGAAGCTGGGAGAGGCAGGAAGGAGCCTCCCCTGGAGCCTAGACTTCAGACTTCCAATCTCCAGAGCTGGGGGACGACACATCTCTGTGCTGTTATGCCCCCTGGTTTGTGTGCTTTGTTACAGCGGCCCTGGGACACTCCCACTGCCCTGGAGGAGGCAACGAGGGGTCACATATGGCCGGATCCAGGAGCCACAGACCTGGGGGGAGGTGGAGTCTGAGCGGAACAGAGAGATGCTCAGAACAGGAGGTGAGCAGGGTGGGCAGGCGTCACTCACCACTGCCCTGGGCTGTGGGCAGGGAGGGGACACCAGGAGCGCTGCCCTTGGCAGGGGCGTTTGTGGACAGAGAGCAAAGAGGCCTTCGCAGCCACCAACAGATCCTTCAGCACTTGGAGGGCAGGTGGCTGGTTTTTGTTTGTTGTTTGTTTTTAAATCAAAGAATGGCTTTATCTTGTGTTGTCCTCGCAGACACATTGGAACGGACCTGGGGTGATGGGATGAGGAGCCTGGGTGGGTCCATACCCAGGGCTGGGGAGGGGCAGTTTCACGTTTGAAGAGATCTGACAGCGCCAGCCCCTCCCCACGCCCCTCCAGAGGGTGGCACAGTGATCCCCACCCCTGCGGATTGAGCCCCAGGGGCTGGGGGCTCCCGGTCCTTCCGCCACAGCCTCTGCCTGCTCCTTGGCCCTGTCCGCAAAGCCATCTCCCCGAGGCAGCGGGCAAGTGGCTACCAACATGTTCCTCTGTGCAAGTGGAAGGTCGTGCCCTCTTAGCTAACTTAAGCCACCCCCCAACCCTGGCTCCTCTCTGGCCTTCCCCGGGATGGGCCGTGGGTGCGAATGTCACTGGTCGAGGAACACCGTGAGCTTTGAAGACCCCACTCCATGGTGACGCCTCAGCACCGTCCTCACCGCAACATCACACATTCCCAGGTTCTGTGTGCAGGTCGCTGGTGCACACCTGGCCACGGCCCATCTTACAGGGAAGCGAAGCTGGCCCAGAGGGGTCAGCAATTTTCCCAAAGCCACGCAGCCAGCCAGCAGCAGTTAGCATCCGATCCACACTGTCTGGCTTCAGAGCCCGTGTGCGTGCGTCACAGCCGTCCCCACTGACACTTTATTGAAAGACCTGTGACCAATGGCATTTACACACGGGGCCGGCTGTTTACTCTGGAACTGGTGCTGCCAGGCTGTCGGCCGCCGTATCTGGAGGCGGTGCGCAGACAGCAGAAATTCCACCGAGGCCATTCTTCGGGCACCAGGGACCACGCCCGGCCTTTATTTATAGTGCCACCACCTCTGTGCAGGCTGGCATGGCAGGCACGGTGTGAGAGGAGCTGGAGAGAGAAGGCCTAAGGAAGGGTGATTTTTACGTTGTGAGAAGAACAGTCAAAGCTTGCAAGAGGAGCGGAAGGCGATACTCCTCCACACGGAACCGATTGGCTTCTGAAGCCAAGATGGACCCAGCGCACATTTACGGCAAGCACTCGGATCGCCGCGTACAGCATAGATGAGAGCGACAAGCCCTGGGACAGGACGGCTCTGCCACCCACCAGCCCCGCAACTCAGAAGAGCTGCCAACCAGAGACACGGAAACTACGGGAAAGGCTCGACCTCACGGGAAATTCCAGGGCCCAGAGGCCATCGTGTGTTAACCGTGTGCTGTGCTTTCCTCTAGTCTTCTTCCTCGATGCATCTACACATGCACACGCACACACAGGTGCACACGGGTGTGCCGACATATATCTGTGTGCACACCATGTGCACACATAACCGTCCTCACCCTCGCACACACAAACACACACGTGTGCACACACACAAACAACAGAGCACTGGACCTCATCCTTGGGCGGGGACAGATCCCAAAGGGAAGGAGCCCCAGCCAGGCCAAGGGGCTGGCCAGGGCGGCAGGGTGCTCAGAGAGGCGGCCCAGTGGCCTGTGGGGATGGAGGGTCAGTGCTGAGGAGCACTTCGGAGTCCCAGGTGGGTGTTCCCAGCAAGTGATCTAAAGACCCAAGACCAAGACACCGGCACCGTCTGACACCTGCCCCCTCTGTACCCCCAGCACTGGTGTTTCACCCTCAGCCTGGCCGCTGCAGGACAAACAGGTGACCGGTGACAGAAGGGGCCAGACCTCCAGCAGGGTTGAGGAGAGTTAGGAATGGCCACGAACAAACAGAGCACCTCCTATTTGAAATAAAAGCCACAACGAAGCCCCAACAAACAGCTCCAAGTTAGTGGTAGAACGTTACCTGAATGAAAAGCTCTGGATGTGACATAAATATTTAAAGCTCAACCCCAAATCACACACATCACATACATTTAAAGTGGCAAATTGAAAATCCAATCTCAGATGTTAGCCAGGCGACCGCCGGCGGTTACACCCGCACAGGCTGAGTTCAGTGGCGCCACTCTGATCCATCATCCCCGAGGCCTCCTTGGCGGGTCCATCAGGAGACCGCTTCTGACGAGTCTCCAGGACCCACAGCAGCCTGACTGTGGGGTGCATTCCCACCTTCTCTGTGCCAGGCCGTTTCTCAGTCAAGTCAGCTTGCAGATGACAGTGCCTATCCAACCTCTTATTATCATTGTTTATGACGCCCAGAGCTCTGCTCCAAGTACCGAGTTCCTGGTTGGAAGGCCAGGTTCTCTCTCTGGAAGGCTTTTGCCCTTAATAGCAGAGTCAGAAAGAGGAAGGCTGGGCCCTCCAGCCGAAGATGGAGCAGGTGGCATCCGGGACATTTGCTCGGCAGCAGGCGGGGGCCGGATCCTGATCGAGTCCAGGCTGTGCGACACCTGGAATCTCACAGCCATGAGGACGGTCCTGCTTCCACGGTCTTCCAGAGGAAAGTCCCGCGTTTGTACCAAGATTTCACGTGGCCACTTCTAGGCACCAACGTGTGCTCGGCGTGTCCTTCTGTTAGGAAGCGGGGGACAGGGAGGTTCTGCTCCAGGAGTGGACGCACAGACGGTTATGTTGACGCTTGGCTGGGACCCAACGGAGGCCTTGCCGTGTGTGTGCACGAAGATGTAATCTCTCGGCACGGGTCGGCTGCAGAAATGGGTCCTGCACGACAGTGGACCCACGTGAGGCACAAGGGCATTTTCGCCACAGCGGCTGAGTCCAGCTTTCAGACTGGGACCTTCCCCTCTCCTGAGTCCCCAGCTGGCCCACTGCAGATCTTGGACTTGCTAGCCTCCAGAATCACGTGGGCCAAGTTCTTATAATAAATCTTTTTGTATATATGTATATCTCTGTCCCATTGGCTGTGTCCTCTGCAGAGCCCTGCCCAATGCAGCAGCAGCTCTATTCCAACACCTGCTGTGTGCAGGGCCTGCACTGGCATTGGGGTTTGGGGACCCCCAGGACACCGTCCTGTCCATGAGGAGCCACAGCCCCTACCCCTGGGGCAGTTATTTAAGAGCCAGTTGCCAGCTGCCCACGGCTGCCCATCCGAACAGCACAGGCTGTGGAGAGCAGGGGGAGGCAGGAGACAAGCCGCTTGGAGCTGACCCCGCGCTGCCACACAGGCCCGGGGACAGGGCTGCGGGAAAGGGGCATCTGACAGAACCCTGCCACCATCGCCGTTTATGAATACTCCGTGCCGGGCCCTCTCCCGTGCACACACAGACCCACCGAAATCCCCCCATTAAGGGAGGCAGGTCCTTTGCTCCCATGTTAGGGATGGTGACTTTCCCCCCAAGCTGGGGGTTCCCCACAGCCTGTGCTCGACTGCTGCCCCAGGACAAGGGATAAGGTCTCCCGGGTGCCATGTGATCCCCAAACTGAGATGACAGCAGGAAGGAGGCCCCCTGGGGAGTGGAGCCGGCTGCTGCCTCTGCCAAGCCCCCTCCCCCTCAGCCACTGTGGCCGCTGGGGCCTGGGGCACCTGCTCACCGCTTGGCCTAACCCCTCCCTGCTGCTCTGCTCCCTTCATTCCTGTGGGAGAACATCCGAGTCTGGAGAAGCTCTAATGAAGCCTTAGATAACTTTCCTGGCCTGAGAGACGCACAAGCTGAAAACATGTCCGTGTGTTCAAGGAGAGAGAGCAACCCTCCTCCTCCAGCCACACAGCACGAAGCTCTCACAGGGAGCCCACTCTCTGAGGGGAATTTTACCCCATCCCCTGGCCAGTCCCCAGGCAGGCGGGAGGCAGGAGGAGGCGTCTGTGGGGGTCTCTGTCTTACTGCCAGAGGCCCTCGGCCTCGTCCCCCTGGGGAGAGTCACAGCCCTGCAGGATTAGGTGAGAGGGATTAGCGGGAGGATAATGTGTGCCCTTGAGCTCCAGATAGGGGCTCCACACCTGGGCTTCGGTGGGGAGGGGGAGGGTGTGCGTGTGTGCATGCGTGTGTATGCACTTGTGTGTGTGTGCACACGCACACTTTTAGGAAGAGACCACAATTCTCTTCCAACTCCCACACGCTGGCCTGGCCCACCAGCTGCACTTTGAGGCGTCCCCTCTCCTCAAACCTTTCCCCCTCCTCCCCTACCCTCCTCCTCACGAGCCCCAGACAGCTGCACTGTGAGAAGCCAATGGCCCCGTGTGGGTGGCTCCCCATAGCCCAGTCTGTGAGAACTGGGATCCAGTGTCAATAAAGGCCTGAAGCAGCCGTGACACGCACACCCTGTCTCTGCTCACTGACGTCCGCAGTGCTCGCGCACGCAGGGCCTCATGCGTGTGCTCACTTTCCAGTTGGAGGCCATCTGCAAAGCAGGGCAGGTAGGAAGGATGCAGGATTGCCGAGAGTAATACTTTAAGCCTTGAGTGTTGGCCCCTGGTTCTCGGCTGCCTGGCTCCCTGTGGGATAGTCTGGCTGCAGCAGCTCTGGCCGAGCAAAGGCCACATTAGGGGCGCTCATAGTCTCCATCCTGAACGCCACAGGGAGCTTGGAAGCAGGGGAAGAATCACAGGGTTCATTTCTTTTTCCCGTTATGCTCCAACCAGTAGATTCTCACCGCACCTGATGGCTCGGAGGCTGCCAGGCACAGCCCACACCACTGTGACATGTCCCACACCAACACAGCAGCCCCTGCCGGAGCCACTGCACCACTGCTGAGTCGTGGGCCGTCCCCTCCCCTGCCCCACCCTCATGACCCTCGGTCTTTCCCCCCATGGCCCGGGGACTCTCCAGGCAGCTCCTTTCTCTGGCCTCCTACATCCATCCTGCTGTCTCTTCCTCTGAGTGGGTGAGTGGAAGGGGCTTTCACTTCTCGAAGGTGAGACTCAAAGCTATTTATGGGACAGACACCCGGTGGCGGGATCTGGGTGGCCACAGCAGCGCCTGGTACACCCCAATTTGCATACCTGGTGACCACACACAGGTGAGCGGGCAGGAAGCCAGCTGCTTCGCATGGAGGCCAACAATGAAGGATTGTCTCAGAGAGAGCCCGGAAGAGCCCGTCCCTCAGGGAGTGTCCTGCTGTCTCAGTGTGGACGTCCCTGCTCCCACCCTTGCAGTGTGGACGTCCCTGCTCCCACCCTTGCAGTGTGGACGTCCCTGCTCCCACCCTTGCAGTGTGGACGTCCCTGCTCCCGCCCTTGCCTCCTAGGCTCAAGCCCCGGAGTGAGGGGAGGGCAGGAGGAGCTGGAGGGAGGTGTGTACAAGTTTATTCATCTTTCCGACTCCTAACATTTGATCCACAGAGCTGAAAACAAAACAGGCCCCCATGCCTTCCCAGGGCAGGTGCGAGAGCAGGGGAAGGATGCAGAGGAGCTGCCTCGGAGCCAGGCAGGTGCTCCCACCTCAGGCCCTCCTGGGCCTCTCTGGGCCGCAGTTTCCCTACTGTAACTGACGTCACGGAGAAGAGAGAGTGGGTCCAGGCACCACTTGGGGCTCATGAGAAACACAGACTTGCAGAAGGGCCCTCATAGGGTTGGGGGTGCTGGGGGGAGCAAGCTCTGTCCACACGACAGGCCTGCTGGGCACAGGCTGGGCTCAGCCACTTCCACATTGCCTCTTAGGCCTGTGGGTCCAAATATCAGGCCCACGGTGCATGCTGGGAGGTAGACCCCCACAACAAAATGCAAGGACCCCAAGCAAGCCCGGGGTGGGACTGGGTGCCACCCTCTCCGGCTGGGTCGAGGGGTGATGCCCCAGGTACCTCCAAGGCTTCCCAGATAAAACAGCCACCGAGAAAAGGCGGCGCCCTGGGCGAGGGTGCTCCTGTGGAGCTGGCCCACATGGGAGGAGAGGACCTGTTGGAAGCCCCACAGCCCAGGAGCCTGTGACTCTCTGGACACTGGTCAATGGAGCTGGCCAGGCCTTGGTTAGCAAGCCCTGCCCCACCCTTGGTCCTCGTGGGCCTCATCTGGCCACTCTGTGAGTGGTTTTTGCAAAAGACACGTGGTTTGTGAAAGCGTCCACCCACCCCTGGAAATGTGGTCCGAGAGACTAATTCTGTGTAACACTGGTGGGGAGGGGGCTGAGCCGTGGCCACCAAGGGGGAAACAGGGGGCATCTGAGGACAGCAGGCTGTGGGGTGAGCCGGGCCCAGAGCAGGAAGAGTCCCCCTCAGCCTGTGAGGGGACACAAGCTGGGGTCCAGTGAGCTGGCAGCCAGGCCGGTTTCCTCCCCTTCCCTCTCGGCAGGGCCCGGGCTCCACCACGCCACACGAGAGCCGCAGTCACCTGAGGCTTGAGCTGGTGCCTCCCTCCTGCTCCCCAGGGTGGAATCCCGGAAGCCTGTCCTATTACCTGCTGAGTTGGAGACCGGGTCCTACCCTGTGGTCAGCTCTCACACCCACCACGACCATGCCGAAGCCAGACATGCAGCTGAATGTCCAGGGACAAGTGCAGCCTTGACGTTCTGAGGATTATTGTGCTTCCCCTTCCAAAAGCAGCCAAGGAGCTCCTGAGAACAGGAGGCCACGCGGCTTGGGAGGGAATATTTTCGTGGTCTCTGTCCACACCCCGGCTGGATGAAACAACAGAAGCAGCAGGAGTCTGGCCGGGCGAGTCCTCTGGGTTCCCCCCTGGCCAGCTGCCCCAGCCCAGCTCCCTCTCATCCTCAAGCACCAGGCTCTGCTCCGGCTACCTGCCTGTGAGCTACGCGGAGGCCTCAGGGATTCAGACTCGCCACAGTAAGCAGGGATTCGCTCCAGCGCCTGAGTCCACAAAGCTATGAATTGATACTGGCTCAGCAATGCTGACCTGGGAAATGGATTAACGCTCACGGAGACTTCCAGATGGAGGGCACTGTAGAGACGATGCTAAGCTGGTAAGTCAACTTGGATTTCACAATGAGCTGAGGAAACCTTTGGTGTTTGGAAGCCAGACATTGACCTAGAACCCAAACTGCAGTCATGGGTTTGTCAACGCCAGGGTCCATCAAGGCCCCGGGAGACCTACTCTGAGCTGAGTCACCTGCAATTGGGATCCCTAATGAGGATAGAGGGCAGCCCCAAGACCTCATTCACACAACCATCCTGCCGGGCCTCCAGGCACTGGCCACCTTACCGCAGCTCGGGGGAGGCGCTTGATCGGGACCTGCCCAGCATCTGCTTCAGGGGCCACACCTAAGGAACCGCGAATTAGGTCACAGCCACCCAGAACGAAGTAGTTGGGTGAAGAATTTCCAGGTAGCATCTGCCTGCCCTGCCCAACAGGAGAGCAGGACAGGTCCCGATGCTGGGAGCTCAGGAGTGCGGGGGTCCAACGGAGGCCCCTTCCTCCCTCCCTCCAGCAGCACCTGGGAAAGCCGGGCGGTGCAGGCTCGCTCCCCAACAGGCATCCTCCCTGCATCCCACGGACACTGACCACCCCCCCAAAGGCTCTTGTCCCCTTAGCCACAGGCCCACCTTTTGGGACACTGCTCTGTGTCAGGCCTGGTTCTCCTGGGTCGAATTCTCCCCCCTGAGCTGTGAAATGTCCGGAGTCACACAAACCTGGATTCAGACCTCCCCACCTCGAACTAGCCTTGTGACCTCACAAGAACTCATGCTGCTCTTGTGAGGATTAAATGAAATAATAGCGCTCAAAGCACTTGGGCAGGGCCTGGCACATGCCAAGTAGTCAGTAAACAGCTCCTGTTGTCATTATTATGATTGCTATTGTTAGATTCATATACGGAGCCGGTAAAACCAGGTGCCCGCCCAGCACAGCATGAAAACTTCATAGCACCACCACGCTTGCGGCTCACGGTTCCCAGCTGGGCTCCCCACAGCCAGTTCCTGATTAGACAGGAAACGAAAGTTCCGGAGAGCAGAGTGAGGAGCAGGGACGGGGAAGCTGGTTCCCTCCTGTGGAAAACTGCCGCGGGTCTTAGCGTGTCCGGCAGACACAGGTCCCACTGCCGAGTCTGCCGGCAGCATGCGGGGGCACTGACCCGCACTGCCCCAGCCGGCTTCTCCCCACCCGGTTCCACCCGGCAGACGCTCGCTCCGCGGAGGTGGAAGTCCCAGCGTCTGCCTCGGGTTCCCGGGTTTCCCGGCCCGGGGCCAAGTGTGCCCACCGGGCGCCGAGGGGGGGCCCGCACCCTCGTTACCATCCTCCCCCGCCCTCTGCCTGCACCCCGGGGCCCCCGAGGCCCCAGCCAAGGCTCTGTGCCGGGCGTGGGAACCTCGCGTGGCGGGACGGGGACAGGGGCAAGGCCGGCATCTCCGCGGCTGGGGACCAGCCCCGCGCGCTCGCCCGGTAGCCCGGCCCGCGCGGGTAGCTCCGCCCGCGCTCCCCTCCCGGAGGTGCCCGGAGCGCGGCTGAGGCGAACGAAGCGCCACCGCCCACGAGAAACTTCAGTGCTGACGATTTTCTCCTTGACTCAGCACAGCTGCGTACGCCGGAGGTGGGGGGTCCTCCGCAACTCTGCAGCTCCGGGAGGCTCCTCTGTCCCTGGCCCGACCCACGTGACCTGCGCCTGCGTGCGCGGCCGGCCACCTGCTCGCTACCTGCTCTGGCCGCTCCCTCCATCCCCGCCTGAGTCCCAACCACCACTCATCCCCTTCCCCCTGCGCCCGCCTGCTCGGAGGCTTCCTGCCTGGAGAGCTGGCAGCTAGATGGGACGCACTTGGCATCCGATTCCCCGGAGGCAGCCGGGCAGTGGGGCGCCTGTCCGCGCTCGGTCCCGCCCTCCCGCCGGAGGACCGCTCTGGGCGCACTGCCGGGGCCCGGCTCGGCATCCCGCCCGGCATCCTCCCCCACCCCCGCGCCAGCGCCGGCGCCACCTTGATCCTGCTGGCCCCTCGCCCAACGTCCGCGGGTACCTGCTGCGCTCCTGACGTCAGCAGGTCGGGCCCGGCGAACCTGGGCGGCGCCCCCAGGAAGGCGCCCCGACCCTCCGCGGCCCGCGCTCGGGGGAGCACTCACCGTCCGAGCGCCGTGCTGCCGCGCTGCGCACCACGCTCTGGCGGCCGCTCGCAGCCCACTCCGGCTTCATTCATCCGCTCCCGGCCCGCCCCTGGCGCAGACGGGAGGCCGTCTGGCCTCACCTGCGCCAGCCAATGGCTGCGCCGAGCGGGCGGAGCCCGGCCCCTCCGAGCTCCCGGGCCCGCCCACTAAAGTGACAGCTGCGGGAGCGCGCTGCGAGGGGGGACGGGGGGGGGACGGGGGCGGGCGGGGCTGCAGGGCGAGGGGCGGGGCCCGGGGAGGAGCTGAGAGGAAGGGGCCTGAGACTGGAGAGAGTGAGGGGTGCCAGCAGAGAGACTGGGGCCTGGGGCCACGACGCCTTTCCACCCCGCAGCTCGCCATCGCCTAGGAGCCGAGCGCGCCCTCGGAGCCCGGCGCGGGGCCGCGCGCCTTCCACTGACTAATCGCTCCCCAACCCCGAGAGACCAGCATCCCCAAGCTACAGGCCGGGAAACCGAGAGCCGAGCGGTGAAGTCGGCTCCCCAGGCCACGCGGCGACTCAGTTTCGAACTGACTCAGACTTCCAACCCAAGGGTGTGGGACCGAGGCCGTGGGAGAGGACATGGGAGGAAGTGAAGTTTCCCGCCCTAACCTCCGGAAAGGCCACCAGTGACCGGGTGGGGGCCGGGGTGGAGGCGCGGCGGTGCCGCGGGAGGGGCAGGAGAGTGGCGGCCCCGCCAAGCTCACTGCAGGCCTTGGTCTGGCCCCTAGATCCAGCCTGGGATGCCCCACCTGTGTGCGCCTCTTCGGGTGCGCCCCCGACGCCCTTGGGAGTTGCGGGGGGCGGCCGTGTGGGGATGTGCCCTGGGAGCATGGTGAGGGGGACGCACCTCTCCTGGGGGAATCCAGTGTTTCCCGCCTGTTGCCTTTTCGGTAAAATGATCCTCTTTTTGACGTCAGCACTGATGTCAGGCAGGAGGGGGTACCAGACCCATCACCATCAACAGGAGGTCCTATTTGAATTCGTGCCAGTATTTCCTGCTCTGTGACCTTGAACATATTGCTTATTCTCTCTGAGCCTCAGCATCCTCATCCGTAGAACCCAGGGGACGATAGCACTTCCTCAAAGGGCCATTGAAAACATTAAATAGAATGAAACAGGGATGAGGTTGCCCCAGATAAGGGTTCATAGGGTCACGAAGTTAACGTATTAACAGCTGATCACAATAACACTCCACAATTTTTTTCCTTTTTCGTTTCCGTAAAATGGATTTATTTTAAAAGAAGTGTACAGAAGTCACCCGTGAGTGTGTTTGAAGCCTAAGACAAGTTAGGCAAGGGAGAAATGACTGAAACTGACTTCAGGCTGATAACCCATGGTACCACAGAGGAGGTGTGGGGGGGCTGGCCTCTTCCTGTGGGGGTGGGGGAGGGGGGAGAGGCACAGCCAGAGGAGGTGCAGGGGCTCATGGGAGAATGCCCACAGGGCGCAGTTATTTATGAAATGCTCTTCCTTCAGAGGGAGAGGCTTGTGCCCACTTGTCTGGTCCTGGGAGTCCCTGGTGATGTCCTGGGCCTCTAGGCTGTCTCCATGCGAGCCTCCACTCTCGGAAGCTGGGGTGAGGTCCAGCTGCTCCTGGAATATTGGCCTCTGTTCCTGGACTCTCCCAACAAACACTAACTGTTGTTCCTGGAGGGAGAAGTTCCCTCCAAGAGGATGAGGAACTGCAGGGGGAACCTGGAAGAGGAGGCTGCCAAGAGCAGATGGGATCCGGCTCTGCGAAGACTCCCCATGAGGACAGGGCATCAAGCTGCTCTGCGGACCTGGCCTCAGTGAGGAACCTGCTGGGAGCAGCATTTTCCCGTGGAGCTGACTCGAGATGCCTTTGGTAGGTGGTGAGCTCCCCATCATGGGGGGGCATGTGAGCAGAGCTAGCCAACCTTCTGATGCGGATGTTGCGAAAGCATTTCAAATGTCGGAAGCAGGATTGGACTTGTTTCCAGATTTCATTTTGGATTATATTCCTTGAAACCATTATTTACACAATGTTTTTCCTTTGAACAATGCATGTATTTTACTAAAAGGGTACGTTTATTTAAAAAAACGGAAATCCCTGTCATTACCGTAGAGAGGTAAAATAAATGAAAATAGATTAAAAAAACAGAAAGCAGTATTAAATTCTAGCCAAATAAGGCTGTCTGCTGAGGGTTGTTAGCCTCAGACCTGCTCCCTCCTGGTTTGCAAAAGGACGTTGGCTGGTGTCAGACACTCACGGAGACTTTCTCCTGGGTGTGATCAGCTCCGTGGGGTGAGAAGGAAGGAGAGAACCCAGCTCTCACTGTGGCTCACTGCTGTTGGCAGTCCTGTCTAGGCACTGGCCCTTCCGCCACATGCCACAGGGCCCTGGTCCACCTTGGGCAAACACTGGCCCCCAAGGCTGGGCTCATGGTCCTTCCCTGTCGGCACCAGCAAACTGACCGTCGTGTTGGACGGTTTCCCCACCAGGGGTCCACAGACATGATTTGAAAGGTAAATTGGAAGCAAACATTTGAGGCATATTAATGCAGAATGCAGGCCTGCCATCCTTAAAGTCCCCCCACCGGCCCACCATGCCCAGGTGCCTTGAGAGGCCCCTGGGAGCACCTGTGTGCCCTGAGACCACACCCTGTGCAGCCTGCCCGCACGGCCGTGCCCTGGGGTGGGAAGGGGGACCAGAGAGCTGGCCCAGACTCCAGGCTGCCGTCAGCTCTATCCTTGTCCTCCTCCCCTCGGAGGAATTAGGAGGGGCAAGGAGGAGGCCTGAGAGGTCACCCACAGAGCACAGCAGCCTCTGAGAACAAGGGCAGCCTGATAAAGTGCCCTGGAACATTCCGAACTCAATAAGTTCTATCCCGGCGGGGTTCTGTCTAGAGAGAAAATAATTAAAAGGAAAAGAAGGAAAGAACCCAAGTCCCTCCCCCTCATCCCCCGACCCCCCACCGTGGTCCTGCGGGGGACGCACTGCTGAGAGTTGGGGCATCTCCAGCAGGCGCGGAACAGCCGCTGTACATGTCTGTGGTCAGTCACTGCCCTCTGACATCATCTTTGGAGGCTTCCCAGAGAACTGAAATGTGCAAGCTGGTACCAACACAGCCCTCTCTCCCGGAACTTCAGCTGGCTTTACCGACATCTCGCCTTGGGGGAAGTGTGTCTCCTCCCAAGATCAGAAGAGAAGTGGAGAGAGAGAAACTTTCTCCAGGTCCTGGGACAGGTTAATGGCCAAACCAGAAGCACCCCCTGATCCTCGAAGCCCCTGTCTGGGGTTCTGGCCTGGAAAACGGGACACGGGGCATGGTATCCAAAAGGGACCGGCTCAGCTAGGAATGATTTATTTGAAGAATGCTTAAAATCCTATGTTACTGTGGTGTTTTGTGGTCATTTCTATTTTGATGAGTTTTGCATATATGATTGCAAAATGATTCGTTGAATCATTTGAAACTGCCAATGTTCTTCCCTTCTTGATCTCCCAAGGAGGCCATTTCACCCTAATGACAATCGACACCAAGTCTTGGAAATGATGAAGACACATTGGGAGCAAAGTCGAGGCTGTGACCATGCAGTGGAGGTTCAGGAGAAAGTTTTAAAAAAATACCTAAGGTTATGATTTGACTGTTTTGCATGAAGAAAGAGGATTTTGCTGAAGGTTAAGGGGATCTATCAGGCTCAAGGCAAAACAGTTTCTCATCCTCAGTTACAGAGTACAGGTGTGTGAGCTCTCTCGCTCTATTAGACGCTATGTTCAGGAAAGGTGCAGTCCAGGTGTGGGCTGACAGCTGGTACATGGCTTACAAAGAAGAGAGGCATGAGGTCAGAGTGGTCCCAGGAAGAGACTCAGCCTGAAGTCATCCAAACTTCCCAGAAGGCAAAGCTTCATGGCGGGATTAAGAGTGTCAGGGGAGGGGAGGGCGTGGACCACCGGGAGGGTCTTTGTTAGCATGAGTCCACGAATGGTAAAAAGCATCTTCTGTCCTCAAATTCATAATTCCACCCTAGGGAGGGAAAGCCCCTTTGGAGCAGAGTATGGCCAGGGGCCCTTGGGGCCCTCCGCGGCCACTTGCTGACCTTTGCCTGGGGCACTTGATTAGCTTCCCTGGGCCTTGGTTTCCCACCCTTCTCACAGTGCTTGGTGTCGTGCTGGGCATGCACACGCAGAAGCCCTCCGTGCGAGCTGTCGTGGTCGTTAGCAGCCACTCCGTGTTCCAGCTGCTGCTTTGCTCACCTGACGTGAATTGAGATGGTGGCCTTGCTGGGTTGGGACCCTGGCCAGCTCTGCACAAGTGCCTGCTGACTGGTCTGTGTGACAGCAACCTGGCAAGTTGTGAGGAGCCGTCTCTGGGCCACAAACATCCCCACTGTTCCTCCCTCTGTATCTCCCGCAGCAAAGTGACTCTCAGGAGATGGAGTTTCAATTCCATCTTTGTCTTTTTCAGAGTATCTGCCACCTTTAAAAGCAGTGCTGGGGAATCTGATTCCATTGCCCAGGTCCCAGGCATTCTTCCAAAGCGCTGGCGGACCAGGGAGATTCTTCCTGGGGTTACAGATGCACCGATTCCCACAGGAATGATGACGTGCTGGCTGCCCTTCTCGGGGCGGCGATGGGAGCTCTGGGCCCAGGAGAACAGAGACCCTCATTCACCAGCATTTGGGTCTGGCTTGTTCTACCGGTGACAGCTCAGGCTTCTGCGTCTGGGCAGCAGAAGCAGTATCATGTTCTCGTTAGAAGCCACCAGCTCACTGGTCCTTGCTCAGAGATCCTAGAGTTAGAGATTAGGTTTCGGGTAGAAAAAGATGGAGTCTGGAGTTCTCTGTCTAGCCAGACAGCTCCGAGTTCTGAGAACACAATTTGAGGGCACCTGGGGCACCCTAGGTTCCGGAAAGGCAGACTCTGTGGGGGTGGCTCTGTGGCACAGGCATTGCGGGAGCTGCAGGGAGAGCTGAGCCAGACTCCCAGCGCCCGCTGAGCCCAGCCCTGGTCCAGACCCGTGGCGGCAGCCGCCCGGCATTTCCCTATGAGGATCATTTGAATTTAACTGTGGATCCACTTGTGCGGTCCTTCTGCACTCGCTTCTATAAAGAGGCAAATGTCTTTGCCAGCTAGAGGGCATCCGGAACTGCCCCGGCCTGCCTGGCGCCTGCCCCGCCTGTCTGGGAGTGGAGTAGGGTCAGAAGGCCCGTTTGGCGGAGACCTCACATTCCAGCGGGACTTCACAGCAGGTGAGTGGTTACGTCAGTTTCAAACACAACTGTGTGTGCAGCCATGGGACCTACGGGCAAGGGGCCGGCAAGCCTTCCGCCTGGCTCTGCCATCCAGCCCACCCGCCTGTGATGCACAGTGCTGTCTGTAAGCCCTGTAACTGCCTTCTGACTAGCAACATTACGTTGCATGGGGGTGTTTTTGTATTAAAAACGTTACACGCAAGCATTCAAATTATCGACACTTATTTGCAGCCCTGCTTGGGCACTTCTTTGTGTTCTATTTTCTTGGGAACCTCAGCAAAGTGAGGGGGTCACCTTTCCCTGCTGCCAAGGCCCTGCCTTCAGCATCTTCACCCCCAAGCAGCCACCTCCCCAGGAGCCAAGTGTCCTGGCTGCTGCTCGTGACAATTAACAAAAAGGAGCAAAAGTTCCCAGGAAGGGACAGACCTGGATGCAGAGAGACAGGCGGCCTCTGCTTCTCCCACGGAGCCAGTGTGGTCTGTCCTGCACTCGGCCTCTGATTCCCTGGGCCCCTCTGGCCCTGTGCCTCCCTTGGTCAGTGTCCTTGTCCTGTGTCTCCCTCTGGCCTGGGGCTGGAGCTCACCCTCCCATCCCCCCCAACCCGGGGCCTGGCTCTTGGCTCCCTTCCAGGCCTGCCCTGCTGGCCTCACCTTCCAGTGGCTCCACCCACCCTCTCTGCTACAGCCAGGACCCTCCTTGCACCACAAACACCTGTGGGTCATCCCCCCCTACCCCCACCATGCCTATGCACTTGCAGTGTTCTTGAAAATGTCCTCCTTTGCTGACTATGCAAATCTCCATCCTGCCTCCTCCAGGAAGTCCTCCAGAACCATGTCTCCTCTCTTTCCTCTCCTCCACCCCTGGAAGCTGAATAGCTGGGCTCTGGGGCTCTTCACCATTTCATGGGTGTAGGCTTTACCGTGGCTCCTGCCAGGGTCATGCTCCCTGGGAGAACCTTCAAGAAGCTGATCATCCAGCGTCTGACACCCAGGCCCCGCTGAGACAATGGGGGTGAGGAGGAGGGGATGCACCCTCATGAGACATGATCACAAGGGGCTGCCTCAGTTTCCCCAGCCCTGGGAGACGTCCTGGGCATCCACAGCCTGGAGCCGGCCCCCAGTGTCCCCTCCGCTCAGAATGGCCTTATCATGGTCCCAGAACTGCTACCTGGGACGGCCCTTTCCTGCCGACCATGCTCACTGAGTCACCAGGACACGGACCTGGCTGAGCCAGGTCCATCAGTGGCCTGAGCCCTTGGTCCATTTCCTCCCCCACCCATGACATTTTCAACCATCAGAGGGGCAACTGTGGCCAGGCATCCTGGACAGCCTCGCTCCACCCCGGCTGACCAGCTGCAGGGAGTTGAGAGCCCCTCTGGGGTAATTTGCCAGCCACCTGCCCTCCTGGAAAATGAGGGACAAATTCCCAACTGGGAAACCAACCTCTAGGGGCTTCTGACTCAGGGAAGGAGCTGAGACAAGGCGGCGGCCGGCTCCATCTGGCAGTGCTCAATAAGCGCTGGGAGATGGGTGGGAGGGCAGGCCACATCTGAGAGGGCTCTGCAGCCGCCCACTAGAATCAGTGGGTGCTGTGGATGAAGGGCAGAGGGCCTGCAAACACACTGCTGGGCCTGTCCTCAGAGGGACCACTGAGTCTGGAGGACAAGAGGAGCTTATAGGGCATGCATGGGGAACGCAAGCACAGCAGGCAGAGCGGAGACCCCGATGGAGGTCCCTGGGCCCAGGGTGAACCTCGAGGGACCAGCTGAGACTTTGGGACTTTGCCCGAGGTTGTGTGTGTCCCTGAAGAGCCTTGCTTTGGGGCAGAGTGACCAGCCTGGCCCTCTCCAAGCTCCCTGGCTTCTTACAGAGAGCTCCTGGCTGAGGCCACTGCAAGTCCCCTGGGAGAGGTCAGGAGAGAGCCCAGGGGCACACAAGAGGGGTGCCCTCTGGTCCTGAGAGTCCTTCCTGAGAAGTGCCTGCTATCCGCAGGGCCCGGGAACTGTGGCAGCCACCAGGACCCTGTCCAGCTCCAGCCGACCTGCTCTGACCCAAATGTGCCGGTCCAGTGGGCCGGGCATGCTCCGGCGAGTTCTTAGAGAGGGTGAATGACAGCATCTAAACTCACTTGGTGGTGAGAAAATCTTCAAAACTCTCTGTGATGACGTGGCCAGGAGGAACTGGGCACTTTCCCATGTAGGAGAATTTTCGTGTTCCCACCCCAGGGTAGAAATGCAATTTTCTGGCTTGCTGAGAGGCCTGAATGTTCTATTCAATCCCAGGAATATGGAGACCCCGAGGGGACTGGAAGAGTCAGCTCAATTTCCGGGTCCCAGATGGTGTTCCATCGCAGGAAGTGGGGTGACTTCCTGGGGCCCAAGGGTGCCAGCCGGCCTCCTCAGCAAGGACTCCAGAGATGCCCCTGCCTAGCTCTCCCACCCCCTCCCCTGGCAGTACCCCCTCCTGCCTGGACTGGGCCAGGCCTGCACCCCTCTCTGCTGTCCACTGCTCCGTTCCCTCAGAAATGCTTCCCACAAACCCTTCCAGATGCTCCTGGAGGGCCAGTGGACCCGCTGAGGTCACCTCCGAACCTGGGCACCCTGGTGTCTGGGGCCAGGCCCCCACATCCTCCTCCTGTGCAGACCCTGCCTCTGTCTCTTAGGATGAAGCCGCACCCCCACCCCTTCCCTTCCCTGAGCTGATCCTGCTCCCGGCAGCTCCATCCATCCCTGGGACCCCCAAACACTATTCACCCAGCTTCATCTGGCGGAGACCCACCCTCCACCCTCTTCCGCTGATCCGCGGGGCCCCAGCTTTCCTCTTTCCCAGGAGAGCAGCCACGTCCTGGGAACTTGCACCCCTTGCCCTTCAAGGCCTCAGACACCCTGTGTCCTTCTCTGCTGTCTCTCTGTCCCCTCAGCCTTTGAGGCAGGCATTGCTGGGACCCAGGCTAGCTTTTCTCTGTCCACACGTCCCAAACCCATGTCTGCGCTGGGTGTCCTCCAAGTTCCACCCTTAGAGCCCCCTGACTTCCTGCACGTGTCCCTGTGAGGTGTCCATGTAGTCCCTCAAGCTGTCCCCCAGACCTCCATCACGGCCCAGGGCCTCCTCCTCGGACCGACCTGCACCCTCCCGCTGTCCCCGTCTTCCTCAGTGACAGCTCAGGAGAGAACACTGAAGTTGCCGATCTCCCCCTCTGCCCACATCCCATCCTTCCCAAACATTTCTGGAGTCATTCACTTCTCCCGTTCTCCTCTCTCCACTGTCCCTCCGAGGCTCACATTCCTGTCGCCTCTGCCTGCCGCTGTCCCCAGTGGTCCCCGGGCCGGATCTGTGTGTATTTGTGTGGTGCCTGCCACACCCCCCAGATGTCAGCTCCAGGGGGCTGTGCCGGGCGCCAGTGCAGGCACCCCCCTTGTGCACCTTCAGCGTTTCAGAAAGAATTATCGACCAGCCGGGCGACCACCCAGAGGTTGCTCTTTTGCACGTGGTCCTCACCTCGTTCATTGTCACGTCCATGCCCCTCCCCAGTGTCCCCCGCCAGGGTTCCCTGGAGACCCCAGAGCCCTCGGCCAGGACACCCCACGCCCCTCCTCAGGTCCAACCCTGTATTCTCTCTCCCTGTATTCTCTTCTCCCCTGTCTGTGACATCATCTCTCTGTCTCTGTCTCACTCTCTCTCTCTTTCTCATTTGTCTCTCTCTCTGTCTCCTCCTTTTGTCCCAGGAGTTTTATTTATGGCAAAAGCAACGTTATAACAGTGTTGAAGGAAATTTTTAAGGAGGAAAATTCGCTCCTGGCTCCATGGCACAAACACAGCGCCTGCTTTCCTGTTTTTCACGTTTCTCCCCCGTCTTGGCACGACGTCCGCGTTCACCACGCACAGCTTGAGAGATGAACTCTCCCCAGCACTCTGCGCCCACGTTGTCCATGTTGCCACACCCTCATCACCAGGGTCGTCACCATCCTCACGCTGACAGCCACGCCCCATCGTGGACACGGGCTGGGTGCCGTGTTCCGGGGCTGGTCAGCGCGGACAGAGTACGTGCTCACACCCCGCTTTGCTCCTTGTGATCTGGGGAGAGGTTTCAGAGGTCCTGGAAGGAGCTGGCACGGGTGACAACAGCAGGGACTGGTTGTGGGTTACCTGCCACAGCCTTCAGGGGACTAATCTGCACGGCTTATTAAAACTCGGACTGCATGTCACCCCTGATGCAGCACACTGCACCCTGCCTGGTCCTCGCTCGGGGAGCAGAGGGTACATCACGGGAGACCTGCACGGTAGCACCCTGCAGCCATTAACTCGGAGCTCGGGCTTTGTTCCAGAAGGAGGCGCATGTGTGCTGTGCTGATGCCTCAAAGATCGAGGGGCCCAGCAGCTGCGCCCTGCAGCGTGGCACCTGTTTTAGCATAAGGTGGGCCCCATTGTCGGCCCTGGGAGAGGGCAGTGCTGGCTTTTCCTAGACACCCCTAACTTGGCCCACTGCGCGGGTATTCTTTTGTCCTAAGAAATCCACTGGGGTGCAGGGCTGGGTATGTAGAGGGAGCCCAGGCACCCCAGAAGCCAAGGGCCCCCAGCTTAGCACTCCAGAAGCACCAGGAGGAGGGGACTTTTCCATGAACAGCTGAGTCAGGAGGGCATCCAGCCTGGGCCCAGGACTCCACGTTTCTGAGGACGGGCTCCCATCCTAAGGCAGGGGATATTTCTCCACTGTGGCACCAGCTCCCAGGGTGGCCTCTTGCACCAAGCAATTACCACCACCATCACCTCCCATGCACGTCTCTGTCCTGAGCCAGGCCCAGCCTCAGGCGCTGGGCATCTCCCAGAGTCGTCCAGTCAACACGCCACACACTGAGGGAAGGGGGGCTCAGCTGCATCCTTCAGGCCCTTTCTCCTCAAACCCACAGCTGCTCTCTCCAACTCCTCCCTCCTCCTCCTTCCCTCCTTCCCTCCCTCTGTCTCTCCCTCCTTCTTCCCTCGGTCCTCCCTTCCCTCCCTCCTCCTTCTCCCTCTTCTCTTTCTCCCTCCCTCTCCACTTGCCCAGTGGTGTCACTATCCAATGTGTTACTTGGGCTGTGCCCCAGGTATGATCTTGCCCCCTCCCCCCCGCCCTCACCCTGTCCTAGTTCAGGAGTCCCCATCTCCTACGACCACGGCCTCCAACGTGTTCCTGCCGTGTCCCCAGCTCCAAGCCAGGCTCCACTTACGCCCCCTTTACATCCGCAGGAGGATGCTCCCTCCCCTCCCCAAATCCCAGGCCTGGAACCCCAGAGCAGGTGTCCCCACCCTACCCCATCCCCTGTAGGAGGCCCTGGCAGATTCTGGATGGGTGGAGGTGCCACTCCCGGGAGAAGGGGCTGCCCCAGGCGGGCATGGCCGGCCAAGCCAAATGACACAGAGAATGTCTCAGGGGGAGAATCTAGCGGATATGCTGGGAGCTGCAGCTCTCAGGCTGGGAGACTACGGGGGCTGACACCTGCCCACCAGGGGTCCTAGCCCCCACCTGGACACCCTCCTCGGCAGCTATTCACAGAGAAGTCCCCTTCCTCCGGCTGCTTCAGGTGAGCTGGGAGCCAGCCCTTCACCTGGAAGCCCCGCCCCTGCCAAGGTGCAATCCGGGTTTGCCCTCTGCCTCCTGCCCTTTCTGGAAGTTCTTTCCGTGCCAGCAGGTGACGTGGGAGCCTGGCTCCTGTGAGGGCCGGAGCCGCTCTGGGAGGCTCGATCTTAGCTAGGACTTCATTTTCCAGGGCATTATGTCAGCACACCACGCCCTCCTCTACCCTCTGGTGGCTTCTTGAAAGTACACCTGCTGGTGGGAATGTAAAATGGTGCAGCCACCATGGAAAACAATCTGTCGATTCCTCAGAAAACTAACAACAGAATTCCCATATGATTTGACAATCCCACTTCTGGGTGTACCCCCAAGAGAATGGAATGCAGGGACTTGAAAAGATATTTGCACATCCGTGTTCATAGCAGCAAATTCACAACAGCCAAGAGATAGAAGCCACTCAAGTGTCAGTGGATGGTGGATAAACAAAACACACACATCCACACAGTGGGATATCATTCAGGCTTAAGGAGCTGGCGTAGGGCAGTTGTGCTGGGCGGGGCTCCTGACGGCAGGCTTCACACTTGGCTGAGCAGGGTGGGGGCTGCCCGGCCTGGATAACTCAACTTCTAGTGACAAGTGACTCACAGCCAGTTGCCTCAGATTAGGGAAATGGAAAAACCTCAGCAGTGCTGATAAATATTTTCCTCGTAACCTTCATTAATTATGTCTCTACATGGCCTGGGGGTGGTAATTTCCTCCTGCCCAGGACTCGCTCACAGTGACAGAAGCACTGTCTGGGCGTGTCTCTGCCTCCTGGATCCTACTTCTAGGGAGATGCTCCCTTGCTTTGCTGGGAAACTATGATGATGGTGACAATGAAGGTGATGGTGGTGATGGTGATGACGGTGATAGCAATGCTAGTGACGATGGTGACGGTGATGGTGAAGATGGTGATGGTGATGGTGATGATGGTGATGGTGATGGTGATGATGGTGATGGTGATGATGGTGATGGTGATGGTGATAATGGTGACGATGATGATGGTGATGGTGACGGTGATGATGAAGATGAAGACGATGATGTATGGAGGTCTCCCTTATGCCAGCCCTCCTCCCACCACATGGTAAAGAGCTTGAACTTTATCCTGTTCAACTTTAGCTTGAACAATGGAGAGCCACTGAAACGTTGTGACTGCGTTGTGACACGATTTGAAGTGTGTTCTTAGGAGATGTCACAGCATGGAGTCAAACTGGTAGGGGCAGGGGACCAGAATGGATGCAGGGAGATCAGGCAAGAGGCAGTGGGGGCAGGAGGGATGAAGAGAAGGCCGAGGATTCGATAGCTGTTTTGGAGGTAGGGCCCAGGACTCCCTCTTGGAGCAAACGTCGGGGGTGAAGGAGAGAGGGTCATCCATGAGATGAAGAGGACGGGGGCAGAGCAGAGCTGGGAGGAAGTCAAAGTTTCCAAGTTAGGTAGATCTTAGATATCTGCTGGATACCCAGAGGGGACAGTGGGTCAGCAGCTGGACATCCAGCTCTGGGTTTCAGGGACAGTCAAGCCTGGAGGTGAGAAATGGGATGTCATCTGTGGCAATTAGGTCGCATATATCTGGGACCAAGGGCCCTCTGGGTGGGAGGAGACTGGGAAGGAGCCGCCAATGGAGGAGAGGGTGGCCTGGACGTGAGGGAGGGGAGGGAGCATCAGCGTATTCCCAGTGATCCTGGCAGCTGCCAGCAGCTCCCAAGAAGCCAGGCCAAGGCTGTTGACCCCTCCCCAGGTGTCCTTCTACCCGGGAAGGTTAAGCTAGAGGTCAACTCGTGCCCAGAGTCAGGAGGAAGTCCCTGGGTCCCACCATCTGGAGAGGATCCTGGAAGGACAGCCTGGCCCGGGCACCAGGGTGACCCAGCAGGAGCAGCCCGAGTGGACAGAGGGCATCCTCCCGCCATGCGCCAGGACTGAGGGCTGGGGGCTGGCTGGAGTCTGGGAGCAGGCTGCATGGCACTGGCAGGCAGATCCCTTAGGAAGGTGCCTAAAGGCCAAACCACAAAGGTCCTGGTCCTTGCTTTTCAGGAGGCCATGGGCAAGTCACAAGCCTCCTCAGAGACTCAGTTTCCCCACTTATAAAGTGACAGAACTGAACTCTTATGCAGAACCCCGGTCAATAAGACAGATCCAAGCAGAGCTGGTGTGGAGGATGCAGGGATGGGGGCTTTGCCTCCCCTGCCCCCGCACCCCCTGTTCTGAGGCCTCGGCGGGCCCTGAGGAGGGAAGGTGCCGGGAAGGGAAGGGCGCCCAGAATGGGCCAGGCTGCAGGGGAGGTCGGGGCCACCCTGCTGGTCACTGTGTCACCCTTTGTCACCGCTGCTCTCCCTGGGCTCCTCACTGTGACTGAGCCCCGGGAAGCCATTTCTGAGCAGCCCCACACATCCCACACTCGGCTCAGGCGCTTCTTACGCAAAGCCCCCCCAAGCTCCTGGCAGGCTGGGGGAGGGACACCTGGGCGTGGGTGGGTGGTGTGGGCCTGCCAGGCCACTGCTGCGTACATGCTTCTAGCAGCTGTAGTTGCACTGAGGGTGCTCCCACTTCACGGAGGCTCGTTTTCCTCGTCAATTCCGACTTCCAGCTTCACATCGGTGTCTCACCTCCTCATGGCAGAGCAGCAATCCCCCCACCCCCAACGCCTCCTGGCACTGCTTTCCGGAGCTGACCACACCCCGGCAGGACCAGGCCCAACCAGGAAATTGCATTTCAGCAGCTGTTGTCCTGGGCACAGCAGTGGCGGGTGGGCAGAGGGTGGCCGGCCCAGGACCAGCTTTTCGTTGTCTCCCGCCCAGGACCAGCTTTTCGTTGTCTCCCGCCCAGGACCAGCTTTTCGTTGTCTCCCGCCCAGGACCAGCTTTTCGTTGTCTCTTTGTCTTGGTTGGGGCAACATTAACTTCTAAGCTGAAGGAGGAAAAGCAGCGAGACTTGCATGGTGCGTGGTGGACGGAGTTCCTAGGACGCGCCCACCAAGGAACATGCGGGCCAGTCCCAGTCGCTGCCCCTCGGGGTCGGGGCTCAGCCTGCTCTCACTCCCCATCCCCACAATGGCCTGGCTCTGCTTACCATGCAGAGCCGTGGGTTCCCAAAGCGCTCTTTCTAAGTGTCTGCTCTACACCACAGGCTGTTACCTGGGAGTGGGGAGATGGTTTGTAATGAAAGTAGGTCATAATATACGGATTTGCATTTAAATCTTTACCCGTATCTCTGGGGAGGAGAGCAAAGGCTGGGCCTCTGCACGGGTGATTCTGGAAGCATGTACCTGGGCACTGCTGACGTGTGTGGACTCCATGGGACTCTATTCAGACCACTTATAACGTTAAGTGGCTGGCAGGGATGCAGGGACGGGGTGACATGGGGACAAGGGGATGTGGGGACACGGTCTGCACTGTTCCTACTGTTGGTGGAGACTCGGGCCTGGAGACAGTCAGGGCACCTCCCTGCAGGAGGCAGGAGGATGCGCTGTTCTTCTCTCTGGACCAGAGGTCTGGCTGGGTCCTTGCCCCAAGTTCCGGAATCATCTGCTCTCTCTGGTGAAACTGGCAGGAGTGTGGTTTGGATGGCATTTCCTTTTTTTGATAGTGACATATTTAGATAACAATAAAGAAATTTCCTTAAAAATATCCAAATACTGAATTGCCTGGAAAGTTCTTAGAAGAAGGGGCTCAGTTAGCTGCGCTTCTGGAGCTGCGCCAGTTCTGAGGTGGGTCCGCAACACAGACCCAGTCGTGCCGTCGTAACGAGCAGGCCTAGGCCCAGGCCCAAGGTCCCAGGGGCTCTGTCCCGGGCAGGCCCCCGTGGGTGCCGTGCAGAGGCTGAGGTGCAGCTGCCAGGTCAGGGGAAGAGGAGCAGGCGCGCTGGGTCCTGAGGGCTCCCACCCGAACGTGGGACTTGCTTCCCGTCACTTTCCACGTGGGGCCTCCTACCCCCGGGGCGGGGGACCCCCTGCCATTGTTCTGAGGGTGGAGAAGGACTACAGGATGGAGGTTCAGCGTCACACTCGACTGGTTTTTGTTTTGGTGTAGTGCAGAGTCATTGTGGGGCAAGCTGGACAGACTGCAGCTGCACAGTCACCGTCAACCTGCACGGAGCCGGAGTCCTGAGACTCTGGCTGAGAGAGCCTGCATCACCCGACACCTCCGCTTCCCCCGTTTTCCTGCCACAGGCCAACTGGGAACGAATTACCTCTTGGGGGCCTCTCTCCCACCTTCGGCCAGGGTCCTGAGGCTTTGCCCACTCAAGTCACCTTCCCTGGAATGTTCCATGCCCTGTCAATGCCAGAGAGGCGTGTGGTCTGAAAGGTGGGGGGAGGCCAGACCACCCAGCATCCCCCCGCCCTGGCTCTGGATGCACCCCGAGAGGGCAGTGCCCCAGCAGCTGGTGTCCCCGCCCCGCCCCGGAGCTGCCTCCGCCCCCACCCTGCCTGCTTCCCTTGTGCTGCTGAGTCACGTCCTGGATCCCGCTCTGGGCAGCTGTGACTTCTGGTCGGGTAGAAACGTTTCTGGTTGACCTGTCAGTGGCTGAATGTCCTTCCTACCCTGAGAGGAAAGTTTCAGCTCTGGAAAATTACCAGGACAGGAAGAAGGGAGGTTTCTGCCCTGGGGCAGCTTGAGAGAGCTTTCCCGGCTGGTCTCAGCCTGCGAGGAGACACAGGGGCTCCTGGCGGTCTCTATGAGAACCAGGTGCCTGATTTTCTGGCAGCCAGGAAAGCCGTGTCCCAGACTGTCGTGGGCACAAGCCAGTTTGTGTCAGAGGAGAAACTCAGCTCTCTGTGACAGGTGCAGACTCCAAGCTGTGTGTTCAGAGACACTCAGACTCCTTCCAGAAAGCCCGCGAACCCCAGCAGCTGCCTGAAATGACTAATATGTGCACGGGAGCCAGAGCCCCTCCCCAGCCCTCCTTAGGTAAACGTTTCAAAGCACCTGGAAGTCAGGTAAATTCTAAGAGTGGGTCAATCATTAGAAAACACAATTGCCAACCAGCCTGGAAGTCCCAGGAGGGGCAGGTCCAGAAGTCACAGAACTCCCCAGCCCACGCAGGTGATGCCACCACCTGTCACTGGTTGGGGCGTCTGCCTCTCCTGCCTGGGTGTCCCACCAGCACCCACAGTTAAGCTCCGTCAGCCCCAGGAAAGGCTCCTAAACGCTTCAGAGGAGAAGCCACTTGGGAAGCTGGGCACAGCTCAGCCTGGAGAGACCACTGGAACTTGACTCACGGAACCGAGGACAACCTGACCAGCCTGACGGGCTTCCCAAGCGAGGGGACTCAAGGCCACGTTTGAGACTAAAGGAGAGAGCCTGTTGACAAAGCCACGTAAGGCACGTACGTACACCCACAGACGGTAGCGACCCATCTGGGCTTCTCTGAGATCCAGTGCCCACCACGAGGGCTGGTGCACAGGGAGCACCCCGGGCCTCAGTTTGTCCGTCTGTAGATGGGGACCCAGCAGGGCTGTAGGAGGGTTAATGAGACAACGCCACGAGGTACCCAGGGCACTGTGAGCCGTCAATAACGCTGGCCCTGGGGTCCTTCTCCCACCATATGCTCGTATTTAGGAAACACCACTTAGGCTGATCACTGTCCTGCTTAAACCCCCCCGGCTCCCGGAGACCTTACAGCCCTTAGAGAACCTTTCCCTGAAGGCGGGGTGCGTCTCCTGCTGCTGCTATGACAAATCACCCCTCTGACAGTTCTGGAGGCCCAAGTCCCACCCGGTCCCACTGGGCTCAGGTGTCCACAGGATGGAGTTCCTTCTGGAGGCTCCAGAGGAGAAGCCTTGCCTGTTCCAGCTCCTAGAGGCCACCACATCCCTTGGCTTGTGGCCTCTTCCTTGCATCACCTGACCTCTGTTTCCCTCGTCGCATCTTCTCTGACTCTGATCTTCCTGCCTCCCTCTTCTCAGGACTCTCGTGATAACATGGGCCCACTCAGATCATCAGGATCATCTCCCATCTCAAGGTGCAGACTCTGGGCCAGGTAAGGTGACAGATTCCTGGCATTAGGATGTGAGTATCATTGGGGGCCGCCATTCCGCCCACCATGAAGGACCTGCACGATCTGTGGTCACTTGGCCGCTCGCTAAAGCACCCTCCCTCCCCCAGCCGCCTTCCTGTCCCTCCCTCTCTGCGTCTGCTCCGTGGGCCCTCCAGCCCCTCCGCCTGGTGCCCTCTCACCCTGGGGTCTCAGCGGGCATCCCTTCCACGGGGTGGGGCTGGCCCCCGGGCTCACCTGCTCCTGGTCACTGCAGCTTTTCTGCTGTTTGGGGCACTTGTGGAGAGTGCCATGCTGACCGGGGACGCGTCTTCTGTCCCACCAGTCCTGACAGCCATCAGGTTTCAGACACAGTTTTGGACAAATGGATGAAGGGCCTGGGAGCTCCTCAGGACAGCCAGAGAGAAGAGCATTTCAGCCCGTTTCACAGACCCGACACCCAAGAACGGGGACCCCCTGCCAGCAAGCAGAGAGTGAGGTTCTCACCCAGGTTCCTGGGCCCTGAGCTCCTGCCTGGACGCCTGACCTCCACACACTGCCCGTGAGGCTCCCAGGGTGGCGCGCCCGCCTCCATCTGCGGGCAGTGGGGCAGTGGGCGGGAGCCTGTGCCAGGCCTGGGTCAGGTCCTCCTGCCCAGCTCGGTGGGCACAGCAGCACCATGCTCTCCAGGGTTAGGGTGTGGTCCTGGGGGGCTCTTGTCAAAATCTCTGTCCACTGGTTCTTCCTAGTGCTTCTCCAGCTTCTACCTCATCCTACTTCTGGGACGCAGTGAAGAGCAAAGCCAGCTGTCCCTCCTGGAGCAGCAGGTGCCACTGGGTGAGATGGCCGCAATCTGAGATTCAACTACCGTCACAAGTCGTGATGGTGTGATAGGAGTGACAAGGAGCCAAGTGCTCACCTGTCCCAGGCCCTCACCTGGCTCAGGGTCTGAGAATGAGGGTGGGCGAGCAGCCCGTGCAAAGGCCCTGTGCCAGGAAGGAGCTGGGAGTGAGAGAAGGCAGCCAGGGGAGGGGACGGTGCCAGGGTTGGGCACACAACACCCACAGGCCTTTATCCTATAGCAGGGGAAAGCGTGGGAGGTGGGGGGGGTCTGACCTGTGGTTTTCAGAGTGCCCCTGTCCCACCCCCGCTCCCCAGGCCATGGATCAGGGGCAGTCATCGGCTTTTACACAAGTCATCCAGCGACAACGTGCAAGCCTGGGCCTGAGGGTGGGGGACACAGAGTCGGGGCCCAGCCGTCACAGTGGGTCTCCGCGGTAGACGCAGAATAGGTGGTGAGGAAAGAAGGGTGGAACTCCGGCTCCCTGAGCTGTCACCAGGGCTCCCAGGGGGAGAAAGATCGGGGGCCAGGCAGTTTTCGGGGAGCTCGGCCCCTCATTGCAGGACTTCCCAAGTTCCCGTCAATACAGACCTCCGAGGGCAGCCGGGCCCACCTGGTGCCCCAGCCCGTCTGGCCTCGGAGTCCTTGCTGATAACATCATCTCATGGCTATTAACCCAGGTGGGCTGCCTCGTTAATTAATTTAAGTTAAATTTAAAATTTTAAACTGATACTCATTGCAGTTACTGAAAACTTTTGAGTATGTTTGGGACAACTTAGGTAAATGAGGGTCATTTTTTACTAAAAATGTTATGAAATTTAAGCACAATCAACGATTTCTGATAAAAATTATCTGAATTTAGATGTGCTGTAAGCGTGAAACACACACTGGGTTTTGAAGACTTAATAGAAAAGGGGAAAGTAAAACTTCTCATTGATAATTCCCTACATTGATTACATGTTGAAACGATGATTTTTGGGTATGTTGGATTAAATTAAATGATATTGTTAAAATTAATTTCACTTGTTTCATGTAAACTTACATCCCTGCCCCATTTTATTTTTATTGGACTGTGCTGGTCTAGATGCACAAAGTTTGAAAAACAAAACCCAAGGGTTTTAATGCTCCACCTAGTGGGAAATCTGAAAGGGCAGCTCTCGGCCGTGGAACTCAGCTACTGCGAGAGAACGAATGTGGGTGAGCATGCGGGTGTGTGAAGGTGTGCCAGTGCACGTGTGTGTGTCTGTGTGTGAGGGGTTGCAGCACTGGGCACAGTGCCTGCCACACAGCGAGAAGCATGTAGTCTGTGCCTCAGAGAGGGCCAGTCTGGGCAGCAGTCCCCAGGACGGTGGCCGGGGGCCTTTCCTCGCACCCTGAGAATTCCAGTGAACAGCGAGGCTGGTGCTGCTGGGACACAGTGGGCACAGAGCGGGCACCTCACTGACTCCTTTGCGGAGGGGGGCTCACCAGCTAGTGCCCGAGGGGAGAGGCTGGTCTCCATCCAGAAAGGGGGGCCCGGCCTTGGGCTCTTGGGGAGTGTGGACCAGCCTGGAAGCTTCCGAGGCTCTGGGGGCCTCCGAGAGGTCCTGGTGGCCCCCAGCCCCTGAGGGTCAGAGGAGGCTCCTGCAGGGGCGTGGGTGGGAGCGCCTGTCTGTGCGAGGGACCATCCCCCTGCAGGGCCGGCAGACCCCCTCGTGGGGCATCTCCCTGGGATGGACCCTCGTGGAAGGGGCCGGGCTTCGCTGGTTCCTAACTGCTCATGGCCTTGTCACCCTCACATCAAGGCCACTTCCTCAGATATTGTGACCTCAGAACTGCTCAGAGCCAACGCCTCTGTGCTCAGGAAATGGCAGGTCACACGGGGACACCAGGGTTTCACAACGACCTGTCATGGGGAGCTAGAGTGGAAATGTTTGACAAGCCATCATTCTTTCTTTGGGCAACTCCCAAAGAGTTGGGTCTTGTGTGTGGGCCGTGCGGTTCTCAAGACAGGCCGGGGGTGTATAGGGTGTGGGCTGGGGCCGGCAGGGAGTCAGGCCTTGGGCAAGCACCGCGGGCCTCTGCCCTTTGTTTGCCTGTCTATAAAGTGGGCCACCAACCCCTCCAGCTCCCGAGGTGGCTGTGGGGGCTGAGAGGTGGCTGAGGCTCTGGGCACGTGACGCCCGCCCCTGCGGGTCATGGGGCCTGGACGGTGCAGTGGTTTGGAGCCCTGGGCTTTGAATGGAGGAGAGGATGAGGCCGCTTGCCCACAGGGCCTAGAACAGAAGGTCTCGTGGGCAGCAGCCCCATTTCCTTGCCCCTCCCATGAGGGCCCACGGCCACCGTGGAAAAGTCCAGCCTGAGGCGAGAAGAGGAGACACCATGAGCAGGGCTGGGGCACTGGGGACCTCCCAGAGCCTGGACCCGGTGAGGGCGGAGGCACGTCCGAGGGACAAGCCAACGGAAAGTTTTGTGCCGGACGTCTGTTCTGTGTCCTGGCTCTGCTGGGTGGGCCCCGGCTTCCTTCCCTTTTGTCCCTGGGGGTCACCTGCCTGTTGAGGGCCCTAGGCAGTGGCCACGGAGGGTGAGCGACGTGGGACACGTGGTAACTAGAAAGAAGGAATCTTACCCTCGCCGCCTTGCCTGGCGCCTCCGTCTGGGCAACCGGCCAAGCGCTGTGAACCCCGCGCGCCTGGACGTGGCCTGTGGTCATTTATAAGGCGCAAAACAGCTGGGCCCACCAGGGCCGCCCACCCCAGGTCTGCGTGGTTTTCAGTCAGCTGTGTTTTCCTTCTGTGTTTCTTATCCTGTCAAAGGTATGAGGGGAAGAATGTGAGCCACACACGGGGGTCATGAGCACAGCTGGGCTGAGTCCCTCGGAACCACTGACCTCGCACAGACACGAGCCAGCCGGGGCACAGATGGGGCCGCCAGACCGGGGGCTTCCTGTCTGCTCAGTGTTGTGTCCGCGCTTCCCACTTTACAACCTTTTCTTTTGGAAAAATTTAAACACATACAAAATAGAAAGAAGAGGGCAATGTGCCGATGTACCTATGACCCACGCAGCAGCTGGGCTCCCCCACCCCCGCCCCCGCCCCTGCCCCAGCTCCACCCCCACTCCCACCTCCTCCCCCGGCCCCTCCCCGTTTATTGGGAGTGAGTCTCAGAGTCCTGGAATCTGCTGCACTTCTCTTTCCTTCTGGCCCTGTAGACGTGCAGCCCTGAGTGCTGTCAGTGTCCTGGGGTCCCCAACACTGGGAAGGAGTCGCGGCCTCGGTGCGAGGCTGTTGTTCCCTTGGTTCCTCTGAATCGGGACCGCATCTCTCTCGGCTCCTCCGTCCCTCAGCCTCTAGGCTCTCCCGTCATCACGGTCTCTCCTTCCTCTTTTCCTGGCACTATTTTTGGTTGAAGAAAGGGAGTCACGGTCCCGACTCGACTTTCCTGCCAGGACTGCGCCCCCACAGCCTCGGACCCGCTCTCCTCTGCGTTGGAAGTCGGATCTCACAGGATCAGAGACTGGCACGTTTTCATTTATCCATCAGTTTACTGTTTTTATCACAGTAAATACCCATAACACAAAACCTACCATTTTAGCGAGTACAATTTAGTGGCATTTACCACCTTCACAGTGTCATATAATCATCACCTCTGTCTAGTTCCAGAACATTCCATCACCCCCGAAAAGAATCCCCGTCCCCAATAGCAGTTACTCCCATCCCCCATCCCCAGCCCCTGGCACCACTAACCCACCTTCTGTCTCTGGATTGGCCTGTTCTGGACATTTCCCAGAAAAGGACCCTTGCTCTGTGGCCTTTGTGTCTGGCTTCTTTCACGCAGCACCGAGTTTCCGAGGTCCATCCACGTTGCAGCGTTATCGGGGCTCCAGGTCTCTCTGCGAAAGATAATGTGTGCTTTGTGGACGCGGGTCTACTCAGGGCAGGTCAGCGTCTGGGCCTCACTTCCCGGGATGTGTGCAGCCAGGGACCCTCAGTCCTGGCCCATTAACTCACGGGGGCTGAGAGGGTGGGGGACATACTCATCCCTTGGTCCTCCCCCTCTATCAGCTGAGTCCCTCCACAAAGAGAAGCTCCCCCACCAGCCCCGGGCCTACAGTTCACACAGGAAAGGCTGCACAAATGCTCCGTTTCTGCCTTTTTGAGTTGGCTCCCCGGCGTCTGCTGTGTCACTTCAGTCTGGGGTTGTCACTTCAGTGTGGGGTTGTCACTGTGAGCACATGGGTCTCACGTAGCGAGTGGTGCTGGCCGTGTGGCCGTCACCTTGCTGCTGCTCCCACCGGCTCTTCTCCGGCCTCTGCCTGCCCACCCGTCCATGGGCTCCTGCCAGCTGCCTGTTGCTCACACTTCCAGGGAGACGTGGAATCGATGTCTTGGCTCCGGGAAGGCTGCCTCCAGGAAGGCTGCCTCCAGGTTGCCCTGGGGGGTCCCAACAGACGGTCCTTCTTACCTCCGCTGTCCCTCCCTGCCCGGCCCAGCTCCCACTGGGCACCTCATAGTGTGGGCTTGGAACCTGCCTATCAGCTACGAGTATTCTTCTGTGTATATGGGTGTTATACATCTGACAATCTGAGAAAGAATCAAAGGACATCAGAGAGTCAGCTTGGCCCTATTTGCACCTGCTTTGTAAACAAACCCGGGCATTCTCCAGGCCCATTAGGTCACATAATGCAGACCCTGCTGCCCAGAAGGGAGGGGCCAGGAGAACCAAAGAGGGGGGTCTGCGGGCCCACCCAGGCCGCCCTCAGGCTGGGGAGCAGAAAGGCCACGGCCCGCAGTCTAGGCAGGGTAGAAAGGCGCCTTGAGCAACGCCCAGCTGAACAACAGGCCCGCTGGAGAACCCACACGGGACCCCAGCCGTCTCTGTGCCACCGTGGAGGGAAGGCCGTGGGCAGGCCCAGCCCTGGGACAGGTGTCCAGTAACTTGGTTCAGTTGGGATCCGCTGAAAGAGAACATCTTCTTAAGCAGTGTTCCGTCATTCTTGAGGAAAAGAGCCTGTTCTCCTGTTGGAAGGTACAGCTGCAGCTGCAGAAGCTGATATTTCGAGAGTCTATCAAAAAACACTTTTCTCCTCTTCTAATGGGTCTATATGCAGCGAATCCAACTAAACCCAACACAGCCCCCCAATCGAATGTCGTCCACTTGGAGACTGAGCTGCCCTATGTGATCCAGAACTGTGTGACTTCTTGGTCATGCTGGAGTCTGGCCCAAGCATCATTTATTAATACATGAAGCTCTGACGGTGCAGCAGAAATAAGGCCACGGTGCTTCTCCAAGGAGACCTGACGCCCGGCTCACAGGCCTTGCTCCTGAGAGGGGCATGGGAGGGCGAGGTTGGTGTGCAGGCCACTTGGCAGTTCGGGAGTTAGTGGGGATTCTGGGAGCAGTAGTGACGGGTCCTGGGCCGAGGGGAACCTGCGCTGACACCAGGACCATCTGTAACAGAGGACTGGGTGAGCCTCGGGGTGCAGACGGGCTGTGGGTGCCTGTGCCCGGAATCCTAACGCCATTGGTGGAGGACCTGGAACGGCGAAGCCTCCTCCCTGCGCGGGCCATGGTGGGGCTGCCCTCCTGCGCCAGACGTCCCCAAGGGCAGACCTGGGGCCTGCTCTGCCCCAACAGTGAGAAACGGCCTTGGAGAGGTCAGGAGTGGGGTGCTGGGAAGGCTGGGCTGTCTGTGACACAACACCCATCCTGGCAATAACAGGAGTCCTGGGGTCAGGACACCCACGGGGGAGCCGCTGCCCATTTCCCGGTGGGCGGGGCCTCGCACCGCAGACCAAGGACAAGGCCCCGGGAAGACTCCATTGCAAACAGCCCCCCTGGGGGTCACTCCCTCCAGTCTAGGGTCACATATCCACAGACGCAGCCTCGGGCGTGCCAAGCAGGGGCCGCTGAGTCCTGAACCTGCAGCTCCTGAATGCAGGGAGACAGAGGAGCCGGTAAAATGCGGGTTCCTGGTCCAGGGAACATGCACATTTCAGGCACCCTGGGGCTTTGAGGGCGGTGAGGTCCCCGCTCCACACGACCCTGAGGAGGTACGGCCAGGTCGTGTCCAGGACTCAGCACAGGGACAGCCGGTGGAATGACGTGGATGTAGTCCTGACCCTCAGCCGGCTGGCCCGCGGGCCGGGCTCCTCCAGCCGGACGCCCTGGGTGAGGGCAAACTGCAGCTTGGGGCCCTGCGCCGACACCGCCCTTCATGTTTTTGCTCCTCCCACAGCCTTTCCCCAGCATCAGAACCTTGTGCCTGCCCTTGCCGAGTTTCCTAGATTCTCTCAGCCTCAGTTTCCGCATGTTGAAAACAAGGGATCTGGACCCTAAAGCCCCATCATCCTTTTAAAAAGTTTCCCTTTCTGTCATAAGAACATGGGGTCCCAGTGACACGGAGAACCCAACAGTGACCCTGTCCTTGAGCGCCTCTGGGCAGTGCCTCACTGGGCCAGGAGAGGGCAGCCGCGCCCTGACTGAGACCAGCCGCCCGGAAAGGGTGCGTGTCTGCCGCTGTGCGCACATTGCCTTCCCGGGACTCCCCTGAAGCAGCATCTCTCGGAGGAGCGGGAGGTCTGGGATTCGCATGGCCCCCACGGCCCTGACCGCACCCTGAGCAGGGGGAGCAGCAGGTGGACGGATGGGCCCAGAGACCCCGGGATGCTGGGGCACAGGGAGGAGCGACCTCTGTATCCACCTGTCGTTTGCAGCGAAGCCTTGCTGTCCCTTCAGTTCTCTGCATCCTGCTGCTGGCCCTCAGCTCTTGGCTCTTTTTCCTTCTCTTTTGGCTCGTCAGCAGAATCCCTGGAAACTTTGTGTGCATCTCTGTACAGCGGGCCTCTCTCTCATAGCTGACGAGGAGCAAGTGCTCAGAGATGATGCAGCTGAGAAGGCGGATGATGCCAGGAAGGCGAGGAAATCGCCTGGCTGCCCAGGACACTCCTCCCCTCCTTCTCTGTCCCTGAAAAAGGCCAGGGAGGTGTGGCCAAGAAGGAAGCCTGCCCTTTGAGGAAGGGGCTCTGGGGAAGAAGGAGCAGGTGTACATGGGGTAGGAGCCGGCTTCTCTGTGCCCTTGGCTCAGGGGCGCGCCGGCCACTCTGGGCCTTGGAGCCTGTTGAGAAAGGCTGCCCAGGCCTGGGTCCTGCCTGCCATCCTGGCTGCAGCAGTGAGAGGACAGTGGAGCATCTTTGCTGGTGTCTGCAGGCGTGGATAGGTGGGCAGGTCAGCAGGGGACGGGCAGGAACCTGGTCAGGGACCCGGGACCCAGAGGGAAGGCCCAGAGCAGAAGCCCAGAGGCGTCTGGCTCCCTGCTGGTCCCGCACTCTGCTGAGCTCCAGAACCTTGGACAACGAGGCAAGCGCCGGGTGCTCTGAGTGGAAAGTGACCTTGCTTTGTAACCTTGGAGCACTGGAATTGACAATATGTGAGCTTTTGTGTTTGGCTAATTTCACTGAGCATGATGTCTTCAAGGTTCGTCCATATTGTAGCATATAACAGAATTTCCTTCCTTTTTTAAGGCTAAATTATTGTCCATAGTAGGGATATACCACACCTTATCTTTTCAGCTGTTGATGGACACTGGGCTGCTTCTACCTCTGGTGAAGAATGCTGCAATGAACATGGGTGTGCAGATATCTCTTCGAGACCCTGCTGTCACGCTTTTGAGGGTATACTCAGAAGTGGAATAGCTGGACCATAGGGTAGTTCTATGCTTAATTTCTAAGGAACCACCATACTGTTTTCCTGCTTTGCCTGTTTTGTACTTTATCTCAGTGGAATCACTCAATGTTCATGCTGTGTGTCTGGCTTCTTTCATGCAACCTTATGTTTGCAAAATCCATCCAGGTTGTTGCATACAGTTGAAGGCTGTATATTTGCATTGCTGTATTGTATGCCATTGTATAAGTTATCCATTCAGTTGTTCATAGCGTTTGGGCTGTTTCCAGTCTGGGGCTGTCGTGAATCGTGCCGCCACGCACCTTGGGGTGCATGCATTGTTGAGCCTCTGTGTGCACTTCTGATGGGTGCAGGAGGTGCAGCAGAGTTGATGGGTCTAGGGTATGCGTATGACAACTGGATTTTTATAATCTTTATCCAACAAGCAAAATTACCTTGGAAAGAGGTTGTGTTGTGCTTGAATAAATATAGTAACAACCCTGAGGTTAACAGTAGCCACAAGTGTTTATCAAATACTTGCAAAGTGGACTCTAACCCTGTGATATTGGGCAGACATGATTATTTCCCCGATGTTACAGATCAGGATAAAACAATGAGGTTAAGCAGCTTGCCCAGGGGCCCATTGCTGGTGAGCACAGAGCTGGAATTCCAACCCGGGCGGGCCGGGTGCTCAGGCGTGCACCATTTTGACACATCTGAAAGGGCAGGTGGAGGAGGCTGCCCTCATACCTCTCCACCACTCGCACCACCTTTAAAAAGTCCGTTTTAACTGCAGGGGAAACACTGTGGCCATGGTCCTGCCCCTGCTCCCTGCTGTCTCCTCTGTTATTGCAGAGATGGACTTGCTGGACCCGGTGCCAGCTGAGAGGCGGGTACCCGACTTTCTCGTCTGTCAGCCATCAAGTGCGTGCCTCTCTGCATTATGATCCCAAACCACTCAATTGAGAGTGATTCAGAGAACAAGATCAACGGGGACGGAAAGATGACTAGTCAGCATGTCAGCCAGGAGACTGACCACCTCATCTCGTGATTTCTTCAGGTTTGCAGCCAGAAATTTTACGAAGGTCCCTTGGTCACCTGAGCACATTTTCAGGGATGACTGGTGTCCACAAGCCCTTGCCGATCTATGTGTGTAATTACTCGCTCCTCTCTTGTGAAACCGTGCACGTGGTGCCCACTGCTTTTGTAGCTCTCTCGTATTCCACCCAGCAGTGTATTGTGGATACCATTCCATGCCAATAAGTATTCTTCGACAGTATTTTCAGTGGCTACAGACCATTCTACCATAACTTATTTAACTTGTGTGGATTGTTTCCAGTTTTGGGAACTATATATAATGACTATTCTTGCCTACAAATCGTCATGCAGAAACTTACTTTCTTAGGACGTATTTCTATGACCCTTACTGGGATTTGGGTACGTTGTGCAAAAATGCACCCCACTGCCCTGTCTCCCTCTCTCCAAAAAAACCACGCCAATTGATACTTCTACCAGGTGAGGGTGCTGAGGGCGGCTATTCTCTGTTCTTTGGCCAGAATTGGTTTTCCAATTTAAAACATTATTTGCCAGTTTAACAGAAGATAAATGGAATGTCATGGATGGTTTCATTGCATTTCTTTGACTCAAGTGAAGTCAAGCATTTGTCACAAGCTTATTGGCCGTAACATAGTTGCTGAGATGCCTGTTCAAGTCTTCTGCACGTTTCTCTGTGGGTGCACTTGTCTGTCAAAGCTGGTTGCTTCATGAGAGCGCTGACAGCCGTTTCTATATAGTGAAACACTTTCTCTCGTTTGCCATTTGATTTTAATTTTGGTTTATGGTATCGTTAACCATACAGACATTTTACTTTTTTGCATAGTCAAATATATCAATCTTTTCCTTTGTGGCGCTCAGAAAGGCCTCACCACCCTAGAGTAATAAAATGATTCATCCGTGTTCCCTCCACTTTATCTGTCTGGTGGATCTGGGTATGTGGTGACATAAGTCGTCTGAACTTTGCTTCGAATAGCTGATTTATAATGAGCTGAGGGGCTCACATTAGTGACCAAAGATTGCAGATGGAATGTCGTTAGATGGTTTTAAAAGGGGTAGAAGCCGATGTTCCCCGCAGATCTTCATCAGACCCCCGGATACAAACTTGTTTGTCCCGGTCAGTGGAGTGGAGGCAATTGCTTTCTGTTAATCGGTCGTCTTTCCACGTGCTGGACAGTGACCCCCTGAGGTCAGAGTCAGTCTCAGACCACTGCTGACCCCAGCGGGCACACACAAGGTCTCAAAGAAGTGAGCTAATGAAAGTGATGAAAAGCACAGAAACGGTGTCCCTGAAACGTAGCATGTGGCCGTGGCTGGGTTCCCGCAGGGACACCAATGCTCGGGTGCCTTCTGTTGTGTTTGGAGGTCAGCACTGAGGGGCTGGCATGGGCAGGTGCCTGGGAGGGTCTGGATTGGACTGTCTGAAGCCACCCTTGCGCCAGGCGGGCTGCCTGGGAAGACGCCACTGCTCATAATGCCAGGCGATGAAGAAAAGACCTGACTTGTGGAATTTCATAAATCAAGACTATTTTCGTTTCAAGAGTTGGAAATTGATTATAGTCTGAGCCATCACGTGTCATATGGATCCAGGAGGCCCCTCTCCCTCAAGCTGTCTCTTTGCCAGAGTCCTGCGTGTCAGCAGTTTTCCCGGAAAGCAATCTCTTTGTGTCGAGCATCATCGGGTGGTTACTGTAAGGCCGCGGCCGCTGCGGGCCCGGTGAGCAGGCGCGGAGGGAGGGCACTTGGGGACTGACATTGGCACCACTCCTCGGCTCTGCTCTGCTCCTAAAATCTTGGCCGATGGGAAATCTGGGTCCTTTTTCGACCCCTTGGAGTGAAAGCTGAGGCAGCCGTCCTTCCAAGCCTCTTAGCTGGACTCCAACTCAACCAGCCTGTTCTCCCACACAAACAGCCTCAGAGGGCCGGTAGTTCAGCTGCTCTCGCCAGGATTTCTTGGTTCATTTGGCCCGGGTTTGCGCTGGCGTTGGACAAACCCAGGGGAGTGGGGCCTTTTGCGATGATTTATTTTCCTAATGAACAATTGCCCCATGAGTCGATTTGATGCCAATACCTCCACTTTATGAAACTTTTCCTCTTACCTATAATAAAGGTTGCTAGTTCCCTCCTGCAGAGTCCTCTGAATGACTAGGAAGTGGGACATGCTCCCGGTCAGAGACCCTGGGGTGGGCCAACTTCTTCGTCCCCAATGGCAGCGTCATAATCCCACGGCCTCTATGGGGACCTCACGGTGGGAGCTTGGCTGTGTGACTTCCGTCGGCCAGTGGGACTTGGGTGAACCTGACAGAAGCGGAGGCCTCAATTGTGCGTAGGTGGCTGCCAGCACTGCGAGGAGGACTGTTCTGTAGCCTGCTGTCCCAGAAGAATTGGAAACCCTGTGAGGAGAGCAGAGTCCAGCCCACGGCCTGGAGCCAGCTGGACCAGCCCAACAAACCCACAGACATGGGAATGAGAGGAAATGCTGCTGTCACCCGGCACTGAGATGCCTGTTACGTAGTGGTAACTGACGGATACAGTGACCTACTGAGAAGGGGCTGGTGCTCATCCTACTGATTTAGCTCCTAAACATCTCTGGTGTCTGTCCACTATGCTCCATCTCCTTCCCCCTTCCTGGTACAAGCCTTTTTCACCAGCACAGAACACATAACAGCCCCCTGTCTCCCTGCTCCCTCCCTTGCCTGCCCCCCTCCAATCCAGCCTCCACAGCCATGATCTTTGGCAAGCATGAGCTGATTATATCACCTCCCCCCACCCCCCGAGTTTAAAGCCTGCTAACGGCTCTCTGTTGCTCTTAGAAACAGACCAAACACCTCCTCTGGCCTGGCCCTGCTTCTCTCCAGCCTCTGACCACACTGACCTCCTGGACTGAGCCACGCTCCTCCCTCCCAGTTAATCTCGACCCATCCTTCCATTCTCAGCTAAAATGTTGCCTCTTCCAGGAAGACCTCTGGTTAGGCATGACCTCTCTGTCATATTCTCTCAAAGCAGGTATTACAGTTGCATGTCACATTAAGGCTGGTGACCATTTGATTAAAGCTGGTCTCTCCCACTGGACTCTGGGCCCATGAGTGAGGACCCTGCCCATTTTGTTCATCAGGTCCCCACACCCAGCTGGGCCTGGCCCAGAGGTGGCTCTCAGTGGAGATGTGCTGAACGGACGGGCAGCTCAGGACACGACAATCTGCATACTCTGTGCAGTGGAGGGATGATGCTCAGAGCATAGAGAAGGTCCTACCATCACCCTGAGGGCCTTGGACTACAGCCCTGATCTGCCCTGATTGGGGGCCCCAGTGATTCTGGGGGTCTGTGGGATACAACACCCTGAACTCCCCACCTCAGACTCTCAGGGGCCCGCCTGAAGGAAGAGCTCGAGAAAACGCCAGCAGCCCTTCTGGGTTTAGCTCGGTCCTCTCCCAGGGCTTGAGGGCAGTGTTACTGGACGGCTGACTGCGGCCTGAGCCCTTCTTCCAGCAGGAAGGGAGGCAGGCAGCCCTCACAGCACCTCATCCGGTGATGCTGCTGCTCCGTGGTCTTCCCTGGTGTCCTGAGGGATGAGGAGCAGCAGGGCGCTGGCTCTGTCTACACTGCTCTGTGCGGGCAGGAGCTCCCAGGCCAGCCGGCCAGTGCCGGGCCCCTCACCCACGTGGGCCTGTCCCCACGGTGGCTCATGGAAGCGCCTAGCTGGGGGGTGCATGTGGGTCCAGCTCTTGTCTGTCACCTGGAGAGGCTTCCCACAGTCACCAGCCCCAGAGTGGTGAGGGGGTGCCAGCCCTCCCCAGGCCCTGCCCTGCACCCAGGCCCTGGGGAGCCCTCAGGTGCTTTCTGTGCTGGTTCTTCCTGTACTTCCCACGCCACATGCTCCCTCTGGTTCCTCTGGACTGGGCGGGGCCACCCACAAGGACACTGCTCCCAGGGAGTGGGGGTCCACCCTCCTCTCTGGGGAGCCCCTTGGCCCTCGGTGTCTCTCCCCAACCCTCAGTCCTTCAGCAGGTGTCTTCTCCCACCCCCGTCCCTGCCGCCCCAGCCTGGCCAACAGTTGGGATCCCCAGTGTCCCCTACGTCCTCCTCCCATGCCGTTCACTGCACAGCAGCCCCATTAATTTAAACATCTCGTCTTTGTCGTGGCAACGGGGTCTTAAGTCAGGGTTCTCAGCCCTCACTGCACATTTGCAACACCCACATCCACCCGCCACTCACACCAACCAATTAATGGGGGCAGCCCAGGAACCTGCATTTGTCACTTTGGGATTTTACTGTTGTCACTGGCTCCTGCACACGTCATAAAATGGCAGACCCAGCGCAGGGGTCTGGGCTGGGGGTCCTGTTCTCCTTCCGAGTTCGGGCTGAAGTCTACAAACTTCAACTAAAGCAAAGCCCTCCAAGTCTCTGGAAAACCACTATTTTCCTCAGCGAAGGTTTGAATTGTTTTATTTTCCTCTTTCTTGTTTTTAAATACACTTTTTTTATTTTTTTTATTTTTTTTTATTTTTTAAAGATTTTATTTATTTTTTTATTTTTCCCCCCAAAGCCCCAGTGGATAGTTGTGTGTCGTAGCTGCACATCCTTCTAGTTGCTGTATGTGGGACTCGACCTCAGGATGAACGGAGAAGTGGTGCCTCGATGCGCACCCGGGATCCGAACCCGGGCCACCAGCATCACAGCGCGCGCACTTAACCACCAAGCCACAGGGCTGGCCCATAAATACACTTTTTTTAATTGATGTTTTAATAGTTTATAACATTGTGAAATTTTAGGTTGCACATTTTCTTTGTCCATCACCATGTATATGTCTCCCTTCACCCCTTGTGCCCACCTCCCACCCCTATTGCCCCTGGTAACCACAGTACAGTTTTCTCTGTCCATGTGTCGGTTTATATTCCACATATGATTGAGATCACACTGTGTTTGGCTTTCTCCTTCTGGCTTACTTCACTTAACATAATACCCTCCAGGCCCATCCATGTTGTTGCAAATGGGACGATTTTGTCTTTTTTTTATGTCTGAGTAGTATTCCATGGTATATATATACCACATCTTCTTTATCCAATCATCAGTCCAGGGACACTTGGGTTGCTTCCATGTCTTGGCTATAGTGAATAATGCTGCAATGAACATAGGGGTGCATAAGCCTCTTTGGATTGTTGATTTCAGGTTTGTTGGATAGATTCCCAATAGTGGGATGGCTGGATCATAGGGTATTTCTATTTTTAATTCTTTGAGGAATCTCCATACCGTTTTCTATAGAGGCTGCACCAATTTGCATTCCCACCAGCTGTGTATGAAGGTTCCTGTTTCTCCACATCCTCTCCAATACTTGTTGTTTTTTGTCTTGGTGATTATAGCCATCCCAATGGGTATAAGGTGATATCTTAGTGTTGTTCTGATTTGCATTTCCCTGATGATCAGTGACGTTGAACTTCTTTTCATGTGCCTATTGGCCATCTGTATATCTTCTTTGGAGAAGTGTCTGTTCATTTCCTCTGCCCATTTTTTGATCGGGTTGTTTGTTTTTTTGTTGTTCAGTTGTGTGAGTTCTTTATATATTATGGAGATTAACCCCTTGTCAGATGTATGTTTTGCAAATATTCTGTCCCAGCTGGTGGGTTGTCTGTTCATCTTGATTCTGGTTTCGTTTGTCTTGTAGAAGCTCCTTAATCAGTTGAAGTCCCACTTGTTTATTTTTTCTTTAGTTTCCCTAGTCTGAGTAGGCATGTCATCCGAAAAGATTCCTTTATGACCAATGTCAAATAGTGTGTTGCCTATATTTTCTTCTATGAGTTTTATAGTTTCAGGTCTCACCTTCAGGTCTTTGATCCATTTTGAGTTAATTTTTGTGAATGGCGATAGCAGATGGTCCACTTTCATTCTTTTGCAGGTGGCTGTCCCGTTTTCCCAACGCCATTTATTGAAGAGACTTTCCTTTCTCCATTGTATGTTGTTAGCTCCTTTATCGAAAATTAGCTGTCCGTATATGTGTGGTTTTATTTCTGGGCTTTCAATTCTGTTCCATTGACCTGTGTGTCTGTTTTTGTACCAGTACCATGCTGTTTTGATTACTATTGCTTTGTAGTATGTTTTGAAGTCAGGGATTGTGATGCCTCCAGATTTGTTCTTTTTTCTTAGGATTGCTTTAGCTATTCGGGGTCTTTTGTTGCCCCATATGAATTTTAGTATTCTTTTTTCTATTTCCGTGAAGAATGTCATCGGGATTCTGATTGGGATTGCATTGAATCTGTAGATTGCTTTAGGTAATATAGACATTTTAACTATGTTTATTCTTCCAATCCATGTGCGTGGGATGTCTTTCCATTTCTTTATGTCATCTTCAATTTCTTTCAATAATGTCTTGTAGTTTTCATTGTATAGGCCTTTCACCTCCTTGGTAAGATTTATTCCTAGATATTTTATTCTTTTTGATGCAATTGTAAATGGTATTATCTTTTTGAGCTCTCTTTCTGTTAGTTCATTATTAGCATACAGAAATGCAACTGATTTTTGTAGATTGATTTTGTACCCTGCGACTTTGCTGTAGTTGTTGATTATTTCTAATAGTTTTCCAACAGATTCTTTAGGGTTTTCTATATATAAAATCATGTCATCTGCAAATAGTGAGAGTTTCACTTCTTCATTGCCTATTTGGATTCCTTTTGTTCCTTTTTCTTGCCTAATTGCTCTGGCCAAAGCCTCCAGTACTATGTCGAATAGGAGTGGCGAGAGTGGGCAGCCCTGCCTCGTTCCTGTTCTCAGAGGAATGGCTTTCAGTCTTTCCCCAATGAGTATGATGCTGGCTGTGGGTTTGGCATAAATAGCCTTTATTATGTTGAGATACTGTCCTTCTATTCCCATTTTGTTGAGAGTTTTTATCATAAATGGATGTTGTATCTTGTCAAATGCCTTCTCTGCGTCTATTGAGGCGACCATGTGGTTTTTATTCTTTGTTTTGTTGATGTGGTGTATCACGTTGATTGATTTGCAGATGTTGAACCATCCCTGCGTCCCTGGTATAAATCCCACTTGATCATGGTGTATGATCTTTTTAATGTATTGCTGTATTCGGTTTGCCAATATTTTGTTGAGGATTTTTGCATCTATGTTCATCAGCGATATTGGCCTGTAATTTTCCTTCTTTGTATTGTGTTTGTCTGGCTTTGGTATCAGGGTGATGTTGGCCTCATAGAATGATTTAGGAAGTGTTCCATCTTCCTCTGTTTTTTGGAATAGTTTGAGAAGGATGGGTATTAAATCTTCTTTGAATGTTTGGTAAAATTCACCGGAGAAGCCATCTGGTCCTGGACTTTTATTTTTTGGGAGGTTTTCGATTACTATTTCAATCTATTTACTTGTGATTGGTCTATTTGGATTCTCCATTTCTTCTTGGTTCAGTTTTGGGAGCTTGTATGAGTCTAAGAATTTGTCCATTTCTTCTAGATTGTCCAATTTGTTGGCATATAATTTCTCATAGTATTCTCTTATAATCCTTTGTATTTCCGTGGTATCCATTGTAATTTCCCCTCTTTTATTTCTAATTTTATTTACTTGAGTCTTTTCTCTTTTTTTCTTAGTAAGTCTGGCTAAGGGTTTGTCAATTTTGTTTACCTTCTCAAAGAACCAACTCTTTGTTTCATTAATCCTTTCTACTGTTTTTTTTTTTTTTTGTCTCAATTTCATTTACTTCTGCTCTGATTTTTATTATTTCTCTCCTTCTGCTGACTTTGGGCTTTGTTTGTTCTTCTTTTCTAGTTCTGTTAGGTGTAATTTAAGGTTGCCTGTTAGGGCTTTTTCTTGTTTGTTAAGGTGGGCTTGTATCGCTATGAGTTTCCCTCTCAGGACCACTTTTGCTGCATCCCATATGATTTGCTATGGCATATTTTCATTTTTGTTTGTTTCCAGATATTTTTTTATTTCTCCTTTAATTTCATCAATGATCCATTGGTTGTTCAGTAGCATGTTGTTTAATCTCCACATTTTTGTCACTTTCCCAGTTTTTTTTTGTGTGGTTGATTTCCAGTTTCATAGCATTATGGTCTGAAAAGATGTTTGTTATGATTTCAATCTTAAATTTATTGAGGCTTGCTTTGTTTCCCAACATATGGTCTATCCTTGAGAATGTTCCATGTGTGCTTGAGAAGAATGTGTAGTCAGATGTTTTTGGATGGAGTGCTCTGTATATGTCTACTAGGTCCATCTCGTCCAGTTTTTCATTTAAGTCCACTATTTCTTTATTGACTTGTTGTCTGGATGTTTAAATACACTTTTAACTTTTAGAATAGTCTCAGATTTACACAGATGTTGCAAAGAGAGTGTGAGGAGTTCCACATGCCCACGCCAGTGGCCCCCGTGGCTGACACTTCATGTCACAAGGGCACATTTGTCACAAGGAAGGAGCATGTGGGCCCAGGACCAGGAACGGGTGTCACACTGTCCCCAGGCTCCACTCCTTTCTCCTAGTGCCCTAGGTTATTGGAGCACCTTTTTTAGGTTTATAATTTTTTTTATTTATTTAATTTTTCCCCCAAAGCCCCAGTAGATAGTTGTGTGTCATAACTGCACATCCTTCCAGTTGTTGTATGTGGGACGCGGCCTCAGCATGGCCAGAGAAGCGGTGCGTCGGGTGCGCGCCTGGGATCCGAACCCCAGGCCACCAGCAGCGGAGCGCGCGCACCCAACCGCCAAGCCACGGGGCCGGCCCCATTTTTAGGTTTATGAGACATTTTATTAGCCCAGTCTCAGGGAATTATATGGCGTGAAATGTAGTGTTTGCACCTCTGCAATAATTTTCCAGGCAAGAGACAACAAAGCAGAGAGGATTTTAAAGTGTGGGCATTGTCGCCTTGGTCTGAAGGTAGGCCCTGTATTGGGGGCTGAGTGACACAGCGCACATGAAGAGTTTAATTTGCAATATGGGAAAGGATCGTTCTGGAGCGAGCTGTATCTGAGGCCCATTTTAATCCATCAGGAATTTGTTTGGGGAGGTGACAGTTTGCTGGCTCCCTTGAATGCTATTTAAGGAGGAAACCAAATCACCTAAAATCAGTGTGGCCCATGATGGACATGCCGCGCGCGCTCTCGGCCTTCAGCATGTAAATACGGAGCTGAAACGAGCTGGGATTCAGGCTGGGGCACAGCTCAGAGAATCTGCTCATGGTGGTGACACGGTCAAGAGGTTTCCAGGGCTGAGCCTCCAGTGTGGCTTCGCTGGGCCGTTGGTCACCCACGGTAGAGGACACGCTCAGGGTCCGCAATTTACGCGCGGGGATTTCTGACGTTTGAAACTGTTGCAAATATTATTTATCCGCCCCTCAACCCCATCTCCCTGTCTGAGGCTCTGAAGTCTCCTGAAGTGAGGGCTGGCCCCAGCTTCTGGGTCACACCCTTGCCTTGGGCAGGGCCTGGGGAGTGGTGGTGTGAGCTCCAGGGGTGTGGAGTCCCCAGGGAAGCCCCCCAGAGCCTAGCGAGGAAGGTGTGCATGGTGCACCGTGCCCGGCCCTGAGGGACGTTGGCCCGGAGTCCCGCGTCCCCCCAGCCATGGAGGCAGCAGTGGCTGGGTTGGGGCTCTGCCAGCCGGCTGAGTAAAACTACTAATGAATAACACCATTTAAAAATGGGCCTGCTCTCCGCTTTGAGAGTGCTCCGCTGGCCCCCAGCCCAGCGCTTCCCAGCGCAGGGTCAACGTGAGGGTCCCGGGAGAGCAGGAAGAGCCCGCATCTCCCGCCACCCGCCCCCTACCCCGTCGCCTCCTCGCCCTAGTGAGGTGCATTTAGCTGTGCTGCGGTTGGCTATTTTTATGTTATAGTCTCTCTCCAACGAGGAATTTTTCTTGATGGCAGGAATTTCATCAGCTTCAGGCCCTCCTCTCTCCAATCTGGCAGTCTTCTTCTCCTTATGGAACATCAGACGATGTCTTCCACTCGCATTAAAGCCAGATGAGTTAATCATATTTAAATACAGTGTCACCTGTAAGTGCTCCATTCCTTATTAATGAAATGTGGTGATTTTATAAAATCCAAATAGGTTATACGCGGTGACGAAGAACCTTCAGGAGGAGGGAACTTTCACTGCAATTCCCTAAAGTGGAGATGTTCCAGTTTTCCTGGGATGCCCAGCCCAACTATTAATCAAGCCACAGGGAGACGTCAGAGAAGTTTATGATCAATAACAGGACAGTATTATTCACACTGGCCACCGTGGTCTCCACAGTGGCTCGTGCATATTCAGTATGACCACCCGTACGTGGCACAATGACGCTGCTGACAAGCCACCTGCAGGCCCCTGGGTGTGAGTGCTGAGCTTCATGAAGCTTCTGTGAGCCGTCCCACTGCCCCACAAAGACTGGCCTGCAGGGCAGCCCTCCTCCCACCATCCCAGACAACCCAGGCACCACCGGCTCTGGCAGTGAACCACAGGCCGTCTCCGAGGGGTGCTGAAGTGCAGCAGAGGCCTGGGGGGTGCATTGGGCCCCAAAGGGTCCCAGGTGGGGGCCTGAGGAGCTGCAGGGTGTCTGGGGCCAAGGAGTGGTCCAGACGCCCCATCTTCCCACTCACGGCCCTTCCTGCTCCGCCTCTGCCCATCTCACCTGCCACTCCCCTGCTGCCCCCAGCACGGCTCAGTGGGCCCCGAGCCCCCCGAAGAACTCTCACGCTCTCCAGACACGGTCGAGACTCGCTGCCTGGAGCTGGCTGCCCTGGGTCTGCTTTAGACACTAAGCGCTATTTGTGCAGATGCTAGGTCTGCAGAGACAGCCCAGGGTGGGTGTGTGCGCTGCAAGCATAGAGCCTGCCGAGAGGGGAGGGCTGAGGGGCTCCAGGCACGCCCAGCCTCGAGGCACCCTTAGCAAAGCCCCTCACTGACTGGAAATGAGAGAGCGGGGCCAGGTGGTCCAGGAGGGCCCTGGGGGCTCAGTCATCCTGCCTGCAGGAGCTAAACCGCTTCAGGGGCTGTTGTCTCCCGGAGCAGGGCTGACTGGGGCTTTCTCCCCTAGCCCCCACCCCACCGAGGCACCCAGGCCAGGGGAGGCTGGCATCCCTTGCCCTCTCAGCTGTCCCTGTGGGGAGTGGGATGGTTTCCCTGGAGTGAATATAGGGGACTCGCCCTCAGACCCCAGCAGGCCTGAGATTCCCACCCTTCATCCACCTCCTTTCCCATCAGCCAGGGGAGGCCATGGAAAAGCTGACTTTCCAAGGGAGGCGGGTGGATCTCCCGGCTGGGGTGGGACAGGAAGTCTGTGCCCCCGGGGGGCTGCTCAGCATGGGAGAGCCCGCCAAGTTCAAGGAGGGTCGAGCACAGCAGGCCCACCCAAGCTGTCTGGGCACCAGGCCTGCCTGCTGAGGGGGTCATTAGTGTGGTTCCTGTGGGCCCCAAACAGCTAAGGGGGCAGTGGGCAGGGGGCAGGGGCTCTTACCTGGAGAGCCGGCCGGGAGGTCAGCAGGAGGGAGGAGCTGGAGCAGCGGTGTGAGTCGAGAGCCGAGCCGGCTGCGGGGGCTCAGCCAGGAGCGCGTGTGCTTCCCACCTCCAGGTTCTGAGCAGGGAGTCCCTCACCCGAACCCCGTCCTGGGCAAACCCTGGAGGGGTGTGTGTGGGGTGCACACGTGTTCCCACAGGTGTCTGCTTGGGGACCCCCTCCCCATCCCAGGGGTCCCAGTTGCTAGAGATTCAAACTCCTGCTGAACACAGACCTTGGAAACAGAAGGGACAGAGAGTCCACCCAGCTGGTAGGACCACAGCAAAACTTAGGGCTGATTTAGGGGCTCGATGCCCACCTGCCTGGTGGAGCAAAATGGTCCCTGAAAGGCCTGGCAGGTGGGGGCCATGGGTGGCTGCATGTGGCTCTGGGCCCGGCCGGGCGGCCACACAAGAGGTGGATGGCGTTTTCCAAAGAAGGCCACATGGGCCTCTCCCAGCTCCAGGCCCTTCTCCAGCATGGCTGTGATCCCTCCTTCTGTGGGGGGGGGGGGTTCTCTGTCTCCTCTTCTGGAATCTGGTGCCCTATGATTGTGGCGGAAGTGACACCAGGCGACCCCAGAGTCTCAGTCGTGAAGGTGACTCAGCTCCCCTGCCCTCTCTTGGGGTGCTGACTACAGGACGCCCAGCCACATGTGGAGCCACGGGCGTGTATCCCAGCCGAGATTCCCGCTGACGGAGGCATCAACTGCAGGGGACGCCCCAGATGACGGGGAGCCTCAAGTCTTCCCAGACGTCGGGGAGCAGAAACTCCCAGCGCCCCTGCGTGGCCCGTCCAAGTCCTGCCACACAGACTCCCAGAGCAACAAGCGGGGTGTCCGACAGCTACATCTGGACACTTGTGATACATAACGGGAACAGGTCCAGGTGGGCTGGCCCTGGCACTCATGCGGGCTGACCCGGTGGGGCTGAGGCCACCAGGGCCGAGGCCCTGAGTATTTTATTGTGGAATTGCTGGACAAGCATCTCCCGCAGCAGCTCAGCTGACGCCATTTGGTTGAAGCAAATGACCCCTCAGCCCCACCGCCCTCCTCTCCCCCTCGCCTGACTGGCTGCCTCCACACGTGCTCTGGTGCCTGGTGCTTCTCCTGCCCAGGGCCTTTGCACGTGCGGGTCTGACCTCAGGAAAGGCTTCCCTGACCCCGCCTTGGTGAGGGCCTCCCTCACATGCTCCCCCTGCTCCCTGAAAGTCCTCCCTGTCTCCATCAGGTCTGTGCCTATTGTCCCCTGCTGGGACACTGGCTGGCACATAGCAGGAGTTAATTTGTGTTTACAGAGAAACACTGGACGAGTGAATGAAGTGCATTCAGTCTCTCAGCCTCTGCAGCCCCACCTTCCCATCTGTCCTGGAGGGGCTCGGCCACCAGCCTGTCTCCCACGTCAGGATGTGACCTCCCCAAACCATGTGATGGCCCAGCACCCCCAAATTGGGAACAGGAGGGCTGAGATGGGAGTTCAAGGGGGGCTGCAGAGGGAAGCCCAGGGGACAGGAGGCAATGTGGTGGTGGGGGCGATGGCCTGGCAGGGCCAGGTGGTCAGCCATCTCGTCTGAGCTAACCCGAGGGCTCTAACCAGATCTGGGGCTGTGCGCTGGGCTGTCCCTGAAAAGAGATGGTCAGTTTGCTGTGGGGCAAACAGAGAGGAGAGGGTGGGGCTGAGGGTGCTGTCACCCCACAGGAGATCCAGGCGGGCTTGGGGCAGGGGAGCATCTCAGGGACAGGAGGGGGAGCCCCAGAGGGAGTGGAGGGTCCCAGGTCTGGCTGAAGGGCCACTCACTGAGCCGGGAAGGGGCGGGGCTGGGTCAGGCTGGGTCGTGGCTTTGGGGGGAAACTGAGATCACCAGTGGAGTGGTCAGTAGGAGCTGGATGTTCAGGCCTTGAGCTCAGAGACCGGAGGGTGGGGGTGAGAACCCAGGGGACAGATGGTGGCAGCTGCTGATGAGGAGCTGATGGGGCTGTGCCTGCAGAGAAGGTCCACCCTGTCCTCCATCCTGTCCCTGCTCCCTCGCCCCGCCCCTGCTCCCCCGCTCCGTCCCTGCTCCCCACACCCCGCCCCTACTCCCCCGCCCCTGCTCCCCTGCCCCTGCTCCCCCACGCCTCGCCCCTGCTCCCCCACCCTGCCCCTGCTCCCCACACCCCGCTCCTACTCCCCTGCCCCTGCTCCCCCACCCCCGTCCCTGCTCCCCCACCCCTGAGGGGAGCTCTTGCTGCCCAGGAGAGCAGGACTGGGGATTCCGGTCTTATTCTGGGCTCTTTGGAGGACATTTCTATTTCTGACCACACTGTTCTCCCCAAACCAAGGGACACCGGGTCTGGAGGGACTTGGTGTGGCCCAGGCTTTGGTTCCTGGAGGGTGAGTGTGTGGTTCAGGGCCCTCCGGCTTCACTGCCCTGTGCCTCCAAATCCTGCTGCGGGTCCTGGCAGGGCCCCCAGGGGAGGAGATCACAGCCAACAGGCAAGAGGGGGCAGGGGTCCGGCCCAGACGCATCCCCGTCTGGTGTGGCTGGGGGGCGCACATGCCCTGGTGCACTGTCCTCCCTGCCCGCCCGCTGTCCCTCTGAGGCTGGGCAGGTCCTGCGGCGGGAGGTGCCACCTGGATGCGTGCCTGCCACCACTGCCCTCCTGCCCGGCCACCGAGTGACAGCGATTGGAGCGCGTCTGGGCTCAACGGCTCTCCCAGCGCCGGCACATTCAGGGGATGCTGTAACCAAGGGCCATTAAGCTGTCAGGGCCCATCTGTCTCACATTCCCCTTCCTGCCGTCGCCAGCGTGCTGGGTGTGCGTGAGGTGCCTCCACTTCCCACCTCTTCCTCCCACTGAGTCACCGCGTGCGGCCAGACTGCCCCCCCAGCTCTGAGCTCATCGGCTCTGCCATCAATTACTGACCCCGGAGCTGGGGCGTGGGGCCAAGGAAAGGGGTCTGACAAGGACTTTGCCGCCCGAGGCAGCTGGAGTAGCTCAAAGAACGCCGGGCGCGGGCTCCGGCCCCTCTGCCCCTGACTCACATGTGGCCATGGGTGGTGCCTCTGTGTGACGGCGGGTGGGTGGCGTGGTCCTGAGGCCTCTAGCTCAAACTCAGAGTCCAGCCCTGCCCCCTGCCCCCACAGCTGCTGCCACATCTGAGGATGTTAGCCCCACTCTGAGGCGGAAGGGGACGATGCGTCAACATGCTGATGTCACTCCCCACTCCGCCTGACCTGGCTTCCGGCCACGGCCTCCCCTGCCAGACGCAGGATGGCTCCAGTGGGTGCCCCAGATAAAGAGCTGTTCACAGAGTCCTCACCACCTCCCTGAGCTAATGGCACTGCCCAGGTGCCCAGCACACACACACCTTTAGGCTCACAAACATCTCTCTACCAAGCTTCGCTGTCAGGAAACCCTTGAAAGGAACAAGGGGGGAGACCTCTCAGACACAGCCCCAAGGGACTGAGTTGGCTATGGCCCGTCCCTCCACTAATTATGACTAAAATCTGGACAAAATGCAAACAGCAACTGAGGACTTGGGGGAGTAGGCAGACTGTGGAGGGGGCCAAACATGGAGAAGCGACATGCAGGGGGTTTCTGGCTTTTCCTGTGGCTCTGCCCAGAGGGCAAGCCCCAGACTCAAATCAGCACGGCCACACAAGAGGCTACAACTCTGATAGAAATCCCTTCTTTCCAGCCAGAGGAACCATGAAAAGGAGCCCTTGTAGGCAAGAAAGTGGAGGGGATCCTGGAGGGGAGAGAGCCAGGCAAGGGGGTCTTCTAATTCTGTGTATGAAGCTGCACAAATCTCAGAACAGAGGGTGCGTGGTGGGACTAACCCAAACCAGGGAAGGAGGCGGGTGAAGCCCCGCCCACAGAAGGTGAGATGGACCTGCCTGCTGCAATACCTCAGCATCTCCAGAAGATTAAAACAGGACCCAGAGTCTATGCAACAGTCAGGATGCAAAAAGGAAAGTACTCAGCAGACAAAGAACCAGGAAAATGGCCAGTCCTCAAGAGGAAAGACAGTGATCAGATGCCAACTCTGGGTGACCCAGGGGCTTTTAGAGGGACTATAAGTGTGCTTTGTGAGATCTCTCACACAAGGCTGAGGTGAATATGACATGAAGTGAACAATAAGAATTCTCAGCAGAGAAGCAGGAAATTTAAGAAATAAATGAGTATTTTAGAACTGAAAAATACAATATCTGAAATAAAAAATTCCCTGATGGACTCAATAGCAGAATGATGTAAGAGGAAAGTCAGTGATCTTGAAGATAGATAAATGGAAATATCCAATATGAATACCAGAGACAAAATGAAAAGACTGAACAGAGGCTCAGGGACCAGTGGGGACAGTATGAAAAGGTCCAGTTTACATTGGGGTTCCAGAAAGAGAGGAGAAGGAGATTGGGGTAGAAAAGTTATTTGAAGGAATAATGACTGAAACATCCCAAATTTGGTGAGAGACACAAATTTAAACATTTGAGAAGCCCAGAGAATCCCAAAGAGGATAAACTCAAAGAAAACTGCACCTAGAACATAATAATCAAATTGCCAAAAAACAAAGAAAACGTCTTGAAAGCAGCTAGAGAAAAACAACACACTACACACACAAAAACAATGATCCTAATGACTGAAATTTCTCATCAGAAACCATGGAGGCCAGATGGCAGTGGAACAACATCTTCACAGTGCTGAAGGAAAAGCTCTCCTGGCCCAGAACTCTATTTCCAGTGAATATATCTTTCAGGAATGAAGGTAAAATAAAGATATTCGTAGATGAAGCAAAACTTGGAGAATATATCACCAACAGACCTTCTCTACCAGAAATGCTGAAGGGAACACTAGGAGGTGGAAGGGAAATTGCACCAAAGGAAGCAGATCTTCAGAAATGCAGGAAGGGCGGCAGGAATGATGACTCTCTGAGCAAACACAAAATGTTGCTTTGCTGCCCCTTAAGTTCCTTAAAACATACATGACTATTTAAAACAAAATGGTGATACTGTCTAGTGGGATTTTCAACATATGCAGACGTAATACACATGAGAACCATAATATAAAGATCACTGGGGAGTGGGGGGACAGATGCACCTACAGGGGTACACTTTCTGTACTATATGGGAAAGGGTAAAATATTAACTCTAAGTAGATGGTAAAAGATTAATATATATAATGAAATCCCTACAGCAACCACTAGAAAAATAATACAAGAAGAGATATTCAAAAGGCCAATACATATGTTCAAATGGAATACTAAAAAAAACATTCATTAGAAGAAATAAATTTAAGGAAACCCAGAGGAAACAAACCAAAAAAATAAAATAAAATGATAGACCTGAATCACATCATATGGATAATTACATCAAATGTTAATGGTGTAAATAATCCAATTAAAAGACAGAGATTGACAGAGTGGATACAAAAAAGCCAGATCCTACTATATGCTGGCTACAAGAGACATGCTTTATATATAGACACAGGTAGACAAAATTAAAGGAATGGAAAAAGATGCTCAATTATTCAACACAAACAGTAAGCATAAGAAGCCTGGAGTGGCTATTTTTTCATTTTTAGTTAAGAGATAATATATATGTGTACAGTAAAAGTGTACAGTTCTGTGAGTTTTGACAAACATATACGCTTGCACATCTATAATTAAGAAATGAGGGGCCAGCCCAGTGGCATAGTGGTTAAGTCCAACACACTCCACTTTGGCAGCCTGGGGTTTGCAGATTCGGATCCCAGGCGTGGACCTACACCACTCATTGGTGGCCATGCTGTGGTGGCAACCCACATACAGAATAGAAGATTGGCACAGATGTTAGCTCAGGGCCACTCTTCCTCAAGCAAAAAGAGTAAGATTGGCAACAGGTGTTAGCTTGGGGGCACTCTTCCCCACCAAAAAAAAAAAAAAAAAAAAGAAATGAAACAGGGGCCAACCCAGTGGTATAGTGGGTAAGTCCAGCTCACTCTGCCTCAGCAGCCCAGGGTTCACAGGTTCGGATCCCAGGTGCAGACCTATACCTCTCATTGGTGGCCATGCTGTGGCAGCGACTCACATACAAAATAGAGGAAGATTGACACAGATGTTAGCTCAGGGAAAATCTTCCTCATCAAAAAAAAAAAAAAAAAAGAAATGAAACAGATCCATCACCCCAAATTCCACAGAACCCCTCTACATTTAATCCCTCCTACTCCCCAGGCCGGGCATACATGGATCTGCTGTCTGGCCCTATAGTTTGCCTTTTCTGGAATGTCCTGTAAGTGGAGTCATGTTGTACGTGGCCTTTAGGTCTGGCCTCTTGCACTCAGCCTGATGCTCTCGAGATCCATCCGCATTATAGCATCTATCAGCAGTTTATTCCTTCTTAATGGATGAGCAGTCGTCCATTGCACGGATGCACTACAGTTCGTCCATTCACTCTCAGAAGGACATTCGGGATGTTTACAGTTTGGGGTTATTATGGATAAATCTACTATAAACACCCACATATGCATAGTGTGGCTGAACTTGATGGGAAACTGCTCAACTGTTTCCACAGTGGCTGCACCGTGTTTGCATTCCCACCAGCAGTGACTGAGCTTCCAGTTCCTCCACGTGCTTGTCAGCACTTGGCATTGTCAGGTTTTAATTCAGGCATTCTCGCAAGTGTGTGCTGGCCTCTCTGCTATGGTTTTAACGTGCATTTGCCTAATAATTAAGGATCTTGAGCATCTTCTCATGCCGTCTTTGCCATCCATATATCATCTTTGATGAAGCGTCTGTTCAAATCTTTTGCTCAATTTAAAAATCAGGCTGTTTATTGTTGAGTTTTGGGCGTTCTTTGTATATTCTGAATACAAGTTGTTTATCAGATAGTGCGACTTGCAAATATTTTCTCCCAGTCTGTAGTTTCTCTTTACATTCTCTTAACTGTCATTGAAAGAGCTGAAGTTCTTAATTTTGATGAAGTCCAATTTACAAATTTGTTCTTTTATGGATCAATGCTTTTAGTGTCATATCTAAGATCTTTGCCCAACCCGAGGTCACAAAAATTTCCTTTTATATCGTCTAGAAGTCTTGGAGTTTTAGATTTTATGTTTAGGTCTATGAACCATTTTGCATTAATTTTGTATATGCTGCAATGCATGGATCAAGGTTTTTTTTTCCCAGCGTGTGGATATCCAACTGTTCCAGCACAACTTGTTGAATAGACTCTCCTTTCCCTATCGAATTGGCTTTGAACTTTCACTGAAAATCAACTGCCCGTATATATGTGGATCTACTTCTGGAGTCTCCACTCTGTTCTGTTGACCCATATGTCTGTCCTCTCATACACACCACGCTCTCTTCATTCCTGTAGCTTTAGAGTAAGACTTGAAGTCGGGTAGTGTGAATCCCCCAGCTTTGTTCTTTCCCAAAATTGTTTTGGTGATTCTAGCTCCTTTGCCTTTCCATATAAATTTTAAAATAAATTTTCCAATTTCTACAAAAAAATTCTGCCGGATTTTTTTGGAATTGCATTGGATCTTATACACCACTTTGGGGGAAACTGACTTGTTAACAATTCATGAAGATGGTTTATCTCACATTTATTTGCATTTCTTTTTTATTTCTTTAATCAGTTTTGTAGTTTTCAGTTTACAGAACTTACACTTATTTAGTTAGATTTATTTCTAAGTCTTTCATATGTTTTTTGGTCCCATTGTAAACGGTACTGTTTTTAGATTTCAGTTTGCAATTGCTCGTTGCTAGTATATAGAAATATGACAGATTTTCTTATAATAACTTTGTATCTAATGACCTCGTGAAACTCTCTTACTCATTCTTGTAGATTTTTTGTCAGTTCTTTGGGACTTTCTGTACAGACCATCATGTTATCTGTGACATTTTATTTCTTCCTTTCCAGTCAGTATATGACTGGTTCGTTTATTGTCTTATTACACTGCCTAGGGCTTTCATCGTTTAAAATGACGTTAGCTATAGGCTTTTTGGTTATTGTTTATTGCGTTTTTTGGTAGATGTCTTGAATCAGGTTGAGGAAGTTCCCTTCCGTTCCTAGTTTGCTGAGGGTTTTTATCATGAATGAAGGTTGAATTTTTTCATTGTTCTTACAGCCTCTGTGGAGATGTTCCTGTGGCTTCTGTTCTTTAGTCTGTTGACACCGTGACTGCGACATTGAACGCTGAATGCCAGGGTAACTCCACTTGGCTGTGACAGATTTCTTATCATTTTCCTGGATTCAATTTCCTAGTATTTGTTGAGGATTCTTGCATCTGTTATGGACTGAATGTTTGTGTCCTCCCAAAAGTGCCCCAAAATTCATTTGTTGAAGCCCTAACCCCAATGTGATGGTATTTGGAGATGGGGCTCTTAGGGGGTAATTAGAGTTAGATGAGGTCGTGAGGGTGGGGCCCTCATGATGGGATTAGTGGCCCCATAAGAAGGACTACTCTGTCCCCATGGGCACCAAGGAGAGGCCATGTGAGGACCCCATGAGAAGGCGGCAGTCAGCAAGCCAGGAGGAGAGCCCTCACCAGGAACCAGAGGTGCTGGCACCCCAGTCTCAGACCTCCAGCCTCCAGAACTGTGAGAAATGAATTTCCCTGCTTTAAACCACTCAGTCTATGGTATTTTGTTGTGAGCCTGAGCTGGCTAAGGTGGTATTGACATTCACGTTCCCCTTCAGGCTGTCCAGGTGAAGCCCGGGTGACCGGAGCTGTTTCTCCAGGACCCACACCTGACCAGAACAAGAACAATAGGGCCAGAGCCCCCAGCAGCTCTCCAGGCAAGTGGACATAAGCCAAGCAACCCCCACAGCCAACTCTTCCTCCTACAGACCAAGTACGGGGCTCGTTGGGAGGGATGCTCCCGGCCAGATGCAACTGGCCTCCGCCCCAGGCTGGCCACCAGCCCAATCTCCCCTCCCAGCTGTTGAAGGGTAACTGTCATTGCCCCACTGAGGTGACGTCAGGGGCCTCATCTCCACTGGATTCGGGTGCTGGGAGTGGGTGGGGGCGGGGGTCATGTCCTACTGTGTGCTGGGTCAGGAGGGTGACTTGTCAGGTTGACAGCTGTCGTCACACTGACCTTGCCTCCACCTGGCTGGTGCCCTCTGGCTTGTGGGAGCCTCAGTCTCCTTGTCTGAATAACGGGCCTGCAAACGCCTGCCCTGTGGTCACAATGAGGGTGGCAGGGAGTAGATGCCCCCCTGCCAGCCTTGGCAAGGACCCAGCACACAGCTGGGGATCTTGGGGGACCTCTCCGCAGGTGGGTTGGTGGCTGTGATGGCAGCAAGCACGTGAGGGCAAGGTGTGAGGGGGCTGGGTGTCCCCATCTCCAGGCTCTTGTCCCTCCGCAGGCCCCCAGCTGCCCCCCTCCTGCCATCTGTCTTGGTGTCTCCACGGGAGGCGTGGGGGGTGTTCGGGGTGAGGATGAGAGATGCTCCCGGGTCCCTGCTGCAGCCTGGGGAGGCCTGGACCCACACGGGGCTCCACTCGGAGGCCGGAACCTGCTCCCAGGCACTGCTGAGAACTGGCGCGGGCACAGCTTGTTCAGTGCAAGACCATGTTGTGTCTGTCACCAGGGCTTTGGTCGTTTGCCAAACTTCCGCCTCGCTTAGCGCCAACAGACACCTTTGTGTCCGAGTCCCCGGGCGCCAGCTGGCTTCAAGAGCTCGCTGTCTGCCGGACGTCAGGATGATAGATGCGTCAGTTCATTGTCCTGGGATGAGCAGGGCCCAAAGGGGCGGCTGGGCCCTTTGGCTCGGGACCTGAGAGCCTCCTGCCCAAGGAGGCCCCGGGAGCCCAATGTAGACATGGATGCACCATCACGTCTCCAGCCTCTCCTCCCTCTCCTTCCACTCGGCTGGGTCTTAATTGATTATTAATGACCAGGGCTTGGGGAGGCGGGCACAGTCATCCCAGCATGGGCAATATTGTCTGTAGAGGATTTAAAGACACTAATAAACCCAAATAAAAGCTGGTCTGCTCTTCATGGTCTCCAGAGAGGCAATTCGGAATAAAGAGATGAGAAGACACCCTCCTCTGCACAGCTATGCCCCTGGCCCTGGCACACTGCCAATCACACAAGGTACGAGAACACCTTCTCCTGAGCTCCCTCACCTGCCCGCAGGTAGGTGGGTGTCTCCAGAGACGAGGAGCACGAGTCGCAGGCATTTCTGTGGGTGTGTTTGTGTGTCATCGTGGTTTTCCCTCCGTGTGTTTGCACGATGCTGTCAACCATTCAGCCACCTGCGTTTCTCACTCCGCTCGGGTATTGGAGATTATCCCACGGATCTGCCCCTGCATTTCCTGCACTGGCCACCACCAGGGTCCCCCCATGATCCTGTCCACAGCCCCGATCCCAGGCCCTCCCTGGGGCTCCGGGCAGAGGCTAGGCGTCCCTTCTCACCAGGTTGGGGAACATGGACCCAGCTCCTCCCCCTGAGGGGCTGCATGGGCAACACGCACAACGACATCCGATTTCATCCTGTGCTCTTCACCTGCCCCCCGAGGGAATCGTCTGGAGAACTTTTAGGATTCTCTCACCGCCCCCCACCCCCTTCTCTCTTCTCTCCCCAATTCTGACATAATGGGTCTGAGGTGGGGCCAGGCTTGGTTTTTAAAGCTTCCCTGGTGATTTAATATGCAGGCGGGTGGGAACCCCCAAGTCAGTGGTTCTCGAAGCAGGGTGCCCAGACCAGCTGCATCATGGGATGCACATTCTCAATGCCCCAGACCTGCTGAGTCAGAAACTCCGGGGACCCCAGCGCTCCGGGTTCTGGCAAGTCCTCCCGATGCACTTCAAGTCTGAGAATGCCTGCAGCCAATTAACCTCGTCCCTGCCCAGGGCGGTGCGCAGGCACAGCCCCAGCCCCCATCTCCACTGGGGGTCCACTCCTCACAGCTTCAGCATTTGCCGTGCTGGGAGGAGGTGTAAACCCATCCAGCTTTCTCCTTGCAAATCGGATGGGGCTGAAGCCTGCAACCTCCCCCCACTCCCCAGTTTCCAGCGGGGCAGTGTTCTGCGGGCAGTGAGGTGTCCGTGCAGTCCTGCCTCCCTTGTTCACTCGAACCCCTCTAAGTGGGCGTTTTTGGAACTAACGCTGCCTCGGAAGAGAGCATGTGCTGAGCATTTTGGCCAGGAAGAGTGGGGTTCTGGGGTGCGCAGGGGCGGGTTCAGGCACGAGCGGGGTAATTGCTGCACACAGATCGCCAGGCATGTCCCATCTTCTCATTAAAGGTCCTCTTGATCCCTCGCTAACCAAAGTCTGGGTCCCCTTGAGGCAGTTAGAGCTCGGAAATCTCGGGAATCCAAGCTTCTCATTCGTGGATGAGAAGACGGGGTTCAGGACCACCAGGGTCTCAGGGTTAGCAAGCTGGGGGGTCTGGGAGCCCCTGGGCCTCACAGAGAGAGATCACAGGAGGTGGGCGAAGGCCTGCTTGGGCTGCAGTGCAGCCCTGTAAAATCCCTGTGTAACCCCGAGCCTGTTTCCCTCTGCGGACGACAAGAGGGGACCGTGGCAACGATGGCACTTGTGCCGTAGAGAAGGTGACCCCAGCTGACACTAGGAACAGACTCAGGCAGGTGAGTTCCGTTGTCTCTTGACCAGGGACCTTTGTGCCACATAATAATAACTTACTGACTTTACATTAATTGAGCACTTACTGTGTACCCCCAAGTCTTGCCCCATCTGTTGAGCATGAAAAGCTCTGTTTAAATACGAGCACCGTCCCCGGCATTGTGTCCTGGCCAGCAGCTCTGCAGCTCCTCCCGGGGTGGGTGCGTTCAGCTCCTGGAGGCCCTGGGGACCTGATGTCACTGCAGTGGAGCCCACGTGGCCTCCACTAGACATGTGCTCCGCTCCCCCAGAGTAGGCCCTACTGGTACAGGGGAGCCAGTCCTGGGCTGTGCAGGGGAGCCCTCTACGCATCAGTATCCCCAACTTTAAAATAATCGCAGCTCTCTCCAGGGGTGTGAGGGTCACCCAGAACTCATAGAGCAGATGCGCCCCCCCAAACCTCCAACCCCCACCCCCTGTGTCCTGCCTGCCCTCCGCCGCTGGCCCAGAGCCCGCCCCAGAGCCCACCCCGCCTGCTTCCTGTCTGGGTCGGCCTGCTGAATTATTCACTGGACACGGGGCAGGCCCTGGCAGGACCATGCAGAGTGAGCATTCTCCTGGACCACGTCCCATCCCTCCGGCTCTCTCTTAGTCATCTCTGGCTCCAGCTTGGAGCCTCCATCCAGGCTGTTAATGGAACCGCAGCACAGGACGCCTCCCCAGTGGGCTACAGCAGCCCAGCCCGGCCCGGCCCCTCCCCTCTCCGTGGCCCAGCTCACTGTACCAGGCCCTGAGCTGGTGTGGGGCTTATCTTCATTTGCCGTTTCCTGCTGGTTTAGCCAGAATCCCGCCACCCCGTATCTGCATCCCTGTAAACCTTTGGCACCAGCTCTGCTGAGAGAAGGGCCCCCACGCGTCTCCAGGCCGGTGCCAGCCCTGTCCTGCCCCCAGCTCATCAAAGTAACCAAGTACCATGTACGAGGACCCCCCACCTGGCCGAAGCCCCCGACTTCAGCTGGCTGCACACCCCCTCCCCCCTTGAGTCCAGGCTGGGCTGGAAAAAGGAGCAAGGAGAGGGTCTGTCTGCCAAGAGGGCCACGGCCCCCTGTTCGAGGCCCTAAGGAGAGAGCTTGCCCCTTTCCGGGATGGGCGGTGTCCCATGGGTGCGGGAAGGGAGGCCTCCCAGGTGCGTCTCAGGCTGGCAAGAAGGCTGGACAAGGGGACTCTGGGCAGACAAGTAACAGTCCGCAGTCCATGGGGTCAGGACCTTGGCCCCCAAAGGGAGAGCTCAGCTTCCCCAGGTCTGCCATCCCAGGCCCCCACACCTCCCCAGTCTGGATCCGTCTCCACCTGGGCACACAGCTCGGCCTCCTGTACTGATCACTCATGTTCTGTAAGAGGAAACCTCCTTTGGACGCCCTTGAGGAGCTGAAGGCTCTGCAGGGAAACGTCCCTCCCCACCTGCGATTGGGGTTTCCCTAAACAGAGTGAGGAAGAGGGGAACAGACACCAAGAGGGCCTCTCTCAGAGCCGTGCAGGAGGCTGTGGAGGGAAGAGCCTAGGGCCACGGCGAGGTGCCCGGATGCGTTCCCGGACCACTGCACTGGTGGGGCAGGTGCCGTGCGGGGTCTGAGTCTTGGCCGTGTCCACGCCGACCAGCCATCCCAGGCACCAGATTGCGTGTGGCAAATGCTCCCTCAAATGGCCCCCGAGCCACTGGCCCTTTTCCTGCTGGCTGGGGGTGCTCAGGACCCCACCAGCTCTGATCCCAGTGGTCTCGGGTGGGCATCTGGAGGAGCCAGCTCTCTGCAGACCACCCATGAGAGATGACGCAGGGAAACCATCTGCACTGTGGTCCCCTCTCCCAATGTGGATGGTGGATGCTGGCCATTAAACCTGCATGGTCACTTAAGCAGCTGATTGCCAGCCACCCCCCACTCGGGCCCTTGGTGGGACAGAGGTGGTTCCTCGAGGGCTGAGAGTGTGGACAGCCAGGGCGTGAATCCCACCACTTTACGCACTTCCTCGGTGACCTGGCTCTGGTCACCTCCCCTCCCTCCACCTCAGTCTCCTCATCTGTGTGCTGGGGTGTCGGGGAGCCTGCCCAGAGGCCTGTGCTGGGATAGAATGAGGGACGTGGGGAGCCGAGAACAGGGATGGACAATGCCCAGCAGAAGCCCTGCCAGAACCATTAGGGACCCCGCCCAGCAGTCTCTGGCCCCTGAGGCCCCGCCTGGGGCTCCTGACATTGCAGGGCCACCCTGTGCTGGACACACAGGCTAGAATGCAAACCCCAGCTCTGCCTCTGATGTGCTGTATGGCCTTGGGAAGCTGCCTGATCTCTCTGAACCCTTAGTTCCATCTGCAGTTTGGGAAGCAGACTCCACCTCTGAGCCACGGTGTGGATGACATGAGATGACCATTGGCATTCACCAGGTTTGGGGTCACCTCTCCACCAGCAGAGCCAGAACCCTAAGCCGTCTGGTGGGAAGCGATGTGCAAACTGCCAGTGACTGAGAGCCGAGCTGAGCTACCAGTCGTTTTGTGAAGAAAGGGCTTTTGGGAGACCAAGGAGGTGCCCTTCAATATGGAAGGCTTCATAGAGGAGGTGACCTTGAGCTCGACCTTGAGGAACAAGTCAATTTTGATAAGAAGAGAAAGGATGTGGGGGACAGGGAGGGAACTCCAGGCAGCAGGGAGACCCAGACACCTAAAAGCCCACCCTTTGGTCCCAGACCCCCCCATTCCCCAACAAACAGGTGCCAGGTGGAATCTGAGCCCCCTCCACATGCACGGCAGACGCTGTCCTCTGCCCCTGTCCCTCCATGAAGGTCACCACACTGACCTCTGTGGATGCATTTCTCTCCCCTGTTTGTGGTGACAGCGACACTGAGGCATGCCAAGGGAGGGCTCCAGGGTTTGAGCTGCCTGGGCTGGGGTCCAGAGAACAGCCCAGTGCTCACCTGGTGGGCTCACAGGGGTGGGAGCTGCGTCCTGGGGGCAGCCTCCCTCCCCTAGCTCCAGCGAGCCCACTCAGGTCCCGCTGCGTGTGAACGCCACACAGCTAACAGGAGCTGAGAGTTCCCCATAAAAGGGCCCAGAAGATGGATTTGATTTGGTCATTCTTAGTGGGAAACCTGACTCTAAAGCCCTGGCAGATGTGTAGGAGATTGGTTACTCATCCCAAAGTGAAAAAGTAAATCCCGCCCCACATAAGTTGCTGCCTAAGAAGCTGTTGCCCTTGGCGGCTGCAGCACTTTCCACCTCGGCAGGCCAGCGGCATAGAACTCTGCCTTCCGAGTGATTTACAAACCCAAGCTGAGCCAGCCCACTGTCTGCCGGGCGTGTGGCTTCGGGGACGAACATAGACCCCAGTGTGGGGACCAGCCCAGGCCCCAGAGCACGTGGGCACTGGGCCCCTAGAGCCCAGCAGCCGCTCTCCTTGGTGATGAAAGCGAGCCACAGGACAGGGGCTGTGACGTCCCCGTGCCCACCCTGGAGGCCACCACAGACATCTCCCACCCTGAGGTCACCTCTGGCCGTGAATGGATGGCATGAGGGGCAGGCTGAGAGCTTGGGAGTCCACGCCTCTGGGACAGACCCCAACCAACAGAGATGAAGTTGGATAGATAGCCAGCAGCCCCTACTCGGGGCAGCTGAGCGGGCTCGACCGTGTGCCAGAGGGTCCTCAGCAGAACTGCCCCAGCCCCAAGGCCCCACCTGTCACTCACTGGCCCTTTGCTGTCTTTCCCGCCCTCCCCGTCTCACCTCCTGGCTCCTCACCCCACTTACTGCATCACCTCTTTACAAACCATGTGCCCTGAACCTTTGCCCAGGGTCTGCTTCAAGGATCCCAAATGAACACCATAGCACCCCACTTGTGACAACCTTCATGGCCAGACAAGGGGCTTGTTTTGGGGCTCATGTCACATCTACATTTTTCTTTCAGGAGAGTCTCTTCTTCTGCTCTCCGGCCTCGTAGTCCCCGGGGCATTTCTGGCCATGCTGGTGAGGACACAACTCCGCTGTCCTGGGACAAAAGTCTGATGGAAGCAGCTCTTTCCAGAGTGTGTCCCCAGGACACTTGGTCCCACCAGACACTCCAAGAACTGTATGGCCAGAGCCTTGGCACACAGCTTCCCAGAGATGGCCCTGAAGGCTAGGGGCACACAGCCCATGGGGCTAGCGCAAGGGGACCGTGCAACTTTAGTGCCAGGTGTTTCCCAGACAAACGCGCCAGGAACGTTATTTCTGCTCCCACCTGTCAACCCATCACTGGGAACCTTGGCACCCAGGGCCCGCACTGAGATGTGCTTCCTAGTAGCTCTCGCTCACTGAGGAGTGAGCAGACATGCTCTCACAGGTGGATTTCCTTAGTGCATTTAAACAGTGTGAAGTCACCAAATTCAATTTCCACATTCAGTCTCAGGAACACATAGTCCCCAAGTCTGTGAAATCTTGGGAACAGGAGTGACGTGCTGTGCTTGTGTATCCAAAGCCAAACGGTGCAGAGCCCTTAGCAGCCCAGTAAGCGTTGGCTGCAAGGATGAGTTGTGTGTGTGTGTTTCCAGGTCCTACTGAGATCACCAGACGCAAGGCGGGCTGGGTTCCAAGGCACCACCAGCCTCAGCATCTCCCTACCCAGGTCAGAACCTTGGCCAGCTGCTCCCACGAGGCTCTCAGCTGCTGAGTGACGCTCCAGGCTCCAACGTGCCATGCTGGTTCTCTGCCCATTCCCATGTTACAGATGAGGAAACGGAGGCCAGGATTGAGGCAGCGACTTGCAGGATCACACAGTCCAAGCAATGTCAGTCCGAGTCCCCAGGCTCTTGCCCCAGACTGCCGCTCCTGCTCTGCCTCTGAGTGTCTGGCTGCACTGCGCTGAGGAGGGTGGCCAGCTGGGAGACAAGCTCTGGGCAGGCCACCTGGTGGCGGCCTTGGGCAGGGAACCTTCTGGATGCCTGCAGGCTGTGGTTGCATCAACACTGCACTAGACCTGCCCAACTCTGATCAGACAGCCAGCCACCTTGTCAGCATGGCTGACCCCTCATCTACAAGGGACGTGTGTGTGTTTGGTGTGTGGCCCTGCCGTGGGCCTCCCACGTGCCCTGACCCCCGCCGGACTGTGAGCCTCAGGCAGCAGAAGTTTTCTCTGCGAGTGTTTCCCGGGTGAGTCAAGGATAAGGGATGGGGGCAGAGCACGGCGGTAACCACGCCTGTGGGCTCTCCTGAGACCAGCGGGCCACAAGTCCGTCTGAGGCCCACGCCGCCAGATCGTGGGGCCTCCTCTGAAAGTTGGGCAGAAAATCTGACCTAATGGATGCTAAAGCCTTCCCATAGATGCTAAAGCCCCCGGAATCTCCTGGTGGTGGGGTTTGGAAGAGCCCCTATCACCCGGGAGTGTGATGGTCAATTTCATGTGTCGACTCGGCTGGGCCTCGGGGCACTGTTATTTGGTCAAACACCAGTCCAGATGTTGCCAGGAAGGTATTTCCAGAGTGATTAACACCATTAAATCAGCCGACTTTGAGTAAAGCGGATGACCGTCCATAATGCGGGTGGGCCTCACCGAAGCAGCTGAGGCCTTAAGAGCGAAGACTGAGGTTTCTAGAAGAAGGAATTCTCCAGACAGCAACATGGAGACCCTGCCTGAGTTTCCAGCTGCCTGAGGAATCCAGACTCAAGACCAAAACACCCACTCTCACCTGAACGTCCAGTCTGCAGGCCAGCCCTACAGATTTGAACTTGCTGGTCCTCACAATGTATGAGCCAATTCCTGACACTACATCTCTCTCTCTATTCTAGATAGATAGACAGATAGATAGATAGGTAGACAGATGATAGATAGATACAAAGGTGGATAGATGGATAGATGATAGATAGATATAGATATAGATACAGATATGGATATAGATGCAGACACAGACCCCATCCGTCTGTGTCTCCTGAGGACCTTGACTGACACAGGGAGACACAAAGGTTGTCCTGCTCTCCAGACCTCAGTTTCCTCGGGTCCCAGGAAGCCTCACAGGAGACTGGAGGGAGGAAAAGAGCTGAGAACTGGCTCAAAGGCAGGGACCATCTCGCCCCACTCTGTCCTCGGGGGTGGGGACTCAGAGGCCCAACAGGCACAGCCTTGTTTGAGGTCCAGCTTAGAACAGGGAACAGTCCCCACAGTTGGAGCCGCCCCTTTTGTCCAGGATCACAGATCTCCTCCCAAGTTTGGAATTTCTCAATGTTTCCTGCACTTCCTCCCATGACCTCTCCCTCCCACCAGTGCTCCTTCAAGGCCTCATTCCTGTCTGTCAGGCCACAGGGCAGCTGCCCTTCACTGGGAGATGTGAGTGGGTCCTTCCAGCCCGGCGGTGGCCCAGACGCGGGCGGTGCAGGCAGGGGAGGGTGGCCACCATTTATTAGCATCGGTTTGACCATGTTCTCCCATCTCCCCTTTCAGCCCCAAGAGGCAGTGACTGGCGCACACCTCCAGAGCCAGGAGGGGACCCCCCACCCCCTACACGCCCAGGGTCCTGACCGAATATTTTATGGGCAGCCTGGGGTATGGATCTGAACCACAGAACACTCATATGTCGCACCCACGCAGGACTGCAAATTCTGGGGAAAGCACTAAACGCTTTCTTTCTAAAGAGCCCTGACGTGTGGAACAGATGACAGTTCAGTGGGAAGTCTGCAGGGCGCTGTAAAGTCCTCCCGCGGGAGACGGCTGCTCCCCAAGGCGGGGCCAGGACTCTGCTGCACCAGCCCCACCCAGAACGGATTTGGCAAAGGAAGGGTGATCTGGTGGTGGGTCGGGGAGGAGGGGACCAGTCAGAGACTGACTTCTCAGGACCTGGGATCTATGTCTTCCTCCTTGCCTGAATTTGCTTTCTAAAATTTTTAAATGCTAAAAGCAGCCCTTACAACTGATTTAGCACTCAGACTGCCGGAAAAGTATGAAATAAAACCAAACAAGGCGCCCCTCCTGCCCTAGCCCCTGCCCCTCCCCCAAATCTCTGCCCAGCAGTTTCTCTAGAGCCTTCAGAGCAGCCTCATGTTCAACCCCCTGCAAGTGCAGACACTTGAAAGCCATCGTCCCAATGCCACTGCGCCTCATAGCCTCCCGTGACCACACAGATTCCCAGGCGTGCTCGTCTCGGTGCCCGCAGACCCGCCACGATCTTGGCAGCTGCTGGAGGTCTTGTTTACCTCCTCTCGCCCAGGAGTCCCCACCTTGAGGGCAGGGACAGTGCCGCATGGAAAGGCAGGCCAGGCTTGGGAAGTTGGGGCCTCTGTGGAGTGGGTGCCACAGGCCTCTGGGTCCAGGGGCCATGAGGGGCCGGCTTCCCTGCCAGCCCACCAGCTCTCTCTCCCGCAGGGAGCCAAGCACCGTCCTCCCTCCACCCCTGACGACCCAGAACACACATAGCTAGCCCAGGACAGGGACGTGCTGTCACTTGCTCAAGGTCTCCTGGCTGCCTGGGTGCCGGGCTGCAGTGGCACCACCCTCAGCCCTGTCACACCGCCTCTGTGCCTCTGCTTCTCCTGGAAGGCCTCTTGCCGCCAGATCCCATGGGCGTACAGGACCCCAAGGGCTCCCCCACCTGTCTGTCTCACAGCAAACCAACCCACTCACGTCCCCTCTTTGTGCATAGTTGTTGAGCGCAGTGGGGAGGGGCTGTCTGAGAGGGGCCACACCGGCCCATCCTTTGGTCTTTGTGGTGCCAGCACAGCTTGAGGCTCATGGCAGCCATGTGAGGGTGCAGCCAGCCCTGGGAGGAACCAACATGGCCCGGTGGGCCCTTCTCTGGCCGCTCTGGACAGAGTCCTGCCCTGTGGGCTCTGCAGAGGCAACCCCCCAAATCCCTGGCTGAGATGAGAGCCAGCCTCCTCTGGGGAGAAGTCATTCTTCTCTAAAGGAGCTCAGGTCCCATGTCCTTGTGGCGACCTTGATGAGCCTGCCTTTCCCCAGGAAATACCGCGGGACAAAGGCTCATGGGGGCCCCTCTGGGCCTTAAGATCTTGCCAAGAGGCCGAGGAGATGCTTTGCTCAGGAGGAGAGTCCTCTTTGGGTAAGTTGCCAAAAGAGAATAAAAGCAAGTTCCACGGCTTTTATTCATTGTACCCACCTCTGCTCCAAGTCACACCACCCCGGAGTAGCCAGCCCCAAAGGTCGAGGACATGAACACATGCGGGCAGCTTCAGGAGCCGCTGAGTGTCCCCGTGTGTGCTTGGGGCACAGTCCCACACACACCCCGGTAAGAGACAGGCTGCATATGCTCGGGGCCCCTCCTGATAACCATGTGGAGCTGTTGTTACACAGGGGAGAGAGGGAGAGGGAGAGACACAGAGAGAGAGATGGAGAGAGAGATAGACAGGGAGAGACAGAGAGGCAGGGAAAGAGAGACAGAGACAGAGAGGGAGAGACAGAGAGAGAGATGGAGAGAGAGACAGAGAGACAGGGAGGCAGAGAGAGGGGCAGAGGAAAAAAAGGACAGAGTGGAGGCAGCAGAGACACACAGAGACAGAGGCAGAAGAGGAGAAGAAGGAGAGAAAGAGGGAGGGGCGGGGAGTTGGCGACCGCAGGAACATGCTGGGTGGAGGCCGTCTGGAAGGCACATTGTGCGGGCTTCTCCAACTGTTGGACGAGAGACGGGGCCCCTGGTGGCTGTGCTCTCTGGTTCTGGAATCTTCTGCCTGTGTTTGAAGCCCAGCTTGGCCATTCTGTGGGCAGTGACCTTGGGCAAGGAACTTGACTTGCCTGAACCTCGTTCCCCACCCTCTCGTTAAATGGGGCTAATAACAGAGATCTGGGTGAAAGTGTGGTCGTGAAGATGGATGGAGGTCACTCCAGTCAGGAGGGCTCCTGGCAGCAGCCAGGGCCTGCCTCGTGGCGCTGTGACGGTTATGGCTCCTGGCCCGTTTCCAGGGGGCTGTCACCACGTTCTCCAAACACCAACCATCCAGACCTTTACTTTTAAAACAAGCCCATGCCCTTCACTCTTTTCCCAGCCAGGCAGGGGGAGTGACACTAGGGAACGTGGCAACTAAGAATTTACTCCAGTGCTTTCCAAGGAAATAAAGTAGGCAAAACCTCAGAGGGATAATACCAGCTGCTCCGAGGGCCTGCTTCTTCCAAGTGCCTCATGCCTGCCAGGTCTGAACCCTCTGCAAAGTGACATGACCACTGTGTCCATTCTGCAGATGGTAAAATGGAACCTGGACAGCTGACGAGACCTGCCCGGGCCTCGCGCCAGGAGGAGAGGAGCTGGGCTGGAGCCCATGTCCCCCCACATGCCTCCCATGGCAGTGGCGGGAGCTTTCAGCCGGCGGCCTGGACACCAGGGCAAACGGTCTTTGCAGCCCTGTCTCTGCTCAGGGAGACTTCTGGCTGTGCCCTCGGACCCCTCCCGGATGCACCTGGAGGAGGATCCACATCACGATGCAGTTTGAGGCCACCTTCTCCTGCACCCCCTCCTGCAGGGTGAGGGCCCCTCTTCAGCGATTGGCCCACTGCACCCCAGCTGCCCTTGGGCGAGCTGCCGGCTCCTCAGAGTGTCCTTTCCCCATCCCAGGGAGGGACGTCACGGGGAGGGCATGAGCGAGCAGCATAGACTAGCCAGGATGGCGGTTATTAGCATGTCATTATTAATTATTAATATATCAATACAATTAATAGAGCACTGCATTAATAATTCACGTGGAGGGCATTTTAGAAGTTTGGCGGACCTGTTTTCAGACCAGGGAGTCCCCAGATATATGGAGTCTCTGTGTTAACACCCTCACTCCAGTTGTGCCCGGGAACCATTAGCAAGCAAGCACTTTAATTAACTTGCTGAGACTCAAATTAATGGCCCTCATCTTCTAGCTTGAGGGTTTGTTGGATGCAGCTGATCCTGTCCTCCTCTGGCCGGGAGCGCAGTTCCTGGGGCTTGAGGACACAGTGACGGGACCCGTCCTGTAGCTGCCCAGCGGGGGTCGGGGCTCCTGTAAGCCTGCCTCCCCTGGGTGCACCCAGGGACCGTCCCTGCACCTCTGTCCATCTGCCGCCCACCCAGGGCTCGCGGGCCTGGCAGTGAGGGCGGCTGCAGGGAGCTGTCCGCAAGGAAGTCCTGAAAACGCACTCCTGCGGCTGGGTTTTTACTGCTCTGTTTAATCTCACGCTGTGCCCAGACCCCGGCCGGACCAGCCAGCCTCCCGGGCAGGTTTTGCACAGGTGCAGAAGGCAAAGTACATACCCAGGGCTTCTCGGTGAACCAGTGGCCAGTCCTGAAACAGAAGGTCACCAGCCTTCCCGTCCCCAGCCTTCGTCAGGGCCCCATCCAGTCCTCTGAGCACACTCTTCCCCAGCCAGGAGCTCCTGGGACAGGGGTGGGAGGACTTTCCTTTTGGGGGTGAGGACACACGGGATGTATAAATGCAGCTGCTATTTTTATTATTGTGTTCTTATTATGATGGAGAGGATTGATTAGAAACTGTGCCAAATAAGAGCTGATGTGACCTACACTGAGAGCGGCCAGAAGGTCAGTGCTGTGGGTGGGGGAAGGGTCTACCCAGGGACCACTGGCGCTATTGAGGGGGTGGGGGGTCAGCTATGGGTGCTGAAAGCTCAGGTGGCCTCCAGGCAGGCAGGTGCAGGGCACGCTCAGGAGACCACGGTCACTTTTCCAGTAGTGAGAGAACTGTGCTCCTCAGGACTCAGGTCCTGAGGGGAATTTGGATGAGAGAGAGTGCGTGCTGCATCCCCAGGGGCTCCCCAGATCCCTCTGCCCCCAGACTCCCCACCAACCATTACTGCACGTCAGGCTGTGTGAGATGGAGCAGGGATGGAGATGGAGGTGCGCCCCTCACAGGCCAGGCTGGCCTTGTGCCCTGGGGACGGAAGTGCACCCCCTGCAGGCCGTGTACCGGGGGTGGGGGGGGCTGCACCTTTGGTCCCTCGACCCTCCTGTGAGGAAGCGTGCAGGGCAGCCCCAGTTTCCAGCCCCGACATCTTTCCAAGGTCCCAGACCAGGACTTCGCTGGAGGCCTTCTCCCGCCCAGGGCGGCTTCGGGCAGCACAGGGCCTCCCTCGAGGGCTCTGGCCAGGTGGGCTCACAGCGCTGTCTTCAAGTCTTAGTTTTATTCGCTAGGCACTGTGAAGGGGCTGACTCTGCGTGAGACTCAGGTAAGAGGCCTCTCCTGACCATCCAGTGCGTACGGCCCCACCCCTGCTCTCCCAGCCCCATCTCCCCCGACGGCTCTCATCTCCTGGCAGGACAGCGGCCGTGCGGACAGGGTCGAGTCTGCAGCTACCAGAGTGGACGAGGTAGGCGATGGGTTGCAGCCCCCACCCCCTGAGCTCTCAGACTCCGATTTGTCCAATTCACAAGAGAGAGTGGTCCTCACTATCAGAGGCCGACAGTGGCAGACACAAATGAGGACATGAGGAACTCGCTCCTTGGGGCAATTTCCCTCCTTCTTGGCTCCAGGAATTAACTCTCGGAGAGGATGCTAGGATTTGCCGTGGGGGCAGCCCCGAGAACAGCCAGCTTCTCTGACAAAAACCGACCAGGGACTCGCACCCTCCACTCAGTTTCATGACAAATGTCAGGTGTTCTTGGTGCTTGTTTCTCACAGCAGACACCAGCCTGGCCCCCATGCCCCGCCAGCCCTGCCACCACCGCTGGTGACGTCAGCCCACCTTTGTGTCTTTGGTGCGTCCCACGAATGAGGGGCGAAGGAGGGTCTAGGGGCCCCACCTGGAGTCCTCACTGGGCCCTCCTTCTCCTGCGTGCTGGCCAGAGCCCTTCTCCCCACCCTGATGGAAGGAAGCTTCCAGGACCCAAGGGACCCCAGCCCCACCCTCAACATGTCTTCAAGCAGAGCTGTGATCTTTCTGCCTCACTCCCCTTCTCATATTGGATCGATCATCTTGGAGAGTGGCCTTGCTTTCCCCCCACACCCCACTGCCGACCTTGGGGGGGGGCCTGGGAGCAGGGATACCAGGTTGGAACAATTTCCTGGGAACTGAGGGTGCTGTAAAACCTCCTCCCAGGAAGGCGTGTTGTTTGCAGGGTGAACCTTGTCTAAAGGCAGCCCTGTGAGGCCATGTCCCCCACAGAATGGTCAGCCCTCATTGCCCACCCCTTACCTCTGGGAGGCCATCGAGGGGCTGCCCCGGCTGCAATCCAGAGGCCAGACAAGGGCCATGGGCTGTCCAGAAGAGGTCAAGGCAAAGGGCAGAGTGATCCTCGCAAAGGATGAACCCAGCCCCCACCCTGGCAGCCCCTCTTGCTGAGCACCCCCCACCCTGCGAGGTCGGGGTGATGAGGCCCAGGGCCTGGGCGGGGCAGGGGGTAACCCCAGACAGCCTCAGGAACAGCCCCTCTTTGGCCCAGCCCCTCGGGCCTCCCAAGAAACGCTGGAAGGGTTGGCAGGTGGGCTCTCCCAAGGCTCCACTGCGGCCCCCAACTCTGCCAGAGCCAGACCCCAACAGCAGCAGGAAGGCAGGTCGGAATAAGAAAAAGGCCCAACCCAACAACAGGCAGGTAGTGGAAGCTGCAATTCAGCTCATTCAGGAAGAGCGTCCGGCTATTGATTTGATATTTTTACACGTGATGGGGTCACTTAGCATAAAAGAGGGATGAGCAGACTATGAGATTCATCATCAGGGCTCTGCAGTGACCTCAGTCTGACATTTAAAAGATGCAGATTATTCTATCCGTCATTGTGTCCACTGGTTGATGCTGGAAGACATAGAGACTCTTCATCTAGAAATTTCCGTAGGATCCGGCCTTGCTCCCCCCGAGAAACCCATTTCCGGTGGGAGAGCCGAGAAATACGTCCAGCTTTGCATGAGTGGGAAATGCCTTGTGACTTGTTCTGCTTTCCACTCTGATTTTGAATTGGAGCCCCTGTCCCCGTCATCTCCCGGTGACCCTGTTGACAAGGCGTCACTCGCAAGTGGGAGAAAACCCACCCACTCAGGTGTGGACGCCTGTCGAGGGTCCGGCCCCACATTATAGTCCACCCTCCTCGGAAAGTACCCCGTGTAGTCAGACTCCTGCTCCTCGTCGTGGGAGGCACATGCCACCTGGGACCAAAACTAACTAGAAACTACTGTCAGTACTAAAACCCCAGACTCACACCCAACTTGGTTTCTGTTCCCAAGGAGAAAAGCGTGTTATAGCTGTTAGAGGACTCGCCATCTATGTAGCATCAGGCTTTTCCTTCCGTCGAAGGCCCACCAATGAGCTGAGGTCCAATGGCCCCTCAGGCGGCCCTAAGAACGTCCCAGGTGCTCAGCTGGACCCTGCCCGGCCCCAGGGTGGGCACGGACCCTGGGACCGTGATAAGCCATGAGGGCTGTGGTGGGGCATGAAGCAGGAGAATGTGGGGTCACCAGGATGGGCCAGCGTCCCTGTGCCGTCCCCACTTCCTGGGCCCTGATCCCAGTGGATGCCTGCTCCAGAGATGGGCACTGGCTTGGGGGGCACACTGGGCCTGTGCCAGGCAGGCTGTCCGGGTGGGGGGAGATAAGACAGTACCCCCTACACCTCGGGACCCAGCCCTCAGCGAGGCCAAGACGGAGCCGCTCCACGCCGCAGAGAAAACAGCTCCACCCTGTGGCCACCAGCTGGGTCATCACTCATTTTGCGCATCTGCCAGGGGGCCAGGTATCTCCACCTGCTCTCAGCGCTGTGAGAGCTGGGGACAGGCCATAGGCAGGTGAGGGGCTTCCCTGGGGCCCTCCTCTGTCTGTTCAACAACGCCTCCTAAGCAGCTAGTAACCGCCACCAAACAGGCCTCTCCAGCCTCTCTGTGGACACCGCTCGGAGCACGTGCTCGCCGTTCACTTACCCAGTTAATCTAGCCAGCGGGTAGCAAACTCCAGCCCCAGGGCCCCACACTGGCTGTTTCACTGCCTGAGAGCGGGGAATGGCTTCTAGGTTTTTATTTATTTATTTTCTTGAGGTGTTTTATAAATTTTATTTCATGAGTAAATCACATTTTTATAATTTGGGGGATATAATCCGTATATAAGCTAGAGCTGTTTTTCTGTTTTTTTTAATTGCCGTAACATTGGTTTATAACATTATATAATGGCTCCTACATTTTTTGTGTGTGTGTGAGGAAGATCAGCCCTGAGCTAACATCCATGCTAATCCTCCTCTTTTTGCTGAGGAAGACTGGCTCTGAGCTAACATCTATTGCCAATCCTCCTCCTTTTTTTTTCCCCAAACCCCCAGTAGATAGTGGTATGTCATAGTTGCACATCCTTCTAGTTGCTGTATATGGGACGCGGCCTCAGCATGGCCGGAGAAGCGGTACGTCGGTGCGTTCCTGGGATCCGAACCAAGGCCGCCAGTAGCGGAGTGCACACACTTAACCACTAAGCCACGGGGCCGGCCCAGCTCCTACATTTTTAAATGACTGGGGGAAAAAAATCAAAGGAAGAATACTATTTCGAGACCCATGAAAATGATATGGAATTCAAATCCCCATGTCCGTACATGAAGTTTAACCAGAGCCACCCAAGCCCACGTCCACGTATTGCCTGTGGCTGCTCACTGGGACTGTTGGCCCTTTATCGGCCCTGAGCCAGACGGTCACTCATATAATCCAGGGCATCGGTGTGGTCACCCGTGGAGAAAGCAGAAGTGGCCTTGGGCCTGTGCAGCGGTTCTCACTGGACCTGACAAAAGGCACCCGGGGCAGCCGCGAGGGGACACTACCCCAGCAGGCAGAACCTGGAGTATCTCACGATGCTCGGGGCAGGAAGGGGGAGCCCAGGACTAAGGTCACCCTAGGGTCCAACCCAACCTCTGCCCAAGCTAGCTGGCCGCCCTGCCATCACCACTGTCAGGTGTCAACACGATTCAGAATCAGGCGCCCACCTGGAGTCGGGCTGCACAGGGTGTGGACAGGAAGGAGGGGACAGGTGGGGCCCGAGGGGGCAGGCGTCCCTGTCCACAGCCAGGGTCTCACCCTGACTTGAACCACAAGCTCATATTCAAAAGGTCTCTGCCAGTTTCAGGGCTTCCTGGGCGGGTGCCCGGCCAGAACCGGCCCCTGGTCCCGGGGCAGTGTTTGCACAAAAGCCTCCCCAGGGACAGGTCCTAGGTCCCCAGGCTGCTGACACCTCTGGCCACCGTGGGAGACGGACATGAACTGTATCAAATCAATCGAAAAGCCAATTGGTCAGCTTCTCCGGATGGCCAAGCAGCTCTGTTGGGCAATGGCAGACTGCAGAGAGGGCCAGGGCTCCCTTCCTGAGGACAAATGGGGTGGCCCCAGAGTCCTCAGCGAGGTGCAGCATTTCACATGGGACTGAGAGCTGCTTCAGGCGGGAATGAGGCAGGAGGGTCACGCACACCAGGCCTCCCCCAGCTCCTCAATTTGAGGGAATTTCCAATAGAATTTTCCGACAGATCTCAGGGCAGACAGTGGCCCTCCCCCAGTGTTCAGGGCAGAGCAGCAGGGAGGAGGCACGACAGCTGGCGGTCCCAGAGGAGAGGCACCTCTGACCCTGCCTCTCCGGAAGGAAGTAGGGGTTCACTCCTGGCAGGCCTCAGACCCCTGTGCCTAGAGGCTGCCCATCGGGAACCCCATGAGCCCACCTAGGCCTCAGGCCCACCAGTGCCTGGCCATCCCTGCCCCGGGAGATCAGGAGGTCCCAGTTTACAGGGTTTAAGTGTCAACAGCAGGTGCCTGCAGCTTGCCCCATAAACCTCAGCTGATGGCAGACGCTCGCTGGTGCCTGTTCAGGCCACGTGGGGGGCCCTGCCTCTGCCTGAGGGCGGGAGCCTGGGACAGTGTGGCCTTCCCAGAAGACTCCCCAGCCAAGGGACCATGGCGAGGAGTCCTGTTCAGTGGCACCTCACAGGGGTCTCCCCAGAGCCCAGCACCACGAAACTGAGAGAGAGGCACCACCTTGCCCTCTGCGAGACCCATTTTCCCTGCAGTCTTCTCACAACCACCTGATGCACAGCTGGTCCCTCACAGAAGCCGCCCGGCCTCACCCGCGTGGCATCTTTGAAGGGTGCAGAAGAGGCCCAGGCCCTGCTTCTCTCGTCCTGGGAGCCCTGGCAGGGCCTGCAGGAGTCTAGCGGACCATCAGCTGGCCATCCCAGATCCTGGGGTGGCAGAAGTGACACTGGGACATGTGGGCCACCTGCGCCAGCCTCCCCACACCCCCACATGGAGACCCCTGACCTCCTTGGGTCATCAGCATAAGGTGGCTGCCCTCCACTGCAGACGGCCTCCTGGGGCCGAGGGTGCTTTGAAGGAGAACGCAGAGCAGAGGCCGTGGGGTCTGCCTTCTTGGGACCAGGCAGGGTGCAGGCCCCTCCTAGGACCCACATGGCACAGGCTCCAGAACACACACTTTCAGGTAACGTTCTAGTGTGGAAACGAACGTTTATTTTCACAGTGACCTGGCGAGGACTGCGGGGGGTAGGGGCAGCCACAGCCGCGCTGACACCTTGGCTGGCTGGAGGGCGTCCCCGAGGATCCCACATTTGGGGGAGGGAGGGCGGCATCCCGGTTCCTGCAGACCGGCCAGAGGTGGGGTGGTGGGGATTCCAGCCCAAGGTGGGACTGAACCAGGGCAGGGGGATCGCTTACTTGGAGCTGACCTCGGGCCGTGCTGGGCCTCTGCCTGGACCCCACATGGCTACCTTGTCCTCCAGCCGGGCTGACGGTGCGATCAATGCACAGCTACAGCTGGTTGAAGGGGACCAAATCCATTGAACAGTTGATTTGGTTCCATTTTACCAGCTTTAGCAAAGCATTCGGCTCCCGGCTCCTCGGGAAACAGCAACGTCCATGACGAAGGCGGCTCCTGGTGCGAAGTCTGGACGAGGCGGGCAGCACGAGGCGCCCAGTCTCAGCACCCTACCCTTCCCTGCAGAGCCCACCTCGGCTGAGGGACCCTCCAGCTCTTCGGGGACTGGATGTGAGAGGGGGGTGCCAAGGGTGGGGGTGTGAGGGGTCACACACACCCCAGAAACACGCACAGACACACAAACCCAGACATACTCACGTAGTCACACACACACATGCACAGACACACACATATGCACAGAGACACACACACAGACACACACGGTCACATGCTCACACACACTCATGCCCCCCAACTCCCCCATGAGATTCATCTGTCAGGACCACTGGGTGCCTGGGGAGGCCGGGGGCAGTGGCTTCGTTCCGGCATTGACACCCGCCCACATTCTGCTTTCCCTCATCCCTCCACTGTCCGCTCACTGATTCCTCCACAGTCCTGCCTTTCATCACTGCACCCGCCGCTAGTCTGAGCCCTGAGGCACAGCCAAGACCGTCGGGGCTCTGCCCTCATGGGGCACACGTCCCAGGGGGATGGGGACCCTGCAGCTTTGTGCCCTTAGACCCCGGACCACATTCTCTGCTGGAGCTGAGGCAGGACAGGCCCCCGAGTCCTGCCACAGGCCCTGGCTGACCACAAGCCCAGCTTGCAGTGGCCTTAGCCCAGCCCGGCCTGGGAGGGAGTAGATGGGCTCTGACATGCTGTGGCAGCTCTGGGTGGGCGGGGGCCAGAATATTCTGGGGAAGCCCCTCTTGTGTGGCTGTGGGAGGTGAGGCAGGACAGGGGACCCACACGGCTGACCCTGTCAGGGCCTGGGACCCTGTCCCCCAGACCTGCAGGCTGTCGGGGATGTGAGGATGGTCCCCTCGGCTCCTGGGAGTGGCCCTGTGGTCAGTGTGAGGCCAGCATGGGGCCAGTCGAGGATGCATTCACCCGATCGCCCTCAGGGACTCAGAGGGAGCAAGATCCTTTTAAAAAATTAGTTTTCCCGCCAACACCCAATCCACCAGGAGCAATGACGAGGGGACAGCAGCCTCAGCAGCCTCAGCAGCCCCAGCAGACCCAGGGACACGACTTCCCATGCGTGTGGACTTCCCTCTGGGAGCACAGACAAGCCTGACCCGCGAGGGCTGACTGCACATGCCCTTCGCCCCATCGGGCAGCAGAGCGGGGCTGCACCCCCACTGAGGTGTCACCCCTCCGCTGCCTTCAGTTCTGCCCCATCACCACTCCGCTGGGTCCCTCTTTCTCTCTGTCCCTCCTCCTGATGCCGTGGGGACACGCTCGGGCAGTGGGGACAGGCTGCAGAGCACTGTGCACCCCCTCCAGGACCGCTCTGGGCGCGTTGGAGCCGGAGGACCCCAAGACCTCAGCCCCCACCCCACCTGCAGCCGCCTTCCCAGCGCATCCCTGCCGCGGCACTCCAAAGAGCCGGGCTGTGCCTCGCGGCCCTCTGAGAACAGCCTTGGCCTTTCACCTCGAGACCCGCTCCCCAAAGTTCTCCAGGAGCCCAGGGTGGCTCTGGCCCTCTCAGCCTCAATCCACCACCAGACGAGACGCCCTTGGCAGAGCTCAGGCCTGAGGACAGAGGGGTGGCTGGGCCCAGCTCTGCAACACCTCTCTCCTTTTGCAGACCGAGCACCCAGGCCGGTGTTAATTACCACAGCCGACAGTCCCAACGAAGCGAAGATTTCACAAGCAACAGGACTGCCTCTCGGAGAACCTGGCCCCGAGCCCTCACCGCCATGGGGGCCGAGGAAGAGCGCCAGGAGGCTGCACCCCCATACTGTCACCCCAGGACGCGTCATTCCCAAATCCAACTTCAGGCAAGAACCCACAGGCCCAACACCGACTTGGGGCAGCCCTGCGTCCCACCAGCCAGCGCTTCCCTGTGACCCCTCACTGCTCTTCTGTTTCTTTCTACTTGTCACCAAGTCTGCAGGAATTTCCCCCAAATTATAGACCTTTCTTCCAATCAAAACTTCCACTCTCCTGCCCGGGGCTGTCCCAACACGCCCCTCGGATGTTTCGGTCTACCTCCAGCCTGGCCAGGTCCCTGCTCCAAGGCCATTTGGAACCCAAGGAAAGAAGCCAGAATGCCAGGTGGGGCTGGAGTGCAGAGCCACTGGCGGTTTCCTGTGAGGAGCCAGGAGAGTCACACTCGCCAAAGAGCACAGCCAACGTAAATTAGGCCGTTTCACCCTCAGATACCAGGGCCAGCAGGTTGGCTGCAAAACCCCCAAAATGCGGCTACGTGGCTTTGGGCGATGCCTAGTGGTTCCGGGCGGTGGCTGTTTCAGTGAGCGTGCACTGAGCCCCCTGCATACCTGGGTCTAAACCATTAGGATGTCATCCCCTGCCATCCTATGTCAACCCACTCAGGAGGGCACTGGGGCTAGGGTGGTGTCGCCTGACCCCCACCCCGGGACACAGCCTACCCATCTCCCCCCAAGCTGTTCCCCAGGGGTAGACGGCCAGCCTCTCACTCCCCTCACTCCCATGGGGCCCACTCTGGGGAAAGTTCCAGCAATTCTTTGCCAAATGAGAGTGGGTTTGCCAGGCACACCAGAGCTGTGTCCACGGCAGTGTCCACAGCGTGGGGAGCCCTGCAGCCCTGGGTGACCGTGCCTGCTTCGCTGGCTCAGTCACCCCAAGGAGCTGTGTCAACTCAATTTGGCAGCTATTTCTGCATCTCTCCCCCTCTGTATCCTGGGTTCTCACCCACCGTCGGGGGCTCCCAACCTCCCCAAACGTCTTTTTTTCTTTTCTCTTTGAGAAAGACCAAGAAGCTAACGTCCCACAAGCCCCAAGACCTCCTAAGCGCCCGGGGGCTCAAAGGCCAGCTGCCTCACGAGCCCGCCCCTCCCAGGAGCCGCCCACTCTGCCTTCTCAGGCCCTGCACCTACCTCCGCCAAATGACCGCGGGCCGTCCTGCCCCCCACCTCCCAGGCAGCCCCCGGGGTCCCTCACCACACCAGCCACCCCGCGTTCTGCTGGCCTCTGACCCCAGGGCCAGCAGGAATCGCAAAGGGGGCTGAGCCCAGAGGACCCCAAGAAGGCAGACAGGGCCATTGCCAGCCCACCGGGACTCGTCCGCATCTCCAGGGGCGAGGCCTCCACCAGAAGGAGAGCTTGCCCAGGGCAAGGACTGCACCCCGGGCCTTGGCCACAGGACCTGGCAGAGCGACAGCCCGTGTTCTGGTGAGTTACCATGTGCAGGGCAATGGTTTCACAGGAACACCACCCCCCGCCCTCCTGCCTCTCTTTTTACTGGGTTACGAAAGAGAAGGAGGCTGCAGCTAATACAATTTGTGCATTTTACGAACCAAACAATTAAATAGGTTTTAAAACATCTGCTGATGGAATCCTCTCACACAGGGAAGTACACTCAGCATTTTTAAGCAGCGACTGATACGAGATGCGGGGAATGGCTGCCGAAAACACCAGCAGCCCCATTAAAATCAATAGAAAATTAGATGCTATGAAAATGCAATATGTGTCCAATTAGTTGTAACCGGAGCCCACAGTGATGTAGATAAAGGCTGGAGCGCGGTGCATTCACAGCAACGGGACTCACCACCTGCAGGAGGCTCTGGCCCACGCCGGCCAGCCTCTCCCAGAGAGGTCCCTGTGGGGCAGTGACACCGACGACACCGGGGGCCAGAGGGCTGAGGTGCTGCTGGTGCTACCCCCGAATGCCCCCAGGGCCCGAGCAGTGGCCTGCCACCTCACCCAGGAAGCCCTCCTGCATTTGTTAAGGCCCCGACCCAGAATACGGATGCAATGAGCAGGCTTAAAACCCAGCACCACCTCACCAGGTGACCGCCACCCCAGGCCAGCCCTGCACCCTCGCCGTCCCCAGGTCTGACCTTTGGTGGAGCAGATGGTGACCTTGGGTATGGGAACACCACACACCAAGCTGGGAGCTCTTGGGGGGCTTCCTTGGCCTCTCTGAACCTCAGTTTTCCCACGTGGGAGCAACAGCCCTATGCAGTCCCCAGTCCCTGTCACTCCATGCTCCTGTCACCAGTGTCACAGATCAGCGGGGTGCCCTGGCCACTTGGGGCAGCGTCTCTCCCATGCCGCCCCACAGCTCTGGCCCGGCACCTCAGGAAACAGCATCCACTTTGAGCAGAAACCACACAGACACCCCCAGAGGACGGTGACACTGGCGCCAGCACAGGGGGTGCCATGACCAGTGTCCTCAGGGAAGATGCAGCACCAACTTCCTTTCAAGGACAACCAACAGCCCGGACACACCTGCAGCCAAAGACACTGCCCTCGGAGGCTGTGGGGTGGGCAAAGCTGCACCTGCCAGGGTCATCACAGACACCCCGGGAGGGGGACTAAGGCACAGGCAGGGGTGCGGGGTGGGCTGACCCTCCCCCTCCCACCCAGCTCCATGCCCACCCACCTGGGTGGGCAGCTCCCTGCACCAGTGACAGTTTCCGCCCCTCCTGTCCCCCGGCTGGTGTCACCAACTCACATCTGGACTCATTTTGTGTTTTTTACTACAGAGCTTTTAAAATTTAAACATCAATAACCTAATATTTCTCTGGCAGCAACACTACCTATTAGCACTCAGATTCACCACTAAATTAATTTTTAATTCCAGGTTTTGGTTAATTATTAAAATAAATAGCAAAGAATTATGGTTAGCCCTGGGAGTGTGAGCAGCCTGGTGGGGGCTGCGCTGCGGAGCCTTCCCGGGGGTTCTGTTCCAGGCTGCTAGGACGGACAGGGGGTCTCCGGGGAGAACCACAATTAAAAGAAAAGGAAACCCCGCCCCCCAGAACAGCCCCATTTCTTATTGTCGCCAACGCTGACCCAGCCAGATGCCAAACAAGACCGCTGAGCCCAGCTCCGTAACTTTTCTGTCTATTCAAAAAAAGTATTATTTCTCAACACTGATAAAAGTTTAATACAGAGTTGTCGGGTTTTTAATAAACTTGTCAACAAAAGATCAGGGAAAATTGATGGGGCACCTCCTAGAGATAAATTTCGCCTCAAACAGAGCTGAAGAGCAAGGGGACAGGGCAGCAGGGAGGCGGGACAGGGTGGGGACGGTGCATCATGGTTTTGCTGTTCTTTGCAAAAATGGCAAGACAGATTTTTGTGTCTGATTATCTCAAAGATAGGGCCAGGGTAAACGCTGGTATAATTTGAGGAAAGAAAGCTGCTTGGCTGAGAACCAGATCAGAGAGCCCCGAGGTCGGGGAAGGGGGTGGCGGCTCGGGAGCAAATTAACGGCCAACGTGTCCCGAGATGAGAAAAAGCCACTTGGCACCACAGGGCCCTGCTGGGGCCCCCACCACCCCCCATCCACCTGCAGAACCGGACCCAGCAGCCACAGAGCTCAGAGCACAGGGACGGCTGTGTAGCTGGGTCAGATACATTAGCGGGGGGACCCAGCGCAGCCACCCACAGGCCTGGACACCAAGGCAGACCCAAGCTGCACTCACAGACTATGTAGAGATGCCCCTAAATTCTGCCGGAGCTCTCTGCTCTCCCCCAGCTCGGCCAGGTCCTCCAGCACACGAAGACATGGAAAGTGTAGCTGCCCGCCTCCGGCTACCGGCCTGGCACCCTGTGCTGTGAGGGGTCTTCAGCAGGCCTGTTCATTCCCTCACTCAAGGTCACCTGCTCCACAGGCCTCAGGGGCGGTTTGAAATTCCACTGTTAGAGATTCACTTCTTGGGTTAAAGGTGGAGGGAAAGCCACTCCCCCTGGGAAGGGGTGTGACAAGCTGCTGGCCCACGGGCCGAGGACAGACGAGGAGATACTGAAGGGAATGGGGGGACAGGGGACCCTAGTGACAGCCTCTCCCTGCTGCAGAACTGAGCCTGTGGGAGCAGAACGGGGCAGATCCCCGCCTACCGCACACACAGCCCCCAGCCCAGAGTTAGGATACCGGCCCTCTTCACCCCTTCAGTGGGCAAATCTCCCGCCATGCCCTTGGAAATGGACAGCAGGAGGTCTCCAGATCCCACCTGGATTTGCCACAGCAACAGGGGCAGTGGGGAGGAGACGGAGCTCAGAGCCTCCCCCGCTGCCCTGTCATTGCCATCAGAGCCGCAATCGTGGGCACTTTGGTGGCGGGCAGGGCGCGAGGGGGCCACCCCAGGGCCTCCCCCAGCCCGGAGTCATCTGAGTTCAGCCTCTCCAACAAGACAGCTGAGAATGTGGTCTATTTATACCGGCCGGGGCGGGCGGGCAGCTGGGGAGACACGCGGCCCGGTCACCATATGTGGGCATGACAGACGTCGCACAGGCCTGCCAAGGGGACACAGGCCCAAGACAGGGCGTCTGTCCCGGGTGTCTTTCAACCTCCAAAAGTCCCCAGTGTGTCCCCCCGTGACAGGTTCCAGGGACAGCTGCCTTCTCCCTCTTGCTGTTAAAAATACTGGGTCACTGTCCCTCCCGTCCCGCAACTGTCCTCCCCACATCAGCACATGCACATGCCTGCCCCCACCCCAGCCGCCATCACTGGCTTCCCCTGAGCTAGAGGTTAGGCCCAAAGGGGGGACCCCAGCCCTTCGACCGCCAGGTCCTCTGGGCGACCGCCCCCTGGCTGGGGAAAAGCCCGTGACTTCTCCCCAGCACCTGCTCAGTGGGGCCTTCTCTCTTTTTGCCCTTCCTGGGCTGGACGCCAAGGGCCTGGGAGGGGCCTCTGCGCTGTGTCCCTGGCCCTCCCCATCACAGGCACCCTGTCAGACCGCCCCTCAGCGCAGGAAGCAGACCTGCCTGGGACTTAGTTGGCTTCTGCAAACCTGGGCGGATGGCCCGACCCCCAGCGCCCCGGGGAGCCGGCGCCTGTGCAGGACCCGCATCCCTGAGTGTCCACCTAAGGAGCAGCTGCCAGGCTGTCAGCGGTGGCCCTCTCGTCCCTGCCCTTGAGACGCGCAGCCTGCGTGCTGCCCGCGGCTGCGCCTGCACTGCAGGGCCTGGGCAGCAGCTCTGCAGCAGTTTGCACTGCTCCGCCGCCCGCTGCAGCCGAAGCCCCTCCCTGCGCGGCAGCCAGGCCTTCCCGGGGTCAGAGCCGGCCCGGAACTCTGAGCACTCAAGGCGGTCCCCACTGGGCACCCAGGAACACAGCCCAGGGGCAGCCCCAAGGTCTGGCCGGCCGGGTCCAGGGTTTTCCAGGGCAGTAGAGAGAGGCCCGGAGCGGGACACAGGCAGAGCAGCAGCAGGAGCTTCTGGGGGCTGCTGACACTGTGCTGCAGGCCCCTCCCTTCCGGAAAGTCACGCCGGGCCTCTTCCCATCCAGGATGCCGGGTGCTGGTGGGCCAAGGACAGTGGGCGAGGCCGGCGTCCCTCGGAAAACCACGTGCCCCCAACCCTGAGCCCCCCTCTCGGGGGCCACACTGTCCCCAGGCCTGGCCGCTCCGAGGAGCAGTGGACATCAAAGGCAGGGGGCAGGGCTGCAGTGAGCACAGAGGCTCTCTGCAAGTGGACGTGCGGCCAGCCGGCCAGCAGAGCAGGGCTGAGTCAGCACGAAGCTCCTCAGCGAGGACACGGTTACCCTTTATGCTAAGAGAGCAGCAAGCGCAGAGTGCTGGCCCCGCCCACTCCCCACTGGACCCGCCCACACTCCCGCCCCCTGCCCCACAAACCCCTCCCCGTCTGTCTTCCGGGCCATGCCCTGGCCCTCAAGATTACACAGTTTCCTTTATTTTTCATCTAGGGCATTTTGGGGGGTAAAAATTTGCAATTCAAGCGATGTTCACTTTGATTGACTTGGCTGCGCCAGCTAAAACACCCGTCCTGCAGGTCAATCTAATCATGCTTAATAGCAGCTTGTTCTTCAATGCAACATTTTTCACGCGAGGTCGACAGATGTAAAAGACATTGCTAATGCCCCCTTCACAAATGCTGCCACCAGGACCCCCCTCCCACTCTGAAACGCTTGTGCAATAAATGCTTTCGTGCACTTGAGGAAGGCACCACCAAACCCAAGCCACACGCAGCCTGCTTTAGAAGCAGGTGCCACAATGGCCACAGAAATAAAGGACAACTCACCACAAACACAGACGCATGCACATGCAGCGTGACGGGGCTGCGGCTCCCTCCTGACCCTCACTCCCTCTCAGAGCTAGTCTCCCTCCAGGGTGGAAGCTTCATTTGGAGTGTGGCTAGATTTTGTGAGCTATAGCCTAGAAAAATTTAACTAATTTGTCCCACTGAATTTATGAGCTCCACAATTCTCAGAGCCACCATTTCCACCAGCAGAACCTGCGACCTGCCCTCTGACTGCTGCGGGGCAAACATTTCTGGGTGTTCCAGGAAATCCAGGAGCCTCACTCTGGTACCGCCCCACTCCAAGAGCTCAGAGAAAGGGGCACCGGCCACCTTGCCCGGCCTGGGGTTCTCCCCACAGCCGCACAAAAACCACCGGGGTCCCCGAGCTGGCAGGCAAGCCCCAAGAGGGTGGAGTGGTCCTGCTGTGACCCCACCAGGCACAACCCAGGCTCCTTTCCCTCTGCTGGGGTCCCTGAGCCCCCCAGTGTGTCAGAGGTGGCGCTGTCCGGAAAAGCCCCTCTGAGCAGAGCCATCACCACCCGGCCCACCTCGCCCCTCCAAAGACCCCACTGGAGGAGCATCACGCCTGCTCAGTAGTGCTCCCCCCGCTCCTCCCCCTGGAAAGCCAGGAGTTGGAGCTTCGTGTACAGAAAATTCCAGTGTCAGAGCATCACTGGGAAGCAGCCAGATGACGGGCAACAGGCACACAGAAGAAGGGGCTCTGGCTTCTGGGGAGGCACCGACGTGGTGCCTATTTGTAATTGGGCAGATGAGGGGACCGAGGTGATTTACAGCCAGGAGGCCGTGGCTCTCTCCCTGCGAACTCTCTAGTTTTGCTGCTCAGTCAAACGTAATTCTAAAACACCAATGCTTTTATTTAAACACCACATCCTGCAATAAAGCCTTAATGTACGGTGAGATGCATCCAGGGGAAGGGTGGCGTGTCTGCAGCCGTCTCAGTGGCCACGCGCCTGGCTACTTTCCTCCCTGTGGCCGGAACTGGAAGCAAGCAGGGCAGAGGTGACCTTCTCAGGGACGCTGGGCACTGACCCCTCTGGGCCTGGTGGCTGGAAGGAAGGCAGCGCCCAAGGACAATCGTCCCTTCCAGTGTGGGTGCCAGTGGAGCCAGAGGCAGCGAGACTGGACAATCGGGAAGGGGCCCCAGACTGCTGAGTCCTCCTGGACCCTTGACTGTAGTCAACCCCTGGGAAGGGGAGCCACATGCAAGCTTGGAACTGCCCACGCCTCTTTGTCCCCAGGCTCCTTGGCAGGGCCTCAGTGGCTCAGGGGACCTGGCTGCCCCCAGACCCAACGCTTCCAACAGCTGGAGCAGGGGGCCTGCTCACTCCCCCCTCTCTGTCCCACGCCAACCCAAGAGCCGTATTCCTGCCAAAGGTCAGGGCGTGGGAGGGGCTGGGTCACCTGCTATAGGTCCCGGGCAGCAATGCCAGGGAACTGGAAAAGCAGAGATGACACACACACTGGAAAAATAGCCCTGAGCCCGTGGAGGACGTGCCCTGGGCAGGGACGCTGGCCTCACCCCAGGCTGCGGATGCCTCCACTCTGAGAGCCAGAAACTGCAGCCGAGCAGAGCCCCCCCCCCAACAGTGGCCCAGCCCCTGCCAGCTGCCCCCGGAACCCTCTGCCCTGTACCTTGCAAGAGAAGGGCCAGCACAGTGGAGACGGGCATCGCAGCCCCAGGAGCATCTGCCCTCATCTCCTGGGCAGTCACGGCCCAGCCGTGGGACCCACAGGAAGACACCCCAGCGCCTTTCCTGACTGGGAGCCAGCTGGCAGCAAAGCAGGAGGAGTGGGTCCCGGTCACACACGTAGATGTCCACACCAAGCTGGCCAGCATACCTCGCCAGCCTTCACAGCAAAAGCGCTTTAAGCAGGAGTCAGTATAAACAGGGACCAGCAGTGTTGGGGCCTCGGCAGGACGAGGGGGGAGAGCTGGTGAAACCACACAGGCCCCCAGGTGGGCTCAGGCCACCCAGGCTCTGCCCTTTTGTCTCAATCATCACAGACGCCTGAGGTGCCCTCAGAATACTGGGCTCGAGCGCTTCAGAGGAGAGAACAGGACCTGGGCCCACAGGTGCCCCTGCCCCTGCACGGGGGCTGCTGCCCTCGGCCTTACCCCCAGGAGGCCGAGCCACGTGGCACTCGCCTCTGCCTTGCCGTGTGGCCACGGAGAGCAAAGACGAAAGCCAGGGAGGTGTGTTTCCCTCAAAAAGCATTTCTCACGTGGCTGCAGGAGTCCCTTCCCTCCTTCCCTCCCTCGGCCCCCTCGCCGTCCATTTGGGAAACGCTGCCTTTCTCTGAGCAGTTTCTGCCCCATCACACAAACAGCCCTTTCTGCTGGCAGTGACCCCTTTTAGGGGAGCAAGAAGTGCTGCCCCCAGAGCCACGGCTGCCCCACGTGCCCAAGCCAAGGCCCCCGCACCCCAGCCCCTACGCACCCCTCGACAGACCCCACGGCCACCACAGGGCTGCCTTCCCTCTGCCGCAGTCAGCACGTTGAATATTTAATGTCTGATGAACGCTTCCCCCTGCTGACACAGGCAAAGTGACAGAACAATACGGCAGGGGACAGGGCGGCCCACCGACGCCCAGGCAGCCTGCCACTCAGGCCTCAGCCCGGCCACAGCTGCCTGCCTGTCTGTCTGTCCCCCCAGGTGGCCCCACGGGTGCAGCCTGCCCCCTTACTCCAGCGAGAGAGTTCCCGACCTGAAATACATACTTCTTTACATTCCATAGCTTAGCAGGTCCATATGGGCATATAAAGAAGTATGTTTCCCAAGCAGGTATTTCAGTATGCACAGTTTTGTGGGCTCAGGGAAGGGGCCCCACTGAGGCCATGGGGTTTCCGCCTGGATCCACACCCTGGAGCCCTCCTTGTGCTTGGGGCCAGCACATCCTGTCCTCCAGCTCTGATCATCGCCCTACAGCCCCTGCCCCCTTCTGACCTCAGCGCCCCTCTCTCTGTCTCTCTCTCACACGCGCGCGCACACACACACACACACACACACGCACAGTCAGGAAGGACAGAAGCAGACAATGCACTCTGGAAGGTCTCAAGAATCCCTTCTATCCCCCAACAGTCGTGTAGTTTCGCATCAACGGAACAAAAAGGGAGCCAGGCTGCCACCTCCCGTCCTTGCCCCAGAGAAGGGACGTGCCGTTCCCTCTCAGACGGTGCCGGAACCTCAGCCAGCACCCTCCCTCTCCGTCCGGGCACCGTCATCCCGGCCAAGCACACAGGGAGGGCTGAGCGAAGAGATAGCACCTGGGGAGGACCCCCGCGCCGTGAGCAGTCAGGGAGCAGGGTGGCCAGAACCAGCGGGGAGCCTGGCAACCCGTAGGCCCAGATGGGGGAGGCAGCACCAGGAGACATGAGAAATGGATAGGCCTTACCTGGGCAGCTAGGTGGCTTCCCGGGCAGGTCCCTGGTGATTCTGCATCCCAGAAACCAGTGCCCCCAAGGGCAGGGCTCAGTGCCTTGTCTTTGAAGATGTGCCTGAGAAGGGCAGTTGCAGGTGGACCCTGCGTCCCCAGAGGGCGGCTGGGAGCTGCTAGGAGGTGGCCCATGCCGCGGCCAGCTCCCTCTGTGCATTAGCCGGGCCACAGAGCGGATGCCCAGCCCAGTGAGGGATGGGAGCCGGCTCCCGCTTCCCCCCTCTGGCCGCCTCCTCTCTGGCTCTCTCCATTCCTTCCTCCCTCCCTCTCTTCTTCGCCCTCTCTCTCCCCATCTCCACTCCCGACTCGTCACCACATCTGCCTTGACCTGCCTAAAATGATGCTTGTGCGAGCGGGCAGTTTACACAGGCACCTAGGGGCCAGCGGGGCACCGCCACCCACCTGGCTACGCGGCCGAGGCACCAGGGCGGCCGGTCCTCACCTGGCTCTTTGTGGCCTGCGCCCAGCCTCCACCAGGCCTGATCAATAGCAATTTACAGTCAAACGCAGGGGCCGCCTTCCTGTTAATGAATTTCCCCCACGCTCACCGGCTTCTAATGAACCTGTTAAAGAGGGTTTAAGTAAACTTAGCAAGCGGCAAACTAAGCACTTTGGAATACTTAATTGTATCGATATATTTCCACCACGTTTCAAAATTTCTCTGAGATGGAGAAGCAGAGGTCCCTCTTCCCCATCAACTTCAGTGGCCACCATGAAGCTGGGAGTTTGAAAACTACGGGAAGTCCCAAGGAGAGCCATGGGAACTCTGGGTCAGGTCCCCACCAAAGGAAGGGAAGCCACCCCAGCCCGAGTGGAAGATGGAGAAGAGAGAAACCCACGGGGGTGTCAGGAGCAGCGGGGGATGGAGGCCTCACCATCACCAAGGTGAGGCTGGCAGGTGAGGTGGTGGGACTTTGCAGGAGGGCATGCTGTGGCAGGCTGCCTGCAGAGGCAGAGAGCAGGGAAGATGCTCGCTGGGGGCGGGGGGCCGGTGGAGTGCAGACACAGAGGGTCTGCTGGCTAGGCCCCAGGTCCTGGGGTGGCTGGGAGCTGACCCTGGCCTGGGGACGAGGCTCCAGGCCTGAATACACTTCCAGTTCTCCCTCTGTCAGCAAGGTGAGGTCCAGGTGACCCTGCCTGCCCCTCCCCAGCGGGCAGCCTGCCTGTCCCCACGAAGATGGGCTCAGAGAGGGTGTCCGGGCACTGCCGTCACCCAAGGCAGGGCAGTGTCCCTGCAGAGCCTGCATTGTGCAGAGGCAACTAAGCAATTTCTCAAGCCCCTGGGCCGTGGCAGCTGCACCAGGCAGGGCTGGGCTAGAGCTTTCCATGGGGAAGGTGTGATCAGGGCTCTGAGAGGCCCTCTCTGAAAGGAAGGAGCTGCCCGGCAGAAAGACACCAAAGAGCCATGTCCCATTTCCCTGTGGCTGCTGCTATTTATCATCTTCATGTAGCCAAGGATGAAAAAGGGCAGCAAGACAGTGGCCTGGGCCCCCTACTTCTCCTCGCCCCTGGAAAGTGCCCTCCAAGGGAACCTCGCCTGATGATGAGACTCTGACATCTCAATTTCCCGGCCACCCTCTGACAAACAAGACCTCAGAGGCTGGGCTATGTGGCCGCTGCTCAGGCCTGCGACCCTCCCTCGCCCCCGCCTCCCAGGTGTCCATCTGGATGGTGTCTGCAGGTCAGGGGAAAGTTGGGGGCCCCAAAGGTCTGGAGAGTCACCCCAGGTCCAGCCAGAGCCCCTGTGAGCTTCTGCCCACTCAAAAATGAACCACAGCCACTTCTCAAAAAGTTTCCCATCTTGAAAAGCAGCACCAGCCACCTCCAAGGGGACCCCACAGAGGGTGGGGGGGGGCAGGAGCTGGCACCTTGCCCTGGGCGTCATTGTCCAGCACCCTTCGGCTGTGATGGCCCCCCAGCCCCACAGCCGTGTGGGGGTCATGCTCTCTCACAGAGACCACCAGGCTGCTCCCCACTCAAGCCCCCTAGTCTCTGCAGACATGCACCCCCGCTGTGCACACCCAGCACGGGGACCCTCCCAACCCTGACAGGGCTTCTAGAGCCGCAGAAGTCCAGAGTCCCAGACTGGGGCAGCCTTGCTGCGGCCCCTGCCCCAGGACCCCAGCCCCACACCTCCACGGGTAATACTGCGAGTTCAAAGGTAAGTTTAGCCACATTCCCGTCTGCTCTGTGCTCTGTTGCAGCGGGGCGGGTTAATCACGCCCCTACCCCAGCGCCCGTGGCTCCCACCCCAGCACCACGACCCTCGTCCACCCCCGGGCACCTAGAGGGGGCCGCATCCTTGCAAAATGCCTGATTATCAAAGTTAGTGCATCCCAGCTAGACGCGCCCTCCCGGCCCTGCTGGCTGCTGGCTCTGCAGTTTTCCAAATGCGGACGATGCCACGAGCCAAGAGAAAACTCCAAAGCACCCCCCACTGGAGCCACGCGGTGCCGGCACCACAGCTCCCACCTCGCCGGCAGGCACACCCCCACCGCCGCCGCCAGCAAGTTTTTGGGGGCCGTCCGAGGAGGCTGAGCAGGACTCACCAGGGAGCCCCTCCAGCCAGGCCGGCGACAGTGGTGATGGGCGCAGGGTCGCGGCTCCCGGGCACGACGCGCCCCGTGCGGCTCCCAGGGAGATGCTGCAGCCGCGGCAGCGCCATGCACCTTCTCCCGGAGCCAATCGCGAATGCAGGGGTGGGGGAGGCCGGAGCTCCCGACGCGTCCGCACTTGGTGGGGGGGAGGCAGAGAGAAAGAAGACACCAGGCACCCCCTCTCTGCACCCCTGCCCTTCCCCCAGCCCTCCTGCAGCAGCGCAGACTTAGCAGGGAGGGAGAGAGAGGAGAGAGAGAGGAGAGGAGAGAGGAGAGAGAGGCGCAGGAGTGAGGGCGATGCAGAGTTAAGGAGAAGCCACCTCGCAGCCCGCACACCTTGAGCCCCTCCCTGCCCTGGGCTGTGTCTGCAGGACGCTCCTGCACCCCCAGCCGGGGTCAGCGAAAGGTAGAGGTCAGGGTGGAACAAGAGGGGAGGGTCCCTGTGGTGTGCAGGCTTACACATGCACCCAGCCCGGCAGGGAGACACATGCAGGCAGGGGGAGGGCAGGGGAAGGGAGGGGAGGGCTGACCCGAGGGACCGGAGCAGGCGTGGGGGCCCCCCTCGGATCAGGAGCCGGCCTCACCTTTACAGTCTTTATATACCCGGCCAAGCATCCCAAACACGCGGCCCGGGCCAAGTGGCCCCCTCGGGCTGTGCTCCCTGACCATATTTAGTCAAGCAGGGGAAAAAATAGCCTGTCAGCTGGGCCGCGGCTGGCCGGCCACCGGGAACAGGGTGGGAGCGCCAGCGCCATTGACGGCCGGTCCTGGGCCCGGGCTGCCGTCCGCTGCCCCCTCCCAGCCCCTCCCCACGGGCCTCCCACCGGCTGTCCCTGCCCTGCCGTCCCCCTGCTATTTTTAGCCCAGCCCAGTACAGAGGCGCCTCCCGGCAGCCGGGCAGCAACCTCCTAGGCCACGCAGCCCGTCCCTAGGGGTGCCCAGGGGAGGCCCAGACGGCTCCCAGGGCGCGGGCCCAGTGGGGAGAACGGCCGCCTCCTCCCTGCTCTGGGCCTCCAGCGGGCTGGGCCACACCCAGGCCACCCAGAGCCCCACCCAGTACCCCCTCACTTTGCCCTTTTGCCCAGAATTGGGCCCCAGATCAGGCGGCGACAGAGCCGCCCAGGTTCCTGGAGGCTCTCACGCCAGCCCCGAGTAATGACGACCACAGGTCACCTTGGACAGCGAGCCAGGTCTGCATGCTTGCCACACTCTACCCAGGCCTGCGACCAGGGGGCACGTGTGAGGGGACACCCCAAGTCCCCACGCTGGTTACGCTCGGAGCACCCCCTTCCTGGGTTCACACCTGAATGACGTAATGGGTGTGTGCCGGGCACGGCCTGAAGGGGCCTCTCCTCGCAGGGCTGGACACAGAGGCCAACTGTCCCCCACAGCTGTGCGAGCTGGGCAGGTCTCCTTGCCTCTCTAGGGTCCCCCAGGATGCAAGATGGGAAACTGCAATAATAGGGTGGACCCCCTTCCTTGAAGTCCAGGTGTGGGGCCCCCACGGGGTGGGGGGCAGTGAGCTTCACTGTTGGTCAAGTCCTAACCAGAGTGTAGGCAGCGAGAGGCCCTATTGTTCTGGAAAGCCATTTCACAAACCTCCCCACCTCCTGTGCCTTGCAGGCCTGGCCCAGCTGGGGCTTGGAGGAGTGGCTGTGCCTCTCGGAGCAGGCTCCCCAAGCCTGACCCCCCATGACACCCCAGGCCAGGCCCCAGAGCTGCAGGGTCCCAGCCTTGGAGCACGAGGTGCAGTGGGGCGGTTCTTTGAGGATTGCCCCCTGGGATCCAGCCCACTCCCCGCGTAGGGGAGGAAGGGATGGGAGCACAGCCAGCAGGGGCTGTGCAGGCCCAGGAGAGCAGGGAGCACAGTGGAGTGTCCTCCGCCCCTGCTGGAGCTGCAGGCGCCTCCTGGAGTAGACTCTGGGACAAGACCACGGCTGTGGCAGGAGCGCGGCCGGCGCTTGGGTGGCTCTGAGTGGCTGGGACGCTGACTGAGGGTCAGGCCCTGCTCCCAGGCCCACAGGCCCTGCTGAGGGGCCCTCAGTTCCCCCTAAGGGAGGCAGGAACCCTTGGAGGTCTCAAGCTGCCCTCCATCCAAGCACTTTTCTGAAAACCAAGCAGCCACTTGGCCTCGAGCGGACAGTGGGAGAGCAGGTGGCATGAGGGCAGCACCCAAGCTCCCCATGCACGTGCCCCGCCCCCTGTGCCCCTGCAGCCCTGGCTCCTGTAACCCCCAGCCCCTGTCCCCCAGGCCTCTGCAGCCCCAGCCCCTGTCCCCTGTGCCCCTGCAGCCCCAGCCCCTGTCCCCTGTGCCTCTGCAGCCCCGGCCTCTGTCCTCTGTGTCCCCTGGCCCCTACCCTATGCCCCTGCAACCCTAGGCCCTGTCCCCTCTGTCCCCTGTCCCCTGTGCCCCTGCAGCCCTGGCCCCTGTCCTCTGTGTCCCCTGGCCCCTGTCTCCTGTGCCCCTGTAACCCCCAACCCCTGTCCCCTGTGCCCCTGCAGCCCCAGCCCCTGTCCTCTGTGTCCCCGTCCCCTGGCCCCTGTGCCCCTGCAACCCCGGCCCCTGTCCCCTGTGCCCCTGCAGCACTGGCCCCTGTCCCCAGTGTCCCCTGCCACCCCAGCCCCCATCCCCTGTGCCCCCACCTCCTCTCCCCCCTGCCTTCCCTCTCTGGGCAGGAGGTGGGAGGGGAGGACATGGCAGAGGTTGGGCACAGAGGCTCAAGGGAGCTGGGATCCTTGGCTGAGCCTGCAGGTGGGCAGGGGAGGGGCAGAAATAGCAGTGAGAGTGGCAGGAGTGTGGCTGGCTGGCTCTTCCTAAGACTAGCTCCTGTAAAGATGCTCTGAGGCGGTGGGGGTGGGGGGAGCAGGTGCTGCCATAAATCACCGGGATAATTGCCCTGGTGACGGCAGCCTGTACTCACAGATGGGGCGGGCACAGGGCCATCTTCCCAGGAGAAGCCTGGCGTGGGTGGCTGGTCCCCAGGGGTCCCCAAGATCCCTAGGACAAAGCCAGATGACAGCACTCCATTCATTTATCCACAACACTAGCATTTACAGGTATTCCAGAAGCTTCTATGCGGATTATCTGTTGATCTTCAAAGCATCCGTAAGAGGTGGGTGTCCTGGTATCTCCGTTCTACCCAGGAGGAGCAGGGCTCAGTGGGCAGCTGACTTGCCCGAGGTCTCACGGCGGGGTTGGAGCTGGACAGTGGCCACCGGTCTGGGGGCTGCTGGGGCCCTGCTGCCTTCCAGAGCCCCCTCGCCTGGCAGTAAAGACAGACCCAGTGTCCCCTGCCTTGGACACAGATGAAACCTCCCACCCCAGGGAGACAGCCAAGTGTTGGAGAGGTGTGAGAGATGGCCAGGGCACCCCCAGGCCTTCCTCCTGGGTGTCCTCCAGGTGGCAGCCAATGTGACACAGTTTCACGTGTGCGGCTGAATAAAGCAGTGGCTGGTGAGCCCCGACAGCCCGCCTCCCTCATGCGTTCACCAGCGAGGATGGTCGCACACACGCCTGGCCACGTGGGGCTGGCCGTGGGCTGTCTGGTGGAAGGTTCCACCCTGGCAGGACTGTGCTGTGCTCGTAACAGGGCCCCCGCGGCCACATGTGGCTGCTGAGATCTCAAGACGGAGCTGGGTGACTGTAGACCTGAATCTTTGATTCGGTTTTATCTAATCAATTTTAGTTTCAATAGCCATGTGTGAGCAGCGGCTGCTGGTGGCCCTGGGAGAGAGCATGTAGGGTTAAAAAAGGAGGTCCCGAGGCTGCCCCATGAGGAGCTTAGAAGGAAACGTTTGGGGAAGGGATGGGCGGAGGCTGGGTGGCGTTGCAAGTCAGAGGTCAGGGGAGGCCTCTGTGGGGGGTGAATGGGCCCAAGTGATGTGGGCGGGGCAGCAGGCGGATGGCTGGGAGGATCAGGCAGGCTGAGGGTCCCGAGAGGACAAAGGCCAGGAGGTGGGCACACCTGGCCTGTCCAGGGGCAGCACGGAGGCCAGGGGGCTGCAGCAAGGGCAGGGCTCTGGTGGCACTGCTGCAGGGGTGAGGGTAGAGCGGTTGAGTGGTCAGGAGCCCCAGGCCACCAGGGCTGACGGCTGGAACCAGCAGACCAAGCACAGTGGGTAGGGGCACCAGTCTGGCCAGCCCTTAAGGATGTGCCCACAGGTCTGCTGACCGAGTGAGGTGGTCACAGAGAAAGAGGGGAGTCGGTGAAGTGGACCCCAGGGGATGGGGTGCTTCTATGAAGGAGAAGTGGGGTGGGGGGGACTTTTCACAGAGGAGAAGAAAGGGTGCTCCTCCCTGGAGCAGGAGGAGCCTGAGCAGGTGTGAGGACAGACTTTGTGCTCAGAGCCTGTTGCAGATCCCAGAGGAGCATCCCCAGGGGTCGGCCTTGGGGGGGCGGCTCCCAGTGGGGGCCTCTGGAATTCGGGTAGGTGGAGGCACGTGTGGTCTCTGGGTCACAGGCCCCCTCGCCCCTCACCCCTTGAGCTGAGTGGAGGGCGGAGCGGCCTGCTGAGAGCAGCGGTTTCCTGGAAGCGAGGACAGTAATGGAGCCGCGAGCGAGCCCCCGGGAGCAGTGGCTGCTGGCCGAGAGCATTTCCTGAAGCACCGTCCCTAGGGGACAGGGCGGGGCAGGCGGCCCTCGTGTGCGTCCACCGCGTCTTCCAGCCTGGGAAGAGAGGAGCGCAGTGCCTGGAAGGCCCACCAGAGCCTGGTTCCAGCCTCACGGAGCAGCCCTGCGGGGGTCTGAGCCCAGCATAGCAGTGGAGGAGGGAGGCTCCGGCCTCGGTGCTCCAGGGGCAGAGAGAGGCGACTCTGTCACCTCTCTGAGCCTCAGCTTCCTCGTCTGTACAGTGGGGCCACGGCCCCTCCTGGGCGGCCATGAGGCTTAGCTGAGGGGTGGACGGAGCCCCTGACCGAGGCCTCAGCAGGGGTAATAGGGTGTTAGGTCCAGGAAGGCCCCAGACAGGATTTCTCACTCACCTTCGGGTCTTTCACGAGGCAAAGGATGTAATGAATGAATGAGTGAATGAGTGAATGAATGAATGAATGACTCAATCACTGGGTCAATCGGTCAGCCAACCACTAGACAGCTGGATGGTGGACAGCCCGTGGCGAGGACCGGGGAGCATGGCTGGAATCATCTTAACGTGTGTTCAGGTTTAGGGATGGGGGTAAGGCTGGGGTCTTATTTGGAGGGGTGCCGGGCAGGGCCGGTCAGACCCTCACCCCTGCCCGGCACCCTCTCCCCGGGAGGCGTCCGGGGCTGTTTCAGAGCACGAGTCCCCAGTCAGCAGCCATCCCCTCTGACAGCAAGACTCTGCTTTCGGTCACTTTGCTCTTCCCCAAATCTTTAAACAAAACAAAACAAAACCTGGATTTTATTTTTAAAATTCAGTTGTACTTTTACAAGTACACAACACATCCTCTGCCTCAGCCTCTCTGCTATGACAAGCCCAGCTTACCCAGTAAAACAATGGGCAGAGGACTTAACAGACGTTTCTCCAGAGGAGACGTGCAGATGGCCAGCAAGCCCGTGAAAAGATGCCCAACGTCACCAGCCATCAGGGAAATGCAGACCAAGACCCCAGCGAGACCCCACCCCACGCCCACCAGGACAGCTGTGAAATAACAGAAGCCGAACACGGGAAAACAAGTTAACACGTGTTGGCAAGGAGGTGGCGGATCCCCCTGCATCCTTCTGTCCAGGGGCCCCTCCTGGGCCTGGACGATGATGGAAACAGCATCGAGGGTGAGCAGGGCTGGAGGCACTCCTGAGGGGCCACCCCCGAGGGATGCTCACTCTGGGCTCCAGGAGAGCAGGGCCAGCAGCTGTGGTCTGGGGAGATCCTTGGGCTGGGTGGGGTGGGGCTTGGTCTGCATGTAGGGGAGACAGCCTGGGAAAGGCTCAGTCCAGCTCCTGAGAAAGGTGAGGCAACCAGGGGACGCCCTGCCCAGCTTCCAGCAGCTTCCAGCGGGCTGGCCTTTCCATGCTGGCCTGGCCTCTGCCCTGGCCAACGTGGGCAAGTCCACAGGTTCTGGGGATCAGGATGTGGGCCTCTTCGGGGAGGGGCTTACCTGTAGGCAGGCAGGGCTGGGTGGGCAGGGGGCCTGGGCCTGCAACCAGGAGCAGTGAGGGTGAGAGCCATAGACTGTGGTCCCTGGGCTGGCCCGGGACCACCCACCACTGAGGCACCCAGGGCTCTGCCCTGCACTGGTGGCCAAACACCAGAAAGTTTGGGCTCTGACCGATAGGCAGCTTCTCTCTAGCCTGGATGGCCAGACCACAAGCCCTAAGACACAGATGGGCCCCTAAAGCGACCATAACTGGTGGGAATCTGCGTTCAGTGGGTAGAGAGCATGTCTGCCTGCGGGACTTCTCAGAGCCTTCATGAGGCCAGTGTGCACTTCAAGTCCCCAGCAGCCCAGCCTTGGCTGGCCACCCCCACGCCCACCCCACACCCTCAGCACCCTAGCATACACAGGGGAGCTCAGAGGAGGCCATGCACATTGGGGAAGCCTGTGGAACAGAGCCAGGTGTGAAATGCCCGTGGGACAAGTCACACCGCCACACTGCAGAACCATGACCTCCACTCCACACCGTGCCTGGGAGGTCGCGTGTTGCCAGACCTCAGTGCTCAAACACACACAGGTACACACACACACACATGCTTACATGCTCACATGCACACACATACATGCACACACATGCTTACATGCTCATATGCACACAGGCATGTGTGTGCATGCAAGCATACATGCTCGAGTGCACACATGTATGCATACACGCGTGCACACACAGGCATACATGCTCACGTGCACACACATGCATGCGCACACATGCACATGCACACACAGCAAAACAAACGTGCATACATTACCATAATGGCAGTGGGAAAACCTCCCTGACAGCTGGTAAAGAAAGTTATATTTCATTGCCATGATGTCAGCAGAGAGCAATTTGTTTCCAGAGATGTCCCATCCAGAATGGTGACAGCTTTACCGTCACGGAGACACAGACACTTGGGGGGGCCTGGCCCACGTGGCACCACTTGGAGCCTCCCGAGAGCTTAGTGCAGCTTTGAGTCCAGGCAGGGTGGCCTCAGACCTGCCCCACGAGTAGCCCCCACTACACCGGAGCTCCTGGGGGAGGAGGAGGGGGGACCCAAGGGCAGGGGCACCAGAGGGGAGGGCAGGCAGGAGGGAGGGGCACTGGGGGTCCAGGCTGAGACTGAGCCCTCAGGGGTCACCCCAGGGCTCTGAGGGCAGAGACTGTCTGACTTATTCCTCCCCCTCCCTCCCTCTCCTCTCTGCGCCCCCCCAGTGTGTATGCTGTGGGTAACAAAGACTTTTCCTCTCCTGAAGCCTCTCCCCTGTAGAAGACTCATATGGACTTGTCTTAGAAGAAAACGAAACATCAGTCAGTTGGAACCAGGGGAAGACGGACCAGGCCAGGTTCCTCTGACCTTGCCCCTGTACGCCTTGCCCCCTCCCTGCAGACACACCCACAGAGGGACCCTCACCACCCGGCTGCCCCTGCCCCCACAGCGGCATCACTCCCGAGGGCAAGGCAGGCACTCCAGCCTCCACCCCCATGGCTGATCCTGCAGGAAGGAGAGGAAGGGGACTGGCCCCTCACCCCCCTGGGTCCAACGGCCCTTGTGGAAGGACTTTTCTGGGTCAAGAGACAGGTTCCCACTTCAGGAGAATGAAGATCCTGATCATAAGGACCTGGAGACCAGGCAGGGGTGGGGAGGTTCAGGGGCCACTTCTGGCTGCATTTTAAGAAATCCTGCCTTAAATGTAAAAACTTATCACAGCAGAAAGCTTTCCTGGCTCCCTCAGAGATGCAGCCAACAGAACAAGCCGTAAAAAGAGGATCACGGCTCCCCAGGCCGGTCCTGACGTCCAGCAGGGCTGGGGGACTGGGCGGCTAGTGGCCCCCGTGCCCCTGCATGGTGGGGCCCCTGCCTGGCCTGTGGACACCTTGCCCCTCCTGCAGGCTCCCGCCCCATCACGGTCATTACTTGGTTGTCCCAGTCACTCTTCAGCCACCTCTGAAGGCCATGGGTGGCCACGTCCATCCCACATTTGCAAGCAGAGCCGACTCAGTGTTCAACCTCCTTGAGCGGCCCTCCAGCCCAGCTCTGCTGGCGCCTCAGAGGGGGTCCCAAGCAGGCCAGGCGTGGACACAGGGAAGAGTCAGGGGGAATCCCCTAGTCTGGCTCTCCTCTGGAGGAGAAGCCCTTCTTGCTATGGTTGACTCTCCTTTTCATTCTGAGCCAAGTGGAGCTCCCCATTCTCAATGTGAAAAAGGAGCACTGGCTTTAGAGTCCACGGACTGTGGAGAACTGATGGAACCACAGATCTTTAGCCCATTTAGCTTCAAACCCATTTAGCCCCAAACGTTACCCCTTGATATTGTTGGAAGGCAGGGATAGAATTTCCGTGCGGGTGAGCGAGCGTCACTTTACCTGTGCACAGACCCCAGAGAAGTTGTGCAGAATGTGTGTTTTGCAAAGAGGACCCATTGTGTCCGATGCCTGGACACTGCCTGCAGAACCACGCCTTCCCACCTGCTCCGGGAAAATGCAGGGGGTGATAGCTGAGGGGCACCTCTTCCCCGCCCCTCTCCCCCTCCCCAGGGCCCAGCTGAGGGGATGGAGGAGGGACACCTCCAAGGACTTATCTCTGAGGTAGACCGCAGGGGGCTCAGGCTGCACAGCTCTGGCCGCCCTTAACGAATGTCCGCGGGCCCAGCAGGCCCCAACTCTCGGTCATCGCCCCCAGGAAGCAGGGAACTCAGCTCCCAGTACAGGCAGCACACGAGGACACACGTCCTCGCAGGGCCTCTTCCTAAGAACATCCCCAGACCCCCTAATTCTCCTTGATCATCAGCAGCAGGGTTACAGCTTTCTCTCCCCGGCCTCCTCCTCTCCTCCCTCCACCAGGAGGCCAGCCCGGAGCCCTGGGACACAGGAAGCGGCTTCATCTCCCTCGGACGTGGGTCCTCCAGGAGCCGAGAAGTGTCGATCCAACAGGATCTCAGCCACAATTAGCTGCTTCCCTCATCGCTGCCCTATAAATTTTCCTTCTGGGATTGCTATAAAGGTGCTTTACAAAAAAACAGCCAAACTCATTTGGAGTAAGGAACTGAACAGCTGCCACAACGCAGGCTGCCATGTCGAATCCCGTTGTTGACAGGAGGGAAAATTTGCCACCAGGACAGCTTTCTTCAGGGGCCACAGTGGGTGCTCTCTGGGGTTTTGTTTAATTTGGGACGGTTTTTCTGGTTCCCTGCAGGTAACATTTATAGCTGTCACAGCATGCTGGGGATAGGCTGTGCATGGGGGCGGTGTCCTCCAGGAGGGTGGCCAGGCCCTGCAGCCACAGGGAAGGTGTGCCGGCCGCCCACGGGGACGCCTCTCGCTGTTCCTGCCTCTCCCAGGAGCTCCCGCTGAAGACTAACCTGCCTGAGGCTCCACCCCTGCACCCCAGGGCCGAGCGCCCGCCTGGCTTCGCTGGGTTGTTATGGGGCGGATCTTGATCAGGGTCGCTGGCCTGGATAAGCAGAAGGACATGCCCGGGGCAGTCTACGCCAGAAGGAGGCACCGGGATTGGATCCGGGACTGAGCTGGAGGTCATCTAGTCCAGCCTTTCTGTTGCGGGTAGCTGGATGCTTCTGTTAAATGCTTCGGGTGATGGGAGGCTCACCACCTCGGACACACCCTCCCCACCTCAGAGGGGGCGCTCAGCCCTGGGGAAGCCGAGAGGTGATAGCAGTGGTCACACAGCAACGATGCTGACCAGTGACCAGGTTACTGAAGCCCGGTGGGTGCTCCGCCCTGAGTGAGGGCTTCCCCAGCACGCACTCATTCGATTACCACCTTGCCCCAACTGCCCGCCCCAAGCAAAGCATCGGCTGAAGGAGGCCCCCGCCCTTCACAAAGACCCCAGGGGGGCGTGACCCTGGCCTGGCCACAGGGACAGCTCGGGCGCCCCCTCTCTCTCTTGTGCCTCCTCGTTCGTGGCACAGAGGCTGCTCTGCCCTTGGGCCCCTCTCTGGGGCCACATCAGACACATCTGGGGAAGGCCGGCCATGGACGACACACACTGTGCCCAGCCCTGTGCCAGTGAGAAGTCCGGGGCTTGGTGGGCTGGGGACTTCCACCACCTTTGGCTCTGCCGCTGGTGACAGTCAAGGGGGTGTGGGTGGAGGTGACAGGCTCTCGCCCATCCAGCGTGAAGTCTCGGGTCTCTGTGTGGGGTTCCTGATGGCGGCCCCAGAGTCCCACGCGAGGGGCATCCAGACACACATTCCCCATCCACTCCAGAATCTCCCTCCGGATCAGAGGGTCTGGGGGTGCTGCACGGGAATCTGCATTTCACAAGCTTTTCAGGGGTCCCCACACTGTCACATGTGGAGACACTCGCAGATGACGGCTGTGAAGTCACTTGACAGACGAGCCGCAGATGTGGGGGAGTCAACGTCCAGCCAGTGGGTGCAGACCACCCACTCCCAAGGAGCTGCCTCCTTGCCCTCTCCCGTCCCTCATGGGACCCCACAGGTAGCCTCCTGATGTAGTTACACCCCCACCCCCTGGGGCCTGTGTGAGATCTGGGGCATCGGGAACTCGGGCTGGGGCACCCGGGTGCAGAGGGTGCCCGGGTGCCTGCTGGTACGTCCCTGTCGGTGTTTTCTTATGGAACCCTCAGAGCCCCCATATCTCCCTTCTGTGAGCAAACCCTGACTCTTCCCCTCGTGCCCATTTCAGGGATGTTTTCCATGGGATTTGACAGGCCTGCCCACTCACACAGGTGTCACTGGATTGAGGGGTCCTGGCCCAGCCCCAGCCCCCCACTGCTCACAGATCCTGTCTCCCCGGGCACCCCATTAACTGTCTCAGGCCCCCAGCAGGCTCAGGGCCAGCCGCAGCTGGCCTGATGGGGATGGAGACAGGGCAACGGGGCCTGTGCTCCCCTGCCCTGGGGCTGCCTCGCCCGGCCCAGCTCCTCACTCACGCGGCGCCTCCTGGCCCTGCAGGCCGGTCTCAAGCCGCCCTGGGACAGGACGGGATGTTCGGAGCGAGGACACCGCAGCTGTCGCTTCGTGATCTAATCCCACATTCCTCTGGGGGTGCACGGCCCACTGCCCGGCTGAGGAGGGAGCTGGGGCCACTGCTTGCACCTTCCACGCACGGTCAGGGCTCCCGCTGGCCTGGCACCCCCAGAAGAGGGGCTGGCAAGCGTGGAGCCCGCACACACCGCCCTGAGCGTGTGCTCAGCGGCTGCCCTGGCCTGAGTCCTGCAAATGAAATCCTCCTTCCTCTATGCCCCCGTGTGTCAGAGGCCGAATCCGTGTCTGGCTGTGGCCGTCGGGCTTGTCACTCTTCCCCTCCTCCCCTGGAGCACCCTGTCACCTCTGCCCTGGCCACAATTCCAGTCATCTGTAGCAAGAGAACTCCAGGCCTGGGGGTGCCACCCCGGGGTCCCTGGGGGCGTTTTGCCTTCCTGACAGCACAGATGTTCCTGACACCGGCCTCTGGACGTGGAGAAGTGGCTGCCTGAAGGGAGCCGTCCGGGTAGCAGATGGAGCTTCCTCAGTGCTGATGGATAGCTTTGCCTGATCGTAAAACTCCAGAGGAAGTCAAATTCGGATTCTCAAAACCTTGGAGATATTCCCTGAATTTATTATGTGGCCTGACAGATTGCTGAATCCAAGGCTTCCCATGTCTTTAACAGGCAAGCCTGTGACGCACATGTCCTGTGGATCCGGGGGGCTTGACTACTGTGAGTTGAGGTTCCCACAGAAATGCTCTTCCAAGCACTTAGGCTGGGAGTCCAGAATCCCAGGGAAGCTCTCCCAGGTCAGAGGGCAGCAAAGCCTGAGAGGTCCCCCAGGGTGGCCTCTGGGACCCTTCCCCCCACTTAGGCCCAGGGTCTTGGCATTCTGCTGGTCAGCCCTCCCTCAAGCTCCTGTGGACCCTCCCTGGGGAATGAGGGGCTCAGAGTCCCCAACTTCCTCTGCAAACCAACCTATGGGAGGCAGAATCCCTGCCCCTCGAGTGCTGCCAGATCATCCCTCCCCTGGAGCCTGGGCAGGACCGGCGAAGGTGGGAAAGCACTCCCGAGATTATGGTGCTAATCAATCAACTGCCAGTTAATCAAAAAGAAGATTCTGCTGGGTGGGCCTGGCCTAATCAGGCAAGCCCTTCAAAAGGAGAAACTTCAGAAAGACACGGTCCTGCTGGCCTTAAAGAAGGAAGCCAACAGCCAGGTTATGACCTGCCCATTGGGGCCACATGGCAAGGGTCTATGGGCGCCCCCCAGCCCACAGCCACAGACAGTGTGGACCTCATCTACAATTGCAAGGAACTGAATCCTGCCAACCCCATGAACAAGCTTGGGAGAGGCCCCCAGGCCTCTGAAGACACCCCAGCCCCCACCTTGCTTGGTTTCAGCCCTCCTGAGCAGCAGAGCCAGTCACCCCGTGCCAGGCTTCTGAGCCATGGGAACTGTGAGATTATAAATGGGTGGTGTTTTAAGGGTCTAAATGTGTGGCAATTTGTTACACAGCAGAGAAAACTAACACAAAATGAAATTCAAACTGTAAAGCGTCAGAACACACAGTTCAAGTCGCATCAACCGGGCCCTCCGCCCCCTCCCATCTCCGTGTGGTTTTGGGCAGGGGGGAGTGTTGAGAAGGATTCTGAGCTTGCCCCCGGGTCTGTGGAAAAGGCACGATCGTGGGGGGGACGACTCCCCAGGGGTGGCGGCGGGGGAGTGCAGCACATGGGCCCCATGTCCAGGCTGGGGTTCGACGGAAGGCTCTCAGTTTGAGGGGTCTGCTGGGGAGATTGCCCCACAGGTGCTCCCTCCCCACACCCCTCCCCATGGCACCTGGCCCTGCCTTTGTCCCTGAGACAACAGACAATGCCGTCCTGCATCCTGCTCTGGGCAGCAGTGAGCATCCTGTCCCAGAGACGGCAATGCCGGGAATGGCAGCCGCTGGTGGTTCCATCCAGGGCCAGCATGAGGAGCCCCGGGTACCCTCTCTCCCCACTCTGGTACCCACTGGCCTAATGACTCTGCAGTCCCCCTAGTCCACCGCCCCTCCTCCCCCAAGATTCTTCTGCGTCACACCTATCCCCTCCCCCGACAGAGACACCCCAGCCCCCCCAGGAAGCTACTCTCACCTAGATTTAAGGAAGCCAGATTGTCAACCAACTAACTCATGCTCTGCTCGGGGTGATTGCCTGATGGGGTTCCAGGGTCAGAGGGGGCGAGGCAGGGGGTCCGCCCCAAGGAGTATGGCTGCTAGGAGGGGCTGGGGGCTCTTACGCAGCCCAAGGGGGTTTCTGTATGGAGCTCGGCCCCGGGCTAACTGCAGCCCCCCGCCCCGGGCCTCCCTGTGTTTGGGGCTCAGCCTCCCCGGAGGCCATCCCCCCGAGGCAGCCTCTCAGAGCCCTGGAGCGACCTTCGCCACGGCTGCGCAGCCTGCAGCCAGCTCTGCTGAAGCATCGCGCGTCCGCGGTTATGAGCAATTTTATTGCCCAGTCAGTAAAAACCTTCCAATTATGTCATTGCAGAGGCGGTCGGATGCCAAAAAACATAAATTTCCTTCTGTCCATCATGACCCCGCCGCCTCCACGCCGGCCTCCGTCCGTTCTGGTTCCTTCCCTGTGCTTTCATTAATTAGCGGGACGTGGCGACTGTGCCGGGCTGCCTCCAGGCCCCAGGACTCTTTCTCGAGGTCAGGGGCCGAGGGACGAGGGGGTGGGCATGGCCCTGGGATGGGCTCCAGCCCCTGGGAACCAAGGGTGCAGGCACCAGGATGGCCTGGGCTGGAGGCTGCACCCCTTGAAACAGGGGCTCCCAGAAGCAGCACCAGCCCCCTTGAAAGAGATCCTTAGTGCTCCCTTTGTGCAGACTGAGGTGGGTGCACATTCGCTCACTCGTTCATTCAATCAGGAGATGTTTGCTGGGCCCACAACAAGTGCCGAGTCTGCTGAGGGCTCGGACAAGGCAGCCAGCCTCTTGGGGCTCTGACTCTCTGTGAACTGGAGGGTCACCGCTCCCAGCCCTTGCAGAAGGGGCCTGGAACAGGGCTGGGGCAGAATCAGACACAAATGCCACCTTAGACCCGGGCCTCGCCTCCCCTCCAGGGAGCCCAGCTCAGAACCAGCAATGACGTGATAAAGGGACAGGGGAGGGGCAGGGAAGGCTTCCTGGAGGAGGTGGCATCCATCCCCACAGTAGGGTCTCAGGCCCTCTGTCTAGTCCCTGGGTGAGGTCTAGCTGCATCAGGAACCAGGAGCCCTCCCCACGGAGCTAGCCCAGGACTAACCCGGCCCTCAGCGGGCTCAGGGGGCACCTGTCCAGCCGGGGCGGAGGCGGCCTGGGCGCCTGACCAGGATGCTTTGGGAGGCTGACATCAGCGTGGACTCGAGCTCCACACTGGGCACCTGTTAGGCAGACCCAAGAATAGCCTTTTCTAAGAAGCCAAGTTGGGTTGGATGATGGGAGGATTCTGGGGAGCCGGGGGCCACTGGAGTCACTTTCCCCTTTAGGCCGTGGGCAGGGGGTGCCGGACCCCGGGCTGGAGGCCAGGGTTTGCACCCAGCCCCGCCACCACTCCACGTGACCGAGGCAAGTGGCCTCCACTTCCCCGCCTGGAAATGGAGGAGGAGAAGGCAGTTTCCCACTCCCCCTGTCTGTGTCCTCGGAGTGGCGACACAGCAGTGAGGGTTCAGCAGATGAGCAGGACAGTACTTGGAAAGGCATGTGACTTGTGAGGTTCTTGGCTGCCTAAATTGCGCAGTGTCAGCCATCAGAGCCTCCAGGGACCCGTCCCCCAGAGCCCGCAGCACCCCGCGTCACTCCTGGTGCGTACCTGATGCACATCAGGGTGGGGACCGCTGCATGCCAGGACAAACCCACTCCCTGCACACAGTAGGTGCTCAGTAGATCTTCACGGGCCCCATAATGGGTGTTGGGAGAGCAATGTCACGGATGCCTTTCCTTCCCCCCAAAACCCCCTCCCCCGGGGCTGGCCACACAAGCCCCTCAGGCCTCTCCTTGGGCCGGAGACAAAGATGAGGAAGGAGACTTCCCAGGGCTGGAGGCCCACAGAGGAGGCCAGTCCTCCCTCAGAGTGACAGGGGGGCCTGGGGGAGGCCCCGCTCCTCCAGAGGCACTACGCCCCTGTGAGGGACCTGGGATTCACCCAAGTGCCAGCCCCCCCCACCGCCCCAACCAGGAGCCACCTCCTCCCCAGCCAGCAGGACCACTTTTCTAGTAATTTCTAACTGTGAGCTTGAAACTTCCAGAGGTGTAATTAAATAGGGCAGCCACGCTGCCTCCACCCAGCCCCCAAGATCAGGTCGGGCTTTTTAATTAGTCCCATCAATAAATATGTCAGAGGAGCCCCTTAAAAATATATCTGTCTTCCAAAAGCAACCAAGTGACCAAATAAACAGGGGCTTACAACCAGGCATCGTGGCCTCAAACTTCGGATGCAAATGGCGTCACCCAATGGGGAGAAGGCCGTCGCCTGGCCCAGCATGTGACCACTCTGCCCCGCGAGGCCCGTGACCGTGACTGTGGCGGCCACTGGGCCCGTCTTCACCTGGGATGGGGGGAAACAGGGAGCCGTGGCCAGCAGGCTGAAAGCGTCCATCTCCACAGTAGCTGAGGCCGAGCCCCCAAGCTCCCGGCTCATTGGCTCATCTGGGGCCTAGAAGATGGGGGTGCTAGGGCCGCAAACCGCCACCCCGGCCGGGCAGCAGATGTTTGCTTCGTTTCGGCCCCTCAGCCTCCACTCCACGACTTAGGGGGGGTGTCCTCATGTCCTGGAGGAGTGTCCTCTCTCCTACTGCGCATGGCCCCCGGGGCCATCAGGAGAGTGCCCGGCCTCTCAGAGCTCACAACTGGCTTTGCTGTCTGCTGTCAGTGGGCACTGGCCATTCCCACGGTGCCAACACAGGGTCCGAGAGAAGACAAGATGCAGAATTCCGTTCAGAGCAAGAGACTGTTACTCCCGACTCTCCAGCCCCTGCTGTCTGGGTGGATGGGAGATGGGGGTCACCGGGTGGCCGTTTTGACCTAGAGATCCCCCTGGGATAATTCGAGACTCTCTACCCCCTGGGAGGGTCCATAACCCCCTACCTGTTCTCCCTACAGCCTTGCCTGGTGCCAGATCCATGTCCAGCTGGCCCCTGGCTGAGCATGATGCTCCTGCGGTCCTCAGTCTGGATGGCTCCCAACCGTGCCCAGGCCCCATCCCAACCCGACCATCCTCTCCGGCCACGGCCCGCCCCTTTCCCAGCCTGGACCCCTTCCTCAACCCCTCCCCCAGGACTGCACACATGACCCCATGTGAGCCCCACAGCCACTGGGCTGGCTCTGAGCAGGAGAGGGTGGCCCATCTCGGGCCCATTGCCTGTTCCCCACCTCCACCCCAGCCATCACACCCGCCCCCACCATCCCGGCGAGGGGCTCAGGACTAGACTCTCCCTCCCCATGGCAGCGTCAGCACCCAGCCTGGCAAGGGCAGGAGAGTGCCCTCAGTTCCCTGGGCCATCCCTCTGGGGCACAGTAGAATCCCCACGTTTTGCTCACGGGAATCTCTGTCCAGAACCCCATTGAGGATCCCCACCCGTGGAACCACACTGTGGAAGTGTGGGACCCACTAAGGAACACCCCCCAAGGAACCCCACCCACAGAAGCCCACTGGGAACCCCATGGAGAAACTCCCCATCCATAGAATTCCACCCCACTGCCCCAACCCCATTCGAGGACCCCCTTATGTACAGTTTTGTGAACCCAGAACTGTGAGACCTGCCCCCCGAGTCTCCGCGCCCCTGCCTTCAGGGGTGGTTGTGAAGATGATGGCCCTCACTGCGGTCTGCGCGCCCGCCATGTCTGCTCCAGCGGGAAGGCTTGGGGTGCACTGGCTTGTGCTTCCTCACCTTGCACAGCACCCCCATGCGGATGCAGGGTGGGCGGCTGTGGCCTTCCACCCCCAACCCCCGCCAAGCTGGGCCCTCCTGTCCCCCTCTGCCCCCAACACCCCTCCATGCAGCCTCCAAACCACCCGCTAGATCAACGGTTGTCCTGGCCTTGTTGTTTCCTGCAGTGGGATCCTGCGCAGGGCCACACCCACCCTTGGGGAGAGCTCCAAATCCCGCCAGTGCGTCAGCCCCCTGAGACAGGCACAGGGTGGGCGTGGAGTGGGTGGACGCGTGAGCGCATGAATGGACGCACCAACGGAAGAGCGCCTGGGAGCTGGGCTCCTTCCTGCAGAAGTCTGTGCTCAGATGCCCCCTCCTCGTCTTTCCTCAATGCCCCCACCACTCTCTCCCTGGGTGGCCTCTGGCACCTTCCACAAGAGGCAGCTGCTCGAAGCCCGGGTCCCCCGTGGGTCATTGGGTGCCCCAGCCCCAGCCATGAGCGGGGCCCTGGGTGCCCTCAACTCCTTGGGAAGGAGGTCTGACTCGCCCTGGGGGCAGGGCATTCTCCATCTGCCCCTGGCTCCTTGCCTGCGTCTCCTGCACAAGGAAGAAAAAAAGGGGGAGGAGGCCAAAGCCCCTGAGCCTCCAGGAGCTGAAGGGACAGGTCCAGCAGCAAGGAAGCCCCCTCCCCGCCCCCAGCACGGCCCTGGGGAGGACCCCAGAGCCACCAAGGGGCCCAGACTCCACGCTCCTCTGAGCCCTGAGCAAGCAGACGCAGAGGAAGGTGGCGGCTCTCACCACTGGTGCAGCCAACATTCATTAAGCGCTTGCGGTCTACAGGGCATTTTGTATTCAGTACCACACAGCATCGTCACAGCAAGCCCATGACATGGTTCTGGTTTTAGGCCCAGAGCGGGTGGCACAGGGGCCGAGGTCCAGTGGGCAGGGCCGCACGCTGACTCCTGATGAAGACTGAGGATCTCCCCGCCACGGCTCCCAGGGCCCTTCGATGGCCCCTCCACCCCTGCCCGGAGCCCCTGAAGTAGGCCCTCCCGTCTCCCTTCCTGAGCACCAGAGAGCTTGGTATCGACCGCGCACAGACTGGGCATTGATTGGCTGAAAGGTGAAACCTGAAATGGTCCCTGTTGCCGGTAAACAGGATTTTTAATTGTTTAGGCAGCTGATCTCTGGTCGCCTCCCAGGAAGCCTTGGGGTGGGTGGGCAGGAGGCAGGGGCTTTGATCCGTCCACAACCGCAGGGCAGGCGCACGGAGGACCGGCAGGGCAGGCACACGGAGGACCGGCGGTGGGCAGCCCCGCATCCCCCAGTGCTCTGTGTGGGGCCCAGCAGGAGGCCAGGCCGGCGCTGCGGGTCTTTCCTCCCGGGACCCCAGGCCCTGGGGCCTTTGGTCAGGGCAGCAGGCGTGGGAGGCGGTCCCCAAGGCTGCTGCAGGAAGTGGCGCCAGCTCTGAATCCCAGTGCTTGCTCCTGGCTCTACCGCTTTTCGGATGGGAGTCCTGGGCAAGTTGCTTAGGCCCTCTGTGCCTCAGTTTCCCCATCTGTAAAATAAAATGCCGACCATAGCTGATGTTCAGCCTGGCTTAATGCGTCATTGCCCAGTGGAGCTTCTGGCTCAGCGTGTTGGGGCAGCTAAGGGCAGCCGTTACTTTAAAGTAAACTTCCAACAAAATTCACAAACATCATTAGAATGTGTTTTTAATGTTTCTCTAGATGTGTTGAGAGAAACAGCACCAGCCTCTGGGCAGGTTCTGTTACAGAGACACTGAGCTGCTGCGCGCACTTCTGATGTGTGTGGTCACTGCATTAAAATCCCCCAAGTCGGAGAACTGCCCTCAGGACAGCCGTCTCCGGGGTCCCTACTAGATTGGAGTTTACATCCGCTGAAATACTTAGTAATTCCGAGTGCATCAAGAGCCTCCAGGAGTAAGGTGGCCCAGGCTCGGGCAAGCCCACCATCTCCTGAGGCCTGCAGCCCAGGGGTCCACAAAGACCCATCCAAACAGCAAAACAGGGCAGAAACTACTGGAAGCTGAGGGAGCAAACGACAGGAGGAGGGCCATCGGGGCGGGGGGATCAGATGGGTTTGCAGGCCAGGATGAGAACTTTGGTCTTATTCTGAGGGTGCGGGAAACCCCCGGGTTTCCAGGGGAGAGAGTGAGGGTCTAGGAGGGGATCCCATGGGAGGTGGAGGTGGGGCAGCCTTCGCTGCACTTCTGGGCCTGAGGCCCTTTGCACCCCAACCCCCCCCACCCCACCCCCACTCACGAGGCCACTGAGGCCTGGAGCGGAGCATCAAACCCCCTAGTGGCCCACAGAAGCTCCAGGACTGAGCACGGAAGGTGTCTCCTCTGCCCCTGCACTCAGTGCCGGCGCCTCCCAGCTCCCGGGCCCCCCAGGTGCCACGCAGGAGGGGGAGCAGCTCTGCCTGCAGCCTCAAACTCATTAGGGCCCGGCTGACACTTTCCCCAGAAATAATTAACTCTGACATCACAAAGGGCATTTCCCTCAGCCAAGGTCATCCCAGGGCCGGCCGCAGCCTTTCTGTTGGCAGAGGTCCCTCCTCAGCCCACAGCTCTGACGAATGGGCTTTCAGAGACCTGGCTGCATAACTGAAGGAGCGAAGACAGAGCCAGAGCTGCTTTTCCCGCAGAAATAACTGCTGGTGCCTCGTCAGCTGCAAACTGGCCCGGCTGGGGGCCGGCCAGCTGCAAGGCTGGGGGCAAGTTTGCAGAGCCGCCTGGGACTCCAAATCCCAAAGAGGCCACGGGGAGCTGGGGCGTGGGGTCTGCTCAGGGGTCCCCTTCACCCACTAGTGGACGACTGTCAGGGCTCGTGTCAGCCTCCTACTCTTTGAGCACAAACTTCTCTTGGTCCCCACAGCTCGAGCCAGGCCCCAGGGAGCCGGTGGTGAGTGGGGCGGAGACGCCGTGGGTTGAGGCCACCGGCCGGGAGGCCGCCTATGTCTGTGTCCTCACCTGCTAACAGAGTGACAGTGCAGCCACGGTGCAGGCTGTCGGAGGTTGCAAAGAGATGGTGTGTGCGGGCGCTCCACACGCTGCCCGGCACACGAAAGTGCTCCCTAGGCGTGTGCGTGTCCCAGGGCCGCCATCACAAAGCCCCATAGAGTGGGGGCTTAAACAGCAGGAACTGATCGTCTCCTAGTTCTGGAGGCCGGGAGCCTGAGATGAAGGTGTCGGTGGGGCTGGCTCCTTCTGAGGGAGCATCTGTCCCGGGCCTCTGTCCAGCTCTGCTGGTTCCTTGGCTTGTAGACGCATCACCCGATCTCTGCCTCCATCTTCACACAGTGTTCTCCCTGTGTGCCTGTGTCCCAATGTCCCCTTCTTATAAGGACACCAGTCATGCTGGATTAGGGGCCACCCTGCTCCAGTATGACCTCATCTTAGCTAATCACATCTGCAACGACCCTGTTCCCAAATAAAGTCACATTCTGAGGTCCTGTGGGTGAGGACTTCAACATACGAGTTTTCAGGGGACACAATTCACCCCACAGCACTAGCACTGAGAGTGCTGCTCAGTTAGAGAAAAGGTCACTACCACACAACCACCTGCACCAGACACTTAACAGCAGCTTTATTCATAATAGCCAAAACTTGGAAGCAACCAAGATGTGCTTCAAGGTGAATGGATAAACTGTGTTACATCCAGTCAGTGGAATCTTACTCAGTGCTAGAAAGAAATGAGCTGTCAAGCCACTAAAAGACATGGAGGGACCTTAAAGGCATATTATTAAGTGAAAGGAGCCAACCTGAAAAGGCTACATACTGTGTGGTTCCAACGATCTGACATCTGGAAAAGGCAGAACTATGGGGATGGTAAAAGGATCAGTGGTCGTCAGTGGGGGGGGGCGGGGGGGAATGGGTGGAGCTCCAGGGATTTTCAGGGCAGTGAAATGAGTCTGTTTGAGAACGTAACCATGGACAAGCACCATGCATTTGTCTAAATCCACGGAATGTACAGCACCGAGAGTGAACTCTGATGCAAACTACGGACTCTGGGTGACACGATGTGTCCATGCAGGTTCATCAATTGTAACAAATGCACCATCTGGTGGGGGCGGTGATAATGTGAGGCTGTGTATGTGTGGGGACAGGGGCATATGGGAAATCTTTTTCTGCATAATTCTTCTGCAAAACTAAAACTGCTATTTTAAAAAGTCTATTAATTTTTTTTTAAAAGTTCACCAGAGGGATCCTGGAAATAGGACCATATTTGCTCGTAACCGTGTCCTCCCCACCTGTAATCTGTAATCAAAGTGACAGTGCCTCTTCCTGTCCCCCAGGGAGCAGTGCTTGGCTGACCTGGTGGAGGCCGCGGGCAGTGAGCTGAGCCCAGAGCTTGGGGCGGGCCACCAAGAGATGAGGATGTGGTGTGGACGCAGGCTTGGTCAGCAGTTGCCCCGAGGAGAGGAACTTAAGCTGATGCCACCTGCTGGGAAGCTCGGGTGGAGGCACAGGGAGGAGGGCAAGGGCCTGGAGGACCTGCGTAGGGTGGCCGTTAATGAGAACTAGGCCTTCAGCCGCTGCCCCCACAGCCCTCCTTGCCGGCACCTTCTCCCCAGCCCACTGAGCAGGGAGGCCGTGCGGGCAGACATGCGGCATCAGGACATCGGTTCGCCAGGGTGGTCCACTCTCTCTGCCACCTCCCAGCGGGCCCCTCCCTGTCTGGTTCCGAAAGGCATTGCTTCCTCCGGATACATATTCCAGCCGAGCAGTGACCTTTGGCCCAAGCAAAGGGATCTGATTCGAGGACATTCCAAAGAGACGCAGCTGGCTGTTACACTGAGTCTTCCTGGCCGGCGCTGAGGTTTGCCAAGAGCCGGGTGGAGGCTCCGGATCACAGCGAACTGTGGAAAGGGCTGCACTCCAGGGGGAAACGCCTACTCCTGGCTGTCCACCTGCGTGTCACAGGTGACTGCATCCCTGTGGGGGAGGCAGAATCACAGCCCCCAAAGAGCCCATGTCCTGATCCCTAGAACCTATGAATATGTCACCTCACACGGCAAAAGGGACTTTGCAGATGGGATTCAGTTAAGGACACTGAGATGGGTGAGTGTCCTGAATCATCCGAGTGGTCCCAATACAGGATCACAATGTCCTTCAAACAGTGGGAGAAGTAGACGTGACACGGAGCAGAGACTGGGAGGTGACACGCTGCTGTCTGTGAAGGTGGGGGACGGGCCACAGCACAGGCAGCCTCCGGGGGCCCCAGAAGGACCAGCCCCGCCCACACCGTGATCTTAGCTCAGGGACCCGTGTGGACGTCTGACCTCCAGAGCTGTGAGATGACAAATCCGTGTTGTTTTAAGCCACTGGGTGTGTGGTGATTTGTTTGGGCAGGAACAGGAGACTGTACGCCCTACAAATTGACCATTGGTGCCAGCAAGAGACAAGCACTGTCCTGCCTGACTGGTCACCACCAGGGCCACCATCCACTCCCCAGTCGATAGAGGGACACTGGGGGCCAGTGTACCCCAGTGACTGCCCCGTGGGAACGATATTTCGGCTTCTGCAGAGACGTCCTTCTTCCCATCACAGATCGGCTCTGGGGGAGGTGTCCCTGTCCCCCTTCTAATCGTGTCAGAGGTGAGGCAGCACTTGGGACCTGGCAGCAGCCTGGGGACGGTGCCCAGGTGACGGGTACCAGGGCCCATTGACACACCTCTTCTCCATCACTCCCCTCTCTATGTCCACCTGAGCCGGGCCAGGTGGTCCTCACTACGTCACACAGCATCCCTGTCTCAGTCGGCTTGGCTGCAGATACAAAATACCACAGACTGGGAGCTTATACACAACGGACGTTTATTTCTCTCAGCTCTGGAGGCTGGAGATCCGAGATCAGGGTGTCTGCGTGGTTGGGTCCTGGTGAGGCCTCTTCCAGGTTGCAGATGCTGATCTTGCCGTGTCCTCACAGTGTGGAGGGGGTGAGGGTGCTCTCTGGGGCCCCTTTTATTAGGGCATTAATCTCATCCATGGGGGCTCCACCTTCATGACCTAATCACCTCCCACGGGCCCCACCTCCCTATGCGATCACCTTGCGGAGTAGGTTTCAGCACAGTAATTTTGGGGGGAGGCAAACATTCAGTCCATGCCAGTCCCCTTGAGCTGGGTGGGATCAGCCCACTGGACAGGTAAGGAAATGCAGCAAGAGACCCCTCTGGCAAGCTCGAGGGGCGGCCCCTCAGGCTGCTCCAGGTAAGCTGGGACCCCCGTCTGGCCGCTGGCCCATTCCTGCACCAGCCTGGGCCGCATTCTCTCTGTTTTCAACAGATCGTGCCCAATCAGCCCCAGACTCTGTGGCCCTTCTCCACGGGCACGCCCACTAGCGGGTGAGGGGCATCCCCAGCCCCGACAGAGGGAGGCAATGCTGACCCTGCCCTGTTTCGCATTCCTGCAGTGCAGCGTGGCAAACTGCCTCCACGACATTAAGCGAGGAGCTTCTTATCCCTCTCGCGTCCCAGTGCAATTTTGGTTGGAAGTTGCCAGGCGGAAACTTCGTTTTTACTTAACATTTTCTGCCCGGTTCAGTGTGTAATTGGCTCATGCTTCCCCTTGGCGATTTAGCAAGGAGCACTGCAGCTTATAAAAACAATAAATCTAAATAAAAGCGGGAGCAAAAGACTGCAAACCACCCAGCCCTTGTGCCTCTTAAAGAAAAACTGCCTTCCAACCAAGGAAACTTGGATTTGGCAATGACTTTTAGACACAACACCAAGCGCAGGTCCATGAAAGAAAAACTGATAAATTGAACCTCACTGAAATTAAAAAATTCTGCTCTGCAAAGGACACTATTAAGAGAATGAAAAGACAGCCACAGAGTGGGAGAAAATATTTGCAAAACATACATCTGATAAGGACTGTCATCCAAAATACACAATCAAAATAGAAAGAAAAAAGATAAACCTATTTTTGGGGGCCGGCCCGGTGGCGCAAGCAGTTAAGTGTGTGCACTCCACTGCGGCGGCCCGGGGTTCGCCACTTCAGATCCCGGGCACGCACCAACGCACCGCTTGTTAAGCCGTGCTGTGGTGGTGTCCCATACAAAGTGGAGGAAGATGAGCACGGATGTTAGCCCAGGGCCAGTCTTCCTCAGCAAAAAAGAGGAGGATTGGCATCAGATGTTAGCTCAGGGCTGGTCCTCCTCACCAAAAAAAAAAAAAAAAAAAAAAAATACACAAAGAATTCTTTACACTCAACAATAAGAAAACAAACAACCCAATTTTAAAATGGGCCAAAGACCTGAACAGACCCCTCACCACAGAAGACATACAAATGGCAAATAAGCAGAGGAAAGAGGCTCCACATCACACGCCATCAGGGAAATACAAATTAAAACAACGAGATACCACCACACACCTACTAGAATGGCCAGAATCCAGAACACTGACACCAAATGCTGGTGAGGATGTGGAGCAAGACGAACTCTCATTTGTTGCTGGGGGGAATGAAAAATGGTGAAGCCACTTTGGAAGAGAGTTTGGTGGCTTCTTACAAAACTAAACGTACTCTTACCATACAATCCAGTAATCCCACTCCTTGGTATTTACCCAAAGGAGGTGTAAACTTATGTCCACACAAAACCTGCACACGGATGTGTGCAGCTTTACTCATAATTGCCAAAACTCAGCAGCAACCAAGATGTCCTTCAGTAGGTAAATGGATAAATGAACTGGGGTACATCCAGGCAGTGGAATCTTACTCAGTGATAAAAAGAAATGAGCTTTTAAGCTGTGAAGACATGGAAGAAATTTAAATGCATATTACTAAGTGATAGAAGCCAAACTGAAAAGGGTACGCACTGATTCCAACTATCTGACATTCTGAAAAAGGCAAAAGTCTGGAGACAGTAAAAAGATCAGTGGTTGCCAGGGGTGGGGAGGAGGAAGGGACGAATAGGCGGAGCACAGGGGATTTTTAGGGCAGTGAAACTACTTTGTCTGACACTATAATGATGGACACATGTCATTATACATTTGTCCAAACCCATAGAACGTAGAACACCAAGATGAACCTTAATGTCAACTGTGGACTTTGGGTGTATATGTGTCAGTGTGGATTCATCAATTACAACAAATGTACTATCTGGTGGGAGATGTTGATAGTGGGGGAGGGAAATATGGGGACTTTCTGTACTTTACACTAAATTTTTCTGTAAACCTGCAACTGCTCAAAAAAATAAAATCTATTAATTTTATTAAAAAGTAAAAAAAAATCCCCTACTGTAGTATTAGTTTTCACATTATCTTCTGTATTGAAATATTGAATATATTTGAGGTCCTCGTGGGTCCATGGTTTGGAATCCAGAAAGCCATAGTTTTAATAAAGAAACTTAAATGTGATGGAGAAAAAATGAACAACAGTCTTGAGGCCCAGCCCCACCCCCACCTGCCAAGAAAGCCCCCTTCCTGTCTGGGGCTTGGCTGGCGGTTTCTTACATGCACTGCGGTGACCTGGGGGGAGTGACACTGATGGGGCTGCTTCGGGGGGGGGGTCTGCGTGCCACGTCCCCAGACATTCCCCAGCTCGAGGTGACCATGTCCGCACAGCGCCATGCCGGGACATCCAGAGCCGGCTCCCTGTGCGTGGGCCCGTGTGAGGGGGAGCAGGGCTGGGAGAGCCAGCAGAATTCCAGGGGGATCCCCTCGTGCTCCAAGGAGACCCTCTCAGTGTGGGGGGACAGCAGCTCCAGAGAGGCCAGGCTGAGTGAATGTGCCCCTGCCCGCCCCTCAGTAACCCTCCTCCCCTTCCGAGCCCCAGTTTAAATGACTCCTTGTCCAGGAAGCCGCCGTCACCCCAGACTCCCCGCCTCCTCCATCTGTGGGTCTGCTCGCACCCCATCCTTCTTCTGAGTGTTCCTGGGGTCTTGTCGTGCTCCGTGTCTCCACATGGTCACGTGTCCTGTGCAGGCCCCCTTCCCGGGGCTGTGTGCCTCAAGAGGACAGCAGGGGGTCCGGTTCTCCCCACACTCTCTCCCCAGCCCCCAGGGGGGCTGGCACATTGTAGGGGGTCACTGACAACCTGTCAAGCTAACGAATGAATGAGGGAGGTCAGGGCCTGTTGTCTGCTCTAGGCTGGTGGTGTCCGGAGGCGCTAGGCCCTACAAGGCAAAGACGGCTGCCTGCTGCGGAGGGGGAGGGTAGGGCCGGCCGCTCCCGCTGGGTGACTCACGGGCATTTGCAGGCCCCAGGCTCCACACCCCAGGAGGATTAGGGAGCCTCCCAGCCCTGCCGTCAGGGCGCTCCCCCCGAGGGATCAGGCCAGGACGGCTATCTTAGGAGGCTTGATCTCAACCACATTTGAGCCACCACAACAGGTGGGCCCACATGCGGCCCCCGCTCCTCCTGCTCCCCACAGCAGCCTTGGGACATGGCCAGAGCAGCACCTTTGTCCTGAAGCAGGGAGAGGGCCTGTCCTGGAGCCGGCATTCCACAGGCCCAAGAGGTTCTGGGAACAGACCGGTGGCCTCAAGCGAGCCCCCAGCATCTTGTTCCGAGTGAGGGGTGCACGTTCAATCCCTGGGGAGAGTCCTGGCCCTCGTCCCATCTCCCACGCCCAGAGGCCCCTACTTCCCTCTGGGGTGCAGAGGATCGCTGGGTGCAATCTCACCCTAACTAGAGTCTTGGGCTCCACAGAGGCCTCAGGTCTTCAGATGGAACCATGTGGTCCCTGAGAGGACCTGGCCCCTGTGGCCCAGCCCTGTATCCCCAGGTCCCCTGACCACCCCCCACAGGGCCTGACTGGAGAGACGTGCTTTCATTTTCTCTACAATATTTTTGGAATGCTTGATCTTTGCCAGGACCACCAGAAACAGAGGGGACACTGCGCCCCTCACACACGCAGGGGACAACGTGCTCCTGGTGGCTCTTGCACCAGTGAACGCTCGTGAGCACCTCTATGGGCTGGCATGGGCACTTGCAGGAGCATGGGCAGCCTGCCTGGCCCCCAGAGACCCCCAGTCAGGGCACCCAGTTACACCCAGGACAGTAATACCCTGAGACTGACCGCAGGCTGCGCATCTGGGACCTTCCAGGGGGAAGTCTCAATGCGAGGTCTGGAGGCTGAGAAGGAAGGTCAGTCGGGAGTGAGGGGGTGGGTTCCCCGGGGTGTGTCCCCTCAGGAGGGTAACCATCCACAAAAGGCCCCCATGTCCTTGCACTTAGATGGTGGCTCTTATTTTGAAGGGGAGATGGTATTTGATGAGTCTGGTCACTCATCTCAAGTCAGGGTCCCCGCCTCATGGGGTCTTGTGAGGATGGAACGGGATTCTACATTTCAGGGTTCAGCTCTGCCTGGCACAGGGGCACTGGTCACCATGGGGTCACTCTCGGGTAGAACGTAAAAAGTGGCCGAGCAGCTGTAACTGACCAGAGTCGAGGCAGGAGAAACAGCAGCGCCAGGCTGGCGGGAGGGTGGGAGCAGGGCACTGCCCACCCAGCCCAGGCCCAGGCAGCCTGGGTCCGACCCAGTCCCCCTCCTGGTCTACAGCTCAGAACGAGTGACAAGGAGCCCCCACTCACCCTCCAGTCCCCTGGATACATCAGTGCAACGTCAGGAGGATAGGGTGGGGCGAGTGGGGTGCAGCAGGGGGCCTGGCCACCTGCCTTCATACCCATGGAGCCTTGGGTACAGCTGCAGGGGTCCCATTGAGAGGGTGGCTGGCCTTCTGGAGCAGGGACAGGGTCTAGCCCCCCAGGCCCGCCTGCCCCCGGACCAGTGTCCCCCCCGCTGTCCTCTTGCCTGGACAGCTGGGCCAGCAGTTGTCCTAGAGCTCTCGTGTGCCGTGCTGAGGGCAGCCCTACAGGACACACGTGTCCCACACCTCTGAGACCTCCCTCGGGAGGGCAAGCCTCAGTGGACCCCGCTCCTCCTCCTGGGGGCCGTGGGGAGGGCTTCATGCAGAACCACAAGGGCCCCTTCCACTCAGCAAACATCACTGCACCAGCTCTGCAGGGCCATGGGATACAGCTGTGACCCAGGGACGTGGGGCTGCCTTGGGAGGCAGGGGCAGGCAGGGAGCCGGGCCATGGGAGCCCCGAGGGGGCCCTGCGCCCCACACCAGAGTGGGTTACAACAGGCAGGCCACCATCCGCGAGGGGGCAGGGGGCAGACAGGAAAGTGCTCCAGGGAGGGGAAGTGGTGCAGGGGAGGCGATGGGCAGAGGGGAGACAGTTGGAGGGATGGCAATGGAGGACGGGCCTGGGGACGGCTCCTGAGTGTCAGGAGAGACCCCAGGGGCTCTCGCTACCACGGTGAAGGCCCCCAGGGCAGCGCTACGGTGGCTCCCAGGCACAGATTGCCCAGCTCCGAGGGCCTGGGCCAATGCAGACTGTTCAGGAAGGTGGAAGAGAGGGACACCCTGGCACTCTTTCCCCTTCTCCTGGAAGCCCCACGCCCAGTCCCTGACACGCGGTCACACCCGTGCCTCCTCCTCCCCACTTCTGAACTTCTGAAACCCATCCCTCCTGTTGATCAGCTATGACTGAGCAGTTGCCAGGCCCTGGCTGAGCACTGTCCCCGCGAGGAGGGGCCTTGTCCCCAGCCCCCTTTGGGCCTTCTCAGAGGTAACAGTGGGGAAGGGGCCAGAGCAGAGAGGGCTGGTTTCCCCATCCTCACCATGAACCCCACCTTGGCTGCCTCACGTCTCTCGTTCCTTCACCCACCCAGCCATCCATTCACTCCCCTCAGCCTCCCACTTCACCTGTGGTTCAGTCAGTCACTCAACAAACACGTTTAAGTGTCTGCGGTGTGCTGGGCCCTGTGCAGGGGGAGCTATTCCTGTCTGACAGCAGCTGCCAGTCTGACAGGCTCCCAAACCGGAAGCCCACGGCAAAGCCAGTCTGTGGATGTGCCTGCTCTGGCCTGCGAGGGTCTGAGGCCCTGATCTCCCGGGACCCCTCAAGGGGCACCACTGTGCAGGACCCAAGGGGCCATGGTCCCCAGATGGGCAGATGCTCCCCTTCTCTACAGGACCCACCACTCCCTGACGCCTCACACCAGCCAACTCACCTGTTCACCCCCGGCCAGCCTCTGGCCCTTGGCATCTGCAGTGTCTGATCCAGGGGTCAGGCCAGGGCCTGGAGTGCAGTGGGAGCTCAGGGGCCCTGGTTTGGGGTGTGACAGGGCCCATGGTCTGGCCACGAGGGTGGGGGCTGGAGGCGTGGCTGAGAACTCGCCCCCTCCATGCACACCCAACTCTAACAAGCCAGCCTGGACATCCGTGCCGGGACCCAGGCCTGAGATGGAGCGGGTCATCATGGACAGCCCAGACCCACTGAGCGGCAGCGTCCATGATTGCCTTCTGCCCGGCGAGGCGTCACTTACGCGGTGTTCGCAAGTCCACGCTGGGAAGCCGCCAGCACCCAGCCTGATGGTCAGCAGAGGGACCTGCCTCCAGGATGGGGCAAATTTGGGAGTACTGATTAACTCATTTGGAATGTTTTTCTCTTTGCAGCAATAAAATTAATATTTACAGATTTACTCTTAACTTCGGGGACTAGAGGAGTTCTCAATTTACGGCTGTAATTATATCATTGGCTCAATTAATGCCCACTAAAAATTTTATGCCACCTGTGGCATTAACATAGCACCTTTGATGTAAATGGCTGGGCTCGCAGCATAAGAAATCCTGGCTTTTATGGGGTTTCCTCTTTAATAGATCGCCCTAAACTGCCCCTTTTAATCCCATCTGACTCTGCTGTGGAGGCGGCACTGCAGGCTCCAGCCCAGGCCCTGGGAGCCCAAGCGGGGCCTACCAACCGGGGTTAGCAAGTCGGCCACCTGGCTGAGGCCCGCTCGTTTCTGCTTACCCGGTGGCGGGTCCGGGTGGCCCAGCGCCGCAGCCCTCAGCGTCAGCCTGCGCCCGCACTGCCCCAAGCCCACTCAGGGACTGCCTTTCGGGATCGTAGAAAGTGCGTGTTCCTGCGGCCCTGCAGATTTTTGCTTATCTCCAACCCGCTCACACCCATGTGCTTCCTCCCTCTGCCTGTGCCTGATGTGCGTTCTGAATGCAGCTGAAAGGTGCAGTCTCACTGGGCAGAGAGGCGGCCGTGTGGACACGGATGCCTCTGGAAGGCCCGGCTCTGCCTGCCCACCTTGGGGATTGTGACTGTAGGGCCAGCAGGGGGATCCCCTCTGAACAAACGTCTCCCCCAGGCACCGTCTCAGGGCAGTGGCTAACGACACAGTCCGAGAATCAGCAGGCCCGTCAAGCCCCAGCTTTGCCTCCTCCGCAGGGGTGACTGTGGACACGTGAAGCACGTCACACGTGGAACTCCACGGGGCGTCGTCCCTGCCTCTGAGTCTTGCCCACCCAGCTCCCGGGGTAGGGGCGCGGGTCTGCACCCCCTCGGGCAGGCAGCAGGGCTCAGGGGTCACTGCCTGGTGGGGGCGGTAGAAGTGCCCCCTGCCCCTGCCTGCCCCGCTCCAGGGGAAGCGCCCTCTGCTCTCCGTGGCCTGAGGCCTCCTGCCAGAGGCACGGGTCGGGGGGTGTCACAATGCCTGAGTAGCCCAAGATCCTCAGTGGAGAGAGAGCTGGAACAGGGGCCCCATAGGAGGAGCCTGGGAAGAGTAGGGGTGCCAGGAGATGCCCAGGGAGGGGCTGGGGGGAGGCTGGCCTCTGGCAGGAGGTGGGCCATGTCCCTCCCCGGGTGCCCGGAGCTATGTTACTATTGTTATTACTGCCACCGTTGTTGTTATTAGGTTTTTATTTTCATCTTCTCCAAAGACAGTATCCACCCTCTTTTGTTTTGGTTTTAATCTAACGGTGCTGAAGGCCACACCATGAACTGAGAGTCTGCCTTCCACCCCACAGAGGCCCCGGAGCCCCTCCCCAGGAGCCCCGCCGGGAGCAGCCTCTCCCGGAGCGTGTGGCTGTATTGCCCCCATAACCCCCGCACCCATGATGGACAGATCCCTTCCTCTGTGCCTTCCCTCCCCGAGAGCAGCGCCCACCGCTGCCCGGGAAGTCCCAGCCCCGGCGGGGCTCGGGGTCTGTTACAAAAAGTGATGTCACAAAACGGACGTGTCTTTCCCATATGAGATCAGGAGGCAGCTGCCTTCCCAGCAAAGGCAGTTGAGCCCTCAAGTTCCTCCTCGCTGGACAATGAAACTGGCAAAGAAGCTGCTACACAGAGGCGTGTCGAATGTCACGGTCACATGGGGAAGGCCGCGGCAACGTGCCCGCCCCACCCGGCTCCCCACGGAGCCTCAGGGAGGACATGCAGGGACACACGCGGGACTGGCAGGGCCTGGAGCTCCCTCCCCGGGCTCTGCTGTCAAGGCCGTCTCTTCCCTCCCCATGCTGTCTGCCTCCACGGAGTCCCCACCACACTGCACTGAGGAGCGAGGGCCCCCCCGGGCTCCCCAAGACGCCCCACACGGCTCCTGCCCAGAGTCTGGACAGCGCTTCCCTCCTCTGACCCCGGATCTCCAGCCCCCTCCTTCCTACCGCAACTGTTTTGTGCCGCCCTCCTGGCCGCGGGCCTCGGTCCCACCAGTGAGCCGTCAAAGACCCTGAGTGACGTGTCCCCAGCTCCTGCGCAGAGACTTAAACAGCGGATCCACGAAAGCCTTGTCTCCTCCCCTTCCCAGCGGCAGGGACCACCGAGGATCCAAAAAAATAAAGCTTTGTCGTCTGAGGCCACTAAGGTAGGGGGCGGGCATGTTTGTCCCTGAAGCCTAACCCAGCCTGTCCTGACCGAGACACTTAGCACTTCTCCTTCTGGAACATTCTACAAATATTTACTGAGCAGCATTGCTCCGGACACTGGAGCTACCTCCGTGGACAATGACGAGGTCCCTGCCCCAGTGGGGCACACGTCCTGGGGGGAGGAGGCCAGCCACAAGCAGATCAAGTGGTGAATATAAATTACACCTGATGGTGCTCTGTGTTGGAAAATGAGGACAGAAAGGAGGGTGAGAATGCCCGGGTGGGAGTGCTACTCTGAAAAGGGGGTCTGGGAAGATTTTAGGGGCAGGGAGCCAGGCAGCCATGGCACTGTGTGAGTGTGACATGGGACCTGCCCCCCCCAACCGGGACTCTTAACCTCAAGGGTCCCTTTGAGGGTCTGATGAAAGCTCTAGTTCTCTCCCCAAAATCACCCCTGGGCTCAGACGACGTGAGGGGGACCACGGCCCCAAGCCCAGCTTCAGCCTGGCACTGCCTCCCACAGACTCAGGGGGCCGGCGACGAGGGCACGGCCTCTCACTGCCAAGAGCACGTCCTGGGTGCCACACTCCAACAGGCAGGTTTCTCTCAGGCCACCGTCCCTCTGCCCCCAGTCGCTGGCGGACCCAGGCCCAGAGCCCTCCGCCCAGCCGTGCCCCCAGCGCCCGGCATGGTTTCAGAGTTATATTAAGGCACAGCAGCGGTGTGGGGATGGGCGTCCGTAACCAGATGAGACCAGCAGGATGCAGTTGTCAAGGAGCCTGATTTATCCCGCCCTGGTCAGCTGATGGGCTCCAGTTACAGCCCGGCGGCCCAGCCGGTGCGTGAGCTCACCATCCACGCCGGGCAGCTGCAGGGATTGATCAGGAGAGCGGTTTTCCTGTAGAAATGCACTTAGCACACGCAGGTTAAAAATAGCCATGGACCAGAGCATCGAGGTGCCGCGGCCTGAGAGCAGCTCTCGGCATCTCTGCCCTGGCTCAGGGAGAACCGGGGGGAATGGTTCCACCTTACAGGCCTTGCCAGGCCGGCACATCCTCCACCCACACCCAGATCGGACCAAAAGCAGGAGGGACTCGAGGACGAGTTCCTGACCAGGGCTCTGCAGCCGTACCACCACCAGCCCGTGCAAAACAGGGGCTGCAGTGGCCGTAGCCTCGGGGAGAAGGACGGCACAGGCCCAGGGAGGCAGGGGGCAGTCGCCCAGGGCCCCCTCCCGGGCTTCCTGGACGGGCCGCCCCACTGCTGCGGGAGCCATACCGCCCTGCCTCTCTGTCCTCAAGGTCACAGCACGCTAGAGGCCAGTGTGGCCTGGAACTCAGGTATCCTACCTCTCCAGCCAACCAGCCTGGAGTGTCCTCTGGCTATTTTCCTGCTGTGCCCCCGGGGCTGGTCAGTCTGCCCGTGGGCAATGGGAAGGGGGCACTTTTTGGGGAGTCCGTGCAGTGTGCGCTGGCCCCGGCACAGGAGGGAGGAGCAGAGATCCCAGTCACAGCGATTGAAAGGCCAGGAATGGACAGGTGCAGGCGGGGGGGAGGGGACTGAGCCGGATTCAGGGGAGGGGCTGGCCTTCGAGGCTCCCTAGCCTGGGGCAGGCAGCCCAGAGGTTCCTGGACACCCCCACATGCCCCATAGTGGGGACTGAGCGGTCCTGCCACGAGCTGTGGCAGGAAGGGTGGAACCTCGGTGCTGCCCGTGAGAACGCCCCAGGCCAGGTCCGGATGGGGCTAGGGGACAGCCGTCCCTCCCCGGGTCAGCACCCACACAGGAAGCTGAGTCAGGCCTGCAGTCAGCTGGCCCAGGCCAGCCTGGAGGCCCCAAAGCAGTTCACAGGGCCCCTGAAAAGGCCAGGAAATACTTGCTCCCTGAGGTCGTCAGGAATGCCGCCACAGGAACCAAGCCTTTTAGTCATCCTAAGTGGGTTTTAGCCTTTCCACTCAATAACCGTCATCATGGTCATGGTGGTCAGAGATCGACTCAGACCCTCCCGGGTCAGGTCAGGGCTCCTCTCACTTACAGTACGACTCTGGGCAAGTTTGCTTATCTGAGCCTCAGTTTCCTCATCTTTGAAATGGGGGCATGGCGCACCCAGCATGCAGCCCAGGGCTGGAGTCCAATAGGTGCACGGCAAACAGTGGCCGTTGCAAGGTCCCTGGAAAGACAGAGCAGACTGCCTTGAATCTCACTAAAGTGTAAGTGACTGCTAGCACCCCTCACTCTCCAGAAAAGGCAGCTCGGGAGGGCGTGGAAGATGGGAGGGGAGTTAGGGAGGGAACAAAGAGGCTAAAGGGAGGCAACTTTGCCAGGGAGCTGTGGGCCTCACCCGTGTCCTCGACCCTAACTCCATTGGTTCTCCAGGCACACTCTAGCCCCTGACTAGGGCCAGGTCAGGCTGGGGCAGGGGAAGAAGCTGAGGGCCCCACCCCAGGACCCCCACCCCAGGGTGCTTGGCGCTTGGGCTCAGCGGTGGTGACTGAGCATGCAGAAGGGTTCCACCAGCGACTACTAATGACAGCTGTCATCCTGCAGCGGAGGAGGTGGCTCAGAAAGCGCCCCTTGCCCCGTGGGGCTCCTCCAGGAGGTGGGGAGCAGAGCAGAGCGAGCTGGCCGTGGAGAGGTGTCTCTGCAACCAGACCCACTCTGTGCCGGCCAGGTGAGGGCGCGTCCCTGGCAGAGTCCTGGAACCACACAAGCCTGTGTTTGCAGGCGGCTCCTTATGCAAAGAGGGAGTTGCTCTGTGCCTCTCTCCCCCATTTCTGAGCTAATTGAATGCAGGGACCAGGCTGGCATACCCAGCCCATCACCCCCCATGTGTATAACGGGCAGGGCTGGGGCTTTGTGTCCACATGGTTCATCTCACCCAACGCCTGACCCCACCGAGGTGTGGCCCGCTGCCCCGTCTGTCCCCAGAAGCTGTCCACCGTCAAGTCACTTCCACACTCCTCACCCAGGCAGGGCCCACCCTGGGAGCCCCTCTGCCCAAGAGGGAAGGGCAGGGGTCCTAGCAGATCCCCCACCCCCTCCTCTACACCATGTCCCCAGCTGTTTGTGGAGAGGCCCGCAGAGCCCCCAGGACCTGAGGCTGCCCTGTCCCACTGTCCCAAGGCGGGGCGGCTGCAGCCTCCCGTGTCCTCCGGGGCCGGAGTGCGTGGCGCTCCCTGCATGGCAGCTCCAGCTGCACCTGCACCTCCCCTTCCGCTGTCATCAGGCTGAGGCCACCCAGCAAGCAAGCGATGTGCAGGGGCTGGACCTGCAGGCCAGCTGGGGAGGGGAGGGAAAGGGGAGGGAGAGGGATGAAGAGGAAGGGGAAGGGGAGGGAGAGAGGACGGAGAAGGGAGAGCAGGGGACTCTGGGGCCCCCTGACCCCTGTGAACACCAGGAAGCTGCCCTGTCACCTCCGAGCTCTGAGGGGCATGGCGTCCACAGCCGGCCGGCCAGGAACAGGGACCCCGGGGGCAGGCGGGGGGTCAGCTGTTTCCACGGAGGGGTGTAAGGGGGCTAAACTTGGATGAAAGAACAAGGAGCGAGATGCCAAGCAGAGAAGAGAGGACACAGAGGGAACAAGATGGGGGAGAAGAAAGATAAAGAGAGAAGGCCAGCAGGAGGAAGAAAAGAGAGAGACAGGAGACGGAGACGCGAGCGCGGAGTGAGGGAGCTGCGAGGGTGAGTGGGGACGAGAAGACTCATCTGGGTGGGTTTGGGGGGGCGGCCTCTTCCACCGCAGTGCAGTTACAATGCTGGGCTCCTGGCGTGGGCACCGTAGGCTGCGCACAGATGGCCGTACAGCTTGGCCCAGCACGCCAGCGCTGCTAGGGCAAGTGGCACCAGAGAGCAGAGCTGGGGGCAACCGCCAGGCGGGGCACGGTCGGAGCCCAGAGGCAGCAGAGATAGGGCAAAGGAGCTCCCACAATTCACAGGGGGCACAGCCTGGCCAGGGAGGGAAAAGATGTGCCCAAGGTCATCAGGCAGTTGGGGGCAAGGCAGGACCAGAACCTGGGACTCTTGCCCCGTGGCCCAGTCCCCCCATAGTTGGGGAGCGGAACAGTGGCCCGGCTGGGCATCAACCAGCTCTTTGCCTTGTCACACGGAGCCCCTCACCCAGCAGCCACAGCACAGCCAGCAGCACACGCAGCCCCCGGGGGGGCCCAGGGCCGGGCACATACGCCATCTGCTGGGGGAAGGGCCGGTGGTCACCGCCCTCCAGGAGAGCAGGCGAGTCTACACCTGTGCACACCTGTCTGCCAGCGTCTCCTCAAAGACAGTGATCCGGGGCACACACACACGCAAGAATGTTCACAGCAGCCTGTGACGGCCGTGCAAGCTGCAGACCCCCGACGCACGCTCTTCTGTAAGGGGTGGGTGGAGGGTTAGGTGTGTCCACCAGGAAGCCACCAAGAGCACTGTTTTCTAGGGGAGACGGACCATTATGGGCAAGTAAGGAAACTTCTGGTGTGGAGGGGGCAGCCGAGAGATGGAGGGGGCAGCTGGGAAGGGCCGAGCACCACCAGTGGGTGGAGGGGAGAGGACCAGGGGGACCTGCGGAGGGTCTCGGCCTAGGTGAAGCTAGAGACAACCAGAAGAGCCACCATGCAAAGACCAGCAAGACGCATGTCCAGTGTCCCTATCAACAACCATGTGGCCATGGCTGCCTTTGTAGAAATGGGCTACACCCCATAGATGTTCTGGGGAAACCAAGGAAAGAGTTTATGTTTGCCTCTGGGGGCGGCTCGGCAGGGGGAGGGAGAGGGCAGGAAGCGCGCTGTGCACAGGGGGCGTCCCCGGAGGCAGGAGGTCTAATCGGAGGCCTGCAGAGAAGCCTGGGGCTGGCGGGACCCCTGCCAGTGAGCAGCCCCCACGACCTGCCCGAGACCCTCAGATTAGCGCATGACTCGTGAATCAGAGATGAGCCCCCAGCACCCTCCCAGAAAGAGCGAACAAACACACCAGCGGGAATGGAAGTCCCACCAGACACACTGGAAGGTGACATCAGGGAAACTCCTATAGAGGGGAGTGCAAAGTCGAGGCTGGAAGTTAGGGAGGAATGTGGGAGCCAGAGCAGCCCAACACGTCCACTGGGACACAAGGCCGGCGAGAGAGGAGGCGCTCCCTCACGGGCGGCAGGTCCCCGAGGGCGCCTGCTCACCAGCTCGTCCAGCTCCCAGAGTCGTGTGCCCAACCTGTGCACCTGCCCAGGCGAGCTCTGCCATCCTGCCCAACCCCGCAGGGCCAGATCTGGTCTCGGCCCGGCCTCTCTCTTCTCACCAAGCCCCCACACGGCCTCCCCACTAGGTGGGAGCAGGCAGGGGCCCAGTGGTGGGAGGCCCCAGGCCAAGGACACACCTCAATGTCCTCAGATTTCGCTCAGGGGTTTGCTGGACGGCTGTGTCCGGAAGGATTCTGAGGCTGCGTCTGGGCTCAGCAGCAGAGAGCAGTGATTGATTAGTGATGTCTAACGAGGACGCTGGGAGACCAGCGGGGCGTGAGTGTTGGCATTCGCAGCCTCCGCTCTAGCAGGTCCTTCATGCCCAACTTGAACTCCAGCTCTCAACTGTGCCAGGGTTACAAGGCCCTGGAGGGTGGGCCTTTTCCTCTGCCTTCTGTCTGAAGCACGGCAGACAGAGGCCGCCTTCCTCAGACAAACAGCATCCTTGGTTTACAGGACCTCTGTCTCCATTCCACTTGGGGTCACATGCCCCACTGGACTTGTTCCTCTGCCTCTCCATTGATTGGCTGAGAACCAGTCCCTCAGCTTAATGCCTCCCCATAGATGTCCCCTCACCTTCTCCCATCAGACTTCAGCAGCTCCCGATAGACCAGGCGCCCTGAAGGGTGTCAGAACGTGCCATCCCTGGCGGGGCCAACGCAGTGACCTGATGGAACCCTTTCCCAGAGCACGGCCTTGAGCCCCCACTCAGGGCAGGGCCGTCAGAGGCACCGGGCGGGACACGAGGACTCCCATGGCCCGGGAGCCTTCTTTGGGTGTTTTCACAAAACCAAACGCACAAACGAAAACAAATACAAGTGGACTGTGACTGTGGCAGCTGGGAGGGAGGAGAGGGGGACAGGACCCCACCCGCCGGGTCTCACCCCCATCTTCCCCAAGGGTCAGCGATGACCCAGAGACCGGTCCGTGGAGCCCTGTGGGAAAACGTTAACCAACTCACTCCTGAAGCTGAGGGTGACCTGCCGTTGGCTCCCACGTGAGGGCCTGGCAGGGCGGCTTCCCTCCCAAGAGTGCAGCATGGACAGGGGAGAGGAACTCTGGTGGAGCGGCCTGACAACCTCGACCTCAGCCAGGGGTCAAGGTCAGCATCCACAGTGATGAGTAGTGGTGACAACAGGGACCCCCCGGGATGGGCTGCGAAGGACACCTTGCCTCTGTGGTCTCCCCCAAAGACTCATCACCCCAGTCAAACCAGGAGACAGTCACCAGACCAACCCGGATGGAGGGACCTCTTCCAGATGCCTGGCCGGTCCTCTCACAACCGTTCAGGTCACCAGAGACAGAGAAAGTCCGCGACACTGTCCTGGCCCAGAGGGGCCCAAGGAGACACGGAGGCTGGATGCCACGTGGGTCCTGAATGGGTTCCTGGGATGACAAAGGGCCTGGGGACAAACGGAGGACTCTGAATCAACTGTGGGCTTTCATGTAACGGCACCCTCACAGTGGGCCATTCATTGTAACAACGCACACACCAATGCACGACGTTGACATAAAAACCACCTGCTAGGGGCCAGCCCGGTGGCGCAAGTGGTTAAGTGTGCGTGCTCCACTGCGGCGGCCCGGGGTTCATCACTTCGGATCCCAGGCGCGCACCGACGCACCGCTTGGCAAGCTATACTGTGGCGGCGTCCCACACAAAGTGGAGGAAGATGGGCACAGATGTTAGCTCAGGGCCAGTCTTCCTCAGCAAAAAAAAGAGGATTGGCAGATGTTAGCACAGGGCTGATCTTCCTCACAAAAAAAATAAAATAAAATAAAAATGAAAAAAACACCTGCTGAACCCCTTCTCGGGTGCTTTGTGTCATGCAAATGGTGTTTTTAAATTATCTTAATTAGTTGGCAATTTAAAAAATCAGAAATTGAGCATAAAGACCTGGATTTCTGTCCTCTCTTGAAAGCCTGGGAGACTGGCCACGTGGGCCTGGATGAGGGTCAGCTGCCTCTTAGCGGCCTCGTTCCCAGGGGAGCCCTTCCTAGCCCACGTGGTCCCCACTCCACTGCTGTGCTCCTGGTCAGTCACCCAGCTGTGGTCTGCCCAGCTCCTCCAGACACTGGGTTGGCGGCCTCTGCACTTATCCACCTCCCACTGGACAGATGGGGAAACTGAGGCCTGGAGAGGGGCAAGGACAGGAGGGGAGGGAGACAGAGGGACGGAGGGAGGAAGGCCGAGGGCACCCCACGCCCCCTCCCCTGCACTGCACAGGGTACGGCATCTCTCTGGGAGGGACGGCTGCCGGGCAGGACCTCAGAGATTTACAACCCGCTTGTCCCAGAAGCCCCGCTCAGCGGTACGAATGGCTCCTCTGTTGACTTTTAAAAATCACCACTCATAAATTTTCAGTTAAATGATATTTCTTTTAAAAAATTATTAATGTAGGAAAAAGAGATGTGCTGTGTAATCTCCCCGATTTATTCCTTCCTGTCGTGCAGCAGTGAAGTCCACATCCGGGTCTAAATCCAGCCGCGGCCTCTCCGACATCCCTCGTCACCAGAGGATCCCAGGTGAGCGCGCCTCCGGGCCGACCGGCCCACAGGTCTCCGCGGGGACAGTGAGCAAGGCCAGCTGGCCTCCACGGCCACAGGGCACGACCCCAGGGACGGGCCTCGAACTCTGCCCAGCGGCCCCAGGCTAAGCTCCCATCATTCTGACCACAGAGGGGGCATAGATCCAGTTCCGGCCGGGTGGGCAGGCAGGCAAGGATGCTGCCAGTGACCCAACGCCAAGACCCAGGAGTCCGTGGGCGGCCAGGATCCCACTGGGGCCGAGTGAGGGGCAGTCAGTCCGCACGGGCCCAGGACCCTCCCAGGCCACCCTGGGGCCCTGCCCCCACCCCAGGTGCTATTTGGAGCCTCTGAGACCCTTGGAGTCGGCTGTTTGGCAGTATTCTCTGAAGACAGTGTCCCCAGGGAGTCTGACCTGAGGCCAAATCCACATGAAATGGGGCAAATTGGAGGGAACTGTCAGGGCCAGCCTGGGGACCAGGAGGTCTCCCTGCCCAGCAGCCCCTCTGTGCCAGATCAGAGGAGGGACAGACAGGAGCCAGCACTGCCCCCCAGCCTCACACCGGCCAGCTGGGCCCCTTGTCCTGTGTCTGCCCCAGGGTGAGTCTAGGTCTCATCTCCAGGCCCATCTAGAGGACGTGGGGGGACACAGCAACACTTCAGAACTTGTCCACTTCAAGCCCATTTTCTGCAGGGGTTGGGCAGTCCCATCCCGGCTCTCAGCAAGTCTCATATCCCAGGGCCAGCAGAGGAAAGCGCACTCATAGGTGACCTCGGTAGGCCACTCCTCCGCCCTCGAGGAGTTGCTGAGGGTGGGAGTCCGGGCCTGCTGTGTGGAGCCGCCGACACGGCCGCGGCCAGACTTGGCCTGGGAATCGCTGCGTCACCAAGTTCCCGTGCAGCCTGGCAGGGCCATGTCCGGGGCTGCATGCTCTGCGGCCGAGCGTCCCCTCAAGGTGCCATGGGGTCCGTGCGCTGGCCCAGCGCTCTGAGAGCCTCACGCGCGCCTGGGCAAGGGGCAGCGGGCTCAGGATTCAGAGACCCCAGGGAACCACCTGCCCAGAGCAGCCCTTGGACCTTTACTGAAATGTTCCAGTGTGGGCTCATTGCCTCCCAGAAAACGACCCACCCGAGTCGACCTCCCCCGCCCCTTGGGGGCGGCCCAGCACTGCCCTCTGGGGTCACTCGAGTGGGTCTGTGACGTCCACCCCACAAGCGTGCTCCTGAGCCTGAAGACCATGAGTGCCCTCCCCAGCCTCCCGCACCGCCTCTGCCGAGGTCCCTTGGACCTGTCCTCGGCTTGGGGGAAAGTCTCAGGTTCACCTTCTGGGGACCTGGGGTGAAGGCTGTGTGCCCTGGACCACGAACCTTGGCCGGTGACGGCACACACCTGGCAGGTGCTCAGTGAAGACCCACCCGCAGCACACGCTGGCTCAGAGCAGGGGCCCACCACGTCCCACCCAAGACGGGGCAGGCCCGAGCCCAGGCGTCCCCGTGCCCTGTGGAGGGCGAGGGTGGGCGATGCAGAGGAGGGACCCAACCCCACCAGGCTCTGAGGGTCAGGAGATGGCAGCGACCGCCTGGCAGGAAAGACACGGGCCCCAGCCCACAGAGCCACCATCCAGCGGGCAGACAGGAATCACGGGAGGGTGCCCCGGGGGCCCAATAGCAGCTCAGAGGAGGTGAGGACGGAGATTTGTTCCCACGGGGCAGGCAGGGGCTTACAGAGTGTGCACACACACGCGTGGAGACACACGTCCACACACAGACACGCACTCGCTCACACACGCATGGACTCGCATCCACGTGCAGACGCCTGCTCACTCGCATGCACACGCATGAACACGCAGTCACATGCAGACGCACACTCTCGCGCACAGACATTCGCATGCACACTCACGCTCACACACCCACATCAGAGACCAGACCTCAGGGCGCCCCCTCATGGCGAAGTCCCACAGCACCGTCCCCACCCAGAGGATCCCACCAGGTCGAGGGACGATTTTCTCCAGGAAATGACAGGCTGCCGCCGGCTCCGGACCAGAGATCAAATGTGGGTCAACTCTGGAGATCCGGATTATTCACTGCGGGCGCCGCTGTGACCTGACTCTGAACACGACTGGCTTCCCCGGCTCCAGACAAGCCCAGGTGTCATCTGCATGAATAAAACACGTTTTCTCCCATAAAGCACTCTGAAAGCGTGTTAGTATGTACATAATGGAATTACTCATATTTATTTTCCCGAGAATGCCCGCGAGAAGTGGAGACTCTGCCCCGGCTGGCCGACCCTCCGCGTCTGGGCCTCAATGGAGGGACCGGCCGGATCCACAGTCAGCCCCAGCCCCCACGTCCACTTCTGCTCCGCCTCTGTGCTCCGGCCTGGCTGAGCGCCCCGCCCTCCTGCTTGCTTAACATTTTTCTCTAAATCAACCTATACTTTCACTTGGATGAATGCGTTGCTCACTATCAAGTTTTATCGGGTTTCATGTTTCATCTCTCTGCTTCTGATCAGGCGGTTCACACACAGAATAAATCTGGTGAGTCTGCAGAGGCGTCAGGCAGCGCCAGCCTCCCAGAGACAGCCACGGACCCAAGTTTCTTCCACATCCTTAAATAAATCTACTTTTAAAGGTAAGTTAATATCATGGCCACAAGAGGCAGACCAGCGTCCCCTGCCACCCATACAGGGTGACCAAAAAATAAATGGGTGTAACCCAGCAGGTCAGGGGGGCCTTTGTCTCCAAGGAGACGCGCGAGGCTTAGAAAGAGTTTGAGCCCCTGACTCCCAGGGTGGAGCCCCAGGGCGGGATGTGTCCATCGCCACCCAGGGCCACTGTCCACGTCAGGAGTCTCACTCCACTCGGAGACTTAAGCCCCCTCCCCTGCTCCTGCCCCGCCCTCCTCCAGGGCAGACCTCCTGCTGAAAGACCCCAGCCCACCGTGTCTTGAAGAGATGCCCTCCCTGCCTTGGGTTGTCTTGGTAATTGACTGAAAATTATAGATCCGCCTTCCTGGAGGTTCTGAGCAGGCGCCTCCCCTCTCCTCTCCCTGCTCAGTGGACCTTGAGCCCCGCTCCAGGCAGCACCCAGGACCCCCTGCCCGCCAAGCCCACCTCTCGCAGCCCGTCGGGGTCCCGCACGCACAGGATCTCTGGTGCTCTGGGCCACTTCTGTACGTACAGCCCTGGGTGTCCAGTCCAGTCCCTGCCTCCCCCGATGGGGCAGACATTGGGGGACTGTTCCCTGGCTTCCAGAAAACTCCCCTCCGGCAGAGATGTCTTCCTGGGATGGGGGCACCCAAGGTCTTCCATGTCCCTCCCTTCTGTTTCTGGCTTGAGAATCTGGAGTCCCCACCCACAAGCAGAGCGTCCTCACTGGCTGTGTCCCGAGCGGACAGGGTTCATCTGGTCTGCAGGCAGGTCTCCGTGATTCTCGGGGACCCCTCAGTGAGGAAGTGGGGGGCAGTGTGCAATCCTCATTGGTGCTCTGTGGCCGGGGATCCGCAAGGCAGTGGCCTCCCCCACAGGCTGCATCAATATAGTCAGAGCTTGATGCAGGTGCAGACTCCTGCCCCCCCAACCTGCCTGACTCATGGGGGGCATGGAGATCTGCCGCTTCCCAGGTGTGAGAGGTCTCTGATGATGGGTCCCTTCATCACACCTCAAGAGGTGAAAGGGCATGGGAGGAGGGGAGACCAGGACCCCCCCAAAACCCACCCTTCCTTTCCTTCTCCTGAGACCACCGAGCTCAGGCCATCCTGGAGCCCCCACCCCATACTCACAGCACACAGGGCCTTGCTGTCCCCCTCAGTGGGTCCACCCTCATGCAGGGGCTGCATGCCAGAGCAGCACCCCAGGTGGCAGGGACTGGGGTTGGGGCAACTTTCAGATCCTTCCTAGATATCAGGAGAGGAGGAGGGATCGGGAAGACATTGGGGAGGGGAGGGCGGGAGAGCTGTGGAGACTGGACCCAGGAGAGGGCAGAGAGCTCAGAGGTCTTCCCCAGCCATGGGACATGGAGTGGGGGAGATCCTGCAAGGTCCACTGTAGCCACTCCCGAGGACATGCCACGAGCCCCAGGCCAGCCCCACATCTGGCCCTACACCCTCTCACTCACCCCTTAGCTCCATGCCCCTCCTCCAGTGCCTTCCTCCCCAGGGCCTTTGCACAGGCTGGGCCTCCACCAAGACCCCTTCTCCCAGAAGCTGACGCCTGCTCACCCCTCGTGCCGGGAGCTCACAGGGGACGAGGATGATGCCCGCTGCCCAGAGGCCGTCACTGCCAAATTCCACACCCGGAGCCTCACTGGGGCTGTCACAGTCTCTCTCTGGACCCACCCAACGTTGTGGCCACAGGATGCTGACAGACGCCACCGCCACTGTCACCACCACACAGAGAAAGTGCGAGAAGTGCGTGAGGTGTTCCCAACCCCCTGCCTGACCCAGGCAGCTTTGCAGGAACCCACGTCCCCAAGTCTTCCCCCGGGGGCCCGAGGCGGCTTTAACAATGGGACACACGGGGCAGGATTTTGCATGGGTGGCAGTGCCGCTGGCGATAGTTCCTGGAACGTTCCACAAAGGTAGAAGGAAACACTGGAAATGGTTTTGTGCCAGCAAATCCTCTTCCTGGGGATGGGAAGGCTACGTCTGAGAATACACAGCCCCTCTGCAGGCTGCCCTGGCACCCGGCTGGAGATGGGGACCCTGGACCCCCCGCCTCTTCCCCGAGGACCCCGCCCGTCCACCTTGTCACCCCCAGCCGTCCTCGGACACCCTCGCCACCAGGTCCCCCAGGCCAACAGTAGCTGATAATTCGTAATTGTGGTCTTGTTGCCTTAAACAAAGATAAAGTGTGTTTCAGAGCTAATTTGGGCTTCCAGACAAATGGTCCAAAGGAGAGCTATTCCCTGGAAAACGTCCCTGTCACTTCCCCCAAGCCCTGGTTTCAAGTGCAGAGCCAGCCCGTCCCGATTAACCCTCGGGGAGACGGCACTCGCATCAGGCTCAGGAAGGGCTGCAGGCTCCCGGCCACACGCTGTGGCACCATTTCTCCCTTCACTCTTGCAGTAAGATGAATTTACTTGTTCCACAAAAGTGTTTTGCTAAAAGAAATCATTCCTCCCCCGGCGTCCCCCACGTGCGTCTCAGGAGGAATGGCCAGAGGCAGGCACAGGCTGGCAAGCGTGGGACACTCGGGCCAGGCAGGCGACAGGGGGGCCCTCCCAGGCGAGGAGGACAGTGAGGCACACAGTGTGACGGGCACCAGGCCGGGAGGGGAGGCTCTGGGGTCCCTTCCCTCGCTGCTGGGACCTCCACTCTCCACATAGCACTGTGCCGGCTGCTCTGAGCCACTCACATGCTGTTCCCTCCGCCAGATGCTGTTCCTCCTCTTCCTGGCTCACCCCTGCTCAGCACTCCTCCATCAGCTCAGATACCCGCCTCCTGCATTCTGAGCTCATCTAGGCTTGAGATAGATGTGCATTTGTGTCTATGCGTGGCGTCTTCCCCGTTGGGCTGCAGCTGACCCAGTAGACAGGTCATCATTATATCCCCAAGATCTGGCCAGTGCCCAGCTCGTAGCAAGAGCTCAGGGAACGCTTGTGGAGCAAATGAATGAATGAATGAACGAAGGCACACGCTGTCCTCCCCACCTTGTGGTCACGGCCCCGGCTGAAGCCTTTCCCCTGGGGTGCAGGGGCCACATGTGACCCGTCTCTTCGTCCGGATGGTCTCCCCATTCTGTGGATGAGAATTCGAGGCCTTGCACAGGACAACGCAGCAGACTGTCAAGGGGACGTCAGGGAAGTGACCAGCAGAGGCTGACCCCTGGGAGAGCAGCCACGGTGGCCCTGAGCCCCCACCTCACATACATGGCTCCCGCCAGATTCAGGGTCCTGGGCCTGGGCTCCCCAGGAATTCCGGCTGACCCTAACAGCCCTGGTGGAGGGTCGGACCTGGGTGGGATCACCCCAGGGGAGTGCCCACTGGGCAGGCGGAAGGCCATGGCTTTGAGGCCACACAAGCCTGTCCCCACCCCGGCCAATCACTCCCTGCCTGGCACTTGTGGCCTCCGAAAATTGGGGTGGGGGCTGCATAGGATCTCACAGGCCCTGAGCACTCAGGGAGGAGTTGGCCTGCCCCTCACCCCACTGCCCCCATGGAGGCTGGGTGGGCAGCCTCACCCCTGGAATGGGACCTGCTGACCCCAGGCCAGGCCAACACTTAGAACAGGACGTCACAGCTCTATCGACAGGTTCTTTGCAGAGCCCGTCCTTGCGTGGGTGACCAGAGCAGGGGCTAGCCCACCAGTTCTGCAGTGGAATAAAGACATGTTGAGAGTAGGGGGTCCTGCCCAGGGCCCTGCGCCCAGCTCTCCAGCCGAGCTCCCAGGCCTCACACCCCCGGCGCCCGGCTCAGTCTGGGGGTCCTGCTCTGAGGGCCAGGGCAGGGGTGAGGCCTCGGTGACGCCTCCCTCCCTGCTCCTGGAGGGGCTAAGACAGCAAGGCTGCAGAGATGGAGAACAGCTCAGTGGTGGCCAGGGCCGGGCGGTGGGAGGGAGGTGGGCATAACAACCTGGGGTGGTGCTGGGGAGACCTTTGTGGCCACAGACAGTCCTGGACCCTGAGTGCGGTGTGATAAATGGCAGTGAACTGGACACACGTGCGTGCCGGGCTGGCTCTCTGGTGTATTCTGCACCACAGTCACAGAGGATGCAGCCACTCGGGGAGGCTGTGCGAGAGGTACACGGGACCCCTCTGTGCTGTCCCTGCAACCCCAAGACTGTCCCCCAGGCTGGAGTTTCAGGACAGGGTGACACCAGCGAGAGAGATGGCAACGAGCCCAAGAGGGGCTCCCAGTGCGTGTCACTATTTCTCTTGCGCATTTGTCCACATTTCGCACATCCCTGGGGTCCCACTGTCGCCCATGCAGGGGAGTGGCTGGGGGCTTTCTCTTCTGCTCTGTTGAGCCCCCTGATTTTATACCATACTGTTTCAGTGAGTATGACTTTAGGTAAGTTTCATTGTGTGGCAAGCCCACGCCCCAAGTATTAAATCCTACAAGATCCTCCTCCTTGGACCCCCGCAGGGGGCAGCAGACCCTGCCCATCCCCAGGGCCCTGGCATCGCAAACACTTCCACTTTGCGGCAGGATTCAGCGGCGACTGTGGGAACAGGGTGCTGAGAGGGCCCCTGGGAAACCCCAGAGTGCTCCCACACCAGGGTGGGCCCGGACCCTACCACCCCCTCCTGAGGCAGCAGAAGGGGGCAGGAGGCAGAGCCCTGACCAGCCGCCAGCCCCACCCGGAGGTGAACGAGGCCGGCGGGGGTGGCTCTGGCCCTCCTCCCCTGGGGGCTCCCCCACCGAGGCGGCTGCACCCACTTCTCCTAGTTTCACATAAAATAAACGAACGATTCTGTCTAAGCATGCTGTGGTTTTGCCTGCATTTAATTTGGCAGCAAGAAACAAGAATTGTGGGGCCCATCCATTTGCCATCCATTTGCTGACACATTTAAAAAGAAACGGCATCTTTGCGGGTTCGGTGCTGGTGCGCAGCCGGGCGAGGAGCTTCCGCTCACGTTTGCACTGAGGCTGGAGTCCCCTCCGGCTCCTGGGGCTGCCCAATACGACGCCGGGCCTCCCTGCAAAACCCCTGCCCTGTGCGGCCACGAGGGGGCGCCCGCCACCCACCTGCCCGCTGAACCATTGGCTTCAGGGGGGCAACCCCAGCCAGGAGAGACCTCGGTGCCATGGGAATGGGGTCCCCAGTGGGGTCGGCAGGAACAGAGGCAGGGTCTCCTTGGCTTTGAACCTGAGGGGTCTGCCGCTCAGCCAGTCCCTCCCCAAGAGATTCCTCCGACTCCCTCCCTCCCGGTGATGCCACTGTCACCATGAGCACCCAGACTGCTGGTGCACAAGGGACGCGCCCACCCCCCCTGAGGAAGGCCCGCTCCCGGAGGTCACCAGCCTTGGGCCGAGGACAGCCCTTCAGATGTGCCAGGCGCCTCTGCGGGCCGTGTCCACTCATCCCCTGTGCACAGAAATCATCACTGCTGACCCACGTCGCTCCCACGCCCCACAGGACAGGGGCCGGCCCCGGAGACACCTGTCACCACGCCCTCCTGCGGGGGGGAGGGGAGCGAAGAGAGGACAGGCAGTGCCAGGACCCAGGGAGCCCACCCACACTGGACCTTGGACAAGTGGAGGTGGGAGCAGCTGTCCCCACCTGGGAGAGAAGAGCATCAGGCAGGACCAATGGTCTTCCTGGGCAGAGGCGAGAATCACCTCCCTGAGGGGCGTGGGACCCCCAAGAGCTGAGCTGGACAGGGAGCCTCGCTGGGCACTGTCAGTGGTCCCTGCACGGGCACCCCTTCTCCAGAAGGCCCCTGTCCATCTGTTATCCATCAGGTAGTCGGCACACATCCTGGTCCTCTCTGGGACAGGCAGCAGGGGAGACAGGATGGGGCCTGCCCTCGGTGGTCCACAGTCTGCACGGGAAATGGGAAAGTCGTTTCACCAGACAGAGCAGCCAGGGCTGGGGAGGGGGCTATCCGGGCCAGCACAGACAAGGAGGGCTTCCTGGAGGAGGCAACACCTGGCACAGATAGCTCCACCAGCACAAAAAAGCCACAGCACTCCCTGCAGGGGCCACGGGAGATTCTGGAGGATGGGGATCCCATTATCTACCCCCAACCTCGGCCACGGTCTGGCCACCCCAGGGAGCCGAGGACATGCTTGCCAGCTTTTCTCCGCTCCGCATACCCACCGAGGACCTGAGTGCATATCCCACACACCCCCAGGCCACTCCGGGGCGGGGCTTGTCGCTGAGCCCTCCCTGGCCAGGCACTGACCCTCCTGCCCTCCCTGCTGGACATGCAGGGCAGGCTCGGCCTTCTCGGCAGACACTGTGCGTTGTCGAGCATTAATGACTGGACACTTGGAATAATGTGTTCTGGGAAGTTCCACAGCTATATTTACCCGGGCGGTTTTCATGCCACATCTTCCCAAGCCCGCTCTAAAGGAGGACCAGGCCCCACCGTGACCCTTTATCCGCGGGGTCCCGGGCAGGGCTCTCACGCTGGAGACCTGGTGTGTCCTCAGTTTTCCTGTCTGTGAAGTGGCCATCCCAATTGCAGCTCCCCCGTCCCCCAACATGTTGCACCTGGGAGGCTGGTACCCAAGTCTCTGCAGCCTCCTCAGCACCAGATGGAGGGGTGCTGCGTGTCTGGGGTGGCCCCAGAGGCTTCTTGATCCAGCCATCTGAACAGCGCCCACAGGGGCCCTTGGCAAGCTCCCGCCACCAAGCCACTGCCACCTCCCTGTCCTTGCAGCCTGGTCCTAACACCAAAGTCCTGAGAGGGGGATGGGGGCTCACAGTGCAGAGTCCTACTATGGGAAGCCATGGGGGGACGAGCCAAGAGTGGGCCTGGACTCCTGCTTCCCACACTGACCCTCACTAGCCGTGAGCCTGGACAGGACACGTGCCTTCCCTGGGCCTCAGTTTCCCCATCTGTAACACCCACAGAGAGGATCTGGAGAGCTGGGCCAAGTTCTACGGTGGCTGCAACAGCTGACGTCCTCAGGCGCCCACTGTGTGGGAGTCCCAGCCTGGGCTCTTAGGGCCCTCACACAACCCACAACGACTGCCCACTGCAAGGGTGTGGCCCCTCCCCAAGGCCCCGGGCTCCGCGGCTCCTGGACTCCCCTCCAAGGGTCCCCACAGAGGCATCCGTGGCCTCATCAGCTCCGCGCTGGGCTGCTGGGGCTGAGGAGCTCCCATTTCAGGATGTCCTGGGCCCAGATCCCAAAACCAGCAGGCCCACTGGGGGACACTCGAGCAGGTGGCGGGCCTGCCTGTGGCTCCGTCTTCCTCATCTGTAAGATGGGGTGGCAATGACACCCTGGGGTGTGCAGGACAACAGCCCCAGAGCGGTCCCCGTCCTAACACAGGAACCTGTGGATGTGCCACCTCGTGTGGCAAAAGGGACTTTGCAGATGGGATTCAGTTGAGGACCTTGAGGTGGGAGATGATCCTGGATCATCCATGTGGGCCCTAAATGTCGTCACAGTGTCCCCAGAGGGAGAACTGACACACGGAAGAGGAGGCCACGTGAAGTCAGAGGCAGAGACTGGGGTGATGCGGCCACAAGGCAGGGGACACCCGGAGCCACCAGAGGCTGGGGGAGGCAGGAAGGCTCCTCCCCCAGAGCCTCCGGAGGGAGCGCGGCCCTGCCCACACCTGGATTTCAGCCCATAAGATCCGTCTTGGACTCTGACCTCCAGAACTGTGCGGTAATGAATCGTGTTGTTTTAGGCCCTCAGTTTGTGGTGATTTGTCACCGGGGCCCTGGGGACTGATGCCCCCCTGCAGTGTGAGGATTCAACAAGATGAATCACGGGACGCGCCCGGCAGAGGCCCTGCGTAGTGGGTGCTCCATCGATTCCGGCGGCGCCCACCTTCCAGCAGTCACGGCCACCCGGTGGGCTAGTCCACCCCCAGCCTGTCTGGTCCAGGGCAGGGACCCCCGCTGCCTCCCTGCCCCCCAGCGCTGCTTGGACCCTCCAGGGCTGGGGTTCACCACCACACCACATCCCGCCCGGGAAGCAGGACGGCTGCAGAGCGTGCGTGGCCCAGAGCAGAGTGAAACCAAGGACCCTTTCGAGGTGTGTTAGGATTTCACGATGGCAGCAGCAGAGGGTTAAACAAGAAGAGGCGTCCTGAGCGTGGGCCGGGCGCCTGCCCGAGGCTCCAGAGACGGTCGTCGAGTTGAACCTGCGCCAGCCCCACCCCACACCTGCACCCCACCACCCCATGCCCACACCTGCCCCAGGACGCCCCTGCAGCCGGTCTCCACTCCCCAACCTTCCCCAGCTGGCTCTGCCCCTCCTGGCTGGGTTTCCAGGGCTCTGACGCCCCGGCCTCTGCCTTCTGTCCCAGGGTCCTGGCGTGCGTGCCGAGGGTGGGATCCTCGTCCAACTCCACCACTCTCAGTGGGCACCTGCCATGTGCAGGCTGCAGGGAGGAGCCGCCCCGGCCTTCAAGAAGAAGACAGTGTTCAGGGCCACTGGGAGCTGGAGTGGGAGCAGTCACAGAAGCCTGCCAGGAGGAGGCACTGGGCTGGGCCAAGGGCAGCTGCCGTGGAGGCCGTGTGAGGAGGCCTCCCTGCCGCGGGAACGCCTTTCATTGAATGTGCACGTACTGAGCGCCTGCTGTGTGCCAGGCACTGGGCATCGCACCAAGGGAGACCTGCCCAGTCCCTGCCCCCAGAACCCTGTCGGCAAAGGCACAGAAACCCAGAACCGAGGAGGGAATTCAGGGGAGTGGCTGCAGGAAGCAGGCTGGAGAGGTGGCGGGCAAGGTGGCGGGCTCGCGGGGTCTGCGGAGCCTGGCGAAGGGCTGTCCCTCCAATCACCTCCCCAGACCCGGGGTGTGGGCTTTGAGAGTCGCATCATGACCTTGCGGCAGCCTCTTCTTAAGGAGCCAGACTCTCCACTGGGCCCTGGGCCAGGCACCGCCCCCAACTGTCCTGCCAAGATGGGCAGAGGCTCAGCCCACCCCCCGGCATTGCTCAGCACCCGCCCCAACTCCACAGCCCCTCTCCCTGCTGTGGACCCCCCAGGCCTCACCAGCCCCCCCGGGAAGCTGTGATGTGGGCCGGGTTGGGCCTCGCTGGGGGCAGGGGAGACACCACCCTCAGCTCGCCCTCCCCAAGCCCCCCACCCGTGTATCAGCGGCTCTGGGAAGACTCCCGGCCTCCAGCGCCTGCTGTGAACAGCTGGGCCTGGGCTCCGCCAGCAGGTGGAGCTGGGCTGGTGCAGCAGGGGCCGTGGCCTGCGGGGTCTTTGATCTGTCTGGCCCAGCGCAGCTCCAGGACCACACGGGGCCTTCACAGACCCCAGGAGGAGCTCCTAGGCTGCCCAGACAACCTGGGCGAAAGAGGCCAGGGCCTCCCAGTTCCTTTCCTGGGGTCTGCAGGCCCTCGTGGGGTCCGGCCCAGAAGCCCACTGCCCTGGGAAGCCCCTCCGGTCACCACACTCACATTAGCCAAGGAAGGGAACTGGCTCAGAGCTCAAGCCTCGAGGTCAAGGTCAAGTTCACGCTGTGAGAGAACTCCCATCCAGACCTCAGCAAGACCCCTCACAGGCGCCCAGGGCAGGGCCAGAGCAGATGCTTCCTGTGGATGGAGCTCAGAGGGAAGAGAGGGGCCCCAGGAGGGCTTCCTGGAGGAGGGGACAATCAGAAGGCCCAGCAAAGAGAAAAGAGGGACACAGGGCCTTGAGGACACCTGGCAAAGATTAGGGTGACACTCGAGGGAGGGAGAAAGAGAGAGAAGAACAGAGGGAGAGATGGCAGGGTGGACGCATTCAAATCGCCCCTCAGGAGGGCGGAGCAGAGACTGTGGTAAGAGTTGGGAGGGGCCCGCAGGGGGCGCCACCTGCCCCCATGGCTGCCGACCAGACTCAGGTGGGCAGGCTCGTGCATCCATCATGCCCCTGGGGATCAGGCAACTCTGTGAACCCTGAGGACACCTGGCCCTCGGCCCCATTTCTGACCTGGCCAGGCCCAGGGAGGGCATCGAGGGGCCCTGTGAAGGTTCCACGTGGCGGGCAGCTCCCATCGCCCGCTGCCTTGGCCCAGGAGACCCTGCCATCCCACCTGGGAATGGGGCCCCAGGGTGCTCCCTTCTTTGGGGAACACTCAGGCACCCCATAAATAATGATCCTATCACACCGCCTTACCCACAGCCTGGTGAGGAAGGGACTATAAGGAACCTCCCTGCAGGAGAGGAAACTGAGGCATGGGGAGGCTCAGCTGTGGCCCGAGGCCAGCAGGGAGGCAATGCAACTTGAGTTGGTCACTGGCTCCCGATCCACGTTCTTAACTCTGTCCCCTTGACCCCCCAGGAATCGGGGGGGGCAGCCTGGAGGGGGACCCAGGGCCCTCTCAGGAGCAGAGGTGGGCTGGAGTCTGGCCCTGAGCTCGGCACCCCACACTGGGCTCCGCTCCCGCCCCGACTCTGTGAGATGGGGGGCAGATGACCGAGGGCCCTGCGGCCGCATCAGTTCTCCATGCTACACTGCTCCCCCACCCCAGGCCTCAGTTTCCCCAGCGGTGGCAATAAGGAGGATGGGTGGGTCTGTTGTGTCCCAGGCTGTCCTGCCCTGCGGGGAAGGAGCTCGCTCGGCTGGGGCTGCAGGGAGAAAGGGGTGTGGTCAGGCAAGGACTCCAGGAGTGCTGCTGGGGTGCTGAGTCCATCACCCCGACTTTATGGCTGGGTAAGCCGTGAGTCACTGCTGGTTACAGGCCGTGCCATGCACCGCCTCCCGGGCGCCCCAACTGCCAAGGAAGCCCTCTGCCCCCGTGTGCAGTCGGGGCGCTGCCGAAGGTCCGGGCGGCCTGTGCCGGGACACGCCCTGTCCCAGGCGCCACGGGCCCAGCTCAAAGTCCAGTGCTGCCTGCTCAGGGGCCAGGGCATCTGCCTGGGGTGCTCAGCTGGGGCAGGAGGGGCTGGGAGCCCGCCACCAAGGCCCGGGGCTGGGCATCCAGCAAGGCCCAGGTGAACCCCAGTGGCCAGGCAGCTTCAAGACAGCGAGAGACACCCAGGTCCCTCCCTCGAGGTCAGGAGAGGAAAGGAGGAAAGGGCAAGGAGCAGGCCTCGCCCACCCAGCGGGCAAGAGTTCACCCCAAGACCCTCAGCTGGCAACTGGAGAGGGGAGGAAACAGGCCCTCAGATCGAGGCCGCCGCGTCCTTCGGCGCTTCTGGAGAGGGGCGTGGAGACGTGCTCAGAGCGTCCCAGCGAGCCCAGTTCTGGGAGTTTACAAAGGCCCCCGGGTTCGTGCCAGCAGGCCGCTGGCACAGCAGCTCACGTGGGCCAAGGAGCAAACCCAGACACACCTGAACGTGCGTCTCCGGGGACCGGCCGAACCGCCATCACATGTCCCACCCCAAATACTGCACCACTGTTAAAACATGTGCTCACATGGAAGGATTCCACATGTATTGTTCAGGGAAAAAAAACAAGACTAACGGGAGGAAAATCTCAGATTTGCTCAAAATAAATCAGATGAGGACCTTTCTATAGGCTGAGGTTTGTGTGTTTTTTTGTTTTTTGTTTTTTTTCTGAGGAAGATCAGCCCTGAGCTAACATCTGCCAATCCTCCTCTTTTGGCTGAGGAAGACTGGCCCTGGGCTAACATCCGTGCTCATCTTCCTCTACTTTATATGGGACACCGCCACAGCATGGCCTGACAAGCGGTGCATCAGTGCGCGCCCAGGATCCGGGCCAGTGAACCTGGGCCACCACAGCGGAGCGCACACATTTAACCGCTTGCGCCACCTGGCCGGCCCTGAGGTTTGTGTGTTTTTTTTAAAGGGGTGGGCGAGTCGGGAAGGAGAGCAAATCGTGGGGTTTCTAGGGGCCTGTCGGGTGTGGGAAGAAAGAACATGGGTTTTCTTCCAGAAACGCTGTGTTGTCTAAATCGTTGCTGTGGATGTGAGTTACTTTTGTAATTCAAAAAGAAAGGCCAAAAGGAAATCCTATGGAGGCTGTGTTTCGACAAAAGAAAACTAAAAAAGAAAAAAAAAGAACTGATTCTTCCTGCTTTGGCTCCCACCATCTCCCAGATAAAATCCCAGCTCTGCCTGGCCCACCCACTCTCGAGGTTCCCTCCCACCATCTGCCACCCCAGTCCAACCATTCACTGTGGCAGTCTCTCTCCATGTGACTCAAGACCCTTCTCACCACCCCCATCTTTCCTCTCACCTCATTCAGCAAACTCCTACTCATATCTCAAAGCCCCGCCCAAATGTCTTCTCCACTTCGAGGCCAACACATACACTTCTGTGGTGGATAAGCTCCTGGCTGGAGGTCAGACAGACCTGGGGGCCTCTTGGCCCTTCCTGCCTGAGCCCTGCTGTGGCCTCCAGGGGTGTTTCCAGGATTGACGGAGGGAGCTGTCCCCATTGGGCTCTCAGTGTTTGATGATGATGACAATGACAATGACAAGGGTGAGGAGCCGGCCAGCTGAGCTCGTCTGCCCCAGCTCCCTGTGAGGTCGGGCTCATTGCCCCACTTCTTAGATGAGGAGACTGAGGTTCACAGGATGCCCTGACTTGCCCTAGACAAATAGGTGGCCTCTTTTCGAGATGGAAACAGCACATGTATGCTCAATAACAGTGGGCTGGGGTCCCAAACTCACTTCCTAATGACCCCAGGGTCTCCTGCTCAACTGGTCAGTGGCCACAGGGGCAGTGCAGCTCAGGGCCATAGCTGGGAAGTGGGCAGCGGAAAGATGCTGCGCCTGTCCCCCAGGGGCAGGAGGAAGGTGTCTAGAGGAGCAGTGCCCGTTGGCCAAAGGTTGTGTTTCGCTTCTTCCAGGGCTGTGACTTTGACCTAGTGTTTGGTTCTGAGAAGGGAGGGCCTGGTAAGGCCTCAGTGGTGACAGGGACAGAGCTCAAGGCCGGGGGTCAGGAGGCTGTACACATATACCTATACCTCCTTGTGTGACTTTGGGCCAGTCCATCTCCTCTCTGGACTCAGTTTCCCCATCTGTAACGTAGGGGCTGTACCAGCTTATCTTTCCATGGATCCAGGCAGGCTGACTCCTTCCCAGAAGCAAAATAGCTCCAGGTCCAAGTCTGGAGCTTGGGGACAACTGGAAGTGAGATTCTGCAGCCACAGGGCATGTCCCCAGCAGCGAGGTTGCAGTGAGTTGGGAGCAGGAAGCTGGGGGACCAGCACGGACAGGACCCCCGAGCCCAGGCGAGATGTCCCAGCCCAGCAGGGCCTTCTCTCCCCCTCTGGCCTGGAGTTCAGTAGAGGAAGGTGACAGGAGGAAGAGGGGAATTTGTCCCACCCCCGTCTCCCTCCGCCTCCATCCCCAACTGCCCATGGGGGCCAGGACGGGGGAGGGAGGGAGGGGCTGGTGTTCTCCAGCCAAGGCCAGAGGATTACTGGGCCAGATAAGCCCTGAGAAGGCTCATTTCTCAGACAGCGGGCAGAACCAACAGAGGAAAATGCCGCAGCAGGGCTGGACAAACACCCCGCCCGCCCTCCACGCCGTGCAGCCCCCTCGGAGCCTTTGCTGCTCCTTGTCCCAGCAGAGGGACCAGCCCTGACTCACAGGCTTATCTCCATGAAAATATTCACCTCCCTGAATCAACGAGCAAATGCTGCCAGCTGTGGCTGCTGACTTATCAGCCCCACGAGTGGGGAAGGTGTGAACCGCCCTTGGGGAGAAACCAGAAGGAGCTGCTCCGGGGACAAACTCGGAGGCCCAGGACATCCTTCCACCTGTGGCCTGTGACAGGCCCTGCCCTGCCCAGAAAAGGCGCCCGAGGCAGGGCCCGCTCCTTCCACCCTCCTGCTCTGAGACACAACCTCCTTGGGCAGGGCAGGGCCCTGCTTACTCCCTGAGCTATAAGTGAGCACGTCTGCCCGTCTTCCCTGAGGGACCCTCAGAGAAAACGGAGACACAAGGTTCGGCCCCCTCACAGCAGGTGTGACAGCCGTGCCCGTGACGAGTGGCAGCAGCCGTGTTGCACGTGTCGTATTGCTTAGTCCAGCACTGCCGAAGGATGGTTGTGGGAATGTCACTCCTGGGAAATGCTCCTGGAAGAGGACCCTTTCAGGACATTTGGACAGCGCCATCGGAGAGCTCTCTCTGCCCAGCACAGTGCTCATCAGCAGGTGACGGACGAGGGGAGAAGGTCCTCCCAAATGTCATCTTTTCAGGCCCAGTTCACTGTGTTTCATCCTGCCTCTTTTAACCCCAGACCCCTTCTCAAGGAAGGCCTGTGAAGCCCCGCCATCTTGCTCTGAGAAACCTGCTCCACATCTTCCTTCCATCCAAAGCTTTTAAGGCCCAGAGAGGGTGACCCCAAGGTCTGTCCCCTCACGTCCGAGGGCTCTCCAAGTCAACCCTAAACCTGCCCACCTTAGGACTGCCTCTTGGTGTCAAAGCTCTCACGAAACGCTCTCCACCAAGAGCAAGGCTCCACTTCTAGTGGACACTGATTGAGAAAATGCTTCAAGACCCAGCGTCACCACTGGTCCAGCCACTTTCAAAGGGCTGTGTGTTTTACATGTCCCTTCAGCAGCACAGACACAGGAAAGGCACGCACATCAGCACAACTCTCCCATCCGCAGGGGCGGTTGGGTACACACAGGGCCTCACCCCCAGGCTGTGAGCCTCCGTACTAAGCACTGGCAAGGCTGCTGTTTTCTGAGAGCTTCAGAACACCCCCTTAACACAGGTGTTAGCCCCTCTTACAGATGAAGAAACCAGGGCTCGGGTGGTAGAGGGTCCAGCTCAATCAAAAAGTCAGTGACGAGTGTCCAGTCTCCTGAGTCCAGGTCAAGTGACTTTCCTAGTCCTTCAGTGAAATAATATCTGAGCCAGGGTTGGCAGCAAAGGGACCATGCAAGGAGCTGGTGAGACAATAGGGAGAGCTATGGTCTGTGGCAGCTGGCAGTGCCCCTGCCTTTTCTAAGGAGGAGCATTGCCTGGTGGAAACTTGCCCAGTGTGATCACAGTAGGCTGTGATTTTTATTTTTTCAAGGCAAAAAAATCTGTATTTTTATATAAACTTTTCCCGTTTTTAAAACATGGTGGGGCAAGTGCACATGGCTGCCTGTTTGCGGCCTCTGATCTTGATGTTCTCAGACAGGAAGGAGTCCCGGGCAGCGTGCACAGCTGTGCCCAGAGGTGCCGGGCAGGGGGGTCCTCTTCAGCCTCTGTCAGAACTCCCTGGACCTCTCTGCATGGCCCCACACTGGCGTGAGCTCCCGCGTCACGGGTGTGCTTTTCCAGGTGTGCCCTACACTCAGGATCTGGAGGGTGGGGCCACCATTGTGTCCCCAGGCCTGGCCAGTCACAAATTTGGTGAAAGAGTCAGAGAGAACACGCTTGCTCCTCCTTGGCCGTGTCCAGCTCCAGCAGGCTCTGACCAGTCGATGGCGGGCCCCCAGGAATGTGGGCGGCCCCCCCAGGAATGAGTGTGGCTATGTGTGAGGCACCCCTCTGATCTCGTCACCCCTGGGCTGGCTGGAGTGGGTCACCAGGTACGGACACTCCCAGGCTTGGGCCGAATGCGGGCCTTGGCCCCGGGGCTTCTCTCTGCAGCCTCAGAGGGAGGAGGAGGGGAGGACAGCTGCCCTGGGGTCTGCGGCCGCCTCTGGCGCCTCCCTGTCAGCGTTACTGGGCGGGTCCGCCAGCCCACAGATGCCAGCAGCCCCTTATCTTCTCCCCAAAGGAAGCCAAGGCCGGGCAGGGGATTCGGGGCCAGGACGCCAGCCCCCGTCTGCAGCGGGAGACGGGAGACGCTGGTCTCCCTCAGAACATCCATCTGGAGAAACGTTCCAGCTGCAGCGGCGGTGGCGGCACGGGAAATTCTTTGCACATGAGGAATGGGGCTGGCGATCTCTGGGCGGTCGGCTCGGCGGCAGGCGCAGCCTGGGACGGGTTAGAGTTGGGGCTGGAGCTGGCAGCTGTGCTGGGGTCAGCCTGGAGGGGTGTCCACCAGCTTGCAGGCCCTGCCCTCCTGACCGAGGGGTCACCGGCCCAGGCCTGGACAGCCCAGCCCAGCTGGGCACCTCCCCCGTGAGCCCTAGGCAACATTGGACCCAGGAAATGGGTCTCACCTGGGGAGTCGATGGGGCACTGCTGACCCATGAGGCCTCCCTCCAGCCTTGGTGGCCAGGACAGCAGTAGCAGCAAGCTGGGCAGGGCTGGGGACTTTTCAAACAGTGGTGTCACTTCCCAGCTCTCCTCGATGCTGGCCCGTGCTCCTGGCGGGAGTTGTCCTATTTTCTGACAACTCCCCCACCGCAGATCAGGAGGCTGAGGCTCAGAAACTCCACAACCTGACAAAGGGGATGCAGCCCGTTAAGTGACAGAGCCAGTTGTGGCTTCACATTCCAGGATGGGCCAGCCAACCTCCAGGTCCCAGAACCACCCCAGGAGGCCGTCCACTGACCCAGCTCTCAGGAGGAAGTGCCCCTGGACCCCCACCCTGAGACGAAACTGCCCCCCTTCCCAGGAACAGGACTCAAGGCACAGAGGCACCCTCTCCAAGATGACACCCAACTCCCATGTCAGAACTGTGCCCTGCAGCAGCCCACACACATGGCCCCATAAAACAGGCAAGTCTCCCGGGGCGCAGGGAGCTGCTGCTTGCCGGCCGGGCCCCAGCTGCCCTCCCCAGAGGATCTCAGCCCCCGGCAGGGAGGACGCAGCTCTCTGCTGCCTGCAGAGTCCCGGGAACAGTGGGAGCCTGCTTGTACCCGCACCGCTGTCCACCAAGCCCCTGGACCAGCGGGACACGGCTGGTGCTGCACGAGGCCCCTCAACATTGAGGTGCCTGTAGGCCTGGCCCTGGCTCCTGCTTACGCAGGGCCTCCACCTGCCAGGAGGGAGGTTTCTGCTAAAGCCTAAGTCCTTTCACAGCCCAGGAGCCTCCCCGGGCACCGAGTCAGAGAGCTTGAGCGGGCCCAGGTGGCCCATCTGGAGGTCAGTGTCCCAGCCGGCTGCCCACCTAGGAGTAATGGGTTCTCCAGGCCATGCACCTCCTCCTGCTCTGGGCCTGGCCGTGGCTGACTGAGAAATGACCAGCCAGACTGATCAGAGGACTCAGGACCAGCTCAGCTGCTTCTAGCCAGGGGCAGGCGGCCAAGCAGAGAGGAAGAAAGAAGTGCTCACCTTCAAGGCATCTGTGTGCACACGTATCGCATGTGTGCGCGTGTGTGTGCTGCGTGCGTGTGCAGGCGTGCCCGCAGGTGTGCGTGCATGAACTCAGCCCTTTGCACCCTCACTCCCGGAACCCGGGGCCATGGAGAGGACTGCGCAGATGTACACCCACGTCTGGGCCTCCAAGCCGCGGCACCAGACAGAATGGTCGAGGAGACCTGGGGCGGGGCTCCTGTCCAGTCAGTCTCCGGGAGAAGGGCCCCTCTGCTCAGGTGGAGCACACGTGTCCTGCACGCCCCGAGAGGGCGGAGCTGCGCCTGACACAGAGACACCCTCTCTCTCCCCAGCACTTTTCCCTGTAACCATTGGAAAACCTTCAGCCAAACTCCTTAAGATGTTACTTATTTCCCATTGCATTTATATTTATCTATTTGTTCATTGTGGAAAACACGGAAAATGCAGAAAAAGAAGAAAATAAAAGGCATGCATGGTCCCAGCCTGTCAATCATCCTTTCTCTATCTAGACTTTTTGACGCTTTCGAGCCCTTTCAAGGTCCCTGGATCCTCGTCACAGTCCTCTCCTGCCAGCAGGAGTGGGGCTGATGGCTTTTGACACAGCCTGAAGTCTGTACATTGAGCAGACACAGTTGGAACTTGATAAACTTCTGCTCTTGGCCGGGAAGCCCCACCGTCCTGCCCTCCTGCTGACAGGGGTGGCCAGAGGGTGGCTCCTGGGTGGCGGGAAGAGCTGGAGGCAGGCCTGGCGCTTTCCCATCCTCACAGCGCCCGGAGACCCCCAGCCCAGGACGGATCCCACGATGTGGTGATGGGCACCTCCCCGGGGGCCTCCTCAGGAGGACGGTGGAGAGAGAGGAGTGGGGAGTGGAGGGCCAGGGCAGGAGGCGCGGGTTCCCCAGGACCATCTGGGCCACTGCTTAGGGTCAGGAGCAGAGAGAAGCAGTGAGGAGGGGGGGAAGCAGAAGAAGGGAGGGAGGGGAGTGGGGGGAGAGAGAGAAGGAGAGAAAAAAAGAAAGGGAATTTTTCTAAGACAAGATGGCTCAAAGAGAGTGCTACAGGGAGATGGGGCCTGGCGCCCCAGGCATCAGACAAGCCCCTGTGGGCTGCCCAAGCGGTGCCCACCCCCACCACCCACAGCCCCAGGCACCTCCAAAGTGAACCCGCTCCGAAATCCTGACGAGGTGCCCTGGGTGCCTCCCGCCTGGAGCAGCCGGGCCCAGTCACACAGACTGTGCCATGGTCTAGTCCTGCCCAGACCAGCCCCTGCCCTGCCCAGCTGACCCCCTGCAGCCCCCAACACCTGGAGTTGAAAGTGAGAAATAAGTCCCAGTCCCACAGTAAATCACCAGCAGCTGGTATGGGGCCAGGGTCATCCCCCAACCCCGTCTGCATCCCCAGGTGAGTCTGTCATCTGAGAACCCCGGTGGGTGCTGAGGGGGCGCCTTGGCTGACTGAGGAGGCGGTGGGGGCCCAGGCAGCTCACCGAGAGAGCCCCCAGCCTTTGACTCAATGCCCCTGTCTGACTCAGAAGGGATATTGATGGGGATATTCTGGAAACTTCATTCAGATGGACAGTTGCGATCTGTAAACCAGGAAAATAGCCAGCACTTTGTGTCCAGTGGTGGGTTTCTCACCGACCCATCCCCAGCGTGATCTGAATTCAGCCCTCGGACAGGCCCCTGAGGGGCGTCTGGGGATGGGGCTCCCCCTTAGGGGCACAGACCGATCAGGCGGTGCTGGTCCTGCCCGCAGAGCTGAAGCGGAGCTACTTCAAGCCTCAGGAGGGGGTGATTTACAGGGTACAGGCCTGACCCTGCCTTGGCACCACCATCACTGCCCCCACCCATCAGTCTCCCGGCCCCAGGGGCAGCGCACTCTGGGAGAATGGACGGCAGGACCCCTCAGGGCCCCACCCCCACCTCTCATCCGCCTGGGTCAGCAGGGAGGGAGTGGTAATTTATACCCTGCAGGCCGAGGGGGAGGCAGCCCGAGGGATCCCCAGCCATCCTGGCCTCGGAGGGGCAGAGCCTTCTGTGCTGGGGCTGCCTGCTTCTTAGGGCTGTCGATAAAACACAGGCCGCCCAGCGGAAGGTGAGCTTCGGACGAGCTGTGAACACGTTCCTAGCGTAAGTGTGCCCGGACGTTGCATAAGGCATCAGGCCTCCCGTCGCCCTCTTCAGGGTCGTGGTGAGGGCAGAACGAGGGGAGATGGGGAGAGCTCAGCCCCCAGGAACGCTCGGCAAACGGCCAAGGGAGGCCCCCCCCCCCGGGGGTCTGGTGAGGAGAGCTAGGCAAGAGCAGCAGGGGACAAGGGACAGGAAAAAGGCGGCCCCCTCCTCTCTTCCCTGGGAGCCGTCTGCACACTCCGCCCCTCCCCGAAGGTCCTTCCACCCGCCAGGCTGGCGGCAGGAGGGGGCGGTGCTCGGCCCTGTGTCACTGTCTTCACAAGCTTTTGGGCCTGGGTCTCCTCCACTATCGGCTATCAGGCTGCTAACTCAGTGGGAAATGGAGACAATGGGCTTTCTCACCCCAAGAGTGGGTCCCATGGATAAAGGACCACACGTGGATTTTTCCAGGCCCCTCAGCTGACGTCACTGTGGAAACGGGAAGGGAGGGGGAGGGAAGCCAAGGAGGAGCGAGGTGGTTTCTGAGCTGTCCTGAGTCTGCAGTTGTCACGTCTCCTGGCGTTTCCCTAGAAGGCTTTCTGCCTGTAAAGGGGGAAATATGCAAGCACGGGGGTGCAAGTGTGGGTGCATGCACACACTTGCGTGTACAAGTATATGTGACTGTGCGAGTGAGTGTGCGCACACGTGTCTGTGTGTGGTGTGCAGTGTGCGAGTGAGTGTGCACGCGTGTGTCTGTGTGTGCATGGTGTGAGCACATGTGCCTGCATGTGCAAGCATGTTGATGCTTGGGGGCTTGTTGAGGGCGTCACCGCTCAGCACCCCAGGGCAGGAGCTCCCCACCCCGGGCCTCCCCCAGGCCTCAGCAGACTCCACCTTTTGGGAAGCAGCAGCCCTCTCCCCAGGAACACACCCTGTGCAGACTCTTACAGTCGGCCGTGACCCTCCCCAGTGGGCCAGCGACGCTTGGCACATGGGACAGAGGTGCCTTCACCAGAGCTGATGGGTGGGGGTCTTTTCCAGGGACGCTGTGAGGCCCCGACCCCGGTAGCTCCCACGGGGCAGCCTTGGTGAGGCCAGTTAGTCCTCCACTCTGAGCCTCTGAGTCTGAAGAAGGGAGTTAGGGCTCCAGGCGGCCCCCTGAGCACACCAGCAAAGGGCTCGGTGACTGCGGATGCCAGCGCTGTGGCTCCCACAGTCCACACGGGATCTCGTGTGCCTGCAGGAACACGGGGTGCAGGTCTCCTGTTTCCCAGGAAACCCCATCCTGACTGGCCAGGACTGTCCATGTCACCAGTGTGTCACACAGCCCGGTCACCACCCCACTGTGAGCTGCACAGGGCAGGGGCAGGGCCGTGCCGTCCCCTCACCCAGGCTGGCCTGCAGTGGGCCCCCCACAGAAACGGTCAGGGAGGGCTGAATGAACAATTGCACGTACCACCGTCAGAGCCTCAGGTTATTGCTTTACAAACAGAATTCCTGAGGCTCCAACCATCTCGGCTGCTTCTTGCTTCTAGGTATGTGCTGTCCACATGCCCTCATTTCCAAGGCCGTCCTGCAGCCCCGTGGAGGGGAGTGTCTGCAGTCCTACCCCCAAGAGGATGTGAGCCTTTTGGCAGGGGGACTTCATACAAAAAACCAGGCAGGCGAAGTCAACAACCACCCTGTGTCCTGTGCCGCTTGGGGGCGAAACCGTGATCCAGGGAAGAACCAGCGAGAATGGCTTCCTGCGGGTGGGGAAGCCCTCTGGCCGGGGAGCCACAGGGCACCTCTTTTCAGTCAAGCGCTTGAATTCCACAGGACGACATATGGCTCTCATTTTTATCTTCTCTGGCAAAGTCAGGGACCCGCAGCCACAGAGGGCCCGCACGATTTGGTTCAAGGTCGGGCTGGCGGCTGATCTGACGGGGCAGCGTCCATCACGGAGGCTGGCATCAGTGTCAGGCTGTTTTATTACCTGAGGCCCAGCCCTGTTACCAGGCGTCCAGCCTGATGTCACTCGCAGCGAAGTAATTCACAGCTTACAAACACGAGGGCTGCCTTGTCCGGCCAGCCGTCCATCTGTCCATCCTACTTGAGCTCAGGCCGGGGGAGCCGGAGACCCCTGCATCCCTCTCTCTCCCTGTGACCACCACGCCCCATGCATCCTCCTGCCCACCCGCCCGTCTCCCTGTCCCTGCTCCCCCACCGTCACTCCAGCACACCCTCCCTTGTGGATACGCCTTTCGGGGGAGCTCCTGGGCCTGGAAGGCAGTCACAGATATCCCATTACGTGACAGGACATCTGCCAGCACTGCAGTCACGCCGCACGCTCACGCCAACCCGAAAGAGAAGCCCGCTCGTCTCCCCGAAAACAAACCGTCCCAGAGCCCCTCCCCGGAGGACCCCTCTCCACGTGGGCTGTCTGGTGACCTGGCCGGCGAGTGCCTGCCAAGTTGAACGCAGAGGGACATCAAGAGGGGGCTTTGAAACCAGATTGGGTTACATAAACGATCTGGCGGCCGGGAGCTCTCTGCCCACTTCCTGCTCCCCTTATCGCTGCCGACTCAGGCCCCGCTGGGTCACCCGTAGTGCAGGCTGTTTATAAGGCCTGCGTCCCCTGTTCCGCAGGCGCTTGCTGTCACCTCTAGCGCGAAGCCTGCTCCTGCCCAGCCCCATCGGCCCTCTAAGGGCTGCAGGTGCTAGAACAGGAAGAGCCCAGTCTTGGGCCGGGCTGGGGACAATGACCCACAAACAGCAGGGGCCGACAGGAGGCAGCAGAGCACAGCCCCAGAGTCGCCGGGAGCTGGATTCAAATCCCGCCCCAGCCTCTGCGCAGCCCTGGCCCTCGGACAAGTCCCTTCTGTCCAGGCCTCCGTTCTCTCGTCTGTGAAATGGGCATGAGAGCTGCCCCACCTCACCAGCTGGCTGTGAGCTTTGAAAGAGTTAAAACAAGTATGCTCCTGGGCCCCCCCAGGCACGTGGGGGACACTCAGGAAATGCTAAGTGAGAGGGGTGATGGGGATGGTGACAAACAGAGCCACCCCCTAATGGGGGGACCCAGGCACAGAAAAGGCATGGAGACCAGCCATGCTGCCCCTTGCTCCAGCTCTGGGCACAGTCAGATGGCTCGGGCCAGAGGGGCAGGCGGCCCGAGGCCAACGTTGGGCTCTTGAGCTGGACGGCACCTACAGGAGAGGGCACACACACCACCCCTTCCGTGTCCATGACAGCCTCTTACACCTGTGGCACCCCCAGATCCAGCGCCCAGGATCCCTCGGCCCCTCCCAGGAGTACCTGACAGGGTCCCACCTCCCTGACCTCCCTTGCCACCACTGAGTTCTGTGGTTCTAAAACTTCAGGTACTCGAACTCATGCATGTTGGAGGTGTGGAATCCTCCACGTGGACTCATCCCCTGAGGGGAGCAGGTCTGAAGATGCTCTGAGGCTCAGGGGTCAGTGGACACACCGGCTCACAGCCCTGCCAGGGTGGAGCCTGGGGAGGAGGGGCCTCAGGTGGCAGCAGAGGAGGGGGCTTTGAACTGGCTTCCCCACCCCGAGGGGGTGTGGGGCTTACCTACCTACTTGCTGGGGAGGACGCAGACCTCAACAGTGGCCCCAGGAGTGGGTCTGACCTCTCGGTCCCTCCCCACCCTGAGCCCCACCAAGCCCTCCTTCCCTGAGCCCCCTCACTTGCAGGAGGAGCAGGCCCCTGGAGGTTGGGATTGGGGGAGGGCCAGGCCAAGGGCCCATTCCTTCGGGTGACCCTGTCCTGAGGGGCTACTTCCTGGCCATGGCACCCCTCCCCCGGGCTGCACACACGACTGCGTTAGCCAGAGCTCAGAGCTCCAAGTGGGACACAAGTCGGTGTATGAATAGCAGGGACCCTGCCTGGGTCCCTCCTGGGAGCTGGCCTGAGGCCCTGACCCCTTCTCCCCCTGAACAATGGAGACTATTTTCTTTTCCATCGATAATGTGTCTGAGTTAGCGATTCCCAAGCTCTGGGGCTGGGACAAGGTGGCTGCTGGACAAGTGAACCCAGAGCCTTGTGGGGGGCCCCCGCCCTGGTCCCCCGTCCCCGGCCACTTGGGCCCTGGCAATCACCTTCCCCAAGGCCCACACATGCAGCCTCTCAGGCCTGGAACTGGGGAACTCAGCTCTGCCTTGTCCCTCGGGATGGAAAGGCCAACCCTCTCATCTCACTGGGGGCGGGGCCCCCACTTCAGAGCTGTGACCCCCCTGGCCAGGTCCCCAGAGAAGGAAGTCTGGGGGCCGGGGCGGAGGGCCACCCAAGGCTGACCTCCAGGGCAGAGATCTCTTCCGTGCCTCCTCACCCGCCCCGGTCGGCCAGCTCCCAGGGCCCCCCACAACTCTACAGCCTCCACTGGTCATAGCTGAGGCCCTGGGCCAGCGCTCTGTCCCCCAGCCGGTCTCCCCGAAGCATTTGCCCAGCGCCTGTTGAGTGCCTGCTCTGTGCCCATCCCGGGGCGGATGCTGTGGTACCTAATCCCACTAACTCCTCCAAAAAGCCACTGTGAGGGTCAGACACCATTGTCACTCCCACTTCACAGGTGAGCAGAGGCACAGAGAGAAAAGTAACCCTCCCAAGGGTACACAGCCTTGAGAAGGCAAAGCGGAGCCCCAAAGAAGGTCTGACTGCTTCAAGTTCACACTCTGGCCTGCTGTCCCCGAAGCTTTCCTTGGGGCTGTCTGCTGGGGCGGCAGAACAGGACACATGGCCATCTGACCACAAAACACAATGAGGCACAAGGGAAGGAGGGAGTAACTTATCAGGGAAGTCCACAGACACGGGGCACTTGAAAGCTGGGCCTTGAGGGACGTGTAGGTGTTCAGCAAGTAGAGAAGAGGGCAAAGGAAGGGCCCTCCAAGTTGGGGAGCAGCATGGGAAAGGCCTAGGGGAGAGGTGGGCTTGCAGCTGGAGGGACTAGTGGGGAGAGTGAGGTCCTGGTGGGCTGGGGCACCTGGTTCCCTCCCGAGGGGCCCAGGGAGCCTGGCAGGGGCAGTTGCACAGAAGGATGACAGGGTCCTCTAGCATCCGAAGGCGCCCTGGGTGGGGGAAGGGATGCTGGGGGGTGGGGTGGGAGGGACCTTGGTTTTGTCGTTTGGGCTGAGACACCTCTCTTTTTGGTTCAAGCACTGCGAGGAGGGCACAGATGCCATCACAAACCCCCGGAACCCCTCCCGCCCTGTCACTGCCCCGAGGCTGGCGGGGGCCAGCAGGGTGTGCAGCCTGATGCTGCTACTGCTCCAGGGCGGTGACCTCACGTCCACCTGGATGGGGGGACACTGAGGGGCGGCACGGCCTGGATGCCCAGGGCCGGCCCTGTGAGGGCTCAGCCTGGGAGGAGACTTTAAAGGGTAAATCTTCTGTCCGGGAGACCAGGGATTCAGAGGCAGCTTCTGCCACCCCCACCCCACCTACACACATTCTCCTCTGGAAATAGTCTTAGCTTTTTAATTATAAAAATAATCACATCCACTTTAGAGATTTGTTAATACAGAAAAAGTGACCAGAGATTGCCTCCTTATGCATATTTTGCATTCTTCGTTGTTTTAATTACCTTGTTTAATTACTAGCTGTGTGACCTCGGGCAGGCTAGCTAACCTCTCTGTGCCTTGTTTCTCCATTTGTAATGGGAATGATAATAATATCATCTACCTCATAAGATTGGTGTGAGAATTAAACAGAAACATCATAGGGAACGCACAACCCCCTCCCAGCCCCCCCCCCCCCCCCCGCATGTTGTTGTTTGCTGTTCAAGGACTGGACTGGATTTTATTACAAGTAAAAGTACAACTCCCCCCCACCGCCCCAGCAGGATCCCGGGTTTGTGGTGGATCTTTCCTTTTCTCTGGATCTTTTTTTGGGAGGAGGGGGTCTCAGCCCCCAGCAAATTGAGTCTCCCCTTTTTCACTCTCTTCGTCCCGTGCTAGCTGGGCATCTTCCGGGCTCATTGAAACTTTCTAGGTTCTGGGGTCGCAGGGCGGAGCGCAGGTTCAACCAGCTTCGCTCTCCTGCCCTTGGCGCAGCCGCGGGTCTGCAGGCAGACCTCGCCGAGGAGATGCGCCCTCGCCCCGCGCGTGGCCCCCGGCACGGTGTTTCCAGGACCCGGACCGACACGGGGTCCCCTCCCCACTCTCGTGGGGCCCAGTGCGAAAGAAAGAACGAGATCCACGGGCGAAGTCGGGGGGGGGGGGGCGGTGGGGCGAGGACGGACCCCACTTCGGATCCCCAAGGTAGCCGCGTCGGGGGACAGCCAAACCACCGGACTCCCCTCTGGCAGCGTGGACCCGGGGCCCTGAGGGCCGGAGAGGGTAGGGTGAGGGGGGTGAGCAAGTGTGGGGGAAGGGCTGGGAGAGGAGGGTAAAGCAGGTCCTGAAGGCGGCCTTCTCCCCCTCCCAATGGCACATGCGCCCCAGCCCCAGCCCCAGCCCCAGCCCCAGCCTTCTGCTCTGCGCCAAGGCTTGTGCAGAGTCCGCAGCCCGCCTGGAACCTTCAGTGGAGTCCCTGGCCCAGGCGTGAGGGGGACCCTGCTGCCATCTTCCAGGACATTCCGCCCTGGGCAGCCAGACCAGATCCGCCCTGGGAGCCTCAATGTGCACCTGGAATCCCTGTCTGCAGCAGGTGAGGAGGAGAGCTCATGGGGAGGAGCGAGCGCGGGGCCACCCCACGGCAGGCTAAAAGCGCACGGGCCGTGCACCATGGAGGCGCCCCTGGCCTCTGTAAGTGCCCTCTGCACCCTGGGCTGACCTACACGAGCGGAGGGCTCGTTTCTGCAAACGAAAAACATTCCTGGCCCTAAGGGCTGCCTGGTGAGCCCAGCTCCCGCCCAGCCAGTGTGGCTCTGCGCCTGCTGTGAGCTGTCCCCTCTGGGAGCTCCGGGCCTAGCGAGGAGGCGTGGGCGAACCGCCCTCATCAGTCAGCGAAGCTGAGCCAGCCGGAGGCCCGCTCTGTCCCAGCGCTGCCTTCATCGGGTCCACCCAGGGAGTGCCAGGGGATGCCTCTATGACTCGGGTGGCCCCCCTCCTGTGCTGCATTTCTGGTGCCTGGAAGAGGCTCTCCTCGAGTCCCCCAGGGCCAGGTGAAAGTCCCCCCTGGGTGGTGGCGAGGAGCCGGGCTGGGGCCTCGCGGAAGGGGAGTGCAGCCAGATGGCGCCTGCCGATCTGCCGCGCCCCCCAGCCGGGAACGCGCGCCGAGGTTGCCTCACTCGGTCAGAAATCGAGGAAACTATGGGACTCCTGTTGGACTTCGCTCCTGCAGTGGCCGTCGCACACCCGGTTCGAGTCCAGGGACACCGAGCCAAGCGATCCCCATGGAAGCCAGAACCCTGCGCTGGGCCCCGAGTCCAGGGACGCAATGAGGGGACCTCACCACCGCGTGTCCGCGAGCGCGGCGGGGCCAGAGTCTCGGACTCATCCTCAGACACGGAACCAGACACTAGGCCAGCCTTGGCGGGAGCCCAGGGCTGGCGAAGAAGGAGGGGTAGAAATCCTCGAATCCCCCGAACAAATTTAGAGAAGTCTACCCCGGGGCCCCACCTAGCACCGGCCGGCTCGCGTCGCCTGCGTTGGCCGGTACTCAGCGCCCGGTGCCCCAAGCCGTGCGTCCCCGTCGCCTTTCCCGCCGAGCCCCGCGAGCCGGGCCTGCTCGGGTCACGTGGCGCCGCGGCCGCAGCCCCAGCGCTGACCCCGCGGGGAGGAAAGGGAGAGCGCCGGGAGGGAAGGGGCGGCGCGGCGGGGGCGGGCCGGGGCGGGGCGGCGCAGAGGGGCTGCGGAGCGACCGGGATTCCCTGCGGAACTGCGCGGCCCCTGGCTCCCAGTCTCCAGCCCGCCTGTCGCCGGCCCACCGCGACCGCTGCGCCCTCCGGCCCTCACGACGAGCCGGTGAGTGCCCCAGTTGGGCCTGTCGCCTCGCGCCCCTCCCCGGCCTGGCGCCTTCTCCCAGCGCGGCGCGCCCCAGCGCCCAAGCCCTGCGCCCTGCGGACGTGCTAGGCCGCTCCTTCTCAGCCCCTGCCGACTCCGAAGAACCTCCCCGGGAACCTCTGAAGCCCGGGCAGTGGAGGAGGCGAGCTCTCCGTGTTGCGGCTGCGCCAGGGATGCCCCACGGGCGGCTCGGGGCCGCCCCCCGCCCCCCGCCGTTCTGCCCCCGCGGGTTCCAGGACTCGCCCCAAGAACGACCCGGCTGGGGAGTGGGCAGCGCAGACTGAGAGGCAGCACCTGCCGGACACGAGCGCGGGCGCTGGCAGGGGCGCACTGCCGCGGTGACTTCGACGCCGGTCCCTCTTCCCCGCAGGTCAAGGCCGAGCCCGGGAAGATGTACCAGAGCCTGGCGCTGGCCCCGAGCCCCGGCCAGGCCGCCTACGCCGACTCGGGCGCCTTTCTGCACGCGCCGGGCGCCGGCTCCCCGGTGTTCCTGCCGCCGGCGCGCGTCCCCTCCATGCTGCCCTACCTGCCGGCGTGTGAGCCGGGCCCGCAGCCCCCGGCGCTCGGCGCGCACCCCAACTGGGCGCAGGCGGCCGCGGCAGACTCGTCATCCTTCGGCTCCGGCAGCCCGCACCCGCCGGCCGCTCAGCCTCCCGGGGCCACCGCCTTCCCTTTCGCGCACAGCCCCCCGGGGTCTGGCGGCGGTGGCAGCGCCGGGAGCCGGGACGGCGGCGCCTATCAGGGCGCAATGCTGGCTCGAGAGCAGTACTCGGCCCCGCTCGGGCGGCCCATGGGTGCCTCATACCCCACCGCGTACCCGGCCTACGTGAGCACCGAGGTGGCCCCGTCCTGGACCTCCGGACCCTTCGACAGCAGCGTCCTGCACGGCCTCCAGGGCCGCCCGGCTGGCCTTCCGGGCCGCAGAGCCACTTTCGGTGAGTGCGGGCCTGGGAGGCGGCTCCACTGACTTGGGTCCTGGGTGCTGGCGGTAGCCAGGTGCAAACCCGCACCCTACGAAATGCACCCCCCACCACCACCACGTCAGTGTTTTCCTGGCCAGGTCAGCCTCAGCATGGGGCAGACCCAGAACTCTGGGGACACGTTCGGCTGGGCGGAATACAGCCTCCGCCACAATCTCACCCACCCCAGATGAAAAACACTGGGGCCTGAGGTCTTCTTTTACACGTTAGTGAGAAAGTATATGTATTTCTACCCTTCATTCCTCCGAACCCAACATTCTGGATCTTGCCAATTTAGAGGCTACCTCTTAAACGTTTTTATGAAAAGTTTTGGAAATGATTTTTATAAAGTTCAAACTACCGGTTTATTTAAGCAAGCCGCCACATTCATCTCTGTTCTAGAATGTTTACATATTCTAATTTGAGACCTGGTTTCAATCGCTCCCCGGGGTATGAGTTTGGATAATCGGATTCCAGGCCTGTAAAGCGCAGAATCGCTCCACCCGGTTTCTGAGTAGTCGGACTTTCTCATCCCTGCGGCCGGCCGAAAACCGAGGGCCACGCCTGTTTGCTGCCCGCAGGGACCCCCTTGGGCCATCCCTCCCGGGCGGGTGGAGACGTCGCCGCCGCTCCGGAGCGGCCTTTTGGCCCTCGCCGGCTCCTCGGCGCAGGAAGCGGGGTCCCCTTGGCCCCGGTGACGCGGGGCAGCCCCGCGCCTGGCGCCCACCCCCGGCCGGGTGATGATTGATCCCTGCCCCGCCCCCACCCGGCGCCCGGGCCGCCCGCGCGTCGCCGGCGCCTGGCCCAGCCTGGAGGGGAACAGGGAACCTCGCCCGCCGCGCCCCGTGCGCGCGCCCCCAGTGCGCGATGGAGGCCGAGCTGTGCTGCCTTCAGAGGGAGGACGGAGCACCACAGCAAAACTGGCGGTCAAGGCCCCATAGCCCCTGTAGGATCTGTTTCAGCGTCGCCACCGCCGCCCCTCCGGACCGTCCCACTTCGCAGAGGTGAAGGCCCTTCGGCCCCTCCCTCCGTCAGTGTGGACGCTCCTGCCTCCCGGGATCAAAGTTACGGGCGCCAGTGCTGGACCCGGTTCAGAGGGGGGTGGCTCCCTGTTGTCCCCTTGAGGTCTATTAACCAGCCCCCACAGCTTATAAAAAAGTGTTTTAAGTCTGGCACGAACTTTATGTAAATTTAAAATTAGAAATAAAATTAGATAAAATAAATTTTAAAATAAAATACATTTAAGGCACACACAATAAAAGGCAAGAGTGCTGCGGACGCCCGCGGGCGCCGGAGGACAGAGCCTCCGCCCACGAGCTGCCTGTCCCCGCAGTGTCCGACTTCCTGGAGGAGCTCCCCGGCGAGGGTCGCGAGTGCGTCAACTGCGGGGCCCTGTCCACGCCACTGTGGCGCCGCGACGGCACCGGCCACTACCTGTGCAACGCATGCGGCCTCTACCACAAGATGAACGGCGTCAACCGGCCGCTCGTGCGGCCGCAGAAGCGCCTGGTGAGTGCGGCGGCCGCTCCCCGACCGCGCGGGTCCTGGGCGGGCCGGGCTGGCAGCGCTGCGGGGAGGCTCGGGACGCGAGGGACAGGCGCAGCGCCCGGACGCACGCGGGGTCCACCCCGGCCCGCAGCCGCCCGCAGCAGGGAGCGCCCCGGGGAGCTGGGAGGCCCAGGCTGGGGTGACAGCGCCTGCCTCGCTGCTCCGGGATCCCCGCGCTTGGGGCTGAGCGGGCGCCGGGTCTGCGGGGTCTCCCGGGAAGGGATCGGCTGCCCAGCGAGCTCTGCCCCGGGACCCGGCTGGGCAGGACAGGGATGTGGACCCCGACTGCCCACTGGGGCTCAGCCCTGCAGCTCCGAGGGTGACAGGGGCTTCCACCTGGCTGGGTGGTAGGTCGCAAGGTGACCTGGCCCTGGGGCTGGGGCTGGAGGGGAAGGCGGCTGCTGGGGGGATGCTTTGTGGAGGCCGTGGAAATCCTGCACGGGAGGGGCTCTGGACTCACTACCCCTTGGGGAGCACTTTCTACACTTCTACCCCATACTGCAGGGATGGGGCTGACACCAGGTCTATGGCCGTTCACCAGCAAAACTGGTTTTCACTTTTGGCTCCTCCTGGCTGTGGCTGGGTAGGGAGTGGGGCCTGGGAGCTGGACTCCCACCCCCTCACCCCCGCCGGGGCAGAGCCCCCAGAAGCTGCATAAAAGGTTAAAGTTACTTTGTTCTATACAGTTTCACAGCCAAACTTTGATGTTCAAGTAATTTTGCGAATAAGAGGTATTCTTATTTTGTTGTTTGCAAGCTGTCTCAAGTTAATGAGGCTGCAGTGGCTCGCGGGGCCAAGGTGTGGGCAGGAGTATGTTTCTGGGGGTGCTGAGCCCTCTGGTCTAAAGCTGCTGTGAGCCCTGTCAGGGCCAGTGGGCCGGTTCTGGCCGATTCTGATGCGTCAGGCCCTGGGCGGGGCTGGTCCCTGGCTGAGGCTGTGGGGTGGCCCAGCCAGCCTGCCACGGTTGCTGTCATGGGCGGTGGGGCAGCCAGCTGCAGATCTTCACTAGAAACCCAAACCCGCTGTGGCGGCGCCTGGGCCCTGCCCTCTGAGGCCCGAGACCAGGCAGGCGGAAGCGGGACTGACCCGGACCCGCAGTTCGAGGGCAGCCCCTGGTTCTTCCTCTGATGTGGCCTGGAGTTTGGGGCTCTGCGGGTCCCCCAAGCTCCCTGCACTCACACTGTGCCTCTCGAAGGAGGGGGCCCTCACGGTCCACATGGCCCCCCTCAGTCTCCTTCCTGCCCTGTGATCACTCCCCCCACCCGAGGTGTGCTTGCCCGGCCCAGTATCTGGGGTGCCCTCACTGATGGGAGACTGAGGCTAAGAGGAAAGGGTCCTGGGGACTACAGTCCAGACCCCCCGACCCCAAGCACAGGCCGCCCCTCCTCTGGCTCTGTCCACTCTCCCGTCTGCGAGGCCCTGACTGGGTGCCAAGGACACGCTGGTAAACAGGAGAAGGAGGTGCGGGACCTCTCTGCCTCTGTCCCCGCCCCTCAAAAGGCTCACCTCCCAGCAGAAAATTCCTGACTTGGGGGGTGGGCAGGCAGGGGCCACCATGTTACCTTCACAACAACCAGATGACCACCTGGGGCTCAGAGACGCTGAGCAACTTCCTGGGCTCACAGCATACAAGTGGCAGACCCCACATTCAGACCAGAACTGTCTGCCTCAGACTCCCATGTGCTCCCCACTCACACTGAGCTCTCTGCCCCTGTCCTGGGTCTTCTGGCCCAAGCCTCTGCGAGATGAATTCCAGAACTGTCCCCGTGCCGTGTTGTAAAGATTAAATTACCTCGTACAGAACGCTTAGACAGGCCTCGGCCAGCTCTGTGGATGGGCTGAGGATGGAGCCCTTGGCCTGGTGAGGCCTCCGTTTCCTGGTCTGGGGGACACCGGGTAGTTAGCTTTGGGGAGGCCTACTAGGGTGAGGGATCTCTGTGTGCCTGCTCATCTCACGAGGCCCCGGAGGGCAGACAGCCTGGTCACCCTGTGTCCAGGCCCATGCAGACCCAAGTGTAGAGCGCACCCAGGAAGTGTTTGCCAAGTGGGACTGGGCTCGGGGGCTGTGCACAGGGCCCTCTGCTCCCTGTCTCCTTGAGCAGGGTCCGAGGAGTTTCCTTTGGCTTGCTGCAGGGTTCCTGCCTGGCACTTAAGGAGGCCACCGCCACTGCCTGCTCTTTGGCCCGTCCTGGCAGAGCCAGCCTCGCTGTGGAAACCCCAAGATTCTGAGTCCTGAGGCCAGAGCCCAGCCCACGTGGCTCTCAGCCATAGTGGGGCTGGGCCAGTTGCCCCACACTGGCCCCCTCTCCAGTGCCTCACTCTCTCTCGTGTGTGGCCGGAACTGATGGCCCAGGAGGCCTCCCCAGGAGGAACTGGTCCTAACCTTCTTTTAAATAGTTACAAACGTCCTAGAAGCTTGTCACCAAGAAGGCAGAGATGTGACAGCAACAAGTGCCCGTGCCGCCCCCTTTGGCCCTTTGCATCCACGTGCATCCTAAGTCACAGGCCGGGGAGTTGCACCTTTGATCTGAAGCTTCCAGCACTGTAGCCAAGCGGGTGGGCAGTCACGGTGGTTAGGTGACCTCCGTGTGTCTGCTCATCCGCCAGCTCTTACGGCCAGGCGCTCTTCAAGCCCCACGTGGCCTGCCCCCCAAAATCAGAGCCCAGTGGCCAAGGTCAGCGGCCCGAAGGCCCGTTGGCCCGAGGCCGGCTCTGGCGCCAGCTCCAGGAAGTGGCCAGTGCCCTGTGGGGCCCAGCGTCCTTCGCCAAGCAGATGGGACCTTGACTGAGGTTTTGAGCACTCATAGACCCCGGGTGTTCCTTCCGGCACGGCCCCACCTCACAGACTTTCCTCCTGTCACAGTTTGCCCTGAGCAGCAAGGGACACTCATCTTCATCAGGTTAACTGTCCACCACGTCTCCACTTCCAAGAGCTTCTGGAGGACCACTTTCTGGAGGACCCCTTTGAAATCAGAGCCATTTTCGCTCTCTCCCGACCTACAGTGCTCACTCTCCCCGTGTCTGGGGTGTGCTCACCTTGTCCCTTGTCCCTCTCCTCTCCCCTTTCCCTTCCTCTCACCCTGCCACGCTGGCTGCCCCAGGCTCCCAGGCTCCCTGCTGCCCACCGCTGCCCGGATTTCTCTGGATGTCTCAGATGCTTTTTTTTTTTGTTTTTTTTTGTTTTTTCTTGCTGAGAAAGATTCACCCGGAGCTATTGTCTGTTGCCAATCTTCCTCTTTTTGTTTGCTTGAGGAAGATTAGCCCTGAGCTGACATCTGTGCCAATCTTCCTCGGTTTTGTATGTAGGTTGCTGCCACAGCATGGCTGACGAGTGGTGTAAGTCCGTGACCGGGATCCAAACACGTGAACCCGGGCCGCCGAAGCAGAATGCACAGATGCTCACAGAGCCTGGAGCTCAGGGCCTGGAGTTTAGGGTGGCTCTGCTGCCCGAGCAGCCTTTGAAGTTTAACTGCTTTTGAAAAGAACAGACCAAAAAAGAAAAACAAAATACAGCAGGAGAGGTGTGGTGGTGAGGGCCCTGAGAGTGGCCAGGCCTGGCTGCTTGTCTGGACAGTGAGGAACCACAGATGGAGGCTCCAGGCTTCCATGGGGGTGTGGACAGCACTGGGGACATGTCCCCGAAGTGTGTTCAGCTGAGGGAGGCAGTTCTGTCCACCCCAGAACCACAGCTGCCACTCTGCCTCTCAGTGATTCTGAGCCCCACTTTCCTGTCTGTAAAATGCATTCTGGTGAGGGGACAGAAAAAGATAAATGGGCAAGCACTTCGAAAATTTTTTCAAGGTCGTTCTTTTTTTTTTTTTTTTTTCCATTTTCTTAATTTAATTTCCAATTTCTTAGTTTTAATTTATTCTCACTGTAAAAAGATTCTATCGTGGCTTCCAGATTTTTCCCTTGCACTCCCAGGGTTTGGGGTGGTGGGCGCGCATGCTTCTGGGGCTGTCTCCTACATACACGTATTCTGCGCATGTGCCACTGCCGCTGTTTCTCCCGCAGCCGTGGCTTGGAGGTGGCTCCGCTGTCGGTGCGCATAGCTCTGTTTCTTCCGCGACGCACAGGCCAATGTGGAGACGTTTGGGGGTGTGCGTGTCTGCCGGCGTGCCCACGTGTGCGCCCCCGTGGGCATGCTGTTGAAAACAACGCTGATGTGCACGTCTTTGCATGGGTATCTTTATGCCTCGTGGGAGTGTTTCTGTAGGAGGGGTTTCAGTAGGAAGTGGCCTGGAGGCCTGAGGAACCCACATTCTCATGTTGTGAGTCCTGCATTTCAATGATGCTGAGGTTTTCCTGGAACATGGGATGGGGATGTGAACTCTAAGGGAACAAAGGTTGGTAAAAGTGTCTGGATGTCCCAGCTGGACCCGGGAGGCTGGGGAGGCGGAGGGGTCTCTTAGTCTGAAGGCACAGCAGGAGGTGGGGATGTGGTGGAGAGTGGGTTAGGGTCACCAATTGAAATACAAGATGCACGGTTAAAGGTAAATCTCACATCTACAACAAATAGCATCTTAGTGTAAGTATGTCCCAAATGTCTCATGGGGCATACTTACACACAGGATTTGTTGCTTATCCGAAATTCACATCTAGCTGGACATCCTGGTTTTTTCCTAAATATGGCAGCCCTGGGGAGGGTCCCAAGGTCTCCTCCCACTTTAGGAAGGTGGATGGACTGGGGGACACAGGGGACCCTGGGCTAGGGCAGGCAGCAGGGCTGGGAGGAGACCCTGCCCCACGCTGGACCGTGGGCTCGGGGAGGGCAGAGGGCACCACTACGTGCATAGCTCCTGGCACTGAGAGGCGGACAGAAGGGAGGGAGGGGGGAAACTCGAATCGTGTCCAGTGAAAGCAGATGCTTTCTGGACAAGGTCAGGATGTGGCCGCTGGCTTCCCGGGTGGGGAGAGACTCCGGCTGGGGGCCCTGGTTGACTCCCGGTCCAGTGCTTCTCCTCAGAGCATGCCCCACCATCTGCCCCGGGGCTGTGCCACTTCCCTTCCGGGTTCTGCTGGGGCCTCAGCTGGGTGCCAGCTTTCTCCACTTCAGCCAGTGCACAAGTCCCAGGACCAGGTGCCCCCAGGGAGACCACTGGAGATCCCTGAGAGGCTGGCCATCAGGCCCAACACTACCTGGTGGCCATCGGCCCAAGGACGGGTCTCCCCAGCCAGGCCAGTGCTCCGGCCCTGCTTCCCTCTGGAGCCTCTAGGCCTTGTCCCTCCCTTGTCTTTGGTCCTTTAGTCCCAGAGTCTGGGCAGAGTCCTGCCTGGAGACGAGGGCCGAGCCTTAGATTACACAGGGCGGAATTCTCTGCAGCCTCTGACAGCGCCTGCGGCGGTGGCGGGGGTTTGGCGAGAGGTGGCGTCTCCACGTCTTGAGTTTTCTTGGGAAGGGCTGCTACAGAGGGCTTCAGACAGGCCCCACCCTCCCTCCCAGGCCATTCACAGGGGCAGGCCTGTGCCCCTGACCGGCTGACCACAGCCTGGGGGAAGCGGGTGGGCAGGAGATGGTCTGCAAGGTAGGCCACACTCCGTCACTGCAGCAGAAAGGATCCTAAAGACTGCTGACAGATGGGGAAACTGAGGCTGGTCCCATCCGCTCACTTCTAAGGCAGGACAGTCCCCTTTTGCGGCTCCATCTGGCCGTCTCGATTTTGATTGCCCTCTGGCTCAGTCGTGGGCTGGAGAAGACCAACAAAAAGACACACGTCCTTGGGACGACTTTGAGCGTGGGGTGTTCATGGGCTTCTGCCTCCGTGACCCAGGGTGGCACTAGAACACCACAGCAGGTGTGACCTGGTCTGACCCTGGCTGCCGCGGAGAGGACGCATTAGCGACCCTGCATCACTGTGGTCCCTTCGAGGGGGCCAGGCCCTGGACCAGGCGGGGACTGTGCACACAGAGGAAAGGCCTGGACAGGTTTAGCAGTGTCTGGGGGCAGGGCTGGGTGTGAGGAAGAAGCAACACACCGAGGACGAGGTCTGGGGGCAGGAGCTGGGGAGGCTGTGCTGCGGGGATGCAGGGAAGGGCTTTGGGTCCAAGGTGACTTGGGGGCCTGGACCGGGCACAGCATCTGGGGCTCCCAGACTGCAGGTGACAGGACCCCATCCAAACACCAAAATGTGAGTCGGACAGAACCCATGCCTGAGAGAGGCGCTGGGCTCCGGAGCTGGTGGGAGGGCCCCCATCAGGCCTTCAGCAGCAACTCCTCAACTGGACAGCTTGGCAGAGCCCCCCTCCAGTCCCCTAATCTTGTCCTGATTCCTGAGCCTCAGACAACCCACTCTCAGGATCCTTGGAGTTAGCGCTGTCTGGGCCCCGCCAGGCCCCCCAGTGCAGGGAGGTGTGGAGTCCCCAGTCAGATATGAACCTGGGGTCAGCTCAGCTGGGAGGCATGGGGAGGAGGCAGGCCTCTGGAATGTCGGGGCCTCTGGAAGGTTCCAAATGGGTCTAGTCTTGCTCTGACCTGAGGTGCAGTGAGCAGCAAGGGGAGATGTGAGTACCCTCAGTCCAGTGGGCAGTGGGGAGCCATGGAGAGTTGTTGAGCTGAGCACATGCTCAGAGTCCCAAGTCTTGGGAGGCAAGTGCCCAGAGGGACCAGCAGGCCCCTGAATGTTCGGCCTGGCCCGACCTCCAGAGGGGCCCCCTGTGGCCCCTGTGGGTGCTGCCCCACCACAGAAATGTGGGGTTAAGGCCCAGCGTTGGTAGCTAAAAAGAGATGACAAAAGAAAAACAGTTATATTTCTGTGCTGGGCTTTTCATGCAATCCTGACCCCGCAACAGAGCTGTGGTGAGTCTGTCATCACCCCCATTTTCCTGATGGGGAAACTGAGGCCCAGAGAGATGAAGTGACCTGTGCCAGGGCTCATGGGCATCAAACCCAAGCTCCGAGGAACCAAGGCTGCCCCTCATGACCTTAGCGCCCAGACACCTTCTCGCCAGCCCCACAAGGTCCAGGACCGGGCCGCCGGACAGTCCAGAGTCCAGCTGCCGTCCCTCCACTCGGCTGGCACTTGCTGCGCTGGCCCGAGCGGTCCCAGAGCCCCAGCACCCAGCCCCGGGCTCACACGCCTCCCCCGCCCACAGTCCTCGACCCGCCGGGCCGGCCTCTGCTGCACCAACTGCCAGACGACCACCACCACACTGTGGCGGCGCAACGCGGACGGCGAGCCCGTGTGCAACGCCTGTGGCCTCTACATGAAGCTGCACGGGGTGAGCGTTCGAGGGCAGGGGCGGGGCTGCCTTCTGCCGGGGTCAGGTCACGGGCCCTCCATGCCCCGCGAGACCAGGGGCCCTGGAGGAATGAGGCCGGGGTGGCGATGGGGGCGGCCTGCCTGCCAGTGGGCACCGCGCCTGCACCTTTGCTCTCAGGCCCCTTGTGCAGATGGGCACGCAGAGGCTCACAGCATCGCTGTGGCTCGTCCACGGTCGTTCAGCCTGGGGCAGAGGCTGGACACCCTGGTCTTGCCTCTGTGCGCCCCCAGAGCCCTCGCAGCCCCAGTGGCTCAGTGGGAGTTTGGGGCGGGACGGCTCCTCCTTGCCCCACCTGGAGGAAAGCGCCAAGGTGGGGGTGGGGGGCAGCTCACCAAGCAGGGCAGTGAAGACCTGGTCAGCGCCAGGAGTGACTGCTCCGCAGGGCTCAGATCAGGGCAGGTGGCAGTGCAAGAGGCCCTGGGGTGAGCAGAGACAGGGACCCACCCCTGCCGCCCCTGCCAGGTGCCGCGGCCCCTGGCAATGAAGAAAGAAAGCATCCAAACTCGGAAACGGAAGCCTAAGAACGTGGCCAAGACCAAAGGCTCCGCAGGTGCACTGGCGGGGACCCGCTGGGAGGCGGGAGGGAGCCCAGCCCCCACCCCCTCCTGTGGGGTACGCATGCTCCCTGGGGAGTCACTTTGAGTGTCTCACATTCCACCGTTAGAGATTTACATGTTTGGTTCGAGCATTGTCCTCCCGAAGTACAAATCCCCCCCAACGATGCCCAGATGGCTCTGGTTGGGCAGGGGCAGGGTGGCATGAGCTCGCCCAACAGTGGGGCAGGAGGTCGGGTCGAGGAGGCCACTCCCAGCCCCGCCCCCCACTCGCTGTGTGCCCAGTGCAGCAACTTCTTAAACACCCCACCTTCCTTCCCAGGGTCCACAGGGAACACCACATCCTCCCCACCGTCCTCTGTCCCCGACCCCGAGACCTCAGCAGCCACTTTGAAACCCGAGCCCAGCCTGGCGTCCCCTTCGTGCCCTGGGCCCAGCATCGCCTCCCAGGTAAAGCAGACGGGGTTGGGGGAGTTGTCCTTTCCCGGGAGCTCAGGGCTGGGCACACAGTGGTCATTGGTACCGAGAGTTGACCTGTGGCAGACGCCGTGCGTGTGTCATCACCTCAGTCCTCACGAGGGGTCCCCACCCAGTTCCAGGGGCTGAGGAAGCCCCTAGGACCAACCACCTGGTCAGGAGGCTCCCGACCCCAAGCAAGGCCGCCGGCCGCTCCTGCATCCTCATGCACCCCTGTCCTCCCTGCAGGCCCCCAGCCAGGTGGACGACCCCCTGGCCCCCAGCCACTTGGAGTTCAAATTCGAGCCCGAGGACTTTGCCTTCCCCTCCGCAGCCCTGGGCCCCCAGGCTGGCCTCGGCGGGGCCCTGCGCCAGGAGGCCTGGTGTGCGCTGGCCTTGGCCTAGGTCCCCAGGCACCCACCGGACCCACCTCGCTGCCTACTTGGCTCCAGCTTGGCAGAGACCGCCAGGCCCACCCGCCAGAAGAGGCTGGAGCCAGCAGGACCTCGAGGCGCTGGGCATCCCCCTACACGTCGGCAGGGAGGCCTTCTGTGCAGAGGGCAGTCGGGCCGCAGAGCAGGAGGAAGGCTGATGGGAGAAGTACTCGGGCCCCCCGCTCAGACAGCAAGGGAACCCCCAAATGCTGTCCGAGGCTCTGAGCCACACTAGCCACTCCAGCCAAGACTGACCCGGGGCACCCACCACCAACGTGAATTCTGCTGTCAGCACGGGCCGTCGTCATGTTTACAAGAGCAGCAGTTGGGAAAAACCCCAACCTCCTTTTGTAAAACCTGGATCACAAGTGAAATGACTGAGGCTGGGCAAGCAACAGAATGAGAGGAGCAGCCAGAGGTGGGACCTCCTGAGGCCTCAGAGTCTGTCCTTCATTTCCCACATTTGACGAGTAGAACCATGGCTCAGAGAACTTTCCCTTCTCTGAGCACAGGACTGCCAGGGACAGATGTGCCGGTCATGCACTGTGCCAGCACGCCACCCCAAGGGGAAGCCGTTCACATCACAGTCACCATGGGCTTGTGTATTTATTTGAATGGTTTTCCCAGAGCAGGCAGTAAAGGGCCTTGTTCTGAGTGAATCTGTGTATTGTGACCATTTCTCATGGGCAGAGTAAAGCATCTGGCCCCGTTCTGACCCACCAGAGGCTGGTGGTGGAGTGACCACATGTCCTGGCTTATCTAGGACCACCCCAGTTTGGTCTGTTGTCCCAGCAAGATTATTAATAACACCTTCTTTCTCTTACAGAAGTCTTCCACTCACAGAGTTGGATGATAAATCGGTTGGTCATCGTGGCTAGAGGCAGCCTTCCCAGGGAGCTGAATGGCTACTAGCATTGATGTCAGAGAGGCAATAGGGGGTGGAGGGGAGTGGGGCCTGCCCTGCAGAAGGGTCACAGTGTCACTTCTCTCCAGTTGCTGCCTTTCACTAACAAGACCTTCAGATTTTTCCAGGGAGCCAGAATCCTGGAAAAAAATTCTTTTCCAACGTGAAGTCTTCCAATTGGAAGCTTCCCCCCACCCCCTGCTAACTCTCATTTGGTTCAGAAGTCTTTTAAATATCGTGAGCACACCGAAACAGCTGTGAGCGGCCACCATTGCGCCACCCCGTCTAAAACTTTTCTTTGTGTTTAGAAATGGTCACCTCTGGCATCAGCTCCCGGGATGTGTCCGTTCAGCCTGAAGTTGTACCTCGAGGTTCAGCCCAGTTTACACACGATGCTCTCTTGCCTTTTTTTAAAGATAGATGATGCCATAAGAAAAAACATAAAATAAAAACCTTGATTCTGCTTCCCTCGCCCCCGTCACCTGCGGGATTTCCCAGCCTGGGCCTGCCTGTCAGGTTGGCAGTGAGTTCGACGTTCATTCAGGCCTGGCCGTCTGTCCTTTCAGAGATGTGTACTGGGGCCGGTCTGCTGGACCGTGCTGCGGCTCTGAGTCACATCGGGAGCCCTCAAGAGCGTCTGTGGGACCTAATGAGGCCCGTAAACACGGAGTGCCTTGAGGTCCCTGCCAGCAGGGAGAGACACACTGGGCGGGGCAGGGCGAGGGTCAGTGTGGGGGCCTACGCCGAGAAGTCATCGCTTCGAGGTCAGGCGGAATGGAGTTTGAGTTCCTGCCCTGCCACTTAATGCCCCTCTGGCTTAGGGTTGGGGGACAGGGAGTGAGGCGAGGTTTGGAGCAATGGCAGCCCCTGTGTCGCCACGTGGGTCTCGTACCTCTGACTGGGACACAGCAGGCAGCACCAAGCAGCGTTGGGGTGAACTCCGGGGATGCAGGGGCGTGAGGTATGAATCAGGCCCCAGGCAGGCCAGGCGCCGCTATCTCTCACTGTCTGAATGTCCACAGGAAGTCACTAGCCTCAGTGCCTTGGTCCCCGTCTGTGAAACAGGGATCCCCACTCTCCCACACGGAGGGCTACAGCAGGGACTGCCCAGAGGTGGGGGTCCCCAGGGGCCAGTTAAGTGCAGAGTGTCAGGGCCTGGGGCCGCAGAGTCTGCGTGCTCACCAGTGCCCAGGGGTCCCTGCGGCGGCCACATCGGGAACCACGTGGCCAGGCCAGGCTGCAAAGGAAACCCATCGGGGCGAGGGTCTGTCTAGCGACTCACAAGCAGCACTTGCAGCAAGTGGACTGGGACGGGAGAGATGGAAACAGAATGAGCGGTGCCCGCGGGGCTGTGTCCTGGGTGGACGTGCCTGGTGAGCCAGGGCGTGGCCTGAATGTGAGACGGCTATCCTGGGGAAGAGCTTGCTGCCATCTGGTCTCCATGCCCACAGGGGAGGAAACTGAGGCACAGAGAGGTTAAGGGTCGCCCAGCTGCAGAGGACAGTGCCCCCTTCCCACCTGCTGCCCAGCCTCCTCTCACCCTCTCAGGGCTCATGACGGGGTGTCGGGTCCCCGAGTGGGAAACCCACTTTATTAAATGGGGAGAAGTGAGCGGCAAGGCCTCTGCAGGTCTTCCCAGCCCAGGCTGCGGGGGAGGGCGCGAGGGCGACAGTCCCAGAGGGGAGGAGCTGTGAAAACAGATGGAGACAGCGGCAGCCTCCGCGAGGACCGCGGGCCGGTGACGATGTGGTGGTCGCAGCGGGGGCACCCCTCCTCTGGGCCAGGCGCTGTGCTCTGCACTGACCAGCGAGTCCCTTGACCTCCCCCCTCTGAGGGGCTGGGCGCCGTTCTCTGTCTTGCCTGATGAGAGAAACCGAGGCTCAGAGAGGTGACAAAAAGCACCGGGCCACAGTGGGGCCCTTGTGAAGACCCGGGTGTGCAGGGGACAGCACAGCATCCTCACATCGCAGCACTGGCACCTGGGAGTCCAGGGTCTTCTGTCTCTGCCTTAGTTTCCCCATCTGTAGGTCGGGGAGGGTGCCACATGCCTGTGGCCGGGTGTATAATCCACACATGTGGGCAGTGGCCTGGGCCCTGCAGGCAGTGCTTGCCCTGACCAACCCGAGGAGGGTTCCTGGAGGTGTCCACAGTGGGATGGGCAGGACAGACCAGGTCCCCATGGACAGAGAGGAGGGGCCGGGTGCCCCACCCATGAAGAGGTGTCACCGAGGGGAAGGGGGGATCTGGCAAAGAGGGAAGGAAGAAGCGATGTCTTCCCTCTGTTTTTGTCATTTTTAAGGACATGCCTAGGAAGAGGGAGGCTGAGTGTCCCACCTCTGGGCAGGGGCCTTGCTGCTAAATTTGAGCCCGTCTCCCCGAGTGCCTCTCTGGGGCCCGGAAGCTGTCAGGACCTGGAGCCTTAATATAGCCACGGGCACCCCCTTCCTGCAGCTCTTCCTCCCGCCAGCTCGGCCTGCTGCTCTGCCCCCGGTCATAAACAACCCGTGCTCCAGGGAGGCCGGCAGGCGTGGGCAGCCCCAGCCACTTATTAGGACGACAGGACAGAAAGGCCGTTTCATCTGTGTCCCAGATGGCGCCCTCTTCACTCGCCCTCATCTTTCGACTAACGCAGGTGTCCAGGAGCATGAGAAGGGGACCCTCAATCCTGCAGCTGTCCCCTCCCCTCCACAGAAAGTGTCCCCCGGGCCCCCGCGGGGCTCCCTCCTGGGTGCCTGGGGAAGCGAGAAGACCCAGCCAGTGAAGCCAAACAGGAGGCACACAGGGCGTAGGACAGGGGGACGCCCGTGGTTCCCTCAGCTGGGGTTGGTTGACCCAGAGCACCTTACAGAGCACCCCTTCTCCCGCCCCCTAAAGCCCTAACTCTCTGCTTCGCTCCAGGCAGAGCCGCGAGGCCGGAGTGTCCCGGGGACGGTCCTGCAGGGCTTGCTCCTCAACGCAGAAGCAGGCCTCCCGCACGTGTCCTCGAGGACGGAGGCAGGCTCGGGGACCCCAGAGGCGGCCGCTCACCCCGCTGCAGTTCTCGTCGGGGTGCGTTAGCTGCACACCACGGGGTGCACACGGATCCCCTGGGGCCCTTACTGGAGCATTACCACCGGCTCCGCCCCCACAGGGCAGCCTGGGGCCGCCCCTGCAGCTGCGCTGGACCTGAGCGCTTCCAGGTGGGGCCGGGGCTGAGGGTCAGTTTCGCCTTTGCTGCCTCAAAGGATGGCTCTTTGCAAACAGGTGCAAATTCTCCAAGGAGCTCATCTGGAAACGTCGGGCCCCTATCAGGAAGGGACAGTTGTTCTTTGGGGGTGCTTTGCGGGGTCCCAACTTTTTATTTGACCTAAAAAGACATTCCTGACAGAAGGCCAGCTGCTGCTGTCACCGTCATCGAAGACAGGCCATTCTGCCACCAAACACACCGGCCGCCGTCTCGCGGAGGGAGGAGGTCTTCACAGCCCCTCGCTGCCTTCCTTTGCCACACGCCCGAGGACTGTGGCCTCAGGGCTGCCGTTCTCCAGGTGCGTGGACAGGCCCTTGGAAAGGGGACGAGGGGCTCGGCCCCCATGCGGACCCCCTTTCGCAGACGAAGGCCAAAGAGACTGGTGCCCCCTGAGGCTGTGGGCCCGGGATGCCCCTCTTCCCACACATGCACCTCGTCGGGGGCTGAACCCGCCCCAGAGAGGAGGCCCGGCTGAGCCCCACAGTCCCACTGGAGCCGGGTGGGGGCGGCTGGCCCTCGAGGGCCACGCGGAGGCCCTGGTGGGCAGCCCCCCCGCAGTGCCCGGCAAGGCCCGCCAAGACGTTGACACGGACGGCTCCAGCCGCCTTATTTATTATCTGATAAAGGGCTCTCGGCACCACTGGTGGACGGCGTCTGGCTGCGCTGGGGCCTGGGGGAGGGGGAACGGGAGGCCAGACTGGGCCTCCGCACTGGACTCTGGGGCAGGACGCACTGAGGAATCTGGACTTTTCCTTTCCTGGCCAACGGCCTTCCTTCCCCACTGCCCATCGAGCCAGCGGGCCAAGGTGAACCTTGGCGCCTGCACAGAGCAGCCCGTGGGGCCTCCAGGTCTGGAGGTCATACCCCCGAGAACTTGCTGCAAGACCCTTCTACCCCTGGTCCCCAGACAAACCCCAGTTGGAGCCCTCCTCTCCACCCACCCCCTCCCACCCAATTACTGCCACAGCCCCTCCTCCACCCCCACTTGGCCCGGAGCTCGGACTTTCCATGATGCAGGTCTGGGCCTGTTTCTCCTTTGCTTCCAAACGCTCCAGTCCAGGTGCCACCCCACAACTGCACAGCTAGCCCCCCACCGTGACCACCCCGTGGCCTCAGGGCTTCCCTTCCCCAGCACCTGCGTCCACTCTTGGGTGCAGGGGGCACTCGCCAGTGTCCAAACGCATCCTGCCTCCGGGTCTTTGCATGCGCTGTTCCCTCTGCGTGCGATGCCCTTCCTCCCATGCACCTAACTGGTGATGTGGTACTCGAGGGTCAAGACCCCCTGATGCCACCTCCCCCAAAGAGTCTTTCTCAGGCAGTGCTAGGACGTCGCAATCCACAGGTCTCCACCAGGCAGAGCCATCATCGCTGCCCGCACTGCCCTTGCACCATGGAAACAACCTAGATGTCCAACAGGAGGGGATCAGCTAAGTAACTGACCGAAAGTGTGCAGTGAGCCTTTAAAGACCAGAGATCCTAAGAATATTTGACAATTACAACCTATTCTAAGATTTTTTTTCCCTAAACCTTCTCAGAGTTGGCTTTTATAACCAGGGAGGAGATGACAAAGGCGGCCTCCTCAGGGTCTCCACGGCCAGCCCTGCCCACCAGCGGCACTGCCTCCACATGCAGGGTGGGCCTTGAGGGAGGCCGACAGGAGACTGCGTGGGAGGGGGAGTTGGGCGCTCCAGGATGCGGGGGACCGCCTGGGGCCCCCTGGGGGAAATGGCCACCCTGGAGACCAGGCCGTGACCCATATAGATCCCTCCCCCGGGGCTCCAGCGAGGCAGGCGCTGCTCACTGTCCCTTCTGCTTGCCTTCGTGAGGCCGGGGGAGGCAGGGCAGGTCCCGCCAGGCCTGCACCCCCAGGCTCCTGCGCCACCCCCTTGGAGCTGCATTGCCTCTTCCCCCAACTGGTCACTTCTCATCCATCCAGCCTCAGCTTAGAGGCCTCCTGAGAGAGCCCCTGGCCCTGCTGGTCCCCCCGCTCCAAGCAGCCCCCACCCCGTGCTTCTCTCCTGAGTCCTGTCGCCTTCGTCCACCTGTCACCACAGGACTGAAGCTTCCCTTGTTCCCTCGGCCTCATCCACTTGAAGCAAGTTCCCTGAGGGCAGGGGCCTCATCCAGCCCGTTCGCCCTGTGTCCCAGCGATGAGCCCAGTGTCCAGCTGACACTCAGTGACAGGGGAACAGATGTGCGAATGAACCACGAGCTGGCCCTGCTGACCTGTGGGGGGCGGCTGACCAGCCCCTCCCAGGACTGCCCACCCCCTGAAGGCCATCCAGCTACCATGGCAGGGGGTGGGCTTCTGTCTGTCCTCTGTCACCCCGCAGTGCTCTCAGTCCTGCTGAGGACAGCCAGGGATGAGGACAAAGCGGGTGCGCTGGGTCCCGGGGGGGCCTGGGTGCAATGGGGTCCCCAGAAGCATGTTCCCAGAGGAGGCTTTGTTGGGGTGATTCATGGAGGCTGTGCTCCCAGATGCCCGGGAGGGAGAGGGGAGAGGGGGAACCAGCCCCAGCCCAGTCCCGCAGGAGCTGGAGCATGAAGCACGGCTCAGAGGTCGTCCTGGGCCCAGGTGTGGAAGTCGGCTTTCACCCTCCACCCAATGCAATCCTGGGCCTGCAGGGAAGTGGTCCAGAAGCCCCAGTCCAGGGTCTGCCTGTCCTTGGGGCGGGCACCACGCAGCAGAGGGAAGAGGGTGTGTGGCTGCTGCCTCCTCGCCCGACCACACGCCTTCTCCCTCCAAGGCCTCCATCGTCCGGCCAGCTCAGATGGCCGAGCCCCCTGGCCTGTCCTGGGTCAGGGGGCTAGGTGGGGTTGGAGGGGCCCTGCTGCATCACCCAGATGTTCCCAAGCCTGGACAACTGTGTGCAGGAACTGGGGGCCACTCGAGGGGCCTTCAGAGCCACGCACGCCCAGTGTGGCCACACGGCAAGGCAGGCCTCCCCCGAGAAGGCGGGTGGACACTGGCCAGACTGAGTCTGCTGGATTCTGGTTCCCAGAAATTTAGAAATGACTCCAGGAGAGGGAGGGGGCAGGAGGCCCTAACATGCTCCGAGGGCTTCGTGTCTGACCCCTGAACTCATTATTTCTAAGTCGTGTCTCGTGTTTGTAGGATGTGCCGAGTTGTTCAATGTAAACATTTTCACGATTACACAATTTTCAGCCCTGTTCTGGCATTTCTTTGATTTTTAATATGCAGAGGACGTCAGAAGACAGCCATGGGCAAGGCCCATTGATCTTGACCTCAGATGGACCCTGGCGGCCAGGAATGGGGTAGGTCAAGTTGAACCCCCAGTAGGCTGTGTGCATGGACAGGGAGGGTGAGGCCGCGCATTGGTGCAGGGAGGGAGGGATGAGGCCGTGAGGGGCCAGCAGGGGATGGAGAGACCAAGACAGATGGACACAGACACAGAGAGACAGAGAGAGGACAAAGCATGACTTTGACCCCTGACCCCATGGCCCCCTTGGTCTGATAGCCACAGCTCTCCCTTTCCCGGTGGGCTGTCCTGGGCCTTGTGTCCCTCCCCACCCTGTGATGCCTGCTGGCTACGGCCCCCAGGCAGGCCCTGGGGGTGACACTGGGGGCAGGAAGGGCTGAGGAGCACCCCGGTTGGCTGGGCCCGTAGGGCCGGCTTGGCGGGCGCTCCACAGTGGAAGACAGGCAGGTGGCGGGGAGGAGGATCCATCGTTGCTCCTCGAGGCAGCAGTCAGCCCTAGGCGGCAGGGAAAGCAGATGAGGAGTTTTTCCAGAGATTTTGAAGGAAATACTGAAATCCCTTCATGCTGGGTAGATCAGGACTGCTGATCCGGGGCCGGACCCGGCCACATTCTTCGAACAGGAGTCACCTTCCAGCAATTCCTAAATGAGGGATGCTGGTGGGGGAGAGTAAGGGAGGGGCCCCCACAGTGCAGGGGCTGGCCAGCCAGAAGCCCCACCACCTCCCTAGTGCGGAGCTTCCCTGATGAGTGTGCCGCCCTGGGAATAGGGGCTGTCTCCTGACCCCAGACCCCCAAGCAGAGCTCAGAGGTCACCCAAGGGCGCTGACCAGCTTGAGGCCAGCAAAATGCGTCCTGTCGGCTCTGGGACCGAGCACTGCCTTGACCTGCCTAAGAGACCATGGGACCTGGGCTTGGATGATTTGGGGTGGCGTCCCCATGGAGGGTGGGCAATGGTCCTCAGCCTGAACATGGTGCCCACTGACCTGTCTCCCACCCTTGGGGGCAGGGGCTGAGGGAAGGGGGCAGAGGAGATCTGGGGGCCGGGGGACAGTCACAGTGAGAGGTGCAATTTCCTCAGCCAAGCCAGGGATGTCCATCCCAGACACGAAGGAATAGGATTGACCGAGATGAATGGCTTTGGGGGCCCCTTCCCTCAGTGACCCTCAGCATGGGTTACAGAAGGATTGGGGGTGGGGACAGTCCCCCCCCACCATGAGCCCCTGAGTCCATCAGTGCAGAGCCCGGAGCCGAGAGTCGAGAGTCACTGCTTCCTGAAATCGCTGCCCGCGGTTAGGGAGAGCGTAATGAGTTATTCTGAAGCTTTTAAACTAAACCCAGAAAACCCTTAATGCCCAGGCCCCTTAAATCAACAGCACTCCAAGGAGCGTGTGCCGTCCGTCCGCGGGCGGATGGCGGCTCCTCCATCGGGCGGGCAGCCCTCCTCCGAAGCTCCGCCAGGATTTTCTGGTGAAAGATTTAAGGCACTCAGCCCAGCCCCACTAACCCTCCTTACTAAACTATTAGGTCCCTCTGCTTCCTGCCTGAGCATCCCTTGAAGGCAGACGCTCCCCTCGGCCAGGTTCCAGGTTCCGAGCAATCGTTTCCTGCGCCATGGTCCCAGGACTCCGCAGAGCGCCTGCAAGAGTTCACAGCCACTTGCAGATAAATCTCTCTGTTTATTTTATGAACGAGAAGACATTAAACACTCACATAAAGTGCGTCTATGCGTCCAAGGCTAAGAGTCACTTAGGGCGCCCTGCCCCTTTGTGGGGCCCGCAGAGAATTTAGAGCCGGGCCCAGAGGGCGGCCGAAACTGGGCTCCCCAAACCCATGACTTGTGGCCACATGTCTGGGTGACAAGGCAGGCAGGCCAGGCCAGGCAACGGCCACCAGCACTGACCGCAGGGGCGGAGGCCGGGCACCTGGGGCTCCATGACTCTGGCTCAGGGATCGCTGAGGCCGGTCGAGTCCCAGCTGCCCCTGAATGGGGGATGGAGAGTCAGCACTCAGCCACTCTGCGGGTCTCCATCTGCAGGGAGCACGCGTGCTGGCCGTGAGGGCCGATGGTGACCGCTCTCGTGCCACCCACCTGACAGGGCCTCAGGCGCCTGTCCTCTCCACCCTCTCCACATCCTTGCAGGGTTTTGCAAGAACCACACAGGAGCTCTGCCACCAGAGAAGACACAGGCCAACCCCACAGCCTTGTCTCCAGCTTTCCCCCCACCGAGGGGCTTGCCGAGGTCAGCAGGCCGGAACAGCTCTGTCTCGACCCGGTTCTAGGGCAGAGGAGAGGGAGCCTCTCCTGGGTCCTCCCTGCTGACCCCTAAAGGGAGGTGCAGCCCCTGGGGACCCAGGAGGAAGGGAGCCTGCTCACAGATCTTGGGACACCCTGGCCTGCTCCACCACCCCCTCGCTGCCCCTCTCCACCGCTCCCGCCCCTACCACGACTGCTCAGCCCCTCCTGGAGCTTCAGCTACCCCCCACTTCCCCAGGGCCCTCACACATGGTTGCTCCCCTGGTGAAGGGGCTCCTCGCATCTCCCCTCTCCCTCTGCCCCAGCAACCAGCCCAGGGATGGGCACGGCAGGTCTTCAGTGAAGACCAGTCCTGGTGGAATCATGGACAGATGTGGACAGATCGAAGCACCACCCCTCCAGGGTCCAAGGCCCGCTCCAGTCCTGCAGAGAGAGGGCTGGAACCCCTGCCCCCCTCGAGACCCAAACCAATCTCACGCCCCCTCCTCAGCCTCCTCGGCGGAGACACCTCTGGAAGAGCCTCGTCAGGACAGACAATGGGCTCTAAAAATACCCCGCAGGCAGGCAGGATTTCCCAGGAACATCTGTAAGTTCTGTCCGGCGGAAGTTATAAATACTAAATAATGTTAATTCAGAGCCATTAGTCATCTGGGGACAGCCGTGTCCTTTGTGGGGACAAGGGATGTTTTTCCAGATTCGTAATTTATTGCTCTTTACAGTTAAATCTAGCTACAGCCAAAAAAAGGAAAAATGAAAAAAGCAGGATCTCCCCTGAGCCCCTGAGAGCGGGGCCCGGAGGTCAGGAACCGGCCGGGCAGTGCCTGGACCACCTTTGTCCTGGCCACTAGGCCGTGGGCAGCCACTGCCATCGCCCCCCAGCCTGCCCCCATCAGCAGCCCCGTCAGGCAGCAGGACCACCGTGTGCTTCCCTGGGATCTCAAGGTCGTCCTTAATGTCCCCAAACAACCCCGGAGGGGCCTGGGTCTGCCTCCTAAGTGGGGTTCCAGGGGTCCCTCTGGCCACGGGTGATCGTGCAGCCGCAGCCTCCTCCCTCCTTCCTGATCCACTCTGACTTCTGCCCCCACCCCCACCCGCATCCCTCCACATAAGGGCCCTGTGGCTCCCCAGAGTCTCAGCAAGGTTCACACTCGCCCACCCTCCAGGTTCTGCCCACCTGCTCCCACTCAGACCCGTCCGGGCCTCGTCACCCACTTCTCTGCCCTCACACTCCCACCGGGCTCCTGTCTGCTCCATGTGTCTCTGCCTGGTTTTCACCCTCCCCCCCACGGTCTGTCTGTCCCATCCAGGCCTGGGTGGGGCAGCCGGCCATGCGTCTGCGGGGCCCTCAGTTCTCTCCCAGAGCCGCTCTCGCTCACAACCACCTGGGTATTTGTATCACGCGGTTTGTGACTGTCCAGAGTCCCAGCTTCCAGATGGGTCCCCTGTGGACTGGGCTTGTCACGGCACCCTAGGGCCCGCACAGGGCCTGGAACGCCATGGAACAGGACACCGTTGGGGAGTCCGGACCATGAAGTCCCCATGGAGTGTCCCCAGGCACCCTCGAGGGCACCTGCCCAGTTATGGGCAGCCAGGCAGGGGGCCAGGAGCCCAGGAGACCCGCCTGGTCACCGCCCACCACAGGGGGCTGGCCTGGAGGTGTGAGCGCAGCCAGTAGGTGACCCGACCACCTGGCTGATCATAGAGGAAAGGAGAAAGGCCACAGCTCCTCCTCTGAGCAGCAATCAAAGCAATAAAGGGGCTCCCACCTGCTCCTGGCTGCTGGCCAGGGGTCTCCCGGCAGCCTCTGCAGCCCCTGCCGCACCCAGATCTGCCCAGAAGGGGCCTTCCTGCCCAGCCCACCTCCCTCCCTGCTTTTCCCACACCCAAGAGGTCAGGCCAGGCTCTCCCTGACAGTGACCTCTGCTTGGAGGAGGCCCCTTGGCCTTGGAGAATGGTCCCGTGACCCCCAGTTCCCACCCCTCCCGAGGACCCTTCATTGTAGAGACCAGAGCAAGGAGCCTGGCTCCAGGACACAAGGAGGCTTCCCAAGCAGGCGATTCGGGGTAAAGACTCTGCCCCACCGAGCCAGTGTCCTGCTCTGCCAGTCAATGCTGTGTGACCTCAGGCAGGTCACTGAACCTCTCTGAGCCTCAGTTGTCTTCTTTGAAAAGTACAAGAGGTCAACCCCCAGAGGGCAGTGGTAAGGGTGAAATTAGACAGAGGCCCCAGCGGTGTCCCCTCCACCGCCCGGCACAATAAGGGCCTTGGAGAGGAGCTTCTGAGACAGCCAGGGGAAAGGGAAGGGGACCTGGGGAATCCTAAGCCCCAGGAAACATCTCAGCACTCACACACTGGGTTAGGACCCACTCTGCTTTCTCGCTGGGGCAGCCAGAGGGGTACAATTATGGGGCACACTAGTCTGCACCTCTGCCCCCCAAAGTAGCTCAGGTCTCTGCTCCTCTCTCTCTGTCTCTCTCTCCTTGTCTCTGTCTCTGACTCTCTCTCTCCCTCTCTCTCTCTCTCTCTGTGTCTCTCTGTCTCTGCCTGTCTCTCTGTCTCTCTATCTCTGTCCCTGTCTCTATCTCTCTGTCTCTATCTATACCTCTCTCTGTCTCCATCTCTCTCTCTTTCTGTCTCTCAAGTTTCACAACAGGTCCTGAATCATGGGGTCCCAGCACAGAAAGGGCACCTTCCCCAAATGTGGCCCCCAGAGTTTTCTCTGCAGGGTGGGAAGGTTGGGAGCCCGCTGCATGCCTCAGGCATGCTGTGAGGACTTCGGGGAGCCTAGGAAAGTCCTGCTTCCCCACGTCGGCCCCTGCTCAGAATATCATCACCCAGGCCCCCACGGCCCAGGTGAGACATCTCAGTTCCACCAATGGAGTCCGGGTGCTCCCCCTGGACAGGGAGTGGGCACCAAGGATGTCCCCAGCCACATGGGACCCTGCAGACCTCAGCCACGCAGAACGCCCAGGGTCCCAGGTGGAAAGAAGAAGGCCTTGAGTGCCCCACACCCTGGCATTCCTGGGGGATGGACGTGGTGGAGGGTTGCACTGGGGAGGGGTGGCAGGAAGGTCTATGCAGCAGCATCTCAGAGTCCCAGAGACCACGAAAGCTCTGAGGAGTCCCGTCCCCATCTCAGAACGGGAGCAATTTTCCCCCAGTGGGAGGAAGGAATTGGCTTCAGCAATGGCCCTAGGAAGGTCTCCCAACAGGTCTCAGCCCTCTGCTGCCTCGGCAGGGCCCACTGTGGACCTCAGGTCTGGAAGGAGGTCACTGAAGCAGTGGCCAGGCCAGTCGGGCTCAGGGCTGACCTCAGGGGTCACCGGGCCCCTGCTGGGGCAGTCTGTCCCCTTGACCCCACCGGTGGTGATGCGGTCTCTGTCCCCAGAGCCAGGAGTTCATAGCTATTCCCTGGATGAAGGTCTCAGGGAAGGCTGGGTGCAGGTGACCCCGGGCGGGATGTGCCCTGGGACAGGAGAAGGGTCACACACAGTGTCTCCAGTGGGCGTGGGCAGGCTGCTCCCTCTGCAGATTGTCCCCACTGGGCTCCTGTAGGCTCCTGGTGTGGCCACCCCTGCACCCCAGGGCCCAGAGCAAAATCAGGCATGCTCACTCGCACAGGCCCACATTAGCTTGTGCAGCAGCCTGGCCGAGGGAACTCAGAGGCCGCCTGTCTCCTCAGGCACACTCCCCGCCTCTTTCAGCTGACTGGCCCTGGAGCAAGGTTGGGGGCCACCTGGGGAGCCACGGGGGCTACAGGGTCCAGACCACATAGGCCCAGCCCTCCAGAGCAGGCTGCCCGCCACAACGCCAGGACATACCACAGCCTGGGGCCCTGGAGTGTCCACCCCACCCAGGCAGTGGCTGCTCACAGACTGGTCCCCACCATCCCAGCTAACAGCTCATTTCCACCTCTAGTTGTCTACTCAGCCTGAGCAATGATCCCCAAGTGCGGGTCTCAGTCTTGCCCCAAGACCCAGGCCCCAGCCCTTGCAGGCTAAGCCTCAGGGTGGGTTGATTAAGAGCAGTCGAGTGGTCAAGAGGGGTGGCCTACAGGCCATGCCCTGGGCGGAGCAGCTGGGGGTTAATGGCCCTGGGGACATCTGCCACATGTGGGGTGCGTGGGGATCCTAGTGCAAAGGTCCCAGAAAAAAGAAAAACAGCCATAAACCAAAGGGCAGCATTCTGCTGAAGGGAAGGTTCAGGCCACAGCCGGCGCCCAGTGGGAGAGATGGTGTGTGCAGATGGGGGCACTGGGCTCGGGCAGGAGATGGTGGGTGCAGGTGGGAGGCTGGGTTCGGGCAGGCGGGCAGCAGGTGGGGATGCTGGGCTGGGGCAGGCGGGCACCAGGTGGGGACGCTGGGCTGGGTCAGGTGGGCACCGGGTGGGGACGCTGGGCTGGGGCAGGCGGGCACCAGGTAGGGACGCTGGGCTGGGGCAGGCGGGCACCGGGTGGGGACGCTGGGCTGGGGCAGATGACCCACTGTCTGCTGAGGATGCTAACCTATGTGCACACAGCCAATGCAGCCTCAACCGATGACAGACGGGACAGGGGCACAGGGGACCCGCCCCTTGTCAGTGGGTGGGACGGACTCTGGGCCCTATCCTGCTCCAGAGCCCTCATGCCCTGCGTTCAGGCTGAGGCCTGTCTCCAGCAGAGACCACCTCCTTGCTCAGCTTTCCCTGCCCCATCCTGCACCCCACCAGCCCTTCTCCTGAGACCCCGCCCAGTGGGTCACTGCACAGGCGTCCCCGCTCAGGCCCTGCTGCTGGGGACCCGACCTAACAGTCCCCCAGGACTTGGAATTAGAGCAAAGACGTGGAGCCAGGAGCACAACAGACTGTTCAGGACCAGGTGTCCCCAGCACAGCCTCCTCCTGACCGTGGGGCTTCCAGCCCCTTTTGTGACCAGCTTCAAGAGCAAGTCGTGTTCAGGGTCCCTACACACAAGGTCTAGAGCTGGGGGCTGCTGAATCCTCCCCTGACACCAGGGCTATGGATTGAGTGGGGTCCCCCTAGAATTTACATTGAAGTCCTAACCCCTGTATCTCAGAATGGGACATTTTTGGAAACAGGGTTTTGTAGATGCAATTTTTTGCAGATGTAATTAGTTGAGGTGAGGTCATGAGGGTGGGCCCTCACCCAATCTGACTGGGGACATAGGGACACAAACACACTCACAGGGAGAGGCCGTGTGAAGATGGAGGCAGAGGTCAAGGTGATGCTTCTACAAGCCAAGGAACGCTAAAGATTGCCGGCCGTCAGCAGAAGCTGGAGAGAGGCCTGGGGCAGAGTCTCCTTCACAGCCCTCAGAAGGAACCAACTCTGCTAACACCTTGGTCTCGGACTTCCGGCCTCCAGAATGGAGAGAGTGAATTTCTGTTGTTTAATCCCCCATCTCTGGTGCTTTGTTATGGCCGCCCCAGGACACACACACCAGACCTCTCCAGCCAGTCCTCAGCAACCGTGAGGGACTCAGGGCCACCGTGCTGGACAGCACAGCTAGAGACAGCTCCGAGGGGTGGTCCCCATCTCTCTTATTCCCCATTTTCATCCTCAAACCAAGGAGAGGGTGAGGCATGCTGTGGACGCCTGTACGTATTTGCTGAACAAACGAGTAGCCACGTGGCTGCACGTACAGTGACCCAAGCTGGCCTCGGGCTGTGGTCTGTGCCTGCGTGGGAGGGCAGGGCAGGGCAGGGCGTGGGTAGGGGGCGTGTGGGCCGCACCTGGCTCCAAGGTACAGGTGGGACAAGACCTGTGGGAAGGAGCCACCCTCTCCTGCCTCTCCTGCGCCCCTGCCTGGAGGGATGGAAGAGGGGAGGGGAAGGGAGGTCCTGGGTCCCCCCACTCGGGCCCCTCCATGGCACTCCTGGGGGAGGTGGGACAGCGGCCTTGCTGATTGCAAACCCCAGCCAGCCAGACTCCTGTGCCTAGTTCCCACCCCAGAGAGGAAGGTTGAGCCAGTATCTGGAGATGATGAGGCCTCTGCGTACAGAACCCCCAGGCCCACAGGCACAGCCACCGTCAGTGACAGATGGAGTGGGTTTTCCATGTGGCCTCCTGGCAGCCCCAGAGCCATCCGGCCACCCAGGCGGGGTGGGGGTCGTGCCAGGTTCTGCTGCCAGGCAGAGGTGTCTGCTGATGCCCCTGGTCAGGGAAGGGGCCTGGTGGTGTGGAGCCAGGCCAGGGGGAGAGAGACTCAGATTTTCCGATGAGAACACTACCTCCAGGGCTGCCGGGAGGCCTGGCTGATAAGGGGAGGGGGCCTCTTCCTCTCCTGGGTCTGCCTCTTTGAGGGGTGGTCAGCTCCCCGCGGTGGGGAAGGGAGGTCCCAGCCGGGAGCCAGTTCAACGTGTTTCCCTCCCTCTGAGGGGGTGGTGGCCCCCAGGGTCCCGGGTCAGCTCCAGGTTCTAGAAAGTAGGGCAGAGGTTCCTCAGCCTGTTCTCGCCACCCACACTGGGCTGAGCAGACGGGCCGCACAGAGAGCCCGGGCGACCGAGGAAGGACTCTGTGAGGACGCGAACGAAGGGAGGCACCTGGTGCCCTGCAGGGAAGCACCTGCTCTGTCCCCATGTTTAGTCAGCATGTCCTGCCATCCAGAGCCTAGCGTGGGCCTCACCAACGGGGCCAGCAACCGGACAGTGGTGAGCACAGACCGCCGGCCCTGGCCCACGGGACCCCCAAACAACCAGGGGAGAGACCCGGATGGACAGACCCCACACGTGTCATCAGGGAGAGGCAGGTGCAGGCTGGTCAGGAGCAAGGACCAGGCCACACCGCACAGGTCCAGACCCCAGCTCCGCAAGTCCCAGCTGTGTGGCCTTGGGCAAGTCACTTAACCTCTCTGTGCCTCCAATTAGCTGCTTGTTACTGCAGAGATCAGAAGCCCCCCAGGGCTATCAGGGCTTCAAGCCAAAAAGCAAAGTGCCAAGTGAGGCCTTCGTCTGACCGCTGCTTCTCGGGTCCGCGTTCCCGGGGCTGACACACAGACGAGGTCCCGGAGGGGTGAAGTCAAGGGTGGTGGCGAGGGCCTGTGAGGCCACATCTGCCAGATTGCCAGTGTGCTGTCCCTATAGCTCCATTCCACATAGGAGGCACAGAGGCCCAGAGCTTGGGGTGATGTGCCTGGGGCCCCCAGCACAGGTGTACCCCGACCGCCATCTGCAGGACTCGCCCCCACCTCGCTCTCCATTCTCCTCCAGGTAAAGTGGTGCATAAAGTGGGTGCGTATGCAACTCGGCAGGCAGTATCGGCCCCTGTTCCTGCCCCCAGGGGGTCCAAGGCAGACTCTGTGGTGCCATGGAAAGGAGGGTGAGCCCTGGGGAGGCCCAGCCGCTCCCGGCAGCCCAGTGCCTCCCTCCCGGACCCCTTCCAACCTTGCTCTCAGACTCGTGTGGGCCACCAGCCGGCCAGTGGGACAGGGCACGTGTGGCCAGTGATGACCCGCTGGACTCCTCCCCACAGTCACAAGAACAGCTGCTGCCAGAAGGCCAAAGGAAAGGGTGCACTTACCGGAACATTCTCTGTGAAAATCCCGAGCCAGGCTGGGGTTTGTCACAGTCCTGAGTTATCACAAAGGCCACGTGTGAGGTCTGCTTGTGAGCCCCAGCCCCCGGACCCCGGGATTGGGCTGGGCTGGCTCCTCCCTCCATCCTCACTCCAACTGCCCCTTGGGTCACCTGCCCCACGTTCAAAGGGAACAGCAGAGACCCCCTTCTCGGCGGAGGAGGGTCTAAGGTGCTAGGCCGTGCCGCTCAGGAAGGCCTGGCTGCCCCGGGTCGGAGCGGCCCAAGGATTCTGTGGGCTGGGGGGGCCGTGGGGGAGACCCAGCCGGGCGTCGGGGCACACAGTCTGTGCTGGAGGTAATAAGACTTGGGAAGCCCCCAGACCATTGCTGGTGGATGCTGAAAGCACATTAAAGGAATTCTGCATTTCCTCAATTACTCGTTCACTCAGAGATACTTACTAAGAGTCTATTATGTGCTGTATCAGTTCCCAGGGCTGCTGTAACAAAGTACCAAAACTGAGGGTTGCAACAACAGAAATCTCTGCTCTCACAGTCCGGAGGCAGGAAGTCTGAGATCAGGGTGTGGACAGCGCCAGGCTCCCTCTGAAGGCTCCAGGGGAGGGTCTTTCCTGCCTCTTCCAGCTTCGGCTGTTGCCAGCAACACTGGCTTGTAGACACCTCGCCCCAGTCTCTGCCTCCAGCGCCACGTGGCCTCCTCCTCGCATCTGTCTTCACACGCACGTCTTCTTACAAGGACACCAGCATTGGATCAGGGCCCACCCTAGTGACCTCATCTTAACTTGACCACATCTGCAAAGACCCTATTTCCAAATGAGGCCACACTCACAGGGGGCCTAGGGCTTCGGCGTATCTTTGGGGGGACACAGTTCACCCCACAACAGATGCCAGTCCTGTTGGGTTCTGTGGAGGTAGCCATGAAGGAGGCAGAGAGATATTCGAGTGCGAGTAGACAGAAAATGCATGAAGAAGGAACATGTGGAGAAAAGCAGATCAGCAGGTGCAAAGATCCTGAGGCAGGAGCCTGCCTGGCAAGGAGGGAGCGAGAGGAGAGAGGGACAGGAGAGCACAGAGGTGAGGGGCCGGGGCAGGGGCCTTGTCTCTTTTCTCTGGGTGAAGTGGGGCCACAGAGGGCTCAGGGGAGACGACGGACGTGACCTGCTGCTGCGGCGCTGGAACAGACTGCAGGGAGACGAGCTGTGCGCGGGACCTGGCCAGGGACTGCCGTGCGTCCCTCTCACTGACCCCTGAGAACTGAGACAGAGAAAGAACTTAAACGGTGCGCCGAGCTGGAAGGACAGCCCGGTGCTCGCCACGCAGCCGGTGCCTGGGAACGTTTGGGGCAGCAAAGGGTTTCTGAGGCCCACTGTGGTGTGAATGGGATGCCCCAGTGCGACTCCAGAAACACAAGTCATTGCTCCTCGGGCAGAGGGGTCCCAAGGCCAGAGAGTGGTCAGGGAAGTGGCTGAGGGTCAGCGGCCAGGCGTGGAGCCAAAGGCCGCCTTCCCTCATTCATGCATTCATTCATCAATCCATTCATTCATCCGTTCATCCCAGCCCTGGGCTGCGTGGCTCAGAGGGCGAGAGAGATCTGGCCCTGTTTTCCCAGGGCTCACACGAAAGTGGGTAATACACCTGTCTGTTGTGTTGCCGCCTGAAGTGTGGGGTCTCAGTGTTTCTGGGCGTCACCCGTGCGCCTGCTCCTGCACATCCCATATGCCCCCTCAGACTCTTGGGCTCAGCTCCAGGGATGTGGCTGCCCCTGCGGGGGCCTCGCTCAAACCCAGGGGCCTCTGGGCATCACCGACGTCTCCCCCATCGGCTCCTGGCCCCAGCGCAGTGACCAGTGACACACAGGAAGACCCAGCGCAAGCAGCCCCAGGCCCACTGGGCTGGCGATACCCAGGGCCGCAAGCGGAGTGCATCTTCCGAGGCGCGTGGTGCAGCAGTCTGGGGCAGTGGCTTGGCCTCCGCCGGCCAGCTCCCTGGCGTCAGCCGCGAGCTCCGAGGCCAGGTGGCTGTCAAGGCTCCAGGCAGCTCACTGGCGTTCACTGACCAACGCAGACCCCGCCCCAGATGCCCTCGCTGGGACAGACCCAAGAAGTATCTCCGAGCCGAGAGCCTCGTCCTCTGGACCCCGAGGGCCCCTTCCCGCCCGCCCGCACGGGGACTCCCGCCGACTCCGAGAGCCTGGAGTCGCTCAGAGGGCCCGCCTCCGGAAGCCCAGGACGGCTTTCTTCCTCGTCCTCTTTTTTCCATCTGAGGAAGAGATTTTTGCCTGTGTCTTTGATCTTCCCTAAAGCGCTATGGCTTCTGCTCCGTGTCGGCCATGACATTGACAATTGTTTATTAGTTCTAAAATAGCTGAAATTCATGTCAAACATTCCGCATGTTAGAAAAATGTTTATGAAGTGTTATCGCCGTTTATGTAACCGTGCGTGTTTGGGAAAGCAACATAGGACGTAAGGGACCACACAGGCCTCGGGAAGCAGCCCAGGTCCGCCTCCCCGGGCAAGGGAGGGTCCTGGAGCCCGGCACCCGCCTCCCCTGGCCCGCTGGGCAGCAGACGGCCCACCCGTGCTCCGGGGGCTCCCACAGTCTCTCGAGGTTGGGGAACTGTCCCCCAGGCCACCTAGCGACCCACCAGTGTCAAGATCAAGGAGGGAGGCGTCCACCACCTCCACCTCTAAAGCCAAAGGCCAGGGTGGGGGAGCTCTTCCTCCCTGTGGGGGGCCCATTATTGAAGCTTCCAAGGGGTCTCTCCCACTGGGCTGGCCCACAGCCCCAGTCTTGGCAGGGGTACACGGTCTTGCTTGTCTCCCTGGATTTTGAAGTGCCCACTTATACTCCCGCTGGATGAGGGGGACCACAGGCCTCCTCCCTGGTGCTCTAGACGAGTGCTGAGGCTGGTGGGGTGTCCCTGGGAGGGCGTGCTCAGACCTGGAGGGTGCAAAGTCCAGCTGGTGGCGCCAGAGGCCCCTCAGTTCACTCCTGCTTCCCTGCTGCTGCCAGGCTCCCCGACCAGGTGCCAGGAACAGCTCAGGCAAGGCCTCCAGGGCAGTAAGACCGCCATGGTTTCTGCCCTCCCAGGTCGTCCTTTTCAGCAGGACAGAAAGGTGTCAACGCCCCTTGCTGTCATTTCAAAAGCGTTACTCACTGCACGAATGCCAAGGAGGGCGCAGGGCCCAGACCCGCTTCTCCCAAAGGAGGAGGAAGAGGGTACAGCCCTGCGAGAGGATGAACGGGTGTGGTCCGTCTGCACGAGGGAATTCTGCTCAGCAAGAAGAAGGAACAATGGCTGGGAAAGCGACAGCGTGGATGAGTCTCAAACACGAAGAAGCTACGTACATACGTACGTGCGTACGGCTCCATCCATATGGAATTCTACGAGACCACGTTCATCTCTAGAGGCAGAACGCAGAGCCGAGCGGTGACTGGGGCTAGGGACGGGAGGGGGTGAAATGCCCCAGAAAGAGGCAGGAGGGAGCCTGCCAGGTGAGGGGACCGTTCTACACGTGATCTGGGGGTCACATGGCTGTGCACGTTCGTCAAAACTCATGAAACTGAAGCCTTCAGATTAAGTGTGCTGTTGCATGAATTGTTCAGCAAAAAACCTGCCACTAGGTCAATGCTCTGTAAAAGATTTTACTGTTCAGGGGCCGACCCCATGGCGTAGCGGTTAAGTGCGCACGCTCCGCTGCTGGCGGCCCGGGTTCAGGTCCGGGCGCGCACCCACGCACCGCTTGTCAGGCCATGCTGTGGCAGCGTCCCACATAAAGTGGAGGAAGATGGACACAGATGTTAGCTCAGGGCCAGTCTTTCTCGGCAAAAAGAGGATTGGCATGGATGTTAGCTCAGGGCTGATCTTCCTCACAAAAAAAAAAAAAGTTGTTATTATTCAGCAAGGCATCCAGCGACTGGGGAGAAAATGTGTCTCCATTTGAGCAAGATACTTGAAAGAATTGAAACCAGGAACTCAGATAAAAGCACCTGAGCATTCACAGCAGCCACAAGGTGGGACAGCCCAGTGTCATCTGCAGAGGAGCGGATAGACCAGCTGTGGTCCATCCACACAGTGGCGTATCACTCAGCCATCAAAGGGAATGAAGCACTGACCCGCTACAATGCGGATGAACCTCAAAAACATGCTGAGGGAAAGAAGCCAGACACGAAGACCACATGTTGTAGGATTCCAGTCACATGAAATGTCCAGAACAGACAGATCCACAGAGACAGAAAGCAGATAGGTGGTGGGGTGATAAAAATATTTTGGAACTACATAAAAGTGGTGGTTCACAACATTGTGAGTGTACTAAATGTCACTGAATTTTTCACTTTAAAATGGTCAATTTTAGATCATGGGAATTTCATCTCAATAAAAAAAATTTTTAAATAATGAAAATAAATTTTAAAAACTGAGCAAAGTTTTGGAAAATCCTAACCCTGGGCGTGCGGTGTCCCCAGGCACGCACAGGAATGGCCTTCCCCATGGCCCAAAGAGCTGCGAACAGACCTCACGCAGTCCATCCGCTGCAGGCCCTGGTGTGAAGCAGCGCCACGAAGGGACAACCACAGCCATATGAGAAGACCATTCACCCAGACAAGCCCCATCACTGGGCCTCCAGTGCTCATCAGTGCCCACCGCAGGCAGCTCCAGGGTGAACGAGACCCTGGTTGAGGGCTGGAGGATTGCCAGGAAGGCCACCCTGGCCCCCTGACGCCCTGGGCATCCACAGTACCTTCTGTGGCCCCTTAATTTGCTCCTTTGCAATAGGTCGTTCAAGCTGTTCAATCAATAAAATGAAGATTTAAATCTGGCACCACAGTGCGTCACCATCTGATGAGGAGCACGCAGTAGCAAGAAAAATTTCCTTCTGGAAAGAGCTGGGATGAAAGCAAATCCTCAGAGCATCCCAGCCCATGCCAGAGCCAGGAGGACCCAGGCTTGTTGGAGGCTGGCTTGCTGCTGCTGAGCCCCCGGCCCAGGATGCGCTGTGAGCCCCTGTCTCCTAAGCCTGCGACTGTTTGGACAACCCCAATGCCCCTCGTCCTGTAACTGTGCCTTCCACACCCTCCCTGAGGAGGAGGCTCCTAGCTGCCCGCAGGTTCACAGAGGCGCTGCCGGAAGCCCGCCACGTCCCTCAAATGCAGGTGGCCACCTCCCGACCTTGTCCCTCCAGGAACTGAGACAAGCAGTGAAGATATTCTAATGTCTCTTCTCAGGTCCTCATTATTTAACTTTTTTTTTTAGGCCATAAAATTCCGTCTTTTAATATTTTCAACTCTTGTTTCTCGTAAAACAATAATATTAGTATTTCTTTAAAGACACATGTACCATTACCGTATCTTGATGACGTGTGGGGGATCCGTAGTGTATGGACCGTGGCTTTCTGACACCACGCTTCTGGCCACAAGGCATCAGTTACAACGTCTTGGTTTGACACCATCTCCCCCGTGCGCCCAAGGAAGATGCAGTTTTATTATCTGTGATGTGCCAATAGACAGCCCCACTCAGGGCTGGGATCACTCCCGTCACAGACACCTCCCCGCCCCCCTCCCTTCCTAAAATCATGGATCGAATTATCCTGACCAGCAGTGATTTACAGTCCCCATTACACGCTCTATGAATTCCCACAGCTCGAGGAAGCCGGAGGCTGTTCTGCCCAGACACGCAGGGTCCGGGAGCGCCGCCATCGTCCGTTGGGGCTGTTTATATCAGGGACAAGTAAGCAGAAAAACAAGTTTTTGGCTTCCCAGAGTCAGGCGAGGAGGCCCAGAACTGCTCACCCAGCTCCAGGAGGGGTCTCAAGGTGAGCATCCCTGCCCAGGGACACCATGTCCAGGGGCGAAACAGCCTTCACTGCCCGGCCAACAGGCTGAAGGTTCTGGCCCTTCCCAGCCACCGACCCCCAAAATGGCAACAAGGAAAATAGTCTCAAGAGTGCACTGGGGGACTCAGGGGGCTGGGCCCGTCCCACGCACCCATAGGGGCAGTTCTCTCATCTAATCCCCACAGCCCAGTAGCCTCTCTTGTCCCGAAAAGGAAGCTGAGAGAGCAGAGGTGGGAGACAGCCCAAGGCGCTCTGCAGGTTTACCCCAGGCCCCTCTGCCCCCTCCCCAGGGCCCCACTCCATAGCCAGCAGAGGCCGTTTCAGGAGGGTGTGGGAGATTCAGTGCAGTCCCAATCAAAATCCCAGCAAGTTATTTGTGGATATCGACAAACTGATTCTAAAATTTATGTGGAGAGATAAAAGACCCAGAAGAGCCAACACAATATTGAAGAAGAACAAAGCTGGAGGACTGACACTACCCGACTTCTAGACTTAGTATAAAGTTCCAGTAATCAAGACCGCATGGTGTTGGTGAAAGAATAGACAAACACATCAGTGGAACAGAAAAGGGAGCTCAGAAATAGACCCCCATGAATACAGTCAGCTGATCTTTGACACAGGAGCAAAGGCAATACAATGGAGCAAAGACAGTCTCTTCAACAAACGGTGCTGGAACAACTGGACATCCACATGAATCTAGACACAGACCTTACACCCTTCACAAAAATTAACTCAAAATGAATCACAGACCTAAGTACAAAATGCAAAACTATAAAACTCCTAGAAGGTGACACAGGAGGAAATCTAGGTGACCTTGGGTATAGTGATGACTTTTTAGACACAACACCAAAGGCGTGAAAGAAATAATGGATAAGCTGGACTTCATTAGAATTAAAAACTTCTTCTCTATGAAAGGCAACATCAAGAGAATGAGAAGACGAGCCATGGACTGGCAGAAAATGTTTGCTAAAGATACATCTGATAAAGGACTGTTACCCAAAATATATAAGAACTCTTAAAACTCAACAACAAGAAAACAAACAATCCAATTAAAAAATGGGCCAAAGATCTGAACAGACACCTCACCAAAAAAGATGTACAGAAGGCAAATAAACAGAGGAAAGATGCTCCACATCATACGTCATCAGGGAAATACAACTTAAAACAATGAGATACCACCACACACCTACTAGAATGACCAAAATCCAGAACACTGACACCAAACGCTGGTGAGGATGTGGAGCAACAGGAAGGCTCATTCACTGCTGGGGGGATGCAGAATGGGGCAGCCACTCTGGAAGACAGTTCAGGTGTTTCTTACAAAACTCAACATGTTCTTACCATACAGTCCAGCAATCGTGCTCCTTGGTACTTACTCAAGGGAGTTGAAAACTTATGTCCACACAACCTGCACACAGATGTTTATAGCAGCTTTATTCATAATTGCCAAAACTTGAAAGCAACCAACATGTCCTTCAGGAGGTGAATAAATAAACTGTGGTCCATCCAGACAGTGGATTATTATTTAGTGCTAAAAAGAAATGAGCTGCCAAGCCATGAAAAGCCATGGAGGAAACTTCAACGCATGTTACTAAGTAAAAGAAGCCAGTCTGAAAGGCTACACACTGTACGATGCCAACTATCTGACATTCTGGAAAAGGCAAAACTATGGAGACAGTAAAAGCATCAGTGGTTTCAGGGACTTGGTGGGGAGGAATGCATACGTGGAGCCAGAGAATTTTCAGGGCAGTGAAACTACTCTCTGTGATACTGTGCCCTGTGCCCTGTGCTCTGTGCCCTGTCATGGTGGACGTATGTCATTGTACATTTGTCCAAACCCACAGAATGCACAACACCAAGATGAACCCTAAGGTAAACTACAGACTTTGAGCAATTATGATGTGTCAAGTTAGGTTCATCCTTGGTAAAAACGTACCATTCTGGTGACTGATGTTGATAATGGGGAGACTCCGCGTGTGTGGGGGCAGAAGGTATGTGGGAAATCTCTCTACCTTCCTCTCAACTTTTTTGTCAACCCAAAACTACTCTAAAAAAATTAAGTCTTTATCAAAAACAACAACAACACTATTCAGAATGACCTATGTAATGTACTAAGATTTTTTTTCCTTTTTTGCACAACTTTTTGAATACCCCAGAGTTAATGGTTGTCATCTTTTTTTCATTCTATCTTCTTATCAACAAGTAATTCCCAAACCTGCCAGCAATTGTCTACATCTCTTCTCAATCCATTTGAGTCTATCTCAGAAAACTCTCCCTGGGCCACCTGGCTGCCCCACCCCTGCACCTTCTGGCCCCCATACCTGGGCATCATCTCCGCACACCCTCACTCTGTCCTAGGAGGGGACCCCTCTCTCCTGGAGCCCAGCCATGCATTCCCTTGGCTGATGCCCTGTTTGCTGGAACACAGGAAGGCTGCCTCATGCATAAGAATTTTGTTCCATCCTGATGCCTGACTGATGAGCTGCTGGGTAGACACTTCTGGGTGGAAATCGTGGTCTTGAGGATGCCAAGGCTGCTCCACCGCCCACTGCCTCCAGAGTCACTGAGGAGACTGAAGGTGTGCTGAGTCCTGAGCCCCTGCCTAGGAACTTTTCCTTTCTTTTTGGAAGCTTCCAGAATTGCCTCCTGATTCCAGGTGCTCAGAAACCTTGCCCCAAGATGCCCAGATTGGGGCCAGCCTGGTGGGAGAGTGGTTAAGTTCGCATGTTCCACTTTAGCAGCCCAAGTTTCGCCAGTTCAGATCCTGGGCGAGGACCTTCTCTCTGCTCATCAAGCCATGCCGAGGCGGCGTCCCGTATAGAAGAACTAGAAGGACCTGCAACTAGGATATACAACTATGCACTCGGGCTGTGGGGAGAAAAAAGAAAAAGAGGAAAGTTGGCAACACATGTTAGCTCAGGGCCTATCTTCTTCAAAAGAAAAAAAAAAAAGAGATGCGCAGATGTCGGGCGCTACCCATTTCACATCTCTGGGTCCTCAGGGCCCTGTCCTTACGGATACGTGTGTCCATTCCATTTGTCCTTCTGATTTTCTTACATTGTTTCTTCAGTAGCAGACAAAAGCTGCTGGGGCTGGAATCTCCTTGGGATCCTCCTGTTCACGCATTCACTTAAGAAATGTTTGCAGAGCACCCCTCATGCCAGGTGCAGGACTGGGAGATGGCGTTCTGAAGGTACCCCAATAATCAATAGGCAGTCGCCACGAGACCTGCACCACACGAGCGTGTGGGAGAAGGGCCTGACCCGAACTGCAGTCAAGGAGGGCTGCCCTGTAGAGGTGGTGCTTGGGCTAAGACCTCAAGGATGCCTAGGAGTTGGCCAGACGAAGAGGGAGAGCTGGCCGAAGAGGGCTCCCATCGGGCGGGCATCAGTGGGCCGCTTCAGGAGGGATCAGATGCCAAGGCTCCAAGGAGGCCGCTGGCTGACCAGGCTGGAAAAGCAGAAAGTTGGCCCAGGGAGCCATCGGTGGCAGGTGGAGGACAGTGAAGGTCCCATTGAGGGGACCACCCGCCCTGGCCCTGCCCTGAGCTGGGTGTCTAAGATACCCCATCTTCAGAGCGATCTGCTGAGGTGGGGAGATGGTCAGCCCATCTCCTTTCCTTCTCAGATTAGGAAACAGAAGCCCATGCCCAAGGCCTAGCTGCCCAGGTCTGCAGCAGGCTCCACCCCGCGGGGCCTGTGGCGACCCCACTCTGTGCTCGCACATCCCTGAGAGCCAGTGCCTCGCTCCCCTCGCCCTAGGCCTATCTTTATTTAAAACGTTGATATTTTGTTCATTAGGATTTTTTTATACTAATTTTGATCTTTTAAAATATTGTCTTAAAATATTGGCAATTTCTTTAAAAACTAAACATGCCACCACCACATGACCCAGCAATTGCATCTTGGGCATTTTTCCCAGAGAAACGAAGACTGTGTTCACACAAAAACCTGTACCCAGATGCTCGCTGCCGCTGGGTGTGTAATCACCCAAACGCGCCATGGCCCGTCCACACCACGGAGCTCCGCTCAGCAAGGAAAAGGAAGAAACCATTGAACAAACATGTGACAACATGGGAGGACCTCAGGGTGTCACGCTGAGCAAAAAGCCAGTCCCCAAAGCTCACATGTGGCATCATCCCACTTATGTAGTCTTTTTGGAATGACAAATCTTAGAAATGGAGAACAGATTGGTGGCCACCAGGGTTTAGGGAGGGGACAGGAGGGAGGTGGTGTGGTTCTAAAAGGACAAGGGGAAAGTCGAGGAAGGGTGTTGGGAATGTTCTCTGTCTCAACTTTGGCGGGGGGTCCCGGAACCTACAGAGGAGATAAAACAGTGTAGAACTTAGAGATCATGCGCACACACCCGCAAGTGCAGGTAACGCAACACCATTGAGTGGGGCAACACCTTTATGTAAAGGGCACACAGGATCTCTCTGTATTATTTCTACAGCTGCATGTGACTCTACAATTATCTCAATGAAAATTTCCACTAAAGCAAAACCCAAAAATATATGCTATTTCTCTTGATTACTGAGTTTTTGGTGCCATCTTAAAGTTTGCGCCCACTCTCCTCACTCTGATCCCAGCCGTGGTAGAGATTCTCCTTTCCTCCCGACCCAGCCCCTTGCTCTCTCCCCTCCAGACCCCTGAGGGCCAGGCTGGCTCGTTTGCCTTGGTCTCCCCCACAGCCCAGCTCAGAGCTGGGCACACAGCCCGGCAATTCCACTTCTCATCTTTCTGCAAGAATCATTTGTACCTGTGCTCAAGGAGGATGGCCCTGCGGCACTTTGTCGTAGGCAAAAAACAAGACGAACCCCAGAAATGGAAGCAACTTGAACGTCTGTGACTGGGGAGTGGCTGAGTACAGCAAGGCTGTCCATATTGGGGGATGCTGTGGAGCTGTTAAAAGGACTGTGGGGGATGGGGCTTCTAAGACCAGCCTTATTATACAAACTGCCTGAGAGCTTACTCACAATAGATTCCCAAGCTTCACCTCTGACCTGCTGATCCCTAGTCTCCAGGGCAAGGCTTGGACACCAATCAATCCACTCATCTATCTATCCATCTATCTATTGATCCATCTATCAATCCATCCATCTATCTATCCATCCACCTATGGATCCATCTACCTATGTATCTATGTATCTATGTATCTATCTATCTATCAATCCATCCATCCATCCATCTCTCCATCTATCTATCTGTTTATCTATCTATCCATCCATCTATCGATCATCTATCGATTGATCCATCTATCAATAGATCTATCTATCCATCTATCTATCCATCCATCTATCCATCTATCTATCCATCTATCTAACCATCCATCCGTCTACCCACGTATGTATCTATCTATCTATCTATCTATCTATCATCTATCTATTATCTGTCTACATATATGTATATACCTTTATATTTATCTGTCTACCTATCTATCCACCCATCCATCCATCCATCTATAGATTGACCTATCTATCCACCCATCCATCCATCTATCCATCTATCCATTCCCTATCTATCTATCTATCTATCTATCATCTCTCTGTCATCTATCTACATATGTATATCTACCTTTCTATTTATCTATCTACCTATCTATCCATCCATCTATGGATTGACCTATCTATCCATCTATCCATCTATCTATCTATCCATCTATCTATCTATCTGTCTGTCTATCTATCTATCTATCTATCTATCTATCTATCTATCTATCTGCCTACCTACCTACCAACCTACCTACCTACCTACCTATCCATCCATCTATGGATTGACCTATCTATCCATCTATCCATCTATCCATTTATCTATCTATCTATCTATCCATCCATCCATCCATCCATCTACCTACCTACCTACCTATTTATCCATCTACCTATCTACATGTCTATCCAGCTATCCATCTATCTGTCTACCTATCATCTTTCTTTCCTTGACACTATAATATACATGAATGATTGTTTTTAGCAAGAACTCCAGATGACTCTACCATGAGGGCGTGCAGGACATGCTGTGCTGAAGATTGTCGGTGGTTCTCATTAGCTGTAGAAGTAAATCACCTGAAGATTTTTTTTAAATCCCGAAGTCTTCGGCAGTTCCTTAAAAAGTTAAACATAGAGTTACCATATGACCCATCACTTCCACCCTTAGGTATATACCCAAGAGAACTGAAAACAGGTATTCAACCAAAATCTTGTACATAAATGTTCATAGTAGCATTATTCACAGTAGCCAAAAGGTGGAAACAACCCAAATGTCCATCTACAGATGAGTGATAAACACAATGTTTTCTGTCCAGACAATGGAATATTATTCAGCCTTAAAAAGAAATGTAGCACTGATACACGCTACAACATGGATAAACCTCAAAAATGTTATGCTCAGTGAACAAAGCCAGACTATAAGATCCCACTTACATGAAATGTCCAGAGCAGGCAAATCCATAGAGACAGAAAGCAGCTTAGCTATTCCAGGGGCTGAGGGAGCCACAGCAGATAGTAGGGGGTTTCCTTTTGGGGTGAAGAAATGTTCTGGAATCAGCAGTGATGGTTGCACAAATTTGTGAATGTACCAAATGCCACTGAATTATACACTTTAAGATGGTTAAAATGCGCAGGTAGGTTGTTACACACGGAAAGATCTGGCAGGAAACACAGCCCAGCAGAGGTTCCCCTGGGGAGGGATAGGAGGTGACAATTAAAGGAGACTTTGGCCTTATTTGTAATGTTTTAGTGCTTTGCAAGGGGGATCACCCTTGCAGTTCTTGTGTTATCAGAAAGTAATTTTAAAAATAGGGTGTGAGTGTTGAGGCCATATGGAGGGAGCATTGAGGGGGTGCCTCCCCCTCCCAGCTGCCCAGACCAGGCCCATACCTGCTCTCCTCCCTGCCAGCCGCAGTCTGGCCCAGGCTGGCGCACAGCCCACTGCCATCAGGAAGCCCCCACCCCCAGCGGGTCCTCAGGAGCCCGTCTGCAGGGAGGGTGGGGACAGGGGCCCCAGACATCACAGAAGGCAGCCTCACCCCTGCAGACCGCCCCTCCGCAGGGCCATCTTAATAGGTGACCCATTTATCTGGGGGCCAGGGCTGCAGGCCTGGCCTGGCCTGGCCGCTGCCCACACCCCCACCTATCAATCCAGTAACACAAACAGCAGGCAGGACAGACCCGGCTTTTAAAGGTGCGTTTGCAGATGCCTTTGAAGCCTTATCTCCCACCCCTCCCAGCACCGGATAAAAGCCCAGGAGAGCCGCCTAACACCCAGCTGGCATTTTGCCTCCAGCTGTCCCAGGAGGCAGGGCTGGGGGGCCCAGGTTGGGCTGAGCTCTGGGAGCTGCCCTGACTCCCTGCAGCCCTGGCGTGCGCCACCCAGCCTGCTCTAGCCTCAGTCTCCAGCTGAAGAATGGCGGCCATGGAGCAGCCCTCGAGCTCTGAAACCTCGCCGCTGTCTGCTGGGTGGTGACTTGAGGGTCTGTGGTGTCATTCAGCATGTTTACCGTGAGACTGGACGGTGTGCTATCTGGCAGGTAGGCACTGCCCGGTTAGTACATCGCATCCCCAGCACCTACTCCCTGAGGCTTCAACAAACGTCAAAGGAAGGAAGGAAGGAAGGAAGGAATGAATGAAGGCCAAGATATAGTCTCATTCAATCCTCACATCTTTGTCTTTGCGTTACAGATGAGTAAACAGGCTCGAGTGCGCCTACTGTGCGCCCAATTCTGACAGCCAAAGTCTCCTAAACAGGAGGGCCCGCCACCACACCCCAGACCCTTCCCCAAGGAACCCCCCACCGCACCCCAGACCCTCCCCCAAGGAACCCCCCACCGCACCCCAAACCCTCCCCTGGGGAACCCGCCACCGCACCCTAGACCCTCCCCTACTGCCACCACACCCCAGACCCTCCCCTGGGGTGGGGTCTGAACCCACATAGACAGGTGATTGTTTCCCCACAGTTATCTCGTGGCCTGAGCCTTTGGCCGGAGCTGGCAGGTTAACAAGGAGAATCCTGGGCCTCGGACACGAAGGGCTGAGGGGGAGGGCAGTAGGGGGCTGGGGGCGTGAAGGGGGAGCTGTGCTTGCCCTCCTTTCTCTCTCCCTCTACCCACTGCTCCCGGAGCTGGACAATGTCTCCCTGGTGTTCCTCGAAGCTGCTGGCTGGCCCAGTGGTGCCGCCTGTCCCCAGACCCAGCCACAGGCACAGCCTGCACCATGGCCCACCCGCTCAGGCCTCCAGCTGCTGGCCAGCTCTGGCTCTCCTGCTGGCCCCTCTGTCTGGCACACTGGGAGGTGCACCCCCTAGACATCACAGGGGCTGCCCAGCTCAGCTGTGCTGTTCCACGGGGCGTTTTCTGTGTCCATGGGCAGCTGGGACTTGCACGTCTGCTGAGGGAATCCGGCCTTCTAGGGCAGGTCCTTGGCAACAGCTGGTCAGATGACTGGGGAAACTGAGGCCTGAACCAGCATCTCCCAGTGGAGCGGAAGCATCTGAGCTCGGGATCCAGGGGTCCCGACACCCAGCGCCGTGGAGTGGGGGAGATGTGGGCTTGGGAAGGGGCCATGTCACCCTCCCTGACCTCCCAGTCCCTGTCCTGACCTCATGGGCCCCATCCGCCCCTGCACACACTCGCCAGCCATGTGGCTTTACCCCTTCTGCCACACGATGGAGTCCGACTCCCCAAGTTGTGACAAATGCACCCCTCTGGTGGGGGTGTCGATAATGGGGAGGTTGTGGGGGGTGGCGCAGGGGGTAGATGGGAAATCTCTGTGCCTCTCTCAAATTTGCTGTGAATCTAAAACTGCTCTAACAAAGTTATTAATTGAAAAAACAACTTTATTGGGGTATAATTTGTGTAAAATAAAGCCTCATGTTTTATAAGTGTACAGTTGATGAGTTTTGTCAAATTAGAACTCCCCTGCAACAATCACCGCAACTTTCCGTCACCCTGGAAAGTTTCTTTCTGCCCGTTTGTCCACTGCTACCCCAGACCCAGGCAACCTCTGCCCTGCCCCTGTTGTCATGGGCCAGACGGCCCTTCCCAGGTCCTTGTCTGTGGAGTCGCCCTTGTCCCCGGCTGAGCTGCCCTCTCACCAGCAGGTGCTTTGACATTTGCCCACGTTGCTGGGCAGATCAGAGGTCTCCTCGCAGCTATTGCTGATGATGTGCATGGCCCCCAATCGTTGATCCTCTCACCCGTCGAGGCACCAGCAAGGCAATTATGAAGGCAGCGCTGTGAGCATCGCAGGGTCGCTGGGCTGTGGAGCAAGGTTGTTTACCTTTGAGAAACTTACAGCTTTTGTTCTAACTAGCATGGTCCAGTCAGAGCCCCTGCCCATCGGCTGACCAGCACCGTGGGCACCTCCTGGGGCAGACCCTGGCCCAGCCGCCATCACAAAGCCCACTTTGCAGATGAGGTGCTGGCTCAGAGAGGTTGGGGGCCCAAGGTAGCCCAGCTCTCAAGGGGCAGAGTCAGGATTCCAACCTGGTTTAGGTGGGGCGAGGGGGAGCAGGGCACAGGTAGGCCGACTCTGGCTGGTTTGAGGGTCAGCACTGCTGGGGGGGAGGGTCTGACACTGACCCTGCCTCTGCTCTCCTCGTGGGACACCCGTCGATACACACATGCACAGCCACAACAGTGCATACACATGTCCCTGACTCCACCGTGCCCACGGCGCCCCCAGCCACACATGACAAGAACATGCCCAATCACGGCGCACATGCAGGTGAACACACAAGCTGAGAGGCAGCTGACCTGCTGACCTGCGTTCAAATGCACGCACCCATGCACCAAAGGCAAGCACACGCACAGGCACACGCACACACACACGGTCCTCACACATCAGGCTGTGCCTGCCCTCGCCACGTCCACTCCCTCAGGCAGTACGCGCGCAAACACGCACCTGGCAGCACACAGATTCCTCTCACAGAGGGCCCAGACAGGAGGGGCCTGCGGGCGGGCCTTGTGTAGGAGGCATCCTCAGAGCTCCAGGGCCTGGCTGGACCTGGAGTGGCCCTGGCTGACCACCACCCCCTCCTGAGAGCCCAGGGCTGGTCCCCTAGGGAGCAGGAAGTGCTCTTGGGACCTCAGCAGCGCTGCTGGCCCAGAGCCCAGGTCCTCCTCCTCTGAGCCCAGAGTGCTCCCTCGGGTTCCCTCGGGTTCTCTCGGGCGCCCTTGGGGGAGAGCGTCACAGACGCGGCAGGCTCAGTGCTCCTGTGCAGAGCTAAGGCTGGGCATGTGGGAGCGGCGTGGGGCGGGGAGCTTGGGGGGTCGGGGTAGGGGTGGGAGACAGTCAGGGCAGGGGAGCACAGGGTCGGGAGCATGTGGAGGGGGCCGGGGCGAGGGTGAAGGGTCAGCGCATGGGGCAGCTGCAGCCCTCAGAGGCTAGCTCTTTTCTGCGTGGGTGTGGCCAGTGTCACCCTGCAGAGAACAGACACGGAAAACTGCAGCATCCGACTCCTCCCACGCCCTCGGCAGCGCCCCTGGGTCCAGCCCCACTCTGCCCTGAGATGGGGAGATGTCCACCCACCTGGGCCACCCCCCTGCCCTCCTCGGGGGACGCGGAGCGGGTAGTACTGGGCAGAGGCTCCCCCAGACCCAGCAGGGCCACTTCCAACCTCAATCCTGGATTTCCATCTACTGAGCTCTGATAGAGACAGGCCTGCACTCATTATCCCCAGTTTACAGACAGAGCCCCCGAGGCCAGAAATGTCAGCCAAGTGAGCCAGGACGTGAGGCAGGAGCAGACGCTCTGGGCCAGGGGCCTGGCTGCCCGCCTCTGCCCCAAGGTGACAAGACCAGCGGGTCTGCTCCCTCCTAACCACCGCCCTCATGCCCCCGACACTCCGTGGCCCACCCACCAGGCCCTTCTTGTCTGAGGCCCGGGATTCTCGTTGTTAACCGCCCGGCTCCGGCCAGAGGAATGGGCCACGAGTTAATTATGGGGAAACAATCCCCTGTCTATGTGGGTTCAGACCCGACCCGTTTGGCCACTTTCTGTGCGACGGCAGAACCCGTTGGGCGGCTTTGGGTAGTCGCTGCCTCCTTTCTGCTCCTGGCTGGGAGAATCGAAAACCCGTCAAGCGGGTTTGGCCAAAATTGTGTCTTGTTGCCTCTGCAAGTTCACACACTGCTGGCTTCTCTCTCTCTCTCTTGGGCGGGCGGGAGTGTCTAGCCCGCACGGAGGTCGGCGGAGGTCGATGTGGGCAAGGGGCCGTGTGAGTACCTAGGGCCCGGGCTGGGCAGCTGTAGCAGTCATCCGGGGGCTGGAGTCGCTCTGGGGGTGCTCGCCACCGCGCGGGAGGCCCAGCCCCTGCTCGCTGGGCAGGAGGAGGGGGCCAGTGGGGCTGGCATGAGGACCGCAGTCACCTGCTCTGGGGCTCCTGGTCCAGGGGGCCGAGGAGGGGAGGGGGCTCAGTGGGCTTCCTGGGCAGAGGGGCTGGGTGCAGAGAGGCGAAGCCATCCTGGCACCGCTGCACCAGGAAGTCTGTGTCGTCTGGTGAGGATCTGGGGGCACTAGGAATGGGCAGAGGGGTGCAGCCATGAGGGGTGAGGGGCAGTGCTCAGTGCAGCCACCCACAGCTCAGTGCTGGGCACTGTGGGACACTCCACTGCCCCCGCTCAGTGTCCCCTGGGAGGCAGTGACAAACTCAGCCTCCACTGGCCAGGTCTCAGGGAGGCAGCCAGCAGCCAGAGAAGGCACAGTGGGGCGCAGCAGCAGCCCCATCCTCAAGGAGTCATGTTGCAGGGCTGCTGTTACCTGAGCTGCAAAGCGACACCTCAGCCCGCCTAGCAAGCGAGCGAGCACGAGCCCGCCTGCCCCTCTGTGCGTGTGTGCATGTGCCCGTAGGATACACAACTATGTGTGCACATGTGAATGCGTGCACCTGCGTGTGCAGCTCTCCTTGGGCCCGTGTGGTGCTGTGCGCATGGCGGGGGAGCTGGCTGAGGGTGGCACACGTGCCTGGTGTTTGTGTGTTGGGCTGTGCGCTCATGTGTGTTAGGGTATTGTTAGGGTACTGTTGCATCTGTATGTGGGTGTGGGCGTCACACATGTGTGCACACGTGTCATAGGTCTATGTGTCTGGTGGATGTTAGAAACCGCCCTGGCAGCAACCCCTCTCTAGGCACGACCCGCCATCCTGAACTGGCCCGGGAGGTCCCTAGGAGGCCTGGTTTCTGCCCTGGCTATGCCCCTTGCGAGCTGGTGACCATGGACAGGTGGCATCACTCTGAGCCTAGCTTCCTATAAAATGAGGGTCACCATGGCCACTCCACGGTGAGTGTGAGGCCCTGTGAGTCTCTGCATGTGAAGCTCCTGTCAGGTGTCTGGCATGGGGGGGCTCCCAGGCTGGCCCCTGACCACCTGTCGCTCAGTCACTAGAGTGCCCACCACACCCGAGGAGCCCCGACAGCCGCAGGGGGCACAGACCTCCTTGCCTCCAGGAGCCTGGGTCAGGGCACACCACCACCATCTGCCTTACGGACAGGGACCTAGGCTCTGCCCATCACCACAGAGGCCCCCACAGAGGGGGACAGGGACACTGGGGCCTCTTCTCTACTCCAAGCCTCAGCACCTGCATCTGTGGATGGGACAGTCAGCCCCTCCTCGGAACGCCACGCGGGCTCCAGTAACAGGGGCGTGCCGAGCCTGGGCACTCAGTAGGCTCTCCATAAACGCTCGCGCTGAGAACGTTTGAATGGGCTCTGATGGTGTGCCTGGCCCCGTGCAGGCGGGCAGGAGGCAGGCGGTCACTTGGGTATGGGCAGGGTGAGGTGCAGGCAACCTGTCCATGCGCAGCACCCTCAGAGAAGCTTTGGGATCGAGGTAGCGCGTTGCAGTTGACACTACACCCCTGCAGTCTAGGTTACACTCCTGCAGTCCACACTATGCCCCTGCAGTCCACACTATGCCCCTGCAGTCCACGCTATGCCCCTGCAGTCCACGCTATGCCCCTGCAGTCCACACTACACTCCTGCAGTGCACGCTACGCCCCTGCAGTCCACGCTATGCCCCTGCAGTCCACACTATGCCCCTGCAGTGCACGCTATGCCCCTGCAGTCCACACTACGCCCCTGCAGTGCACGCTACGCCCCTGCAGTGCACGCTATGCCCCTGCAGTGCACACTACACTCCTGCAGTGCACGCTACGCCCCTGCGGTGCACTAGGGCCTGGCGCAGTGCTCGGCACAGAGCAGGCACACAAGAAGCAGCAGCTACTGCTATTGTTACCGCCGTGTCATCATTATTGTTTTGTGGGTAGGTGGATAGACAGACAGACTGATGGCAGAGAAGGAGCAGAATGGGGTCAAGCTCAGAACTCCCGCACCCGAGGGGCCTGCTGGAGCAGGGGTGGCCCCAGCAATGGGAGGTGGCAGGGAGTGAGAAGCCCTGCCCCCGCTGCCTCAGACACCCGAGGAGCCCGGGGCCCCGGCCGGCCCAGGAGAGAGCAAGAAGACACACCCCAGCAGTCTGCTGCTCAGCCAGACTGTGCCCGGTCCAGGCCAAAGACCTCAGCTGGGGCCTCGGTGACCTCCCTGGGTGTGGGGGCCGGATGGCCCCTGCCCTGGGCATGGCCACCAAGACTCAGTGGACTTGAAGTGTCCACACAGTGAGCTGTCCAAAGATGCTAATTCATGCCACCACAGTTGGAATCCGAGACCTCTGCCCTGAACTTGGGGTTGGGGGTGAAGGTTCCTGTCCTCCTGCAGAGGGTCTTTATGACAACAGACTTGAACTCGTCCAAGAGAGGAAAGGCTCCTGTAAGCAGCACTGCTGGCCCCCTGGGGGTCTCGTGTGAGGGAGGTGCTAGTGGGGGACTGCAGGCAGTGGACGAGGATCTCCATCTGCAGTTAACTGAGCACTCGACCCGCCAGGTTCTGGGCTGAGTATGCAGCACCCAGACAGGCATCATCTGGACATGTATCACCCGGACAGGCATCACCCAGACAGGAGTCACCTGGACAGGGGTCACCCAGACAGGCATCACCCGGACAGGCATCACCCAGACAGGCATCACCCGGACAGGCATCACCTGGACGTGTGTCACCTGCACGTGGATCACCCAGACAGATGTCATCTGGACGGGCGTCACCTGGACACATGTTACTTGGTCAGAGCCTCGCAACAACCTGATGTGGGGCAGTAGTATTACCCCACAGATGAGAAACTGAGGCTCAGAGAGATGAAGCAACTTGCCCAAGGTTGTGTAGAGGGTAAAGGCAGGACAGGGCCCCACACCAGGGCTGTCAGTTTGGACGCCCATGCCTTCGGCCCTCTCCCCAGGCTGACTCCCTGCCCAGTGTGAGTTGCGAGCAGACAGGGTCGTCGGCAGGGCTGACCCACCTGCCCTTCCCTCCCGCCTGCTCCCTCCGGGGGCTCAACTCCTGCAGAGACCTTCCAGTCTGGGTGTCCGGAGTGGGAGGGGTGGGGAGCCCCTGGGCCTGTCTAGGGCCCTCTGCCCCCACCCCCTCCCCAGCAGGCAACTCAGGCCACCCTCTCCTGTGCACAGGGCCCCCAGGCCCAGCAGCAGCGTCCCAGCCCCCGGCCCCCACAGACTTGCTCCCCCATCATAGCTCCACTGCTGCCCCCACCCTGCCCTGGCATCTATGCCTGGAAGCACCCAGGCCCGGGGGAGAGCTCACCCCACCTTCAGAATTCCCAGAACCCTCCACCCCCCCAGCTGCCCTCACACTCCCAGCAAATGCAGAGCTGGCCTGCTGGGGAGGGCCGGCCTGCTGACCGCCAGGCAAGAGGCTGTATGCACTTTTAACGATTTTTTTTATTTATTTAATTTTACCCCCAGAGCCCCAGTAGATAGTTGTATGTCATAGTTGCACATCCTTCCAGTTGCTGTATGTGGGACGCGGCCTCAGCATGGCCGGAGAAGCAGTGCGTCGGTGCGCACCCGGGATCCGAACCCGGGCCGCCAGCAGTGGAGCGTGCGCACTTAACTGCTAAGCCACAGGGCTGGCCCTGTATGCACTTTTATACCTCGGGTTCATTCTAGTTCATTCCACCCATGGCCTCCAACTTCTTCCCAAAAGCACCAGAGCTTTCAGACTTCACCCCGTGGGACCTGCCTCCCTCCACCTTCCACCCCTTCCTCGGACTCTCCCCGCACTCCGGGAGGCTGGAGGCTGGGACAGGGGGCTGCCCCAGGACACCAACTCTGTCCACTTTGCCTTGGCCAATTGCGTTTCTGTCACCTGCCCACCCTGGGAAGTCACACCATCCCCACAGCACTGTTGCCCATGGTCTGGGTGGCCCTGGGCCTCCCCAAGAAATGAGGGGCTCCCAGCAGGATGCAGCCCTCCCAGCTCTGCTTCCAGCCACCCACACAGTCCTGCCCCGGGGCCTGGATCTGTGCTGTCACTCCTGCTGTCCTTCAGGGACCCTGAGAGGAATAGCCAGGCGGGGCCTGAAGGGCAGTTTAGGGCACAGAGAGGAGCCTGGGGGGTGGGAAGCATGGGGCCCAGCAGAGGGCACCCTGCTAACCCAGCCTCCGCACCACAGTGACATCATCAGGAACAGTGTCTGCCTCTTGCTCGGACCCAGAGCCCTCACTGGCCTCTCCGGGGCCCACGGGCAACCCAGCCTCCCTTGGGTGGCTCCTTTACGGGTGTTGGCGCAGCCCAAGGCCCACGGCAGGCACTGGGGGCGAGGAGCAGCCTGTCAGGCGGGTCTGGGTGGAATTTCAGGCGCTGCAGCTCAGCCCCTCCCCCGCCCTCCTCGCCTGGCCTGCCAGTGGCCTGAGCCCACAGAGGCCCCAGCTTACCTCCCAGGGGCCCCGCTGCAAGATAAGGATCACACGGCCAGCACAGCAGGGCCACAGGGGAGCACGTCCCTGGTCCATGCAGGGCGAGGACACAGCATCTGCAGCCCCCGAGTGAATTCAAAACCCGACTCCCACTTCCCACTGGGCGGCCAGGGCAGGTGATGTGATCTCTCTGGGCCTCAGCTTCCCCATCTGGAGAGTGGGCTCCTTGGGGTGTGATCCAGGTTACACAGGCTGTGTGAAAGTGACTGGAAGTTAGCGTCTTCTCTCCTAACTGCAAGGACGTCCCTTATCGGGTGAGCTTCAGCTCCTGGCCTCGAGGTGGGGGACCCTCCAAAGCCCCCTTCATTCTCAAAGCCCTCACCCCCCTGACATAGAGCCAAAGCAGGCACCCCCACTCCCCCGGCCAGCGGTGGGGGTGCCCAGAGTCCAGGCGGTTCTGCGAAACGAGTCTGAGGAGCCCCACCTTCCCGCCACTCCACCCGCCACCGCATCCCAGCTGGCCTCACCAGGCTGGCTCCCATGGCTGCCGCAGGACACAGGACCACACTCTGTCCTCCGGCCAGGCCCAGTCTCACATCCAGAAGTCTCAGCTTCTCCGGTGCTCTGATGCTTGACCCCGGGTTCAAGGACCCAGCTGAGAGCCAGACTCCACTATCTAGTCTCCCCTTGGGCAGCTCCAGCGATGTGCTCACCCCGGCCCCTGGCTTCTCTTAGGGTCACAGGGCCTGCTCCCCTCAGTCAGAGATGCCCCTCCCAGCCCCACCCCCCAGCACCCACTACCCCAGCTTCCAAGATCCCAGAGCAGTCGTGCCTCTTCTGCGCTCAGTGTGTACGAACCCCGAAGTGGGCTGGCTCCTGTTGTGCGGTTCACACCGTGATGGCATGGGGGGCAGTCATTCCTCCTGCCGTGCGACATTTGGCAGCCAGTATTGGGGGTTTCCAGGTTGAGTGAACACTCCTGTGCGTCTCCTCAGGGCAACCTTGGAAATGTAAATGAGACTGTGTCCCCTTGTGAGGCCAGGGCAAGGACTCAGGCATGAGCCTCGTGTGATGGGGCCGTGGACAAGTTTTTTTTTTTTATTTTATTTATTTACTATTTTTCTCCCAAAGCCCCAGTAGATAGTTGTATGTCACAGCTGCATATCCTTCTAGTTGCTGTATGTGGGACGCGGCCTCAGCATGGCCGGAGAAGCGGTGCGTCGGTGCGCGCCTGGGATCCGAACCCGGGCCACCAGCAGCGGAGCACGCGCACTTAACCGCTAAGCCACGGGGCCGGCCCCATGGACAGGTTTTGAGCAGAGGTTTCAAGGGCCTGTGCTGCCGCTGTGCAGAGAAACGCAACCTGGTAGTGGGGGTGGTGGCAGGGAGCCCGACGCAGTGGCCAAGCGATGCTCCAGCGGTCCAGTGGTGGCTCGGGCCCAGACAGGCATGGCGGAGGAGGGAAGGTGAGATTCTGGGCGTATGAAGAAGCAAAGCCAACAGTTGCTGCTGATGGGTCAGTGTGGGATGCCAGGAGGGGCATTGGGAGTGCCAGGAGCCCAGCTGCCTGTTTGTGGGGTCCAGCAGACCCCCAGGCTCTTGGGCTGAGGACCAGGAGGGGCCACCTCTCCCTGGCTTAGAGGCGAGACCCAGAGGGGAAGAGGGTGGGCTCTGGACCCAGGCGGGTCAGCATAGGATCGCTCTGTTCTTTGTGAGATTTGGGGTGTGGGGTGCTCAGAGCACGGGTCCCCTTGTCCATACAACGAGGCTGGCAGCAGACCTCACCCTGGGCTGTGATAGACGGGCTTTGCCCAGCCTCAGTAAATGCGAGTCAGTGTCAAAATGAACATCCACGATTTCTCAGACCCGAGGTGGGCTGGGGACGAGAAGCTGGGGCGTCAGCACCCCCAGCACACACACAACACGTGCACACACAGCACACAAGACACACGCGGCACACATATACACATACCACTCATGCACCACATGTACGCACAGCACACACACACGCACAAATGCACACGCAGCACACAAGACACACACAGCACACACATATACACACAGCACACATTCACCACATGTATGCACAGCACACACACACATGCACAAATGCACTCGCAGCACACAAGACACACGCGGCACACACATATACACACACCACACATGCACCACATGTACACATAGCACACACATACACACACACCACACATGCACCACATGTACACACAGCACATGCACACACATACAAATGCACACGCAGTACACACATATACACACACCACACATTCACCACATGTACACACAGCACACGCACACACGCACAAATGCACTCGCAGCACACAAGACACACACGGCACACACATATACACACACCACACATGCACCAGATATACACAAGCACACGCACACACACCCAGCCCACACACAAATGCACACGCAGCACACAAGACACACACAGCACACACATATACACACACCACACATTCACCACATGTACGCACAGCACACACACACACCCAGCACACACACATACAAATGCACACGCAGCACACAAGACACACACAGCACACACATATACACACACCACACATTCACCACATGTATGCACAGCACACACACACACCCAGCACACACACATACAAATGCACACGCAGCACACAAGACACACACAGCACACACATATACACACACCACACATTCACCACATGTACGCACAGCACATACACACACGCACAAATGCACACACAGCACACAAGACACGCACGGCACACACATATACACACACCACACATGCACCACATGTACGCAGAGCACACACACGCCTAGCACACACGCAGCACGTGCACACGCAGCACACAAGACACACACGGCACACACATATACACACACTGCACATGCACCACATGTACGCACAGCATACACACACACACCCAACAAGCATACACACGCACAAATGCATGCTGCCTGGCCCAGGACAGAGCACAGCCTGACTGAGTGAACAGGAGCCCACGCGGAGGTCTGAGCGGAGGCCAGGCTCCCCCCACCAGCTGGGCGGCCTCTGCTGACAGCGCCCCCTCCCCTCACGGAAGGAGCTGGAAGAGACTTCCCCAGAAGGGCTCTGTGTGTCGCGACCGGCTAATGGGTTCACAGGCCCTGAGCCGCTGCAGGCCAGGCCTGGCCAAGCCTCCTGACCTGTGGCCCAGCCTCCCAGGCCTGGGGCCAATCTGTGACCACAGAGGGATGGGGGAGGAAGGGAGGAGGGGGAGGAGGAGGGACAAGCAGGGGGAAGAGGAGGAAGCAGCCACAGCCCTGTGAGCTTGCTCCTCCCAGCCACTTGCCAGGCTGGCGGGGTCTCAGAGAGGCCTGGAAGGATGTGAGGACGAGTGTGCCCAGGCCCCAGGCCCAGCCCCAGCCCCTTTAATTCTGGCCTGTGTGAAGGGAGCAGGGCTGCATCAGGGCGGGGCATCCGTGAGGATGGCCCTGGGCGGAGGGGGGGGAGGGAGTGTCGGGATGGCGATGGCGATGTCGGCAGGGGTCTGGGGGTGACCTGGCTCTGTGAGGTCTGACTCCCAACTCCGCCACTGGGCGGGCGCCATCCGCTGAGCTCTGTGTCCTCTCTCCAGTGAGGATGGCAACAGAAGTTCCCACAGGGCGGGAGAGCCGTGGGAACCAGTGGCCTCAGTACCTGGGCACAGCCACCACAGGGTTCTGCCCCAGGACAGACGGGCTCTCACTCGGTGGAGGGTGGTGCCTGGCACCACAGTGAGGAAGCTGCTGCTGGGCTGAGCCCAGCCTCACACCCGGCTCCGCGCTGGACCCCGCAGCATCCCACAGGATGCTCACAGGTGCCCACAGTCGGGCGCCGGTGACCCACAGGGAGGAAAGGGCGACTCAGAGGGGCCAGGGCTCGCCGGGCACAGAGCAGGCAATGTTTGTCCAGCACCCAGCTTGGGCTCTCAACCCCACACTGTTCATTGTTAGTAAACGTTCTGCAGAAGAGAAACACGGGCACAGAAAAGGGCCTGGACCACCGGGGCGCTGCGTGAATTTCCACGAACACAGCGCACATGGTCGCCAGCTCCTGAAGGGGAAACAGCCGCCAGCACTGAGCCCCCGCCACAGGGTCACCCACACCCATCCCGCTCACACACCACCGGGCGGCCTTTCTCGTGGGTGAATGACCGGCTGGCTGTGGGTGGGCATGGGTGTCTCCAGTCTGGGGCCTCATGAACACGCATCGCACGTGCCGTCGTGACCCCAGCACCAAGCAGGAGCTGGAGCCTGTGGGGCCCTGCTCTGCTGGGAGGACTGGATTAGGGAGTCGAGACTGAGAGAAAATGCCCCATCTCTCCTGTCCCCTCCACGTTCCCCTCAGGTGTGGGGCAGCCCGCAGGAGAGGACTCTGTCCCCACCACAGCGGTGGTTCTGCTCCCACACCACGGGGATGGACACTCACCTCCTCTCTGGGCAGTGGCCCATGGCTGGACCCTGCAGCCCACAGGCCCTTCCTAAGCCAACACAACCATCTCCCCCTTCCTCCTCCACAGGCTGTAAACAGAAGGCCAGTAGAAGCCAGGGGGCCCTGCCCGCACCCTGAGCACAGCAGGGCCAGGGCCAGGGCCAGGGCTGTGGGGAGCCATGGAGAGCTTCACGGAGTCTCTAAACAGGCTGAGGGACATCCATGAGAATGAGGTCCTGGGTGAGTGCCATGGGGGGTCTCCACAGCCTCCACTGGATGAACGATCTAACGGTCAAGGCCAGGACAGGTGCTCCCACATGTCACCTCCAATTCTCATCAAACCTGGGGACTTCACCTTCCAGTCCCAGAATTAGAGTCCTGACTCAGAGCCCAGAGCTGCAAAGTGCCCAGCCACCCCACCCCAGACCCGAGTGTGGCCCTGGAAGGGTGTCCTCCCAAAGGGCCAGCCCACAGCAGAGCAGAAATAAGCTGGGCCTGGCCAGAGAGTGGAGAGGCTGTGGTCAAGATGGGCCCTCACCTATGGGGGTGGGCCTTGGCGTCCCCAGAAGTCGGGTCGCCCACCTCCAGAAACGGAAGCTCATGGCTCAGGAGGCCTGTCTGGAGCATTCCGGGGCACTGAGCTGAAATCCCTCTGCTTCCCTCCAGGACACCTAGGCGAGGTCTGCCCCAGCCCACACACCTGTCCAATTCCCCCCCAGCGACCGGGCTGGAGTCCCTCCACTCCCCATGCTCCAGTGCCCTCCCACGACCTTTCCACAAGCACTCACACACACCCCTGAGGGCCCAAGGGGCCTGGGTCATCTCCCCAGCAATCCAGAGAGGCGGGGGCTCTTGGGCTAGCAGGCCAAGCCAGACCACAAGGAGGCAGCAAGAGGGAGACTGCTGGACTCTCCCCCAAGAGCCTGTTCTATTCCAACACTAGCTGTGCCTCTCCCAAAAAAACCCCTCCTGGGACTTGGCCAGGTGGCTGGTCATTCGCAGCATCGGGGTCCCTACCAACCTCCAGACAGACACCAGAGCCACAGACCCCAGGGGAGGGAGACGCTGGTCCCAGACCAGGGGTCCCAGGAAGCCACGAGATGGGCGGAGGCTGGCAGCGGGCACAGACCAGGAGTCCACCCCTTGGGGCAGCCTCAGAGAGCCAGTGAGGGGACCCGGGCAGGGGCAGGGGTCTGGAGAGGTCCCTGCCTGACACCCAGGGACAGGAGATGCCCTGGGCTCTGCTGCAGGAGGTGGCAGCATGGCTGGGCCTGACCCTGCACCCCTTTGCTCACTCCTCCAGGCCTGCAGAGCAAGCTTCTGGAACTGAACTCAGAGAGGTGTCGGTGAGTCAGGACAGGCCGGCCCAGCACGAAACAGATGGAAGAACAGCAGCTCCCCAGTCGCTCACTGCATCCCCTGCAGCCCCAGGGCACTGCCACCATCCACGATGCAAAAGGGGAAACTGAGGCTCGGCAAAGGTGGGGGGTGTGGGGGAGTCACCGGTCCACAGCCACGCCTCCAGTAGCTGGAAGAGCCGGAACTGGAACCTCCAAGCCCACCCCAGTGAACAGGGAGCCTCAAGGGGGCTGGGCAATCTGCACCCCCCCAGGACACCTCCCGCATCCGTCATTACCAATAGGAACACCCATCAGGCGGGGCGGGCTCCCCGTGTCCCCACGTCACGCACAGGGCTTCAGTTCTGTAGCGCTACAAGTGGCACATGGACAGAAGTCCCCAAGGTGGCCACGAGCATAGGAACACGCATCAGGCGGGGCAGGCTCCCCGTGTCCCCACGTCACGCACAGCGATTCAGTTCTGTAGCGCTACAAGTGGCACATGGACAGAAGTCCCCAAGGTGGCCACGAGCACTCACCTTGGGATGCGCTGGGCTAAGCACTGCCCACACAAGGCCCCACTTTATAAGGAATTCCTGCAGTGGGGCACCCAGCAGACCCAGCCCAGGAGGACGCTGGGGGCCGTGGCAGGGGCCACAGTGGGGGCAGCGTGGGGATCCCCAGGCAGAGCAGAACCCCCACCTCAGCTACTTCCCCCGCACAGGGATGCCCAGAGGGTGGAGGAGCTCTGCGCCAAGAACCACCAGCTCAGGGAGCAGCAGAAGGCGCTGAAGGAGAACGTGCGCGTGCTGGAGAACAGGTGAGCGGGGAGAGGGCCGCCCAACAGCCCTGCTCATGACGGGGGCGGGGGGAGGGGAAGATGAGAAGGGGTCCGTGGAGAATGAGTTTGGGAGGCTCTGGGGTAAACTCACCTGGGCAGCTTTCTCCACTGCAGGACTTCTCAGAGCCTTAAGTAAACTGCATTTTCAAGGTTCCTTCCCAAACTCAGTGGAACACGGGACACTTAGCCCACAGGGTAGGGGGTGGGGTGGGGCTTCCACAGAACACAGTTTGGGAAAGGCAGGGGCACATCCTGGGAGCAGGGCGATGAGGGTCCCAGCTCCTCGGTGTGCCTCAGTCTCCCTCTCAGAGCGGCCTCTTGCCACCACCCCCTGCCCTCGCAGGCTGCGGGCCGGCCTGTGTGACCGCTGCATGGTCACCCAGGAGCTGGCCAAGAAGAAGCAGCAGGAGTTTGAGAACACTCTACTCCAGAACCTGCAGCACGTCTTCATCCTCAGTGAGCCGCCTCGGGCCCCTGTACCTCCAGGCCTCTCTCATGGGGGACCATGACCCCCAGGGCCTGCTCAGCTGACATGGGGTTGTGGGGAAAGGGGAGAAGGCGATCCTGCCCAGGCCATCTGGGGGGCAACCCCACACCCCAATTTACAGACAAATGGTACAGAGCCCCAGCTGACCCCAGCATGTCCCTCCCTGACCAGTCACCTGGGCTGGAGGCGTCCCTGCCCTCTCAGGGCCTCCACTCCCTCCTCTCTTCAATGAGGAGGAGTCCCGCAGAGCCCTGCAGTCCTACTGGTCCTGCCAATGCACAAGCCCCCTTCCCTTGGGGGACACCCCAGGGACAAGCTTGGAGGGGTCCCATCACTTTTCACGGCCTCAAGGCTGGCGCTCTTTACTCAATAACACCCAACCATCAGCTCACGCAGCAAGCATTTACGGGGCACCTGCTGTATGCCAGGCCTGGGTCAGTGCTGGAGTCACAGCTAGGGACAGGACAAGGAGTGGGGCTCCCCTGGGGCTGTGCCTACCCCCGCCCCAGCCCCTCGCTCATCAGTGCCTCTTGCAGCCAACGAGCTGAGCCGGCTGCAGGAGGAGAACGAGGCCTTGAAGGAGGAGGTGAAGCGGCTCCAGGGCCCGGGGTGAGTGGGGAAGGTACCAGGGGCCCGAACACCCCCAATCCCTGACACTCCAACCACAGCAGGTGCCCGGCGCATGTCCAGGACACCAGAGCTCACGGCACAGAGGGGAGGGGTACAGAACCCCGTGTGGGACCCGGGCCTGGCACTGGGGGTGGGGGTGGGGGTCCCACAGGCCATCACCACGGAACAGACTTCCAGCCTCCCGTAGTCCACAAGCAGAGCCACCCTGCACATGGACAGGAGCCCCAGTGGACACCCTAGAAACGGAGCTGGGTCCCCCAGCACCCCCAGCAGCTCTGACACTTGAGGCTCCACCAGAGACACTGGTATTTGAGAGGAGCCAGCGAGGGCGCTGCCTAGCCCAGCAATGTGAGCCGTCGGTGGCAGACACACAGGCAGTGTCGAGAGAGCTATCTTTCCCAGTCACCTGGATGTCTCCAGGGAGATGGCTTGGCCCCCAGCAGGGCACCTGGGCCTTTCTGATCATCTCTGGGGGCACTGCCCTCCCTCACCTTCCCTGTCTTTGCCTCCTTGCTGGAGACAGGCCCCAGCCCCAGTGCATGGAAGGCACCTCAGACCCCCCCTCGCCCCTGCGGCTCCCCTCCCTGGGCACCCAGAAGGCTGTCACCAAGAAGCCACCAGGAGGCCACGAGGAGGCCAAGGATGACCACCCAGGTCCGGGTCCACGGGGAGAAGGTGCTGTGGGGGACGGGAGAGGCCAGGAAGCCAGGAACCACAGGACCCTGGGGCTCTCCGGCCGCGGGGCAGAGCTGCCCACCCCTCAGAGCACCTCCCAACCTGTCCTGCCCACTGCTTCTCCTCCGCAGAAAAGTCAGTGGGGTACAGGACTTCGCCAGTGGCCAAAATCTCCCCGGGGGCCAACCTGCCTGAGCCGCGGGCCCCAGACATGGTGAGGGCGAGGGACCCGGGCCTCCTCCTCTCCACCGGGCAGCCCCAGGCAGGAGGCTGGCAGCTGCCGGCCCTGCTGTGTGCCAGGCACTGCCTGCCAGCCCCACATGGCACATGTCTGTCCTCTGTGCCAGGCAGGGACCACTGAACTTCTTTTGAGGTGGGTGGAGGCGAAGCTCAGAGCGGGTGGGTGACCTGCCCGAGGTCGCACAGTGAGCCAGGGCAGAGAGCAGCAGCTGGCCCCACCCAGGCTGACCCGTCCACACTGTGCAGAGCCCCCAGCGTATCTCCAACCAGCTGCATGGGACCATCGCCGTGGTGCGGCCAGGGTCCCGGGCCCGCTCCACTGACCGGGGCTCCACCAACGAGACACTCCCGCTGCCACCCACCAGAAGCAGCACCCCCAGCCCATCTTCCGAGCACAGCCTCCCCCTGGACAGGTGAGTCTCTGCCCACTGCCACCACCAAGAGCGGCCTCAGCTGGGCACCCAGTCTCCACCTCTGTCCCACCTTTCAGGAAGGGGCTCGTGGCCCAGGGAGCCCCTCCAATTCTCCCTCCAGGAGACCTGACCTTTCTCGGCTTCGCCTGCCCAGACAACCTGCCCAGAGCAGAGTTCCCAAGTGGACATCTCCTGAACGGCCAGGATGGGGCGGGGGGACATGGGGGAAGGAGATGGAGCCTGACCCTGGGTACCCCTCTCAGAAGGGCCCACGCCAAGCCTCTTGCGGTGGTGTAAGACCACTCTGTGTGTCTGAGAGGAGAGCAGGTGGAGTCGTGGGGGATGCACAGGTGGGCCAGGCTTCTCTGGGTCATGGGGCAAGTAGCTGATGCCCGGGAACGGGGAGAGGCCTCAGTGTCCAGGACCCTTCTCAGTGCCCCAGGCCCCAGGTCACCTCTGGCCAGGTCCACGACTGTCCACATGGCTTGGCCTCCAGAGCTGTGGTCCCAGAGCCCACCCCTCTCCACCACCTGCCCTGTGCCCTAGGGCAGCTCACCTGACCTCTCTGGGCCCCGGGTCCTCACAAGTGAAATGGGGCTAATGTGAAACAGGCCACAGCCACTGGGCTTCTTCCCCCACAGCTTCCTGCGGGCCCCCCGGCCCTCTGCCATCACCTATGAGTCCCTGAGGCGCTCCCTCCAGGCTGACCGCCTCTGCCTCCTGAACCGCCACCTGTCCCTGCACCTTCGGAGCCCCCAGGCCCCTGCCGCGGCCCCCAGTGGGCCCTGGCCCCAAGGCCTGAAGGCTGGGGAGGCAGAGGCCTGGGAGGAGCCCGCCGGCCTGCTGGGCCTGCCGGGCACCCCAGTGGACGTGCGGGACCCACGGCTGGAGGGGGCACTGCACCTGCTCCTGGCCCAGCAGCTGCGGGCGCAGGGGCGGGCGGGTGGCGCCAGGCTGAGGAGCCTGCCCACGCCGGGGGAGACATCGCCCTCCCCACCAGTAGACTCTGACTCCGAGGGCCTCGAGGTCCCTGAGGGCAAGGTAGCCGGGGCAGCCCTGCCTGGAGGGCAGCACCCACGGCCCACAGGCCCAGGCAGCCCCAGGAGGAAGGAGGCCACAGCCACACAGGACTACGTCCCAGACAAGCCCCTGGACCTCTCAGAGCGGGGCCGGGGCCGAGATGCCCCCAAGCCCACCAACCAGCCGGGGTCACTCAGCCCAACTGCCCACACTCCCAGCCCCAAGCTACCCCAGGGAGCGGAGCCACCTGCCCAGTCTGGACCCCAGGGACTCAGCAATGGCACCCAGGAGGCCAGAGCACCGGAGCCAGAAGAGCCCCCCACCGCCTTGGTAAGGGGCCCAACCCTATTCTCGGCGTCCATGTGCCCTCAGCCCAGGCCAGCGTCCAGCCAGGCCCCAGGCTGCCCTCTTCCCTCGGCTCCGACAAGCCAGTTTCCAGTGTCAAAGTCCGGCTGCTGCCTCACATTAGGGAGGAAATGGATGGCCCTCCAGCCGCAGCCCCAGCGAGGGTCCCACAGGCTGTGCCCAAGGCTGGGTTGGGGCACAGGGCAGTCACCTCAAATGAACACAAGCCACTTACTTGCTTCCCCCAGGACCCCCCACATCCTCTCTCAGGGCCCCAGCCCAGCCTGCCATCTCCAGGCAGGACAGGAGATAAGGCCAGAGGGAGGCTAAAACTGCCCTACCACCCACAGAGGCCTGATGCTGATGGCCACTCAGGTAAACGTGAGTGCCCCAGGTCACGAGAACCCGGGAAGCAGTGCCATAGTGGGGAGGGAAGTGTGGTGGCCAGTGTCAGCTGGGGGACCTGTCCCAGGTCCCAGCTTCAGCCCCTGGGCCTGACCAGCCAAACTCTGGGTCTAGGGCTTAGTTGCCCCCACCTGCAGACCCAGAAAGGAGTTGGGGGCCCAGGGTGGGCACGTCTCTGACCACAGGCAGTGAAGGGGAGAGCATCCTAGCAATTAGGGCTTCAGGGCAGGTAGCGAGCTCCCTGTCCCCCAGCAACCAACCCAAGGGACACCCCAGCTGGTAAGGTCGTTGTACGGGGTATTGGAGACACTGGGCCTGGGTTCGACCCTAGGGCAGGTTATCGGCCCCTCTGTGCCTCAGTTTCCTCATCTGCAGAGTCGTTGCCACTCGTCCTAGCCTGGCAGGCTGGAGTGGCCTGTGCTTCCACTAGACTCCCAGGCCACCAGCCTGGCCTGACCTGCACCCTGCGTCCTGCAGAGCTCAGCAAGGCGGAAGCACAGCAGCCAGGGTCGGACGAGCTGGATGAGCCAGACACCTCGGACAGGGAGGTGGGTCCCCGGCCACATGTTCGGGTGGGGCCATGTGGAAGAGGGCTGTCCCAGGCTTAGGGGGAGGGTCCTCGCCCTGACCACACCCCCCGCACCCCCAGGTGGGCCTGAGCTCCGAGGTGGGGGCCCCGCTGAGCACGCCAGGTGGGGGGCCCAGGTGCTCCTGCTCCCAGGAGCGCAGGCAGGGCCTGCAGCAGAAGAGGAAGCGGGCCTCGGACCCAGAACCAGCAGACCCATGGGGCAGAGGTACAGCAGCTGGGGACAGTGGGGGGACGGGGGGCTGCAGCACCAACACCCCACCCCACCTTTCTGGTCGCTTGGAACACAGAAACCAGCCCTCAAACCTCTCCCGGAGCAGGCCTCTTAAGAGGAGGGCCCTGGGGTAGAGCCTGAGTGAATCCTGAGTCCATTCCCTCCTCACTGCATAGCCAGGCCAGTGCCTTCAACCTGAGCCTCAGTTTCCCCCCGGAAAAGCGGGGGACGATAGCAGAGCTAGTGTTAGATTCCAGTGGGATGAAGCTGAGGACAGTCATTATCACTGTCTGTCCTCACGGAGGAGAAGGGCATCCTGGCCACAAGCAGCCCCCAGGCCTGGCGGCCCTGAACCCCGCTCCTCTCCCAGCGCCACCCGGGAGGAGGTGGGGACGCCTGGACCCTCTCGTCCACCTTCAAAGAGGAGTAGCGGCAGAGGGTGCAGCCCTGGGGGGGAGTGTTTGTTCCCCTGGGGGAGTGGGGGGCTGCTCAAGCGATTGCCAAGGGTGATGCTGTGGGCTCCTCCCACCACGGCTGGCAGGAGCAGGGGCCCTGGCCCAAGAGTAGCAGGATGACCTCCCACCTCCCGCTCTGGCCACACAGGCAGCTCCAGAGGGGCCTCCAGGTGCCCACAAGAGCCTCTGAACACCTGAGCCAATAATGGATGCCGCCCTGGTGTTTGTCCAAACAGGCCCGCGATGCGGCAGGGTGGGCTGTGGCCTCCACAACGCACCATTGTTGCCGAGAAGGTGACCGCGGCCTGTGTTGGCTCGGGCGAGTGCTGGAGGCTAGCACACCTGTCTGATTTCCAGGCACTTCCTGCTGGGCACATTCTGAGAGCGTCCTAGTGAGCGCAGTCTGCAGGGGTGCATGTGTGTCCGCCCCCACCCTCCACTCTGAGCCGAGCCCGCCCCCCAGTCCTCCCACCAGACCAGCGCAGGGGCTCCCCAGCAGGCCCCTGCACCCCACAACACCCACACTGGTCAGTGAGCACAGGGCCCTTGCTCAGCTTGTGGCTGGCACCGCTATGTGCCAGGCAGGGTGCCCACGGCTCAGCACCAGGGGCAGCCCCTTGTATCTTGTGCCCCCAGTGAGGTGGGAGGCAGCGTCCAGTCATTACTGCCTTTGGGCCTCCCGACCCTGCCCAGTGATGCACCATCTCTGTTTCATAGATGGGAAACTGAGACGAGGAGAAGTGAGCTAATTTGCCCAAGGTCACGGAGTTGGTCCGTGGGGTCAGGAATCCAACCTGACCTGCCTGACCCAGAACTGGAGCTCATTCTGCATCAGAGACAGGCCTGGGGCCCAGCATGTGGGCAGGTCCCACCCGCGAGGTCCCAGGGACCAGATGCCGCTCCCCTATGGCCCCAGCCCAAAGGCATGGAGGCAGCTGGCCAGCGTCTCAGGTATTCTGAGAGCATTTCCCCAGAAGCTTGGTTTATCCAGAATATCCCAAGCCCTTTGCAAGGCAGCAAGGGAGACACTGGGGCCAGGCCACCTACAGGGTCACACACCTGGGGAGAGGGTCCACCTTTCCAACAAATTCCCACAGCTCACCCTCCATCAGGCCACCCTGACTCTGGTGTCCACTGCTGTCAGGAACAGGTGGACTCTGCCGGTGTGGGCTCCCAAGTGAGAACTGCCCACAAGGCCCTGGGTGAGAGCCCAGTGTCGCTGTGAGGGACGACACACAGGCCACCACCATGCCTCCTGGCCTAACCTCGGTCTGCTTCCCACAGCCACCAAGAAGCTGTCCGGAGGGAGAAGGACCCCAGGGGAGCCCCTGATGGTGGCGGAGGAGCCCAGGGGCCCGAGGGACCCGGAGGACGGCAGCCCCTCACCCAGCAACAGCAGCTGGGAGGAGACCTAGCTGGCCGTGCCCCGGGCACCACAGCCTGCCCAGATGAGACGTACCCCACCTGACAGCTCACAGCCAGGATGGCCCACACCACCAGACCTGCAGACGGCCTAGCACGGGGGGAGGGGACTAGGTCCTGGCCCATGAACAGAGGGGCTGGGAAGGCCGACAGGGGGTCTTGGGCTGGTCTTTCAAACCCCTTCATCTTTATCCATCTCAGAAACGACCGGCTGTCCCTGCCGCCCCACCTTCTCCCCAGCAGCTGCTCCCTGGGGGGGAGTAGGGGGTCGCTCAGGCTGCAGCCCAGCCTCCATCCCTGAGCACAGGCAGCCCTTCCCAGGCAGTGCCCCCCACCTCCAACCATCCTGGACTCCTCCGGCACCCCAGACTCCCGGGGCCCTGCATGCCTGGCCGCCCCTTTCCTGATGGGGGCATGGAGTTCTGAGCGGCGGTCTCGGGCGCCCCCTCGTGGAGACCCACACACACAGGCGCTGGGTGGCGAGTGCAGGGAAAATGGCGGGCAGCGGTGCAGCGCCCTTGCAGAGAGGGTCCCCAGAGTGCTCAGAGAACAAAGGTGTAAAGAAGGATGGCGTGTGCGGCTGGCGGGGTCGGGGGTCAGCCGGGCCTCCACCTGTCTGGGCAGGTGACTCAAGAGGCTGTTGAATGCGTCCAGGGATGGGGAGGTCACTTCGTTGCAGGAGGGCAAGATCAAAATCAGCGCCATTTGCAGAGAATTACAGGGGCCACGGGGCCGGCCTGGTGGCGTAGCGGTTAAGTTCACACGTTCCACTTTGGCGGCCCGGGGTTCGCCAGTTCAGATCCTGGACAAGGACCTACACACCACTCATCAAGACATGCTGAGGCAGCGTCCCACATAGAAGAACTAAAAGGACATACAACTAGGATATACAACTATGTACTGGGGCTTTGGGGAGAAAAAAAAAAAAAAAAAGAGGAAGATTGGCAACAGATGTTAGCTCAGGACCAATCTTCCTCAAAAAAAGCTTAATAGGGACCAAGGCGCCCCCTGGCGAGGGAAGAGAACAGAGAATGTGCACCGACACATTGTGCCCCACACAGAGCCTCCTTCTCACTGACACTCCTGAGTCCCTGGCCCCACATCGGCCACTGACCCGTCAGCCATCTGAATGACCACAGGGTAGCTCATCCAGGATCTACCCTCAGCCCTGGGGGATATTCTGCCCCTTGGGTCATTGTCACTTTAGGAGGGCGGGTCTCAGCGCCTCCATGGAAGGAGCTTAAACAGATTCCTAGGCCCCACCCCAGACCCACCGAATCAGGATGGCAGGGTGGGCCTGGGAATCTGTGTTTTAAGAAGCTCCCGGCCGGCCCCGTGGCTTGGTGGTTAAGTGCATGCGCTCCGATGCTGGTGGCCCGGGTTCGGATCCTGGGCGCGCACCGAGGCACCACTTCTCCGTCCATCCTGAGGCCGAGTCCCACATACAGCAACTAGAAGGATGTGCAGCTATGACATACAACTATCTACTGGGGCTTTGGGGGGAAAAAATAAATAAATAAAATCTTTAAAAAAAAAAAAAAAGAAGCTCCCAAGGGCAATTCCCCTGGACATGAAGTTTGAGAATTGCCCCTTCCAGGGCAAAGGCAGGACATGGGGCAACGACCGGGTGAGGCCTGGGGCAAACGGGTGCAGGCCTGACTGAAGAGGGCACTGCTCCACACCCTGCTCACTGTGGCTTGTCTGCCTGCTGGCTCGAGAGACCAGAGGGACTCAATTCCCAAGAGAGAAGTCTAGGTGTGTGTATGTGCCTGAGAAATTTCCCAGTTGTTAAAGGTTGCTTTGATTTTTCTGAAATCAAATAAAACAAAACCTGTGTGCTCCATTCACATCGACTTGCAGGCCGGGTTTGGCTCATGGGCAACCTGGGTTGTGGAGAAGCCACGTGGGGCAGGAGCCCAGGGAGAGCACGCACCAGAACCTGGAGGAAGACCACGTTCCTCCCACAGTGTCCCTCCAGCACCCTCAAAGCTGACCAGAGAGGCACATGCACAGGGCCCAGCTCCACCATCGCACAGCAGACAAACATGGATTTGGAGCTGAGGGGCAACTCAACGGATAATATAACTCCATCCTCCCATCGATCCCTTTTTATTTTCATCTGACGTCAACTCAACTGTGAGCTCCCAGTCTGTCAGTCTCCCTCACCTGTCAGGGTCCTCCTAGCGATAGCCAGCCAGGACCGAGGGCCCACAGTGCGCCATGCCGTGCTCAGCACTTTGCAGTCCTGGTCTGATTCCTCCCTTACAAGAGACCCACAAGGCACACAGTTAGCACCCCCACTTTACAGTGGGGGAGAACCTGAAGGAGGGGAGGGTAAGGAACTCACTCGAGGTTACCCAGCTGGCAGGTGGCAGAGGAGCGTGAGTCTGGAGCCCACACTCAGCTACTCCAGTCCAGCACTCCTCACCGCCCCCCCCACCTCGAGCGTCAACCAGGACTCCCGGGCCGGGCCTTCAACGTGCAGTTTTCCTTCCATCTCTTGGAAATGTCACTCTCCAGGAGCACCTGGCGGTACATACTCAGTCCCCATCACACACTTGGTGAAGCCCCACGTTCTACCTGACAGAAACTGCCCACTTTCCCTCCCAGGCACGGGAGAGGCCATGAAGGCCAATTTGGAAGGGCAGAGGGAAAAGGAAAGAGGAGAGTCTGGGCACTGGGTAGCCCACCAGCAGTGGCACAGGAAGGTCAGTAGGAGGGCATACGGCCAAGGCGGGTAAGGGGCCTGAACGGGTAGTGGGCCATGCAGCAGGGCCTAATGGAGGATGACGATGACAGCTGTTTTCATGCCACCCATGACCAGACACTCTCACCTGTTTCCCTGAGCCACGTCAATGCCACCCCCCCTACCCTGCGCAAACCAGAGCTCTGCCAGCCAGGGCTGTGTCCCCCTCTCCAGCACGTGGCACAGAAGAAACACTGGAAAAATGTGTGCACCATGTGTGGTATACTCAGGAGCATTTACTGAGCCCTGTGGGCTACCCAAACAGCAAGCGCCCGCATCTCCAGCCACGCGGCTGAGCCAGCTTAACCTGGCAATACCCTCAGATCAAATTCATTGTCCCCACTTTAAGGACAAAGAAACTCACAGGGAGAAAGCTGGACCGAGCAGACGAGTGGCACTGAGGTGGCTGCAGGACCCTGCCCCCCAAGATGCAGGTGGGCTCCTGGGGGCTCCAGAAGGCAGCACCTGAGCATGAAGCACCGGCTCTGAAGTCACCTGAGTACAGAAGAGGAAACTGAGGCCCAGGCACCACCAGGCTCAAGGTCACTTTGCTGCTGAGGGAAGTGCAAGACTCTGCCTCAGGCTGAGGGCACAGCACTGCCCCAACCAGCAGGCAGGTGCCTTCTCCCCTCAGACCCTCCGTCTCTTCTTCAGTCAATGAGGGAGGCCAGGTGGCACCGCCGGCCATTCCGGGGAGCCATGGGGCTCCTTGAGGGGCAGGCACTGGACGGTAGGCGGCCCAGCTTCAGCCCCGCACGCCGACCCCGCGCACAGACACACACTCGGAGAAGAGAAGTGCGCTGGAGCCTAAGAACGCAGGCTCCACGGAGGCTCACCACGAACGCCGCAGCCCAGCAAGGAGAACTGGGCGCCGGCGCCCCGCAGCCGCGGCTTCCGGGGGACTCGAACCTGCGGTGCCGCCGCCGCACGGCCCGGGTTAGGTCCCGCGGGGCGGACGCGCAGGCGGGCAGGCGCGCGTCTACCGGCTCCCTCGGGCCGCGCGGAACCCGCCTCTAGGACCCAGGAGGGCCGCCCCCGCGCCCCAGCCGCGCCGCGGTTCCGCGCTGGCCAATGGGCGGGCGCGACTGCGAGATATTTGCATGTGGGCGCGCCGCGGCCAATGGGCGGCGGGCGCGGGCGCGTGCGCGCGGCGGGCGGGTGGCGGCGGCGGCGGCGGCGGCGGGCGGGCGGCCGGGCGCTCAGTCGGAGGATGGCCGCGGCCGCGGCGGGTGGAGCTCCGGGCCCGTGCCCCGGCCCCGCCGCCAGGGCCCCGCCGCCCGCCGCCCCCGGCCCCGGCCCCGCCGCCAGGGCCCCGCCGCAGGCGCTGCGGAGGCGCGGGGACTCGCGGCGCCGCCAGGCCGCGCTCTTCTTTCTCAACAACATCTCCCTGGACGGGCGGCCCCGAGCCTGGGCCCGGGCGGGAGAAGCCCGCCGCCGCCGCCGCCGCCGCCGCCGACGCCCGCCGAGGCCCGCGAGCCGCCCGCGCCGCCGCCGCCGCCACCCCGGGGCCCGAGCCCGCGCCCGCCCGCGGGGCCCCGCCGCCCGCCGTGCTGCCCGTGCTGCCCGTGCTGCCCGTGCCCGCGGGCCGGCCGTCGGCGCCCCAGGGCCTGCTCAGCCCCGCGCCCGCGCCCCCCGCCGGACTCGGCCTGGGCCTGGGCCTGGGCCTGGACGGGCAGCGCCAGAGGTGAGTGGGGCCGGCCGGTCAGCGCAGGGGCGGGTGACGTGGGGTCCGCAGCCCGGGGCGGGCCCATCCGCACTGGGCTTGGGCGTCGGGGTGACCTGGGGCCCCCACCGCCCATGACACAGGACTGGAGCATTCTCTGAGCACAGGACTTGGGGATCAGGAGGTGACGCTGATCCTCTGGGAGTCCCAGACACAGCGTTGGAGTGTCCTGGGCCCTGCCAGCCAGGGACACAGGGTTCGGGGGTCCTGGGCATTGCCAGCCTGGGAGGGGGAATCTTGCCTGGGCGCCATCAGCCTAAGTCTTGCCTGGGCCCCATCTGGGGCTGTCAACCCCCTGGACGTTGATGTTAGGGTTTCCTCAGGCCCTGCCAGTTGCCAGACGTAGGAGTCATGGTCCCCTTAATTCTGCCAGCCCCTAGATGTGGGGTCAGAGTCCTGTCAACCTTGTCAATCCCCTGAACATGGGTTTCAGGGGTCCCTCAGCCCTTAGCCCCCAGACACAGCCCTGTCAGCTCTGGACACACCCCCTCCCCAGCCCACTTTTTTCAGTCTGCTGGACACACGGACTCGCAAACGTTCCTTAAATGTTCCGTGCATTCGCTGAGCTGGATGATCATGTGGGCTAGAGGTCTTCCCTGCACTGTGACATCTAGTCTCAGAGTCTTCTGCACCAGGCCGGACCTCCCAGCCCACTATACCACAGCTACTGGTCACTGGTCCCCCCATTGCCTCCTTGCTGACTCCTGTCCCCACTGTTCTCTCTGAGGTCAGTGTCCCTGGGCCTGTCACAACCCAGGTTGCAGTTACTCCCATGATTCCAGTTCTAGGAACCCCTCAGCCTATCCCAGAGCAGCCCCCCACCCCAGAGCTCTGCCCCCCAGTCTGTACCCCGGCCCAGATAGCCTCTGGCTGCCAGACACCCTGCTTTCTTCTCACAGAGACCCTTTCACAGCCACCTGCAGAGCTGCAGCTTCCAGTGTCGTTGAGCGCTGGCCCCCAGGTGGCCCTGCCTTCTTGGCCCCTTCCTCCAGACCCTGGGGCTATCCCCCCACCCTCCACCCCGCCACCCTCACCCTGAGGAGTGACTGGTTCTTGGGTCTGGGATTCAGGACTGGCTGCTCGTCAAAGTCCCTTCTCAAAACCACTGCTTAGCCTTTTGTCTGCAGGACAGAGCTGCGGGGCTGGCACTGAGGCCAGCCCTGGAGGTGTGCAGGGAGGGGCTGAGGGCAGAGCCTGCGGCTCTCGAGCCAGCCACTGGTCCCTGGTGTCCAGGGGAGACTCTTCTTACGTGGAGGCCATCACGGCTGCACTGGCATAGTCCCCTCGCGCCCCTGGCCCTCAGGCAGGTCAAGGTGATGGGGTCCTTCTGAGGGTCTGTGGTTGGGAGGGTCGAGTCCAGAAGACAGTTCTTTGTGGTCCAGGTTCTTGACTTTGCGTTCAGATTCTTCTGAGTGGCTGTCATGCTCCATAGACAGCAGTATTTCCGAGTGTTGGGGGGCTGAGTGGGGCAGAGGGGTCAGTTTGGCCTGAATGTGGCAGCTGCGCACCATGCCTCTGGCATCCCTGGGGAGGTGGAACTGCTGATCTGAGAGGAGACTAATATGAAGAAAAACGTATTTTCTTGGTGAAAATCAGTCCATTTTAAAAACAGAGCCCAGAAGCCTGCTTGTCCTTGGCTGGCAAACTCTCCCACGAAGTAGTTGTGTCTCCTGGTGGCTGTCAGCCCCGAGGGCGTCCCGGATCACGCAGCGTCTTGTGTGAGTCATCCTGTGACTCTCTAGGGCAGAGTGGTAAGGCCCCTCTGTGTGTGAGGACTCATGGGGTCCAGGAGGGCTTGAGAGGAAAGGTGGCTTGCCTGCAGCCAGGCCCACACTTTGTGGGCACGCTTTTGCTCTCGTCTCGCCAACCTGGTCCTACAGCGTGGCGCTGAGCCCCTGTCTTCTCTCCAGTTGCATGTGTGCGTCCCGGGCAGACCAGTGTTGTTTTAGGCTGTCCATTCAGCAGATGGTTCAGGCACTCCTCTGTGGGCCAGACCCTGGGAACAGGACAGGCCGGCAGCCTGCCTGCCGAGCCGTGCTCGCGAGAGGGCTCCCAGAGCGTGGAGGCTGCAATAGAGCTTTGTAACCAGGAGCCCTGCGTGGTGTGGTGATGGTGCTCGATGATGCTCCAACCTGTCCATTTCTGAAGAGGGAGGGCGCTGGGATGGGATGAGATGTGGTGTGAGTCAGGGTGCCCTTTGGCCTTCTGCTGCACCCACCGCGGCCCCGTGTCCCTCCACCCCTTCTTGCCTGGCCCGTGTCGGGCCGTCTCCTGGCTCTCCCTCCTAGTTGGCCTTCAAGTCCCCGTTCAGATGTCCTTCCCATTCTTCAGGCCCGCACCTGCCCATGCAGAATCTGTCCTTCCTGGGGCTCTGCTGCTGTGCTCAGGGCCCTGCCCTTGTGTCTGGGAGTCACTGCGGCTCCCTGACAGATGGCAGGCCGATAGCAGGCCCCCAGGATGAGGACCGTCCATTTCTCTCTGTGCTCCCCAGGCCTAGAAATGGGGCTACAGAGAGAGTCGCTGCCGAGTGCATGAGGCGTGGCTGGCCTAGCAAAGGGGGCTGCCAGCTACAGGTTTTAGGCTTCGAGGATTGGTTGTTTTCAGGAATGGAGGAAATTCTGAGAGTCTCTTCCCAACATCTACGTCATGAGTGGGGTGCTCTGACCCAGGCTCTGGGAACAGACCTGGTTGGAATCCGAGCTCCACCATCCAGGAGCTCTGTGACTTTGAGCGGGTGCCCTGGCCTCTCTGAGCCTCAGTCTCCTCTGTGAAACAGGTTTGCGCTAAGCATTCCCTGCCTGAGGGGCTGCTGTGAGGTCAGATGACCGTCGAGGGCTCAGCGAGGGGTGGCAGTGGCCAGGGCCAGGGGAGCAGACGCTCTTGTTACAGCCAGGGTGACCAGGGGTGCTCGCGGCTCAGCCCACAGCAGGGAATAGGGTTTCACACTCGGGGCTCAGTCTGGTGTGGCTTTTTCTGCTACGCCAGTGAGCACATCATTGAAATCCTTCTTTTCCTCGTAGAACTTCTAACACTGTGTATTTTCATTTCAACACTGTGATCACTTAACCCTCGTGAGCAGGCTGGGCCGCCGCGTCCCCCTCACTGCCACATGGTGCTCCTCTCCTCTCTCCTGCAAGGCCCGGGGCAGCTGCTCAAAGCACCACCAACCGGGCAGCTGACACAGCAGCAAGGTTTCCTCTGCAGTCTTAGAGGTCACAAGTCTGAGATCAGGGTGTGGGAGGGCCGCACTTCCTCAGGGGGTCCAGAGGAGGATCCATCCTGCCTCTCCTAGCTTCTGGTGGCCCCAGGCCACCTGAGCTTCTGGCCACATCATCACTCCAGTCTCTGCCTGCTTCTTCATGTGGCTTCTCCTTCGTGTGTCTTCTTCGTTTTCATCTCCTATAAGGACACCAGTCATGGAGTTAGGGCCCACCCTAAACTTCTTAACTTAAATACCTTAAACATCTTAACTTGATCACATCTGCAAGGACTGTGTTTCCAAATACAGTCATAGTCACAGATGTCGGGGGTTAGGACTTCAACATATCTTTTGAGGGGACACAGTTCACCCCACAACAGCCCTTGTTAGTGTTCATGACACTGATGAGGCGGAAGGTGAGCCTGGGGCGCTGTCATGAGGCCAGGGGCGTTGCTGTGTTAGCTGGGAGCAGAAATCCTCGTGATTCTGGAGGGTTCGCTCAGGATGGTTCTGAGAAAGGGCCTGGGATTTTAGTTGCCATCTTGGCTGGAAGCTGCCAAGCGCCTGTCCATGTTAAACCCATTCGGTGTAGCATCTGGCAGTTTGTTTACAACTCTGATTTTGGGGTTTCTTGCTCTCCAGCTGGAAAACAGCTGGAGATGGTTGCGGAGGTTGGAGCCCAGAGGCACGTGGCCCCATGGCAGCCCAGAGGCCTTGCGAAGATGGAGGCCTGGCCCCCAGGGCCCCTGCGTCGGGTCCCGTCACTGGGGGAAGCTGCAGGTCTCTCTGAGGGGTTGGCTGGAATTTGGGAGTTTTGCTTTGCCTGGCAGGAACTTGGTGAGACAGGGTACCCAGGACCGTCCACTCATTGGGCAAGTATGCACCCAGGGCCTGTGGTGTGCTAGGTGCCACAGTCAGGCGGGGTGGAGTCGTGAGCCAGCCGAGCGAAACCACTGCCCGCGCTCTCCTGGCAGTGGGGGTTCAAAGTCGGTGCTGGCACCCGTCAGCCACTGCACGAAGAAGAGCGGTCACTCCAGCGGGAGCCGGCCCGTTCTCAGATCATGTGATCCCACGTACAACAGCCCCTTCACATGGCCCCTGCTCGATTTGGGTGGTCTTCAGACCTCAGAGAGGAGCCCTTCCACGGCTGGGCGTTTCTTCAGTTGCAAAGTAGAGGAAGTTTATCAGACACTAGAAACACTGTGTAATAAATACGATTTCTCTTCGTGTCAGGGAGCATGTGTCTAGGGGGAGGTAAGTGTGGGCTGCCTGTTGGTAAAGAGGCAATTCTGAAAGGGAGCCGGAGGAGCGAGCAGGCCCATGCTACATGCGGTGGTCGCCTGTGCCCTCTTGGAAGCCCCCCCACGCCCCTGACCCCCGGACCCCTTCTTCCCAAAAGTGTCAGATGCAGGCAGCCTGGGGCCAGTCACTGCCACGTGGAGGGACGAGGCGCAGGAGTAGACCCCATCCCGTGTGACTTGAAGGCGGCTCGGGTGACCCGTGTGACCAGACATGGGAGTGGGGGCAGGGTGTCAGCCGAGGCAGCGGAAAACCCAGACTTGTTCTTTGTAGTTTGTTTGTTTTAGCCTTTTTTAGGTGAAGGTGTGAAAGGCGTGCATGAGCGCCCAGCTGGATGCATTTACCAGGTGCATACGCCCAGGTGCCCACCATAGCTCGGGGACAGCGTACCCTCCCCTAGAGGGTCTCCTCAGCCGGGTCCCCCCATACGAGATGCCGACTTCTCTCACTGATCCGAGCCGCCTGCGCCCGGGTGGCTCAGGCTGGAATCAGAGTATCCTCTGTGTCTGGTCCTGGAGGCGGCCGTCTCCCTGGGAGCACAGTGTGTCAGCGTCCTGCTGACGGCACTGGATCGCTCCCAGTGGGGGCTGTTTTGGGTAGAGTCTCCAGAATATTCCTGTCGTGTTTGCTGGATGCACAGACACGTTTCTGGGGGGCCCGGGGCAGCCATGTGGTCAGCATTAAGATTCTTGAGTGGCTGAGCAGGGCACCCAGGGCTGGAGCGCGTCCATGCGTGGTGGTGCTGTCCTGCTGGGGCCGTGTGTGAGGGTGCAAGGGTCCCGCCTTGGGGCTCACTGAGGGGCTGCTGCCCTTGACATGCCTTAGGAGGAGGCCGCTGCCAGAGGTCGATTGGCCAGCAGTTTCTCTTTTTTTTTTTTTTTTTTTTTTGTGAGGAAGATCGGCCCTGAGCTAACATCTGCCAATCCTCCTCTTTTTTTTTGTTGAGGAAGATCGGCCCTGAGCTAACATCTGCCAATCCTCCTCTTTTTGCTGAGGAATACTGGCCCTGGGCTAACATCTGTGCCCATCTTCCTCTACTTTATATAGGACGCTGCCACAGCATGGCGTGACAAGCAGTGTGTCGGTGCACGTCCGGGATCCGAACCGGTGAACCCCGGGCCGCCACAGTGGAGCTCGAGCACTTAACTGCTTGCACCACCGGGCCAGCCCCCAGCAGTTTCTCTTGAAAGGGGTGCTGCCTGGGGAATGGGCTGGGTGCTGGGCCATGCCCTGGGAAGAGCAAGCCCCGCCCGACTGTCCGGGGCGGCCCCTGGAGGCCGTGCGTGTCTGAGACCGGGGCTCTGGTTGTTGCTCGATGACTGCCCTCTCTCCTTGGATTTCTGGGAGACGTGCAGACTGGCTACTGTGGGCGCTGCCTGAGGCTCCGTCACCTCAGCACCCAAGGAGCATTGCACCTGGGAGTGTGGAGACTGCTGCTTTCCTGCCCGTGAACTCTCACTTCCAGAATGTTCCACAGCTGCCGGCTGGCCACTGTGCCCTCTGAGCATGGAAGCAGCTGGTCGTCTCTGGCACATGCCCTCTGGAGGCCCGGACTCCCACCGTCTCAGCCGCTTCACCTCTCAGTCACTGAGCATCAGCCTGATGACTCAGAGAGCAGTAGGTGTGCAAACCTGGGCCTCCCGTGTCCCCGGCCAGCGGTCTGCAGGGTGTCCTTCCTCCACAAACTCCAACTCCCGTGCAGCGGGAAGGGAAAGAGCGCCCAAAGCAGCGTCCCGCCCTCGGCCAGCCTGGTCTCTGGCTCAGAACTCAGGGCCCCGTAATCAGCACTGTCACAGTCTGTGCACCCAAACCCAAACAGCGTCGCCTGGAACGGAGGCCAAGTTCAGAGGAGGAGCACTGAGGAGAGGGTGCAGGAGGGGCCTGGATTCCAGTTCACCCAACGGGGCGGGGTGGGGCAGTGGCAGGGGCGGGGCAGAGGCAGTGGTTCAGTGGGTTAGTGCGCAGGCCGTCTGCCAGGGTGGAGGTCTCAGCCCCACCTCTTACCAGCTGGATTATCTCAGGCAAGTTGCTCACCAGCTCTGTGCCTCAGTTTCCCCACGTATGAACTGAGGGTGATAATACCGCCCACCTCACTGAGCTGCTGTGAGGGTTGAGGTTATGTGTAAAATGCTTACGACGGCGGAAAGATAGAATAAAACCACAGAGACCAGGCTCTGCGAAGCCTGCCGGGAACAGATTTTAAAATGTGAGGTGGACAGCAGGGTTCCTGCAGGCACCCAGCACTAACAGCAGAGCGAGCAGGCGGCGGAGTCAGCGCCCCCCGCTCCGCGGGCAGGGCATGTAGGTGCTGGTGCCCCAGCGCCTTGTGCAGACTGCTGCTGGCCTGGGCCCTGTGAGTGAGGTCACAGGCGTGCAGGAGCTATGGGCCCCCACCTGGGAAATTACCTGAGGAAATGAGCCTGAGAGCGCCACATGGGGCTGCGCCATGGGGCCGCAGAGCCCAGCCCTCTGGGGCAGGACACAGACACCTCCCAGGGACGGTCCTGTCCCCACCTGGGCCGGCCTCATCCCCCACCACGGGGTTAGCACCCGCCTGGCCCCCACCCTGGGCCTCGTAGGACGCTGGGTGTCTGCCCGACACGCCCCTCCCTCTGCGCCTTGAGCAGGCAGCATGCCCGCCTGCAGAGGCCCTGGTGCCCTCCTCCCCGCAGCCCTTCCCACCCTGCCATCCTGGCCGGTCCTCCGGCTGCTGCTCCAGTTCTGCACGTTCACGTCGCCTCAGGTGCTCGCCCCTCCCCGTCACAAGCAGGGGGCAGGTGGCACAGCCTCTCTGGAGACGGGGCCCCTGTGGCGGTGCCCCGGATTTTACTGGGCTGACTCCTCTGTTCCATCCTAGTTGCTTTTCAACAAGCTGTTGCGTTTCCCTTTAAAAGACTTAAATAGAGTCTAGACTCTGGCGTCAGGGGGACAGCCTTGGAACTCCCCAGGACCGCCCTGGCTGTGTGACCTCGGGCAGGTGCCTCTCTGTGCCGCCCTTTGCAGTCGTGCCTTGGTGTGAGGTGGCAGCTATAACACCCTCACTGGCACAGTCGCCCCCCACATGCGACAGTGCCTTTGTCCCTCACGCCAGCTCCTAGAGGACCCACTGGCTCTTAGTGACCTGGATTCCAGGCTGGCTGCACCCAGGGCGGTGCCCTGACCCAGCCAGATCTCGTCTGTGAACGAGAGTCCTGCTGGGAGGAGGCCCCGTGAGAGGCTGAGAGGAAGGTGTGGCGCCGGGCAGGCTGCAGCTCCCGCACGTGGGCTCCTCGGCATGAGCCCTCCTCTCTGTCCCCGCAAGGAGCCCGACGTGGCTCACTCTCCTAACGAAACGGCTACTGTTGACACACGAGGCACTTGACGCGTGCCCAGCCCATGCTGAGTGCAGGACCCGAGTTGCTTTGGTTCATAAACCGTGCAGCCTCGACCTCTGGAGCCTCCCTCCCCTGGGCGAGGTGTGGGGACAACAGGCCCGCCTTCGTAGCTTTGTTGTGAGGTCCTTACTGGTGAAATGTGCATGTCAGCCTGCAAGACCACGAGGAGGTCGACAAGTGACCACAGTGGTGGCCCTGGTGCCGGTAACCAGGGTTTATGATCTTGTCCTGAGGGTGCCGCCCATGCAGGGGCTTGGAGCCCTCAGGCTTGAGAAGCCCCCGACTCAAGGTCAGAGGCTGCCTTCCCAAGCTCCCCAGTGCGTGCTGGGTGCTGGCGAGGCCCCCCATTCGGGATGGGTTTCAACCAGACCCGAACAGCTCGTCCTCTCCGTTAACATTTCAGTTTTTGTCTCTAGGACAGCCACAGCACCCCATCACACCTCAGGAGCCCCTGATTGTCGTCAAGCGGCCGGCCCTTGGCCACCTTCTGTGGTCACTGAGGACCCACTCCCCCTCGGGCAGGCTGGGGTCCGCTGCTCCCTGACCACCCAGCACGTCTGTGGGGCCTCAGGCCTGACCTGAGGCCACGTGTGTCCCTCCTGAGGAGTCGCTAACTCCATCACCCCAGCCCCACACGGCCTTCTCTTAGACACAGCTGGGCTCGCAGCCCTCCTGACCACGCGGCCACAGCCAGCTTCTGTAGGGAAATCACCCTTATTCGGACCCTCCTTGACGTTGATCCCAGACCTGCCAGGCCTCATCAAACTGTTTATCAATAAGCAGCGAGTCCGGAAGCAGTTCTCTCCGTCACTGGACAGGGCTGTGCTCCAAGGAGAATCCTGGCCATGAGGCCTGGGACCGTCCAGTGGAGGGGCTTCGGTGTGATAGGGTCTGCCAATCCCTCAGCTCCTGGGATGCTCACAGGGGCGAGTGCCAGGCGAATGCTCTGACACGCTGTGTCTTCCCCCCTGGGTGACAGGCACGTCTCCAACACACACAGTCACAGGGGAGCGGGTGGGCACCGGGGCTGCGGCTGCCCCGGAGAGAGTGAGGGCAACATGTGAGCTGACCCTGAAGTCGAGGTACCACTGGAAAAGCTGGGAAAAGAATATTCCGGACGGAGGGGGCAGCCCCCGCGAGGGCCCTGTGGTGGGCGGCTGTGGCTCGTGTGGGGAGCACAAGGCAGCAATAGGGGCCAGGCGTAAGTCACCCTCTGAGTGCTCTTGGGTGTCCCCAGGACACACATCCCTGTCTGCTCCTGCTGGGGGAGGGGCAGGGCGCCACAAGGGCAGACAGGCCCGTGTGGGGACAGGGCCTGGGCTTCTCGGGGCCACAGCGCCCTGAGGTCGGGGGGAGGGTTGGCAGGACTTGTCCCCGTCTGAGGAGCTGGCCCTGCAGAGCCATGACTGGACCCCCTTCCGGGAGCTTCCACCAGATCCCTCAAACCTGCAAAGGACCGTCCGGGAGCGCGTCTTTTTGCCTACAGCCCGCCATGGGTGCACGTGACCTGCTCCGCTGATCTTGGGCCTGAGAGGGCTCTCGGGACCCGCCAGCCTGAGCCCCAGGAGGCAGCAGGCGGCAGGCAGACGAGGGTGCGGCCGGCCACCCCTCCCAGCACCGGGGCCCCCTCATTTTCTTCTGGCAAACTCTGGTCCTTGGGTGGCCCTTCCCAAGGCTCAGACCGGGTCCCGGCCCCGTGACCCTGGGGCCTCCCTTGGCTAGAGAGGAGCGTGGTGCCTGAGAAGCAGGAGTGACCAACAGCGCGGCTCTGCCTCCAGAGGGGCCCTCCCCACACGGCAGTGCGGGTCTAGCTCCAGGATAGAGAGCCCTCCAAGATCTGTATTCTGAGGCTCTGCGGTGTCTTCTTCACAGAAGGAGAGTTGCCTCCCAGCGCTGCTCCCTCGAGTTTCTGGAAGATGCGGTGGGATGTGCCTCCATCCAAAGGTACGGGTCTCAGCCACCGCCCACTCCAGGGCCCTGCACGCCCCAGCCGCCACTGGCCCTGGGGGCAGAGAGGGTCCTGGGGAGGGAAGAGTGACCCGTTTTCTGCCTTGCAGAACCAAACACGTATCTGGATCCCCGAGACATAAAGGCCTGAAGAAGACACACTTCATCAAGAACATGAGGCAGTACGACACCAGGAACAGCAGGTACGTCAGTGGCCGCAGGTGTGGGGCCGCCCGGAGGAGGAGGCCATCCTTCCTGCCGTGTGCTCCACGCAGGGGCACCTCAGGGCAGTTTGGCTTGGGACGTAGACCTGGGCACTTTTTGATGCTATTAGACCCCCACCCCTCCAGGATGGCTGAGGACAGGCTCCCTGAACTAGACGGTCACTTGGGCACATGCCTCTGTCTCTTGTGTCCTCCAAAGCCTGGCCTCTCCTGGATGAACTATGATCCCAACCTCTGGCCTCTACCCTGCCTGCGTGAGGCCCGGTGAGACCCTTCTGTGCAGCGCATCACGCTGTGGAGGGGACACACTCTCCAGTGGGACAGGTCGCCCTTATTAAGCACCTGGAGGGAACCAGCAAGAGCTGGGGTAGACAGACCACTGGGCCTCCTGGCCTGAGAGTCCCCTGGACGCCTGGAGTAGTTCCTGTCACCCGAGTCCAGGCGGGAAGGAACACCCACCGCCCTATTCTGACTCCTCTGCCTTCCTCACAGGATTGTCCTGATCTGTGCCAAGCGGTCCCTGTGTGCAGCCTTCTCGGTCCTGCCCTATGGAGAAAGCCTGCGGGTCAGGTGAGTGACCTGGTCCCCACCCAGTCCAGGGAGGTGTGGGCTGGGCTCACCCCAGGCTCCTGGCAGCCTCACGCAGGGGCCAGCAGCTTCCACTGAAGCTTCTCGAGAGCTCTGAAGGCTATGTCGGTCCTGGTTCTCCAGGAGGGAGTGTGTCCACACCATTACTTTGAGCTGCCTAAATGTAGGTGTCTGAGACATTCGTCCTCATGACAACACCACTGTGCAGCCTTGTGACCAGTCCAGGCAGCTGTGTCCCATGCATAACTCCAGGAAGAAGGAGACAGCCGTCAGGGTGGGGATGGCACCGTGTGACCTGGCATAAAAACAGTGGTGGGGAAACCTGCCGGTGGGGGCCTGAGCCAAGGGTTGACCACAGGGCAGAGGGCACATAGCGGGAAGGCAGACTTGAGGCGAAGCTCCGGTCAGTGCCACGGGGCCATGTCACTGCTGACCTACAGGGCGTTTTTTGGGAAGTGCCTGGGACTAGGGAAGGAGTGAGACCGGATGGTTCTTAGACAGAAGTCGGCCTGTGTCCTCTGTGACACGGGTGCTGCTGTCTTCCCAGCTGTGCGTGCACGCTCGGCCTCGGCGGGCATCATGGGTGCTGAGGGGGTGAGCTGTCGACCCCAGAGGCTCTGCTCCCCGCCTGCTCGAGGGGCAGACGGAGGGCCCAGCAGCTTTCTTCCGGCTGTGTGTTGCAGTGACCTGAGGGTGGACAGCCAGAAGCAGAGGCATCCGTCCGGCGGCGTTTCCATTTCTTCTGAGATGGTCTTTGAGTTGGAAGGCGTTGAGCTGGGAGCAGATGGAAAGGCAAGAGTCGATACCACACACGGTCAGGGCCCAGCAGGTGCAGAGTGTACGTTTATCCAGGAAGTAGACGATGAAGTTGTGTTTCACTTTAATCTTGTAAAATGCAAGGTGTCAGTGGGAGCAAGCCACACAGCCCTGTAAGAATGGGCCCAGTGGTCTCGCTCAGCAGCCAGGTAATGAGGGACGACCTGAGTTGGGAGGGGTGTCCTGGGCGCCTTCTGCACTGGTGGTCAGAGGCCAAGGGGCTTCAGAGGCAAGGAGAACGTTCCTGTCCTGCAGATCCCAAATAAGGGATGGCGAGAGTGGAGTTCCAGAATGTTCTTGTTACTGAGAACTCTAACTTCAAGTGAGTGAGCAGCATCTAGCTCAGGTCTGCACTCAGTAGCTTGAGCTGCCACCGTTCCTTCATGCCCACGTAAGGGGAGCCTTCATGTGCAATGCTGCAGCAGCAGGAAGGAGTAAAGCAGAGGGACGGGGCCGTGGGGCCCGGAAATGAGCAGCACTGAGTCCTGGTGCACTTGCCTTTCCAGGTCGTGTCTTATGCCAAGTTCCTGTACCCCACCAACGCCCTGGTCACACACAAGACCAACAGCCACGGCCTGCCGCCCCAGCCTCGGCCCAGCGTCCCCCGAGCTCTGCCAGGGTCAAGATACAAACCTGCCCCCGCCAAGTCGGCACCAGCCAGCACAGAACTAGGTACTGAGCCAGGCGATGGAGAGAACCCGTGTCCACAGTTGGCTCCGGGGGTCCCTCCTTGTTGGGACATCCTCCCTTCCACCCAGCCCTCAGGCCTGGAGCCCGTCCTAGACCCCGGGAGTGTCATTCCCCCTTGTTCCTCAGTGAGGCTCCCCAGGCACTAGACGGGTTCTGACTGAGACTCCAGGTGGCAAAAGCCGGCTGACCGGAGCTCTGGGCTCGTGTGGTCAGGGCTGCCCTCTGCTTGCAGGGGGTGACGCAGGGGACGCTCTGGAGTACAACCCCAACCTCCTGGACGACCCCCAGTGGCCCTGCGGCAAGCACAAGCGGGTCCTCATCTTCGCATCCTACATGGTATGGAGTGCTGCCACCCCGGTGACACACCCACACGGTTCACGCCTCTGGGGGCCTGGGAGTGGGCTGTGGACAAGGCGCCAGGGCAGGGCTGACGCACCCCCACCCACCGGGCACCAGCAGCACCGCGGGGGAGGCAGGGACATGCAGCAGGCCAGGGGGCAGTACTGGCCCCCCCACCTAAGGGTCAGCCCTTGCCTTCAGCCCACAGGCTTAGCAGCCGGGGTCTCTCGCCTCGTGTCCCAGGCTCTGGCACCCTCTGTCTTGAGGTGTGCCGTTCGCAGGGACCCCGCGCCTCTCTGAAGCCACTACGCATTCGCGTTTGCAGGCTCAGGCCAGTGTGAAATGGGCTGCGCGAGGGGCCGTCCCCTACCTGCTGCCCCTCTCTCTTGCAGACCACGGTGATAGAGTACGTGAAGCCCTCCGACCTCAAGAAGGACATGAATGAGACTTTCCGGGAGAAGTTCCCGCACATCAAGCTGACGCTGAGCAAAATTAGGAGGTGAGGAGGGCCCAGGCGATGTCCCTGGGCCGTGGTGGGGACATTCCTCAAACCCACTTCTGACGTGTGTCATCCTGTGAGGCCCTGTTGGCCTCTCCTCTCCCGTTTCCAGTAGATTCTTGAGCTTGACAAGTCCAGATGTGCCCCCCCGAGGCCCACCCACCTCCCACCATCTGACCAGAAGGAGGCTTGCCCAGAGCCCCACAGCGAGTAACTGGTGGAGCTGCCCTGAGCCCAGGCAGCTGGGCCCAGTCACTGCCCTTTGCTGGGGTCCTGTCTGCTGCGTCCCACTAACCACCCCCCAGCAGCAGTGGGGGACTCATCTGATGGTCCAGACGCCTCAGCACGCCCCTGCCTCAGGGCCTTTGCACTGGCCGTTTCCTCCCCATACCTGGCTGCCACAGGAGAGCAGGGACTCTGTCCTCTGTGGTGTCCCCTTGAGGACAGAGTGGGCCACCCAGTACAGTTGAGGCATCCTGCAGTTCCCCACTGAGGGGGAAGTGGAGACCAAGACCAGCCTGCTGCCCACCCATCAAGCTATGGGCCCTAGTGCTGGGCCGCGCCAGCCTGGAGGCACGGGCACTCTTCTAATGGCCCACAGGCATGTCCCTTTGGTAGTGGGAGGGTGGCCACTTCCCTGGCCCCACCAGCGCTTGGCTTCTGTGTAAACCACAGTTTGAAACGGGAGATGCAGAATCTCTCCGAGGAGTGCAGCCTGGAGCCAGTGACCGTGTCCATGGCCTACGTGTACTTCGAGAAGCTCGTCCTGCAGGGCAAGCTCAACAAGCAGAACCGCAAGCTGTGCGCGGGGGCGTGCGTGCTGCTCGCAGCCAAGATCAGCAGTGACCTCCGCAAGAACGAGGTGAAGCAGCTCATCGACGTGAGTATGCTCTCGTCCTGCCCGGCCTCCCCCCGGCCCGGCCTCCCGGGCATAACCTCCAAGAGCCCCTTGGCCATAGGCCAGGCACCCCCACACGGAGGGTGGTCATCCTCCTACTGGCTAAGCTGGAGCAGGGCCTGCCGCCCACACCCAGACCTGCTGACCTAGGTGGGAACAAGGGGAGGGGCCGACCTTAACCTCTCTCTCCTTCAACGCAGAAGTTAGAAGAAAGGTTTCGCTTCAACAGACGGGATCTCATCGGGTTTGAGTTCACAGTGCTCGTGGCCTTGGAGCTCGCTCTCTATCTCCCCGAGAACCAGGTGTTACCTCACTACAGACGCCTCACGCAGCAGTTCTAGCCAAGGTGGCCTCTGATGGGAGGAGGCGCCCCCAGCCACAGCCCCCCAGCACACACATTTGTGGCCGGGGGGTGTCCCGGGCTCTGAAACGCCTGCCCTCGGCCCCCATTGCTGCACCCACCTGGCGGGGCCGCTGTGCAGCCTTCACACCCCCGCTTCCTTGGAGGGTCACTGCTGTCATTCCAGAGGGCACCAGACCGCCACGGTATTTCTGAGAATTGCCTGCGTTCTTACATGAACAAACTGCGGGGTTTTGTTTGTTTCTTTTTCTTCACGTGCCTGAGACTGGTCTGGCTGCAGGACCTCTGATGTCCACTGCGTGGTGGTGAACCCTGACTGTGGTGTGTTTCTCCTTTGATCGCCTTGCCGCCTGCAAACCATCGCAGCCGCTGCACTGGCGCCCTGGTGGAGACCTGGTTTCCAGATCTCCCTGAACACGCTCCAATGACTGAAGTTAACGTCTGAAGCACTCATCTTGGCTACTTCGGGTTTTCAGATGTGGAAACACAGCGCTGTGGAACGCACCCCGCCCCCACGGCCTGGCTCCCTCCCAGCCCAGCAAAGCCCTGGGGGTTGTCCACTCGCCCCCCCACATCCACAAGCAGAGCTCTGGCGTCAGGTTAAGCCAAGAGCAGACTCCTGGTTGGATTTCATTTTTAACTCTTGGACCTCTGTTCTTCCGAGCATCACGTCACTGTGAAATCCTGATACCCAAGGTGTCGCACGCCCCAGCCAGCGCCTCGGCACACACTAGCCCACCCTGTGGGGGGTCCATCCTTCACCGCTCACCAGGAAAATGCTGCTTGCCCGCAACACTCTGGACCTTCGGGGTGACTGGACTGACGGCGCTTGGTTCTTGATCTTCCTGGGCAACATTGTGACGGAGGGAAACAGCGCATTCATTGTCATTTGGGATTGGGTTCTGTCGCTTTTTTTGAGTGAACAAAACCTGGCTAAATGAGGTCTCCTGAAGCTGTCACTTGAAGCCACAGGACCCTCAAGCAGGGAGGATGCTCCACAGCCCCGCCCACTAAAAGGGCCAGCATCGATGCCTTTCTCCCTAGGCTGGAGGTAGCTGTCCTGCTAAGCAGACCCCAAGGGGTGGCCGTGGTCTTTCTGTGCAGGTCTGTGCCCAGATGTCAGCAGGGCCCCTGCTCAGCTCTCCCAGATCTGTGTCCAGTTCTCCACTTGCCGCCTCAGAAGCACCGAAGAACCAAGAACTGTTGTTTTTCTTGATGGGTCAGTTGGTCTCAAAAGTGACCATGTTGGCTGGGTCACTAAGCTGCTTCCCTACTGCTGTCCCTTAAACCTGTCACTGGAGGGGCTCTGGGACAGCCCCACCCCGTATTCTGTCCATGTGGACTGGTGCTTTGCAGGAAGGAGGCCGGTTTTGCCCATCACAGCACTCGACCACCAGCACTCAGCCTGGACCCCGCGGAGGTGCAGGACAGCTGCTCCCCCGCGCTGGCCTGCTGCTCCCTCCTTCCTCAGCCACTCAGACTCAGGGAGACTGCAGGGTGGAGGGTGAGGCCCGTATTCCCACCTTATTTATTACAGTGCCTCCCTGTTCCCTCCCAGATGGCCCCCACACCCGACGTGCACTCACGGAGGAACAGAGGATGGAAGTTGCTCGGCCCCAAGCAGCTTTCTTCTGGAAAGCAACCTGTCCCGCCACCATAGCACCTCAAGGATATTCTCGTGTTACAAACCCTGTAAGGGACCGACTTCCAAAACGTATCTTCTGGTTTACAGCTTAGCCTCGAGGGACACATCTTGGGCATTTATGTGCGTATTTATGTGGTAAAATGTAGTTGTTATCAAGCTCGTCTGTCATCCCCTTCAGTGTCCTTTTTAATGCCAAAAGCTGCCACTGTGTGGCGCTCGGGTCCCTGCAGCAAAGCCAGCATTGAAGGCAAACCTCCGCTGAGCCAGCATCCTGAGAACGAGCCCAGACATCTGAGGTGTGTCCCAGGGCCTGGTGCTGCTCCCTCAGTACCCGCTAGTTACGGATTTAAATGTGTGTCAAGCGACTGTCTGACCTCAATGTCAAGTCATGTGTCACCAATCTGTTTGCAAATGGTAACGTAGTTGTGCTTTGAAGTAAAATTTGGTTTTGCAACATACTTCATAGGTTGTCTCCTTTCAACTGCTGTCAACCATACACAGCAAAATGTTGGCCCTGACCCTCCAGAGCCCAGAGAGGTGCGCACGTACTGGCATGGAATGAACCAACACGGGTGGGTTTCCACTCTTTATTTATGACAAGCATTCCACATCCGTGATCCTCTCCACTCAGAAGTTCCTAAAACAAAAGAAAGGATAACGTTAAAACCTTGTTTCTGGACAAGTACTAGGCCTCTATGTTCAAACGTGAGCCTTCTTCTTACTTTGAGACGATGCCATCAGCCTTGGCCAATCGGAGAATAGAGTCATCTGACTCGCCCTAGAAAAAAAGCACATGGGGACTGTCTCTCCTGCACTGTCCAGCCACATCGTTGTCCCAAGTGAACAAATGGGCAGACTGGCCCAGTCACGTGGCCTCATGCCTGACTGGCCAGGGGCAGGGGGCCTGTGATAAATGGGTAGCCCCAAGGTAAAGGCTCGAGCACCCCTTTTCCACTCCCACCCAGGGAAGGGCAGGCAGCCAGCAGTCCAGTGGGCTAGCTTAAGTATTCTGCCCACAAATCCGCTCTGCCTGGAGACAGGGAGGAGGACGCTGCTCCCCACTCCAAGGCCCGCGGGAGCAAAGCGAGGACACACTCACCATCCTGCGGATGGCCCCGCAGATGGCGTACGTCTTAAACTGGCCGTTGAACCTGCCTGTCACTTTGTCAACCTATAAACGGAGAACGGGGGTCACAGAGACGACACCCAAACGCCTGCAGCCCTAAGCCCGGAGTTTAGGAACCATCTCCCCTGCCCCGCCCCCGGGCAGCCCCGATTTCGCTCCCTCGGCTCGGAGCCTCCCCCTGGGACGGCCTCCCCGGCTCACCTCAGCCACGTTCATCTGGATGGACGCGTGATCCTTGGCGCCGATGATGCGGTTGCTGGCGGAGCTGCGGGGGGAGCGCGGTGAGCGGGGCGGGGGCGCGGGGGGCGAGTGGGGGATGCGTGCGGGAGGCGGGAGGGGAGCTTACCATTTCCGCGGCACGTACAGGTCCACGAACTCGCCGGCGTCGTTCTGCATGTCGAGGGCGCGTCTGCGACAGCCCGCGAGGCGCCGTGAGGCCGGGTCCGCGCGCCCGCCCCGGACCACAGAACCGAACCCGACCTCCGCGCGCCCGAACCCCTGGCCCCGGCCCCCGAGCCCCGATCTCGCGCGCCCCGTCCTGGCCGCGACCCTGGTCCCCGCGCGCCCGGACCCCAGCCCCGGTCCCCCCGCGCCGAGTCCCCGGCGCCCGCCCCGATCCCCCCGGAGCCGGGCCGCGCGCCCACCTGGTGCCACCACGCCGAGCGCGAGCGCAGAAAGGAAGCGCCGCGGCCCGGGCAGCGCTATTGGCGGGCGGGGCGGGGCCTCGGCGAGTGCTTCCGGGTCCCGGCGCGCCGCAGCGCGTCTGCGCGGAGAGCCCCGCCGCCCTTCCGCTTCCGGCGGGCTGGCAGGGGCGGAGTCTGGGCGCCAGGGGTCGGGGCCCCGGGACCGACGACGGCTGCTGGCGAGGTTCCCGGAGGTGGGCGGGCCCCGTGGGCCGCGTCCCAGCCCAGCCCCAGGCGGGGACCCCTGCGCTCCTGGTGACGTCCCCGCAGTGCGGGGGCCACCGCGGCGTCTCTCCCCGGTCGGCCCGGCCCGGGGCGGGCGGGGCGGTGGGCCCGGGGCCGCCTTTCTCGGAGCGGCGCCGTGCGCCGTATGTCAGATGGCGGCGGTGCCCTCCGCTGCCGGGACGCACCGAGGAGGGCCCGGAGCGACCGAAGAGGAGCGCGCGAGGGCCGCCGTTGACCTTGAGAGCAACGGAGAGGGAGCCCCAGGCGGGCGGGGGACGTCAAACCCTTCGTGGTGGCAGAACCAGGTCAACCCCAAGGCCTCGCCCTGCCCCATTCAGACCCCTCCCCAAGGACCCTTTTCCCCCCACCCTCCCAGTCACCCCACCCCGTTCCTGCCCAGGGCGGTACTGACCGAAGGCTGTGCCAGCCCCATTCCTGGTGCAAGGGTCCAGCAACGGAAAAACAGAAAAACTCCCGATTGCAGAGCTGCTTTCCAGAGCCCCCTTCACCACATTCCTGGGAGTGCCACGGTGGTCGCTCAGCGAGAACATCTGCCTGGGCTTCCATCTCCCAGACGAGGCGGAAGACCCCTTGAGGACTGCTCGAGAGCGCATACATCCCCCTTCCCCCAGAGGGGCTGCCTGAGGCTGAGCCCTGGATGCCGAAGCCTCGGAGACACCACTGTCCCTTTGCCTGTCTAGCCTGTCTCGTCCTCCAAGCCTGGGCTCCACACCTCTCCCCTGACCCAGGTCTATGTCAGGCTGCACAGTTGAGGGCTCTCCCCGGGCTGTGTGTGCTCACCCTATGGCACTGCACACAGTAGGTGCACAGAGCACAAAGTCCAGTGAATGTGCAGGTGACCCCTGTTGGCCTGGCTGCACAGCGCTGTGGTTGAGTCACTGCCAACCTCATTACGGCTCTGGGAGGATGTAATGTCTGGGCCTGGTTGGAGCTGAGGCTGCAGATCTCCTCGTGCCTGGAAACCAGTGTTCATATGGGCAGTGTGTCTGCTGTTGCTTCCGCTGGGCTCCAGCAGCTGGGCATTAGGAGTGAGGTCAGCGCCTCCCAAAAAGGTCACGCAGTATTCATGCAGGCCTGGAGAGGTGCGTGCTCTTTCCAGGACCCCCAGCACGTGCACAGACATGATGTGTTTATGTTTGTGTTGGGGATCTGCACCTGGCTCACCTGCGTCTCTGTGTGAGTCAGCCCAGCTAGATCTGGTGATCAAAAGATTCTCCCTATAGCTGGAAGGCAGGAGACGAAGCAGCTAGAGTACCAGAAAGGAGAGAGTAGCAGAGAGAGGTCTGCAAAGGGTCTTCCTGGAGGAGTCAGCAGAGAAGAGAGCCCAGAAATAAACCCTTGCATGTATGGTCAAATGGTTTTTGACAAGGGTGCCAAGACCATTTAAGGGGGAAAGGACTGTTTTCAACAAATGGTGCTGGGAAAACTGGATACCCACATGCAAAAGAATGAAGCTAGACCCTTACTTCACAGCATAGGCAAAAATTTACTTGAAATGGATCAAGGACCTAAATGTAAGACCTAAGACTCCAAAATTTTTAGAAGAAAACACAGGGCAAAAGCTTCATGACATTGGATTTGGCAATGATTTCTTTCTTTTTTGTTTTAATAAAAAAAACCTCATTTATTTATTTATTTATTTTGTGAGGAAGATCAGCCCTGAGCTAACATCCATGCTAATCCTCCTCTTTTTGCTGAGGAAGACCGGCTCTGAGCTAACATCTACTGCCAACCCTCCTCCTTTTTTCCCCCAAAGCCCCAGTGGATAGTTGTGTGTCATAGCTGCACATCCTTCTAGTTGCTGTATGTGGGACGCGGCCTCAGCATGGCCGGAGAAGCGGCGCGTCAGTGTGCACCTGGGATCCGAACGCAGGCCGCCAGTAGCGGAGCTCGTGCACTTCGCTAAGCCACGGGGCCGGCCCCGGCAATGATTTCTTTATTATGCGACAAAGACACAGGCAATGACAGCAAAAAAGATAAATTGGATTTTATGAAAATTTTTAAAATTTGTGCATCAGAAGACACTATCGACAGACTAAAAAGGCAGCCCACAGAATTCGAGAGATTTTTTGCAAATCGTACATCTGATAAGGGGTTAATATTCAGAATATATAGAGAACTCTTAAAACTCAACAACAGAAGAAAACAAGCAACCTAATTCAAAAGTAAGCAAAGGACTTGAATAGACGTTTCTCCAAAGAAGATAAACAAATGGCCAATAAGCACATGAAAAGATGCTCAACATCACTAATCATTAGGGAAATGCAAGTCAAAGCTACAATGAGACACCACCTCACACCCATTAGGAAGGCTCCTATCAAAAAAACAAGATAAGGAGTGTTAGTGAGGATGTGGTGAAATCAGAAGCCATGTGCACTGTTTGTGGGAATGTAAAATGGTACAGCTGCTGTGGAAAACATTATGGTGCTTCCTGAAAAAGTTGGTAGAATTACTATATGATCCAGCAGTTCCACTTCTGGGGATATACCCAAAAGAATTGAAAGCAGCATCTCAAAGAGATATCTGCACACCCACTTTCATTGCTCCATTATTCACAATAGCCAAGAGGTGGAAGCAACCCAAGTGTCTGGGGATGGATGAATGGATAAACAAAATGTGGGATATATACACAGTGGAATGTTAGTCAGTCTTAAAAAGGAAGGAAATTCTGATACATGCTACAACGTGGATGAACCTTGAGAACATTATGCTAAGTGAAATAAGCTAGTCACAAAAACACAAATACTTTGTAATTTCTCTCGTATACAGTACCTAGAGTAGTCAAAATCAGAGAGTAGAATGGTGGTTGCCAGCGTCTAGGGGAAGGGGGATGGGGAGTTAGTGTTTAATGGGTATAGACTTTCAGTTTTACAAGATGGAGAGGTTTTGGAGATGGATGGTGGTGATGGTAGTACGTTATTAATGCATTTAATACCACTGGACTGTACACTTTAAAATGGTTAAAATGCTAAATTTTATGTGTGTTTTGCCACAAAAAAAACTTAAGACGATAAGACACATGTGCACATGTAGGCATGCGCAAGGCTGCACACACAAGACGTCACAGTCTCCTCTCCCCTGGGGCAGGGTCCCAAAGCCAAGTTCTTCAAAGGGAAACTGTGCCCTCCAGCCTTGGGCCAGTGAAATCTGGATGAGCCTCTCTTTGAGAAACCCTGCTGTCCAAAGTCTCAGATCCCGAACAGGAGCCAGCAGCCCCTGAAGGGAGCCGAGGTGAGTCTCTCATCAGCAGGGCTTCCTGGCATCTGTAGGGGCCGGGGCGGCCGCTCAGGCTGGGGCAGCAGGCTACCTGATGTCAGGAGCTGTCCCCACATCCCACTTGCACTGTCCCCAGCAGCCACTATGGGGTGCCCAAGAGCCACGTCTGGCCCTGCAGGCAGTCCTGTGAGGCACCTGGCTCCCTTGTCTGCTCCCTTCTCACTTCCCTGCTGGCTGAAGGGGCCTGAGCCACCTCCCTCAGACCCCTAGCCCCCCACTCATGGGGTAAATTGTTTACTGAGCTTCCTGTGGGGTCTGCAGGTTGGGAAAGGGCCAGAGGTTGCGTGGGACGAAAGGGGTGGGGAGGGCAGGAGGACCTCGCACTTGAAGACACTGTCAGATTGAGTCCTTTTTGCAGATCTCAGGGAGGCTCCCAGGGGCTCAGAGCAGTAACTGTTCAGCAAGGTGGTCCCAGTCAGTGTCCCTGCGTGCCCTGGTGTCTACTGTTCCTGCCGTTACTCCACCCCCAAGTGTCCTAGATAACCTTGACTGCCAATATCACATCAGGATTACAGCCAAGTTTGTAGTGTCCCTCTGCCTCAGCTGTCTGACCTTGGACAAATTACTTAGCTGCTTCCTCCTCCTGGCTATAAAGTGGGGACGATGGTAATAGAGCCACCCCACAGGGCTGGGGTTGTATGCATTCAACGGGTTAACATATGTAGTGCTCAGAGTGGGTGTGACACTCAGGAGGCACTCAGCATCACCACCATCACCACCGCCACCATCGTCACCATCACCTTCATCATCATCATCTCCACCACCACCATCATCATCATCATCACCATCATTATCATTGTTATTATTATGTTGTGACCCCAGGTCACACGGCTGGATTTGAATCCTGGCTGGTACAGTGCAGCCTTCCAGGGGACCCCCCCCCCTTCCTCCCAGAGCAGCTGTTTCTGGTCCAGGCCAGCCCGAAATGCATTGTGTGTGAAAGGGAACCAGCCCCAAACCAGGAAACCCTCCTTCCGAGCCTGGGTGGGGGCCTGGGGTGAGCTGCAGGTCAGGGCCGAGGGACAGGCCTTCTCCCTGGGTGGACCTGGCCTGAAGCTGCGGCCACCGGCCCCTCCTGCCTGCCTTTCATTCTCTGGGGAGAAGCCCTGGCTCACGACAGAGTCCTTGCCTCAGCGGGGTTCGTGGGGGTGGGTGAGCCACCAGGCAGGTCCTGGCGCCTCCCGCCCCCAGCCGTGATTCGGGACCATCCTCCGGTCTCAGAGGGACAGAGGCAGTCACTGGCCGTCCCCCGTCTCGGCGAGGCTCAGGGGAGGTCACGGCGGGCGTGTAGCCCGGACGTGGATCAGACCTGAGCAGAGTGTGGGGCCCTCAGTGCCATTACCCACAGTCTGCTCAGGCCCCTGGGAACCTGGGGTGCAGGGCCGTTCTGTTCCATTCCACTTTATTTCATCTTATTTTACTTTATTTTGTCAATTTATTTTAGTTTATTTCAAATATTTTACTTCATTTTGTCATTTTATTTTACTATTTTTATTTATTTCACTTCACTTTATTTCAAATATTTATTTAGTTTATTTCAAATATTTAACTTTATTTTGTTATTTTATTTTATTTATTTTACTTTATTAGATTTTTTTTACTGAGATCTAACCTACACGTGATAAAAAGCGCAAACCCTAAGTGTTCCAAATCCCCTGGATTTTTACATCTGTGCTCACCTAGGCGGGCAGGGCTCCCTGCCTCAGGTCAGGGGCTGGGTGGGCCAGTCTCCTGCCCTAGCGGGCTCCCAGGAGGCTCCCGCAGGCCCTCCCGGGTCACAGGTGAAGACACTCCAGAGCCGGGGCAGGGGCCTGAGCCGGGCACTCTGGGCCTGGCTTGTGCACCGAGTCCACCTGGAGGGCCGGCTGACAGTGACTCCTCTGCCCGGCCGCACCCAGCGGAGAGACACGGCTAGGTCAGAAACACCCACGAACGTCCCATCTCCTGGCCCCACCCCTCCCGTGGGGAATGGCTACGGAGGACAGAGCCAAGTGACAGGAAAGGAGGCACTTCCGTCCCAGGCGCACACAGAGCGTCCAGCTGGCTCGTCCCAGTGGACACACCAAGGGCTTGCCACGCTGGCCAGAGGCCAAGATGTTCCAGCCAAACAGAGTGGAGTTCCAGGCTCAAAGGGAGAGGGCTCAGAGCACAGGCAGCAGGCCTTTCCACCCCCAGGGCCAGGCCCCCCCCCCACAAGCTGACCTCTGAACCCCAGCCCCTCTATCTCAAGGTAGGATAGCACTGTATTAAGGCGAAGACCTGGGAACAAAACAGGCCTGTTTTCCAGCACGTCCCCCACTCCCTGGTCCTTTGCCTCTCAGAGCCTCAGTTTCCCCATCAGGAGGTTGACTCTGTTCTCCTTGACTCCGTGGGCGGAGGTGAGGGTTCAACAGGAAAGGGGCAGCTAGGGGCCTTGTAAGAAAGGCCACATGGAATCCACACCTGGGGGAGCGTAGACACAGGAACAGAAGACAACACTTACGCCCACCCCTTTGCTGCTTTTCTCTCCAGTGGAAACGGGTCTGACAGTCCATCTGTCTGCCTGTCTGTCTGGGAGGTGACCTTGGACTGGTTCTTGGACCCCGGTTCTTCCTGCCCTTGGCAGAATGGGCAACACGTGTGCGTCAGCAAGCAGCCGCTGGCACCAGGATGCGACGGAGCATCCAACACAGGGCTCCACAGGAATGGGCGTCCCCATGGTGGGCACACAGCAGTGTGCGAGTCCCAGCCTCCCCAGGAGGGTCCTGACTACCAGCCTGGCACCTGGTCAAGGCCCCACGGAGCCCCCGTGGCAATGCTGTGAGGAGGTACAGTTATGAGCCCATTTTACAGAGCAGGAAACTGAGGCCGAGGGAGAAAAAATCACTTCCCCAAAGTTATGGAGCTAGGGCTCCGGGGGTGGAGGGGTAAGACCCTGCTCGGCCAGGATGGGGCTTCAGTGCTAAAGGAGAGGAGCCCCCCACGCTGAGCCCTGAGAAGGGTTGGTGGTGGGGTTTAAGGCACGAACACATTCAGAAGCAGCAGTTGGATGTCGCTTATCTCCCCTCCCCGCCCTGGTGATGCCCAGCTGGGGGCCTGGGGTGGTCTGGAGCAGAAGGTGGCTCCTGGTCCTCGGGCCCCTGGGCGGTGACAGGGCCTGCTCTCTGGGCCCCACCCAGCTGTCTGAGCACCAGGCCAGCTGGGTGTGTCAGCAGCTGCAGAAACATGCCCAGAGGCAAAGGTTTGATTGGCCTTGAAAGGCAAGGTGGAAAGTTCCTGCCCAAATTCCTGCCCCCCGGTAAGTGGGCCTGGCCCAGGCTTGTCCTGCTCAGCCCTGCCCCCAGCTCCTCTCAGCTCTGGGCAGCTTCTCCCGTCCCTGCCAGGCTCTGCAGGCTCTCTGGAACTCAGACCTGGGACGTCCAGCACTGCCTGGCCCGGAGATGCCGGAGCCTCTACCTGCTATGACCTCATGCAGGTGGCTGTGGGCGGGTGGCTGTGTGGGGCCAGAGGCTGTCCTGGGCCCCGGAGTGGGCACTGGGCCCTGCAGTGTGCTGGACAGATGGTCCCTGTCCCCAGGGAGCTCACGGCCTGGGGAAGAGGACAGGACACATGGCAATGCAGGCTGTCACAACTGGGGGAGGGAGGGTGCTACTGGCTGCTAGTGAGTGGAGGCCAGGGACGCTGCTCAACACCCCACGGTGCCCAGGACAGCCCCTCAGGGAGGCATCCGGCCCAGAGTGTCAACAGTGCCTGATCTAGAAAGGCACTGGCCCAGCTGAATAGGCTGCGTAGGTCAGGTGGCAGGGAAGGCCTCTCCGAGGAGGGGACATTGTCATGCTGTAACCAGCCCTGACAGGTGTCATGCCTTCACACGGGTCATCCAGTGCCCCTGCAGCCAGAGGAGAGGAGATGGCACGGGGTGGGGGGCAGGGAGAGGTAGACAGGGATCTGGTGCCAGGCCTGGGGAATTCCAGAAGGCAGAGGCCTCCCTACCTCTCCTCCTCTCCAACTTCCAGCTCCCAACAGCCTCTGCCACATTCCTCCCCCTGGGTGGGCAGACGATGGGGGACTCGGCGCATTCCTGCTGGAGATACGGGGAGGCCTGGAAGGCAGTCTGCGCCAGTCTCCTGCGGGACCCGGATAACCTCTGTGCAGGCTCTGTCCCACTCCGCTTCCTGGGGCTGGGCCATGGGGCCTTGTGAGCACACTCGGGGCCGGCTCTGTGAGAGAGCATGTGGGCGCACGTCCAGCTAGGAGCACACCTTCCAGGCCCGGGAGTGAGCACCATGCAAAGGAGGTCAGGAGTCACCAGCCAGCGCGGGCAATGTCACCTGGTGCCTTGGGGTCATGGCGCCAGGACAGGCAGAGTCACACGGAGCGTCTGATCCTCGGTCTCCCCGTCTGTAAAATGGGCTTTCGTGAGCAGCACATTATGCCATGCATGTTAGGCACTTGCCTAGCGCCAGGCACGAGGGCGCCGGAAACGGCAGCCCCCAGTGGCCCCTGGGTGTGTGGCACAGGGTGGCCTGGTGTCACAGAAGGGCTGGGGCCAAAGAGTCCAAGTCAGATGGTGGAGACGAGGCAGGAAATGCAATCATCCATTTGCCGAGGGGTCCAGGGAGTTCGTGCCCCTGACCTGAGGTCACACAGCAAGCCAGGGATGGATGGAGCCGGGAGTGGAGGCAGCTGGAGACCCGGGCTCCAGGGAGGGGTGGCTCTCGACTCCCAGCCTTCGCCTCCCTCTCTACCACTCCCCAGAATCTGAGCGGGAGCCCCGGAGGAGGCCAGGCATGGACTCCAGACCCCTTTGGAGAAGGAGACCGGGCTCCCAGCAGACCCCACCACCGGTGGCCTGGCAGGAGCCTTCCGAGTCTCTATATTTACATTCCCCTGGGAATTATCTCCCCAGAGGAGCCGCAGCACCAATGCTTTGTGTGTTGAAGCTTGAGACCCACAGAGGCCTGGAGCTGAGCCCACCCACCACCTCCACCTCATCCTGCAGGGCTGCCTCCTTGCCTGGCCCACCCCTCTCCCCCCAGCCAGACAGACGAGCTGGAGGCGTCTGGGCCTGGCAGGAGAGGGGCCCAGCGGGGGAGGAGGGTTCCTGCAGGCCTCCCCCTGCCTTTCTGCTCCTCTTGAGCCCTCCTTGTATGAAATTGGGGTGACAGGATGGAGGGGCTGGGATGTCACTTGCATCTGAAGCACTGGTGACCCTAGGGGAGCCCCCTGTCGAGCTGCCTGTGTGACAGGCAGGGGTGAGGCCTGGTGCTGGGGCAGATTTCACAGCCAGGCCTCCAAGGGGCGAGCCTGCAGGCTGCCCTGAATGGTGACGAGGACAGGATGGGAGAGGCCATGACTCCACTGTCACCGTCTCCGAAGACGGGCCCCCGCCATATCAGCTCCAGGCTGAGTCAGTCTCCCGTTTAGGGTAGGGTGTCTCGGGTTTACTGTGGCCCACACCTCCCCAGTGCTCATCAGAAGCACAGGACCAGCTGGCGATCGACGACGGGCTGTGTGGGTGGTCCCACTCTGCCTCTGCCATGTCCACCTGAAGGCCTGGTGGGCATCCCCTCCCGCCTATGCCACCCTCCATGGCCCCACTCAGGGTCCCTGACCCTGCCAAGGTTGGTCTTAGCCCAGCTGAGCCTCCCTCTGAGGCCAGTGGCCAAGGTGCACCCCACACTGCCCACTCCTGGTCCCTGGGCAGCCTCCTCAAAGAGCTCGCCTCCCAAGGCTCAAGTCAGGACCTGGTGCCTTTTTATGGCTGACTAATATTCCACAGTGTGGCTGGACCCACCACACTGATCTACCCACTCACCCACCGATGACATTTGGGCTGTTTGCTCCTTACATGTTCTGGATAGTGCTGCCGTGAACACTTGTGTACAGGTTTTGTGTGTGGACACATGTTTACATCCCTCTTGGGCACGTACCCAGGAGTGGAAGTGCTGGTCGCACAGCAACGCTGTGTTTAATCTTTGAGGAAGCGTCATGCTGGTGTCCACGGCAGCTGTACCATTTGCATCCCACCAGCAGCATAGGAGGCCCCAACTTGCCCATGTCCTCACCCCGTTGTTGATGTCTGGTGTGTTTGTTCTTTTTTTTTTTTTTTTTTTTTTTTGTGAGGAAGATGGGCCCTGAGCTAACATCTGCCAATCCTCCTCTCTTTGCTGAGGAAGACTAGCCCTGGGCTAACATCCGTGCCCATCTTCCTACACTTTATATGGGACGCCGCCACAGCATGGCTTGCCAAGCTGTGTGTCGGTGCGTGCCTGGGATCGGAACCGGTGAACCCTGGGCCGCCGCAGCAGAGTGCGCGCACTTAACCGCTTGTGCCACCTGGCCGGCCCCCTGGTGTGTTTGTTCTGCTCAGTGACTGCAGAGCGAGAACTGCACTGTGGACCTCAGGCCACACAAGAGGAGCACCAGGTCTGGGCCCCGAGCCCCCGCCTCAGGGCCTCCAGGCCAGTGTGAAGGTGATGGGGCACAGGTGTCCCAGCACCCAGCCACTGTCGTGCAGCACCTGCTCAGTACGGGGCTCAGGATGCAAAATAAATAATAAAAGTAAGTAAAATAAATAAAATTTAAAAATAGTTGTTGAATAAATGAAGGAAGAATATACAACAGTTGCGGGCTCGCGGGCTCGGGCACTTGCCAACTTGCAGGCGGGCGGCTGCCAGGCGTGGAGCTGGGTGCCTGCGGCGATGGGAAATCCATTTATCAATACTGACTCCAGAAGAGAGAACCTAGCAGACCAGTAACCATGGAAGAAATTGAGAAAGTTATCAAAAAGCTACCATCTCCCAAAATACCAGGCCCAGATGGAGTTACAGGTTAAAAAAATCCTTCATGAAGAAGAAAGATCTTAAGCAACATGGTGGATTCAGAAGCTCATGGAAAGAGGCCGCCACTCCTGGCGTCTTCAAAACAGGATGTATCACCTCATACTGCAAATGTTGGTGAGACGGCGCATCGCTTTGGCTGCTGTGCAGCTTTCGACCACACAGCCATCACCTTTCCCATTCAGAAGGTCCTCTTCCGGCAGCAGCTGTATGGAATCAGAACGCGGGATGCAGTCCTGCAGTTGAGGAGGGATGGATTTCGAAACTTGTATCGCGGAATCCTTCCCCACTTAATGCAGAAGACAACCACACTGGCGCTTATGTTTGGTCCGTATGAGGATTTATCTTGCCTTCTCCGTAAGCCTGCCAGTGCCCCAGAGTTTGCAACCCGCAGCATGGCAGCACTACTGGCAGGGACAACAGAAGCGATTTTCAGTCCATTGGAAGGAGTTCAAGCATTGCGCCAAGACCACAAGCGTCATGACAAATTTACAGACACCATCATGCTTTCAAGGCACTGAAATGCCACAGAATGAGAGAGTATTATCGAGGCTTGGTGCCCATTCTGTTCCGTAATGGATTCAGCAGTGTCCTTTTGTGGGCCTTCGAGGGCCCATCAAGGAGCGCGTGCCGACCGCCACGACTCACAGTACTCACTTGGGCAATGATTTTGTCTGTGGAAGTCTATTGGGTGCCGTGTTCGGAATCTTGTTTTTTTCCAGTTAATGTTGTAAAAACTCGCATGCAGTCTCAGATTGGTGGGGGATTTCAGTCTTGCCCCAAGGTTTTCCAAAAACTCTGGCTAGAACAGGACGGGAAACTGAGAAATCTTTTCAGAGATGCCCATCTGAATTACCATCGGTCCCTCATCTCTTGGGGCATAATCAATGCAACTTATGACTTCTTGTTAAAGATTATATGAAAGAAGTCAGTTAAGTGCCATTTACCAAGTGAATAGAACTTCTAATAAGAATGCAGTTTTGGGGCCGGCCCCGTGGCTTAGCGGTTAAGTGCGCGCACTCCACTGCTGGCGGCCCAGGTTCGGATCCCCGGCGCGCACCGACGCACCACTTCTCCGGCCATGCTGAGGCTGCGTCCCACATACAGCATCTAGAAGGATGTGCAGCTATGACATACAACTATCTACTGGGGCTTTGGAGAAAAAACAAAAACGGAGGATTGGCAATAGATGTTAGCTCAGAGCCGGTCTTCCTCAGCAAAAAGAGGAGGATTGGCGTGGATGTTAGCTCAGGGCTGATCTTCCTCAAAAAAAAAAAAAAAAAAAGAATGTAGTTTGGCCTCATTCCTAATTGGCCAATACAAGTTGGTGTCATAAGTCCAAGGCACAGTGAATTATGGGCAAAGCTGTTTTCCTTAAGCACCAACAAATTCAGAATAAAAGGTTTCAGTAGGGAAAAAAAAAAAAGAATATATGACAGACTGGGGGCTAGGGGGACCCTGGAGCTGGGATCTGAAGGGTGGGCTGAGAGTGGGTGGGAGAAGCATTCCTGGTGGGAGGTGTGGCTCGTGCAAAGGCCTGGTGGTGCTGTAGAGGGGGCACTTAGCGTTTTGTAAGGAGGCCAGTGAGGCTGCAGCCCTGGGGTCACGAGGGGCAGCTTGAGGTGGGGCCGTGCGGCATGGGCTGGCGTGAGGGCCTTGGAGGTTGCAGGAGAGCTGAAGCTTTGGGGCAGAGAGGAGAGCTGAAGGGTTTCCAGCAGGGTCCAGAGGGTGACTTGCCTCCGAAAAGCCAGCTGGGGTGACAGCCGTGTGGCAGAGGAGGGACCCCTTGTCACAGCCAGGGCCACAGGGCAGGTAGGTCTGGGCAGTGTCCAGACCAGGGCTCCCCAAGGGCCCTGCCCAGTCCCTTCCTGCTCGGTGCTGGGGGAGATGCTGCGGCTCCTGCCGGCCCACAGGACGTGCTGGTCTGCACCACAGCGGGACGGATGTGGCAGGTGCTGCCCGAGGCCTCCTGCCCCCACACTGGGCCCTGCCAGCCTGGCGGCCCTCGCCTTTCCACTGCGTCCCCTTCAGAGCACATCCCGGACAGACAACTGTTGACACCGCTGGCATGCGCCTCACTGGCCTTTCCTGGGCCACAACACCTCCCCGAGCCTCAGTTTCCCCTCTGTGAAATGGGAATAATGATTCCCCGCGGTCACCTGAGAGCCCGCCTGCAAAGCGCAGACAGGTGGCAGGGCCAGGAGCCCCCACAGCGTCCTCGGGACACACGGGCCGGGCACGTGGAACCTAGTGTCTTGGGGGAGGCACAGAGGGTGGTCTGGGCTGGCCCTGAGGTACAGTCGCTGTGGGTCTCCACCTCGGTCTGCTCACCTGGACAGCGGGGTGACAGGAGTCCCTGCCTCTCACAACTGGCCCGAGGAGTGGCTGCACGCAAGCACATAGTGGGTCTGTCACCTCTTATCTCCCTCTGTCCTTGGCCCAGGGCCTCCCCAGACAGCAGCCCCGACCTGCCAGCAGGTGGACTATGGGTGGTGTGCATGTTGGGGTGAGATATGGAACTTCCTTGCCCCCTGGACGAGGTGGACACAACCTCTGCTTACTGCGCCCAAGGACGTGTGGCAGCTGCGGGGCTGAGGGTCTGTCAGCTCAGGGGCCCCAGGGGAGCTGTGTCCTCGCCAGCCAGCCCACTCCCCAGCCCGGCCTGCAAGGGCTGCCCAGACCCTGCAGCTAGAGCTTCCCGGGCAGGCAGGCAGGAAGCAGCCCTGTTGCCACTGCTGCTGCCCCTTGTCAGAAACAAATCCTTTCTCCAAAAGCCCCCAAAGATACCAGCGCTCCAAGGCCAGACACGGGGAGAGGGGCTCAGGGCCGCCCGAGTGCTTGAGCTTGGCAGGTCTAGGGCAGTGGTGGTGGTGGTGGTGGGGGAGACAGACAGACAGACACAGAGAAAGAGACAGAGACAGACAAGCAGACAGAGACAAAGAGACACAGAGACAGAGAGACAGAGAGAGACAAAGAGACAGCGACAGACAGAGGGGGAGAAGGAACATTCAGAAAATGAGAAACCCAGAAAGGGAGAGTTAGAAGAGAGAGCAGCGGGGCCATGACGGAGGGAAGATGGAGGACTTAGGCGGGTGTGGCAGGGGCTGGGGGTTGAGTCCCAGTAAGAGCCCAGGAACAGGTCAGACCCCCTGGCTTGGCTCGGGGACCCAGTGCTGCTCTGAGGGAGAAGCCCATGCCAGGCTGCGCCAGCCCGGGAGGGGAGGGAGCCTGCTGAGGGCAAGTGGCCTGGCTGGTCAGGGCACAGGGCAGGGCTGTGGAACCCAGGCCAGTCACGGGCAGGGAGAGGACCATACCCGGTGGGTGTTCGCATGGTGCCGGGAGGGGAAGGCTGACCTCGAATGGCTGCTCTTGCGGCTGAGGCAGACCCAGCAGGATTCAGGGGAGCCTGCTCATCCTGCTGCTGCAAGGGGACCCCTGGGGAGCTGCAGGTGAACCCCTTCATTACAGGGCCCCCAACCACATGTCCCAAAATTGGCAAGGGGGGCTATCTAATCCAGCTCCCTTTGAGGGACTGTGGGCCCAGGAGGCTGCAGTTTAGGGGCCCTTGGAGGCTGTCAGCTCACGGCAGCCCTGGCCCTGCCCAGGGCACAGCCCCGGGTCCCTGCCTGGGGGATCAGATTCCTCCTGGGCTGCGAGGCCTCCTGGCCATATAAGGCCGTCTGTGGGCACCTCTTGGAGAAGCTGCAGAGCCCTCACCCCCGCCCCGCCCCCATGGGAACCAGAGCTTGGCCAGGCCCCCAAGGACGGAGGCGGGGGAAGGGGCCTGCTGGAGCCTCGTCCAGGAGGGAGGAGGGCAGGGCAAGCCAGGCCCCCAGGGCTGGGGCTCAGGGCCCCTCCCTTTGTGCTGGGGAGCCCCCGCCCCTCACCTCTTTCCCCCAGGGCTGCCCAGTCTGGGGTACGGAGTTGGGAGGTGGTGAGGATGCGGGTGGGGGAGCCCAGGGGCCAAAGGTCAAATAAGATAAAGAATGACCCTGCAAGGGCCGCCTGGTGGCGCAGCGGTTAAGTGCGTTAAGTGCGCGCGCTCCGCTGCGGTGGCCCGGGGTTCGCAGGTTAGGATCCCGGCGCGCACAGATGCACCGCTTGTTAAGCCATGCTGTGGCAGCGTTCCATATAAAGTAGAGGAAGATGGTCACGGATGTTAGCCCAGGGTCAGTCTTCCTCAAGAAAAAAGGGGAGGATTGGCATCGGATGTTAGCCCAGGGCCAATCTTCCTCAGAAAAAAGGGGAGGATTGGCATCAGATGTTAGCTCAGGGCTAGTCCTCCTCACAAAAAAAAATTAAAAAAAAGAATGACCCTGCAGAGATGCCAGCACCCAGGGTGACCGCGATGTAAGGTGGACACATCAACTTGGTCATGGCCTCCTTCTGGGGTCACCCCATGTGCTCCCCACAGATCTGGGATCAGGAGCCCTAGACTCCCATCTTCGCACCCAGCAAGGTGCTGGGAGGGCCTGATGGGGTCCCCTCTGGAGGGAGGTGCATGGGGCTGGGGTCCAAAAACCAACTTCATTACTGGACCAGCTCCTTCTTCTGCTCTCCCAGGCAATCACACTAACAATGATGCTGGAGATAGCTGGATCTCCAGGGAGGTCCAGGCCCCTCCCCAGTTCCCAGGGCCCTTGCCCTGTCCAGCCCCGCCTCTGAGGCTGAGGCCGGCCATTTGTTGCTGAGGCTTGTCCCTCAAGCCAAGGGCTGGGTCCAGGGAGGGTCCTGTAGCGAGCCAGTATGGGGGGTGATATCTTTCAAGGATGCAGACACCTGTGCCCATCACAAACAGCAGCCCCTCCCTCCACCCCCCACAGCTGGGGCTGCTTCTGCCAGGCGAGCCCCTCCTTCCAGCTCACAGGCCCCAGGCTGGAAAGGGCACCGGAGGGGACTGGAATGGGCCATTGGGGCAGAGCAATGAGGGGTTCTTCCTGGGGACCCCAGGCTTCTTCTAAACACCCCTCAAAGTCACAGCTTGGCCGGGCTAGGGGAGGTGAATCCTAGAGGCCGTCCCCTCATGCAGTGGGCACGCTCTGGTCACCCACTCTTTGCCAGGCCTGGAGATATGGCAGGGCGGCCAGGTAGGACACAGCTCGGATTTAACTTAATAAAATGAAATCAGACCAAATGAACACCTGCTGGCTCTCTGGGGGTGGTCCCTGGGGGGTCCCAGACCTGAGGTGGGGAGAGAGGGAGGTGGCCAAAGGGGCAAGGGCTCTATTGTGTCCCGGGTGGAGGTAACAAGGCCAAAGTCCCGAGTGAGAGAGAGAGGGGAGGGCTGGAGGATCTGTGGGGCCTGGACTGACGGGCATAGCTGGGAGGCACCTGGCTCTGTGGGGCCTGGTGGGCTGCAGTGAGGGGTCTGGCATTTATCCTAAGACAAGCAGAGCCCCTGTTTGAGGCTTGTGTGCCAGCCCAGAGCCCAGCACCCAGCAGGCACTTGGCACCTGGAGCTGTTATCGTAAGTGTTCCTGTCCACAAGGGACAGCCTCTGACAACGGTGACCATTCCGATTCCTTCTTGCTAGTAGCACACTTCACAAGCCAGGTGTCCCAATGTCAGCCCGGGAGGGGGTTCTCCTACACTCAGCTGGAGAGACTGAGGCTACGGGTGGGGGCGTCCAAGCTGGACCCAGGACTCTGCACATTGAGGTCATGCTGACCACCCCATGGTGCATCACGGAGCCTCATATTTCTGAGCATCCTGGGTTCATGTGCTTTTTATAGGGCTAGGCCCGCCTGCCCAGGGCACCAGTTGGGAAGAAGGCAAACCAAGTTGGAGGAGACCTTTGGGGAGAGCCCAGGACCTGGTGGGCTGGCCAGCCCAGGTCTCCCAGGCCCTGGGCACACCTAAGCCTCTCTGCCCGCTCTGGCGTGCAGACCACCCCCATCAGGCCACTCGAGGGTCAGGCATGTGGTGGGCACAGCCTGTGATTTGGGCATGCAGCAGGCAGAGGTGGACCCTCCTGCAACTCCGGGGTCAGAAGGCTCCCAGAGGAGACGCCCTGGCTGGGCAGCGCACGGGTCAGAACTGTCTGTTCCTGGTTGGGGTCAACCCAGAGCCACGCGCCCTGGAGGCCGGGAAGAGCCCTGCGGTAGTCCAGCTGGGGCTGCAGGCAGGAGGAGAAGGGACCACTTCTTTCAGAGCAGCGACAAGGGCCTGTCCCCAGACCCTCCTCCAGCCAGAAATGCCAGGGGTCTCACCTGGCCCCATCCTTCTGAGGGCAGCAGCCCACGGCCCTTGGGGGTTGGAGACAGGAGGCAGCCCAGGAGGGGAAGGGTGCTCCTGGCCTGGGGGAGGGGTCCAGCTGCTGCTCTGGGCCTCCTGCCAGTCCTCAGGCCCTGGGCCCCCATTCCTTGAGGCCTGTCCTCTGCCCCTGGCCTCCAGTCCCGCAGGCTCTCAGGCGCTGGGCTGGCTCCTGCAGTGGACTGTGCCAGCCAAGGGCCATGGGACTGCTCCAGGCAGAGCAATGGCAAGGGAGGCCGGGAACTCTGCCTTGTCCTGCTGAGCTCGCAACCTCCCAGGGAGGCCTTCTCCCAGCTGGTGTGCGTCCTCCTCCCATAGGACGGGGCTCCACCACTGCTGACAGTGGCCACAACGATCAGGGCTGCTGCCTGCTCCCGGCGTCTCTGCCCCACGGCCAGTGTAGACATTCTTGCCAGCTGGGTTCCTGGAAGGGTATCAGAGCAGCCCTGAGAAAGGGCGTGTGGCCTCCACTATTCCAAACCACCGCGCTAGCTTCTCCCCAAACCCTCTTCCTGCCGAGACAAACATTCCCCGTCCTGGAGCAGAGAGCCACACACCTCACTTGCCGGCGGCTGGAGCCGCAGGCCCCTCCTCCTCACACAGCGCTGCACGGATCTGCTTCGACTCTGCAGCTTCTCCCCAGGGTGCAGGGCCCAGTGGGAGAGCTGGGAGCTGGGCTCTGGGGACAGGACGTCCAGCACAGTCATCTGTTACTGATTGTGACCGCAATGACGAGGCCTGAGTGTGGAGCGAGTGGGCGCCCTGTGCAGCTGCTTCCCCGAGAGGCCCCGAGTTTATGGCTCAGGCTGAGTCAGGTGTGCCCATGGCCTGGCCTGCCGGTCCCCACAGCTGCCGCGCAGATGGGGCCGGGCAGGGGGCTCCTGGGGATACCACTGGAGTGGGGGTAGAGGCTCAGTTAAGGCGGCTGTCCTGAGGACCATATCCCATGGCTGAGGGGGAATCTGCTGGCCTCCCACCCAGGGCCAGGAGCATCCCTTCCCAGCTCGGTCTGCCAACCACCTCCGACCTCCCACAGGTCCCAGAGCCCCTGTTACCTGGGACTGGGTGAAGAGGGGCTCTGGGGCTGGGGTCATCCCATGGGGGCGTGGCCTGAACCTGGTAGGATGGAGGACCAGCTGCCTCTGTGCCCCTCCCTTAGGCAAGCTGACTCCTTCGACCCACCCCGCACTCCCCAGGACTGGGGGTCCCTCTCCTGTGGATTCAGGACAGAACCTGGGGCTGCCTGACAAACCAGGGAGGGGGGCACTACATTAGGGACTGGTGCCCAATGAATGTGGGGGAGAAAATGAATGACTGACCAACCCTCTCCCCTTTGCTAACCGTGTGCTCTTGACTGACCCTTGGACCTTTTGGCCTCAGTTTCCCCATTTGTAAGTAGGAAAGGGGGCTGGGTGGCCACAGGACACACACTCGCTGGGCCGGTTGGGGATGACTTGCTGGTTATGTGACCTGGGCAGCAGGGGTGGAGGGGGGCAGAGATGGGTCTTCCTTCCCCTGCCCTGCCCCTCTCCCCTCCAGAGCCCCCCCAAGAGGCCTGCATGTAGCCTGCTGGGACAACACCTCCATCCTCACGCTGCCCCAGCTCCTGCCCCAGCCGAGGCTCCTCAGCCGGCACAGGTTGGGGCAGAGGGTAGGCAGCTCCTTTCACCACATTTTCCTCTGCCCACTTCACCCCACCCCTCTCCTGGCCACCAGTTGCTCCCGGGGCAGCTGTCTGCCGGGAAGCAGCTAGCCCAGGATTAACCCTCCCTGTGCTGGGTGCTCCGGCTGACTCAGCGCATTCTTGGAGAGCCGCCCCTCCCTCCTGCCTGCTCTATGCCCTCTGAAGGCAAAGGCCTGGCCGCTACGGGGCTCAGAGGGCTCCCCCCACCTCTGCCGGCTGGCCCCTCCAGGGGTATCGGGAAGCAGACCTTTGGGGTGGTGGGAAGGTTCCCAGTCTCCAGCCTCCAGGCCGCCAGGGACCAGAGTGCACTGCTGTGATGTGCGTGATGGGGGAGGGGGGGGACCTCTGGGCAGGAGGGAGGGCGGGGCGGGGGCAGGTCAAATCCCCCATCTGGGAACCCTGCTACTGCCCAGAGGCGGCTCTCCGTCTTTCCCTAGCAAGGGATCCAAGGGATCGTAAATTAGCTCCCGAGCTGGCCTGTCTGCACCAGCCCCGGGGTTCCTCCCCGTCTCCCGCCCACCCTCTGGGCCGGCCCCTCCCCCACTCGGATCTTCTGCAAAGGGAACCGCCTCTTGTCACCCTCCTCCAGGTGGAAGAACTAAAAGTGAAGTTACAGAATTACGGAGGAGGGAAGGGAGGGAGGGTCATCCCCACTGCCTATTTCCCAACTTGGAAGAGAAGGGGCCGCCCAGCCCCTTGGGAGTCAGGATTTGCAGGAGGCCAGGGGCAGCCTGGAAGATGTGGATGGTGGGGAAACCTTCCGGGAAGAGCTGCTGGTGCAGGACCCCGGCCAGGACCAGCTGGCCGTCGCTCCACGCACTTACCCAGCACCCCAGGACTGTCCAGGGGGTCCCACGTGGAACAGACACCCGTGCTGGCCTGGCTCAGAGAATGGGGGATCTGCCAGCCCGGCAGCTGCAGCCCCACTCCCACCCCCTCGGGGCTTCCCTGGAGGCTGATTTGGGCCAGGAGCCCAAAGGGAGGAGGCCCCGTAGCCACAGCCACCCAAATGCAGAAACAGCTGGGACACAGCCCTGAGCTCAGGCCTCTAGGTCCTGTCCCATTTCCCGGGTGTCCTCGCGTGCCTGCCCTGAGCAGGGGAGTGGCCCTGAGCGGGGGGCGGGGAGGGGGTTCCGGCGACAGACGAAGTTGGTGGAGTCCATAGTCCCCAAAGCACAGGCACCCGTGGCACTAGGGCAAGCTCACACCCGCCCCCACCCCCCAGCAGATGTCCTCCCTCATGGCCAATCCTCCTGGCACCCACCGGGCTACGGGGACTAGGGCAGGCTCACACCAGCCCCCCCCCCCCGCCCCCAGCCGATGTCCTCCCTCATGGCCAATCCTCCTGTCACCCACTGGGCTATGAGCACCCTCCCCTTGCCCCAGGGGGCCCCATGGTTGAGCACCTGGGTCCAGTCCCTCCTGATCCATTTCCCTATTTTAGAGTACTTTTAAACCAAACCTGGGCAGTTCGGAGCCAGGCGGGGTTGATTCTCCCGGTTGCCCCAGGAAAGTATGGGGTCCCCAATCGGGGTCTCCCTGTCCCTCTGCAGGTCCCATTCCCTCCAGGGCCCCCACCCACACCACCCACTGCTGGCAGAGTGCACCTTCGCACACACCTGTAGGATGGGGCAGATATGAGAGGGCAGTATTAGGAGAGAAAACCCAAAAACTGGCTGGGGAGAGGAGGTGAGGCTGCGCCGGGTCTCCGGAGGTCACTCCCTCAAGCCCGGGGGACCCAAGCGTCCAGGCTCCCCAGCAGCGGCCGCTCGGGACGCTGGCCCGGTCCTGGGACTGCGGATACGGACGCGCTGGGCGGTTGACCGGGCAGATGCCGGGGCTGGACCCGGGGCGAGCGTGCCGGACTCCGGCCGCTGCGCGTGCGCCCGGGCCGCCGGGGGCGCTCGGCCGCCGCGAGGTGCCCGAAGTTAGAGAAACAAAGAGCGGAGCCGCTAGGCTGGGAAGAGCGGGCCCAGCGCGCCGGTGCCGGGGGCCGGGGGCTCTTGGGGGCGCGACGGTCCCCCCGGGACGGGGAGCCACGCCCTGGGGGGCCCGGCGGTGCCGCGTTCCCACGGCCTGGCCCGGGGCCAGCAGGTGCCCCTTCCGGGAGGCCGGCCGGGCCGGGGTCCGAAGGGTTAAGGCCGCCAGCCGCCCTTCCCCCGCCCCCCCCGCCCCCGCCTCCGCCTTCCCCGGGGCGCGGGGCTCGGGCGCCCGGGCGGGCCGGGGCGGGGCCTGACGTCCGCGGGCGGAGCGAGCCGGACCGCCGCCGCGCTGCACACCCGCCGGGGTCCCGCGGCGCCCGCCGTCCCTGGAGCACGGGGAGCGCGGCCCGAGCTGGACGATGGCGAAGTCAGGCGCGCGGCACTTGGCGGGGGGCGCACGGCGCGCGGGCGGGCTCCGGTGCCCCGCGCCGCTGCTGCTGGCCGGGCTGGCGCTGCTGGGCGCGGCGCGGGCGCGGGCGCGGGAGACGGCGGGCGACGGCTTCAGCCTGCACCCGCCCTACTTCAACCTGGCCGAGGGCGCCCGCATCACCGCCTCGGCCACCTGCGGCGAGGAGGCCCCGGCGCGAGGCGCCCCACGCCCCACCGAGGACCTCTACTGCAAGCTGGTGGGGGGCCCCGTGGCCGGCGGAGACCCCAACCAGACCATCCAGGTGAGCGCGGGCCGCGGGCAGGGTCGCCGCCGAGCTGGAGGGGTGAGGGGGACACCGTCCCGAGGACCCCTGCGCCAGGGACAGATCTGGCTCGGACTCTGGAACTCCAGCCCGACTCGGCGGGGGGCGCCACGGGCCGGGAGAGCCCAGGTACCGGCCGAAGCCGCTCGTCCCGTCCCGACGCCTCGGTTTCGCATTTCGGGGGACGGAAGGGACCCCAACTTGGCCACTCAGGCTCTGCCCGATAACTGCGCGTCCCTCCGAGAAGGCGGGACGCGGCGTCCCCCCGAGAAGGCGGGACGCGGCGTCCCCGGCGCGGACCCGGGGGCGGCCAGGCGCCGGTCGAGTTCGGCGGCGGTGGCGGGGCAGGAGGGGGGCGGGTGCCCAGTCCCTGGCGGCCCCAAGTCCCGGGATCCCGGCGAGGGCGGGGCTTGGCCTCCGCCGCCGGCTGCCTGTGGGGAGGGGGCGGGCCCGCTCCGCCTTCCCCTGGGACAGGCTGGAACCTGCTGGCGTCGGAATGGGACAGGGATGAGGGCGGGAGTGGCCGGGGATTCTCGAGTTTGGGGCCAGACACAGGAGGCTCTCACTGCCCCACAGCAAAGGAGGTCTAGGGACTCGGTGGGACCCTCAAGGAGGGGGGCGGCAAAGAGGGGATTTTTAACTGGGGGTGGGAACGCGGAGCTGGAATGAGGGGCAGCGTCTCTGCTCCACAGTCGGTGGTGTCCGTGGGCTTCACTCGCCCTGGAGAGACGTGGTTTCTATCCCTGAAGACCCTCAGGGAGGCACGCCCTCCGGAGGCGTAAGCCTGTGGGTGGGGAATGGGTTAGGAGGCCCCGCCCATGGACACCTGACCAAGGAAGCACCGCTGCTGAGACTAGGGGACTTAGTTTGGGGGCTGGGGTCCCCGGGGTCCCCGAGGCTCCTTGGCCGGCATGGCCTCCTGGGGTCAGCCTTGGGGGTGAGGGTAAGGGGCTCCCTGACACCCCATGCTGGGCCCCTCTTCCCACCCCTGCTGAACTTTAGGGAGAGTCTGGGGGCCCCAAGGCCGAGGTAACTTGAGCCATCTCCTCCAGGGACTGGCGGCCACCTTCCTGCTAGGAGAGGCTGGGGGAGGGGAGGCGGGTAGCTGGAGAGTGGATGAGCTGGGGTGGGCGATGAATGCAGGATCCTCAGCTGGGCCCCCTTCACTGCCTGCCTCCCCATCCTCCTTGGCCCCGCAGTGGAAGGAGGAGCTGAGAGGGGTCCCTGGTGTGGCAGCCATCCTGGGACAAAGGTGTCGCCTCCTTCGGGGTCCGGGGCTCACCTGCACGCTCTCCTCTAAGCCCAGCACAGCTGAGATGGGAGGTCTCAAGCCAGCATTTCAGAGGGGAAGCTGAGCCCTGAAGGTGCACAGCCAGACCGGGATCTGGCTGGGGTGAGCAGTGGAAATCTGGGTGGTTGTTATGGGCCCGTGGCGCATCTGGTTGGTGTCAGAGGGGCCGGGTTGAGGGAAGGAGCTTGTGTGGGGGTCTCCAAAGCTGCCCCGAGAGCCTGGCTGAGCCCCACCACCCCTCCTCACTCCCTCCTCACTGCTCAGCTGGGATCTGCCGCTCTGGCAGCCGAGGCTCCAGGCCGCCTCTGAACCCCAGACCACTCCTCCTCACTGCCCGCCCTTGTTGCCTGGGCTGGGACCGCAGGCCCTTGAGGAGGGGCAGCTGCGTGGATCCCTGCTGGGAGGCCATTTGTTGCCCCTCCTAGTGCCTGAAGGAGCCACCTGGGAGCTGGTGGCCGTGGTCAAACCCCTCTCCTCTGTCTTTCCTTACTGTGAGGCTTCCCTGCCTAAGCCTCATTCTCCTCGTCTGTAAAATGGGCACGGTGTGAGGGCCCGGTCCCCTGAAGTTATGAGCTTGACCCACGGAGCCTGGGAAGCTGTCCTAAACACAGTGACCGCCTGGCAGATGGCGGTGGCCGTGGTGCTGCACACGAGGCAGCCGGCCCTGAGTGAGCACCATCAGCCCTGCTCGTGGTCTACCAACAGAGAGGCGAAGCTTCCCTTTGGGAGTCTCTGGCACTTAGTGTTTAGCGCCCCTGTTCCGAGGCTGCCGGGCCTGGTAGGAAGACCGGCTGGTCCGACGGACACGAGCTGAACCTGCCAGAGCCCCCGCCTTCTCCTCTGGGGGCTCTGGGTCTGCTCACCACCCTGGCCTTGCCTGCAGGCCCTGTCTGCGGCTGAGTGGCCGGGCGCAGGAGGTGCCAGGGAGGCGAAGCCTCCCTTCTCTCCATCCTGAGAGCCTAGTTTTGTGTGGACATGGAGGGTGGCTCGCGGAAGATGGGCCCAAGGCTGCAGGCCGGCAGCTCCCAGGGGCCCCCTGCAGGAGATGGACAGAAGCTGGCCCGGGGCGTCCCAGCTGGGGCCTGGGTGAGGCGATCCTGTGGGCAGAGGAGCAGGCAGAGGGCAACTTGGGACCCCGGCCCTCGCAGCCTCAGGTGGGCATCGGAGGAATTCCGGGCTGGCCCCAGCCCCACAGGGGAAGTCGGGGCCTCGGCTGCCAGTGCAGTGACTCACTGGGAGGGGAAGTCTTTATCACGGCTCCCTGCTTCCTCGCACTGTTCCTGGCAGGACCCTCTGCAGCGGAGGGGCGGAGGGAGCCTGGTTTCCCCAGCCCTGTCCGCTGTGAGCCAAAGCTAGGTGGAGAGGCCGGCAGGAGGCCCATGTCACTGAGTGGCCCCCACTGGCCGTGTGGGGACAAGAGTCACCTCTCTCTGACTCTCGGGGTGGCCTGAGCAGAAACTTCCCTGGGCTGCCTCCACCCTTGAGCAGCCTCCCCATCGTGCTTACGGCCCTGGGAGGGTCCTGACCACAGGCAGCCTTCTCTGGATGGCCCGCCACCCCATCCAGATGGCCCTGGCCACCTCCTCCAAGAAGACCCCCGACCACCCCCACTCTGCCAGGCCCCTGACGACCTGCACCCACATGCGCGGTGCTTTCGGGAACCCCCTCGAGCCCCCTCCCTTGCTCACCCGCTGTGAGCCCCCGCAGGCCTGGGGAGCCAGAGCCCTGTGTTCCAGTTTGGGCGTCCCATTTGAGCTTGGCAGTGTGGCCCACAGATCTGCCACTTTTTCTGGGTATCTTCTGTTGCTCCAGCCTCTCAGTATGGCAGCTCTGGGTGGTGGGCTCAGGGACTGCAGTTAAGGAGGAGGCAGGTGTGGCCCCCCCACTGCTGAGCCCTCGGCCAGGGAGGCAGCAGATGGAGAAGCACTAACAGGCAGACAGTTCCAGGTCTCACGCAGGATAAATAAAGCAGCGTGATGCATGGGCAGGTTGTCAGGTCAGCGTCTTGGGTGGTCTAGGGCTCTGGGGCCCTGCTGAGGAGGTGACAGCTGAGCTGAGACTGAGGACAAGAGATGAGGGTGCGAAGGCCCCCAGGCAGGAACAAGGTCTGAGACGGGGTGACCCAAAGCACCCAACACAAGGGTCTTGGGAGCCCGCTGGCTGGGTGCCCGGTCTGCTGCCTTATGGTCTTGCCATCCTGGGCTCACAGTGGAAGCCAGAAGCAGATGTGTCCAGGGGTGGCAGGGGCACACTGTGCATCCGTGGAGGCTGGGGGCTCTCTGTGGCTGCCAGGCCTGGGAGTGGGGGCAGGGAATCTCCCGCGCTCCCACCTCCGACTCCTAGGATGAGGTCTGGCCCCTTGGGAGGCTGGGAGGGGTGGGATGGCCACATTTCCCAGACGTGGCCTCTCGGGCCTCAATCAGTGCCAAGTCCCAGAGGGCTGCCTTTGTGTGCGGAGGGACAGCAGGTCTGGTTTCCTCCGGGTCGGGGGTTCATCCTGCCCTCATCCAGGGCCCAGCTGTGCCCCTGAGCCCCACCCCAGGCTCCCGGCACCTGCTCCCCCTGACAGGGACAGCAGGCCAAGGCCCTGCTGGCAGCCTCCTCTGTCCCGTCAGAGGACAGGCCCCTGGCAGGTGGCTGGACCGTGACAGAAGCAGCTGCCAGGCCCCATGTGGGATCCGTGAATCCTTCAGTGGCCGAGGCAGGTGCCAGCGTTACCCCCACTCTTCGGATGGGGACATTGAGGCTCAACAGCTGCCGTGACTTGGCTGGGTCCCAGGGCTCAGAAGCGGCAGAGCCAGCAGGTCCGGGCCTCGCCTGCCGGCTGCCCGCATGCCTCCGCTCTGCAGCCTGTCCCCTCAGTCTGCCGGAATGTCTTAATTCTGTCTCTCTGGAGACCCTAATCCTGACTGCTCTGCGTGAGAGCCTGACAGGGAGGTTGTCGGGGACGGGCTGGTGGAGGCAGGGAGAGGGTCTGGCTCTTCCCATCATCCTGGCCACCTGGACCCCTCGCCTCCAAATGATCCCAGGCCTTCTGTCTGTAGGGGGCTGTGACTTGCCTCTCCACTGGCCCCTTTTCCCCCTCAGCTCCAGTTACATTGGCCTTCTTGCTACTTACTCCTTGCTTTTTCTTGCCCCAGGGCCTTTGCACAGGCAGCCCCTCTGCCTGGAGCACACCCCCATTACAGTGTAGGCCTCAGATGCCACCTTCTCAGAGAGACCTGCCTTGATTTCCCCGCCTGAAACAGGTGCCCCTCTCCCTCCCTGCTCTCCTGTTGCTTTTGTGATGGGTGTGTGCCCATCTCTCACGTGAGCCGTATCCCGAGTCGAGAATACAGTAGGTGCTCGATGTGTGTTTGCCGATCGAATGAGTGAATGGTGGACAAGGGTCTGCGGGTTAGGGGTGGAGGCCAGAGTGGTGGGGTGGGAGGGTGACTGGAGGCATCGGGGGAGTCCCAGCCCTTGTCAGCCATCTGACTGCTCCTTCCCCCACAGGGCCAGTACTGTGACATCTGCACGGCCGCGAACAGCAACAGGGCACACCCTGTGAGCAACGCCATCGATGGTACAGAACGCTGGTGGCAGAGCCCGCCACTGTCCCGTGGCCTGGAGTACAATGAGGTCAACGTCACCCTGGACCTGGGCCAGGTAGAGTCCCTTTTTTGCTAGCTGCAGCCCCCACCCTGTCTCTGGCCGAGGGCTTACTGTGGGGCATGGACCGTGAGGTCTCCACGCGGAGCTGGCTTTCGGGGCCCAGAGGCTGGGCACACGGGCTGCTGGTGGCAGGCCTGGCATGGACATAGGCATGGCAGTGGGCCCTTCTGTTGGTTCTTTGAACATCCTTGGCACACAGGGAAGGAGCAGGCTCTGTGGGGGGCTCACCAGAGGTGACGTGGGGGGTCGGGTGAGGGGCACCGAGGGGCCCGCATGGAGGCGGGCCTGAGATGCTGTGAGTCCCTGGCCTGGCGCCCTCGTGTTTACTCTGAGGAATTCCTCTGCAGGGAGCCAGGCTCTTGCTGGCCTGTGGGAGGGGCTCCAGGAATGCGGAGGAGGCCAGGAAGTGGACATTCCTGGGATACCTGTGCTGCAGTGGAGGCCACCGCCGGGGTCAGGTGTGCCTGCTCAGGCCCCGGCTCAGGGCCCACCTTGGCCTTCGAGGCTCCTGTGCAGGCGGGTGGGGGGAGGGGGGCAGGCATTTCTCAGTGACGAAGGAGCCCCCTCGGTGGACCTGGGCCGGGTCCAACTCTCACAGGCTGTGTCCCTCTCTCTCTGTGACTGCCCAGGCGCCTGGCCTTGGTGTCCTGGCCTGTGAAATGGGCCAGCAATCCCCTTGCATCCTGGGACGGGGTGGGGAGGGGGCGGGTAGATGAGGCCGAGCCTTGAAGCAGCCAGCACTGGGCCTGCCTGGGAGTCGGGGCTACAAAGTCGATCCTTCAGACCCCTACCCTGTTGGCAGGGGCGGGGAGGGAACACTGGACCATGAGTCCAGAGGTCTGAGTCCAGGCCAGCTTTGGCACTGTCATGGGGTGTGACCTGGTGGGTCTCTGCTCCTTGCTGAGCCCCCATCCCCTACAATCCTGAGGGTGTTAGAGGAGAGGGGTGAAGTGTCTCCCGTGAGCCTGGCTGGAAGGGCGGGCGCTGGGGGCAGGTTTGGGGTATGGTGTTGAGGTACCTCCTACCCCCGGCCTGGAGGCCTGCAGGCTTGACCCAGCGGGTGGGTGGGCTGTGAGGAGAGTGGGTTCAAGTCCCAGCAAGTGGCCCGGAATTTCCGGGATGTGGATTAGCTGTTATGCCCCGGGGAAAACCAGCCAGAGTCGGTGGGGGAACGGCAGGTGGGTGAGGGGAGGGCTGGGGAGGGCTGCCCATCATGGGCTCCCTGCCTGGGGGTCCCAGCTGGTGGTGTTACCTGGCCCAGGTGTGGGTAGGGCTCTGCCCATTTCCCTTCCCTCACTGAGTTTTCATTGCGTCTCTGCTTTCCTGTCTCTGGGAGCCTGGGAGGGACCTCAGAAGCCCTGAGTGACCCCGGGATCCCCTTCTCTCTGGCATCACCATGGGGGGGTGTGGGAGGGGAAGTGGAGCCTGCCCCCACCCTGGGTCAGTCAGAGGGAACTTACGCAGAGCTGGTGGGACAGGCCTGGGCAGTCTGGGGGAGGGGTGATGGCCCTAGCTGGACGCACAGGCCCAGTCTCCCTGGCAACCCTAGGGGGCCAGGTGGGCGCGGTCCCTGCTCAAGGTGCAGTGGGCAGGGCTGAGGAGGCACTGGGATGTCACCCTGCCCCACGCACTGTGGCTCTGCCCCCTCCTGGCCCTGTGGCCCACTGAGCCTCCGTCTCGACATCTGTGAACTGCGCTGGAGATGTCGGAGCAGCAGCGCATCTGCATTGTAGACGGGTCCTCGGCCAGGGAGAGGGTTTCACCACGCACATCCTGCCTCTCCAAGCCTCAGTTTCCCCAACTGTAAAATGACACAAAGGGGAAAGGGGCCATTTCCAGGGGAGAAATTTGTGGGGAGAGATTGACCCACCTGCCCATCTGCCTATCCCTCTCTCCCTCCTCCCTTTAGCAGATGAATCCACAAAGCCCCTGTCTTGGTTTGGGCGAAGGAGCTGCCAGCCCTGGTTGGGGTGGGCAGGGGAGCAGAGAGACTGCCCGCCTGTGTGCCCTGGAGTCTGGTGGGGCGGAGGGACTGCTTTCCAGCCCTTCGGGTGAGAGGAGTCTGTTTCCTGGGGATGAGCCTCTGTGGAATTCAAGAGGAAATTCCCGCATTCACTGCCTTCTCTTTTGGAAAAAGGAAGCCCACTGCCCCTTCCTCCCTGAGCCGCTCAGCAGTGCCTGGGTCCCTCAGAGTGCCCCTGCCTGCGGGGTCGGGGACAGAGACCAGGTCCTGCCGTCGGTGCCCAGTCTGAGGGTCGAGGAGCCCTACGTAGGTTAGGAAGAGGGATGCGAGGGCTCTGGAGGGGCGGTAGGGAGGGCCGGAGCACTGGGGAGAAGCGTTCCGGAGGAGTGGGCCTGGGATGTGTCTGACTGGCCCTCACTGGCACCCTGGGGTGTGGGCCCTAAGTCCTCCAGGTCTGGTGACGGGAGCAGCTGGTGCCCACAGTCAGAGATGTCCCCAGGGAGGACCCTGTGCACACTCTCCCTGACGCAGATGGGAGAAGGCCAAGCAGGAGGGGCCTGGCTAAGCCAGCACGGTCCAGGGGTCCTGACCCCCGACTGAGGCTCTCCCACTTTGGGGTCCAGGCAGTCCTTTGAGGCGCAGGTCCTGGGGTGGGGCTGGGGCTTCTGTCAGGAAGCAGGCTGAGTGGCCGTGGGTCTGGGCACTCCCCCTGCGCGCGCTGCCAGCGGCCTTTGTTCTGGGATCTGGAGCGGATGCCCCGGGAAGAGGGGCGGGGGCAGCTGGCACTGGGCACAGGAGGCCTTCATGCCCCTGGGAGGACTGAGAAAGGGGGCGAGTGAGCTGCACTGCGGCCTCCGGCTCACGCCTGGCGGGAGGAGCTGGGGCTGGCAGGGCCTGGTCCCTGCGGTGTCTCGGGATGCGGAGCCCCGTGGGGCCTCTGTGAGCCGGCTCCTTCTTTCCTCAGACCACACCTCATCCTGTTCTGATCTTTCCCATCCCAGAGTAGGGTGGGGGGGCCGTTGGACCCTCTCCTTCCCCTTTTGCAGATGGAGAAACCGAGGCTCCAGGAGCAAAGCCCTGACTGGGAAGGGCACCGAGAGGCCCAGGTCTTGGTTCCCTGCCCTCCTCTCAGTGTGGACCTCGGCTGTGCTCAGGCCTGAGAGAACCAAGTCATTGGTCTGGGCCTTGATGGGTGCCAGCCTCAGAAGAGGCGGCGGGGGCACATGAAGGCTCCATGGCTGGTGACTGAGTCCAGCGGTGACCTGCCCAGGGGTCCTCCCAGGGGCCAGGGGGTTCGTCTTATCTCCTGTCTTCCCCGGGGGCCTCCTGCCCCTCCTTCCCTGCACCCAGGGAATGGTTGGCGCTGTTTCTGACCACCCCAGCTCAGGCTGCACAGCAGGGCCGGTCCTGACTCAAGTGCCCCACCCCCCCCAAGGGGCTCTGCCATGGGGTCCCAGGCCCTGTCCCCCTTAGGCCACTGGCAGTAAGGAGCTGGGCAGGGTGAGTTGGGGCTGGCAAGGTGTTCCCCTCCCTCTCCAGACATCCCCCTGGTGTCCTGGCCGTGGGGGAGGGGTTCTCCCCAGCCGACCCCTCCCCTTACCTGCTGGCCCAGCCCACATTCCCTAGATCCGGCTTCAGGTGAAGAATGCTGATCCTCTCTGGCTGTTTTCTTCTCCTGTGCCCTGTGATGGGGCAGGAGGGCCCTTTGTCCTAGCCCTGGAGCCGGTGGAGGGGAGCAGACTGGAGGGCCAGATGGAGGGGTGCAGAGGGGGACCTGGGGCCGGCATCGGGGTGTAGGCTGGGGTGGTTGAATGTGAGTCAAAAGTGTTGGTTGAGGGCCTAGAAATACCAGGGTGAGGGGTCTGTGCCCTCCCTGGGGGACACTGGGGAGACAGGGCGCCAGTGTTGGCACCAGCTTGGGGTGCCAGGGAGCAAGGCCCTGGTGAAGCTGCTGACCACAGGGGGCTGAGTTCTCCCTGGGCACATGGGGAAATTGAGCGCCAGTGTTGAGTGACCAGGCCCCCGGTGTTGGTGTCTGAAGGAGACACTGGGCTTGGACACGGCCAGGCTGTCTGCGTTCCGTGCCTCCCGGACTCAGTTTCCTCTTGTGTCCGTGGGAGTGAGAGCACCTGTGCCTTGTAAGGGCCCCAGGACACACCGGCTGCCTTGGCTGTTGGGCTTCCCTGTGCAGCTCTGCCCACCGCAGTTCTGGGCGGCATGCCCTCGGAGGCTGGCCGGCTCAGGCCTCTCTGGGCAGGCCTCCTGGTCCCGACGTGCCTGCTGGCCTGCTGGGTTACGAGGCCGTGGCCGCTGGCCTGGCTCTCCGGGTCCGGCTGGGCGCTCAGCCATGTGGCCAGCATCCGTGAGGGTCAGCGGGGTTATTCAAGGGAAGTGGCAGGAAATGCGACCGAGGCTGGCCAGGCTCAGGTTACAGAGCCCAGTGGCCAGGACAGGTGCGGGGCGGGGCTGGACGTGGCCCCTGGAGCTGGGCTCCCTGGGGGAGGACAGCATGGGGGTCCTGGTGGCATCCCTGGGCTGGGCCCCCTCCTCCCACACAGACCCCGTCTCTCACGAGAACTGACGCACCTGCCTTTGCTTGTGCTTTGCCCAGAGGGGCCGCCCGTCCCCAGCCCTGCACATCCCACTGCTGCCACCCTCGCCCTCGTTGGCTGCACGTGGCCCTCCTGGCACACTTGTCTCTGGGCACACAGAGATGCCCCCCACCACCTCACGCTGGACCCCCCAGGCCCTGGCGGCTCCCGTTTTCCATCTGTTTTTAAACAAACCCCACGGCATTGGTCTCCTGCAGTACTGCTCATCGGAGACTAAACTGTTTGGGTTTCGGGGTCCCCTTGGGATAAACTGCACTTCCTGTGGCCTGGGGCTGACCATCTGGCCTGACCTGGGCTGGGCTGTAGGGAGGAGGGGACGGGGCAGGGAGCACTGGGTGGGACTTGAAAACTCCCCTTCAAGGCAGGGGGCCCAAGACCACCTCTGGGTGGTTGGGGGCCTCTGAGTGCCCCCCAGACCCAGCTCTATCGAGGGTGTGGGCCACATGGGGCATTTGTCCTCCACTCTGGTTGGTGAGCTCCTGCACACCCGTCGGGGGCCCTTCTACCCCCGCCCATTCCCTGAAAGTACCCCCACCCAGCTCTGCAGTTAGGCACCCTGCCCAACAGAGTGGGGGTCCCCAGCGCCTCTGCCTGTCCTCTCTGGATTTCCATGTTTTGTTTTTCTTCCCAGCAGTGGCTTTTCCATTCCCTGTCTCTCTGGAGCCGGGTCCCCGTGTGGCCTGTTTTCGGGCTCCCTGATCTCATTGTGCTGACGGCTATGCTTATTTACCCAGTTGGGGGCCTGAGTAGACACACCCGCCCTGCCCCGGCCTGGCCCCGCTGCCCCTGCTGTGGTGTTTATCTTTATCGAGGTTTCCAGATGGGGTCTCTGCCGAGAGGGTGGACATGTTGAGGAGAGGGCAAACCTGGGGGGGGCTGGGCTGGGCAGATTCAGCACAATGGCCCCGAAGGCCGGCCCAACAGTCTGGGGGGTCCAGGAGGTCAGGGTGCCCCAGGGCTCACTCCCAGGGGAAGGGGCAGGGAGCTAGCCCGGACGCCTAGTCTAGGAGGGGCTTCCTGCCTCCACCCGGCCACAGCCTGGGACCCTGGCCCATCCCCAGGAATCGCCAGGGGGCCCTGCTTCCTGAGGGGCCGGGGCTGAGTCACAGACTGCCTGGTGATTCACCCGCCCAGCCCGGCGGGTGGGGGCTGGGTCCCCCCTCCCCCAGAACAGGGGCACGAGGCCTGGCCTGGGTCTCCCCAGCCCTGAGACGGGCCCAGGCAGAGGTGGGTGTGCTGGCCCTGACCCCCTTGTTCTCCCGGGGGTTCCAGCGTGGCCCTGCCCTTGGTGACGTGGGTGCCTGAGCCCGGAAGTCACCCTTTGCAACTGCCTGCCCCCCAGGGGCTACAGAGACCTGGGGGGATCTGAGCACCAGTTTTCCTCTCTAGCCCTCCCCGTGCTGTCCAGACCGAAGCCCTGGCCCCTGCACACTCCCTTTCCCCACTCTGCCTCTGGACACCAGGGTGTGTGGTGTGGCCTCGGGTGTCCTCTGCAGCGTCCCTGCCAGGTGGCTTCTGCTTGCACACCTCCAGGGGTCTCGGAACTGTTGCGCCATCTTGAAAGGCACCGAGTCTGACCCACACCTGCACTGTGTTCATCTTCCCACTGCCCCATGCCCAGGGAGGGGAGGTGACCGCCTGGGGCCGCACGGCCACTGGAGCCTGGAACCCACCCGACCCCGTGCCCTCCGGGCTCTCGCCACCCTGGCAAGCAGTGGTCCTGGGGGCACATCCCCTCCTGGGGAGTCCTGGCCCTCCATGGTCAGGCAGGGCGTGGGGGCCGGGGGGTGGTGGCCAAGAGGCAGGTCCGGCTGCTGTCCTGGAGACGTGCCTGCCCCGAAATAGCCAGATTGTTAAAAATAGCTCGGAGGCTTTTGTGGCTTTTGCTTTAAAAGACGTTTTTTTCCTTCTGCACAGAATCTGTAGCAGCAGGAAAGGTCAGCGCGAGTTGGCAGCGGAGCGGAGCGGGCGGGGCAGGGGGAGGGCTGTGTCCAGGGAGGCCAGGGGTCTGCGCCCGCCCCCGGGTCATGCCCAGGGCGGCTGTGTGGCCCTGGGAGCTGGGATCAGGTCAAGGGTAGATGGGGAGCACTGGGTGCACACCCTCTCTCCCCTCCGGCCTGGGCCAGGGCCTCGGGGACAGCCGTCCGGGGCCCCTGTGAGACAGACAGATGACCAGGTGGACAGACAGACAGAGGCAGGGTCTTGCATTAGCTCATCCCGGCGTGCCGGGCGTGGGCGCAGAGGTCCCATGCCACCCTTGTCCTGCCTGATCAGTGTTTTCGAGTCAATATTTGTGCAAGTGCTCTCAGCTGGGAAAAATGCGACCGGCCCGCCGACCTGGGGGAGGGACAGAGCTGGCCAGCGGAGGGTGCAGCCTGGTGGCCTCACTCAGGGAAAGGCGGGGGTGGGTCCCAGGGGGCTTGACGGGAGCTTTTAATCTCCTCGGGGGCCTTTGGTGGGGGCCGTGCCGTCGGCTCCCCAAGAGCAGCCTGCGTTTGTGTTTCACACACACCTCGGCCCCCCAGGCCCTCCGACCCCACCAGGGCTCCCTGGAATGCCTGAGCAGTGGCCAAGGTGCCAGCCTGGGTGTAGGGTCCGTCCCCCCGGAGGCTTGAGCCCCTCCCCCGACCGGGCTGGGCAAAATGGAAGATGACCTCAGAGCCTGGCAGTGGGTGAAAAGCCCTGTGCCCACCCCGCTCCCACCCCCGGGAAAGGCCTCTCCTGGCTTCACTTGGGCCTGCTCCTGCAAACGCCAGACCTTCCGGGAAGGGCCGGACACAGAATGGGTGTGTCTCCGGGTCCTGGGACTCTTCCCCCTCCGCCTGGATTCTTAGTAGCCTGTGCCTCCTGTGGGCTGGAGCCACAAGGGATCCACAGTCCCTCTGTCGTCTCTCGTATGGGGTCACCACAGCGGCCTCAGGCTGACAAGGGCTGGGGGGTGACTGTGGGCCTCTGGCAGCCCTGGAGGGGACTCCCACTCTGCCCTGTGGGGCCCCTAGGCTCCGGGGCCTGGCTGGCCAACAGAAGCCCAGCTGGTCTGGGGCAGAAATCCAGAGCAGCAGGTGCCAGAAGGGGACCTGGTCCCCTGGGCTGGGCAGGGCCCTGCTGAGGGTGCATTGGGTGGCCTGGGGTGTGACATCACCCTTGAGGCCAGTGGGCTGTTCAAAGCCCACCTGGGGATGCCCCTGTAAGCGGGCCTGGGGTGGGAGTGTGGCTCATCCTAGGCCCCCGAGTGGACACGGGTGCCCTCTACATGTGGCATGTCCACTAGCTGTGTCTCTGCCCTTTGTCTGGGGCCTCCCACTCCTCCTTAGTGCCTGCCCTCCCATGCAGACTGGGGCGTCCATGTCCCCCCGCCTGCCCTGCGTGGGTCTCCTTGGAGCCCAAACATAGCCCGCAGAGCCCAGCCTGGTAAATGGCCTGTCTGGCTCTGTTGTTCTCTTGGCTTCAGGCTGAGCCGGGGGCGGGGGGTGCTTGGTGGCCCTCAGAGCTGTGAGGCCTGGAAACCATCGTCAGCACGTAGGGGTGGCCGAGGCGGGGGTGGGTGCGGGGGGCCGCCCCCAGAGGTGTGTGTGCGGGGGAACGGTGGATGTGTACACCCGGGGATGTGAGAGTGAAGCCTGCACAGGTGCCCACCCTCTCGGGGGTCTCGATGGCCCAGCTTCGTCATCGAGGCCACAAGCTGGGCAGGTGCTTCTGCCTGAGTCCACGGGCTGTTCTCAGTGGACCAGAGCCCTTTGCTGGGGGCTGTGGCCTGGGGTAGGGGCTCCAGGCGCTGACGTGGGGATGCCCCGTCTAGTGCTATGCCCCCAGGAGTTGTAAGTATCTGAGGGGTGCCTTTGGCAGTGAGAGCCCTGCTCCCCAATCTGGAAGGGCCCTACCAGCCTCCATGGGGCAGCTGCCTCTTGAAAGGGGCACCTAATTACCCCTTCCCGTGTTTCTACATGTCTGGGGCCCTTGGGCCAACGAGGATGGGCTGCAGTCAGGAGGGCTTCCCTGAAGAGGTGTCTGAAGTGCCCTGTGTGGGATGTGCCAGGTGGGGCTGGGGCCCAAGGCTAGGACCTGCCAGGCTGCAGGGCAGGGGGGCAGATGGCCAGGGAGGTACCCCACCAAGCCCCTAGGGGTGCAGGACATGGGGACGTCCAGGGCTGCTGACCTCTGGCCAGGAAGAGGTGAGAGACGAGGTGTGGGCACCTCCCTGGGAGTGAGGTCAGGCCAAGACCCAGGAGGAGAGCAGGAGAGGGGGGCCTGGGCCACCTGGCAGGGGCTTGGGGGGGTTCTGGGTGTCTCTGGAGGAGCAGCTTCCCCGTCCCCCTGGCTGGGTGCTCCCCTGACATAACCCAGGGCCCAGTGAAGTTCCAGCCTCCGACTCCTGGGCTGGCAGGGTCTGCTCCGCCGGGCTTGGGGAGGGCCCATTTTCCAATCTGTCTCCCCTCTTGGGGCCTCCTGACAATGGCAGGGGCTGGGCCCCAGTTGCTCATGCCACCTGCCCCCTGGGGGCCTCCTTGGCCGTGGACTGATCAGCAGGTGAAGGGGGCAGGTCCTGAGTTGGCTCTGAGAATGATGTCAGGGTGACCAGAGTGAGGCTGGGACAAGGCCCCCGTCCCAGGAGGGGGTTCACCTGCCGGCTGTGCGAGGAGGCCAGGCTCATTTGGGAGCCGGGGGCCCACCTGTCCAGCCTGACCACCAGTGCTTCGAGGACAGTGGGATGAGCTCCTGTCCTCACCTTGCCCAGCCCCACCGCCTGGGGCCTGTAAACAGGCTACCCCTACCCTGTGCCCCATGTGGCCCCAGCCCCCACCAGGCCTGTCTACAGCCTCAGAGCCCACAGACCAATGTGGTTCTCTGAGCTGATGGGGCGGGCAGGTGGCCTGGGCCCCAGGCCCAGGAGGGGAGCCCTTCAGAAACCACGGCTTCCCACCATTCATCTCTGTGTCCCCCGTCAGGCCTCAGTGGCCATGGGCCCCTCCCTGAGCCAGCTGGCCCTCTCCCCTGGGTCCAGGCAAACCCACAGATGTTCATTGTGAGAAAAGGGAGCCCGTCTCCAGGGTGGAGTGGCCCTCCAGGTGTGTGTGCCGGGCCCAAGCAGTGTGGCAGGGGCCTCAGGTGTCAACACTCTCCCTGCCCCACAGGTTTTCCACGTGGCGTACGTGCTCATCAAGTTTGCCAACTCCCCTCGGCCGGACCTCTGGGTGCTGGAGCGGTCCACAGACTTCGGCCACACCTACCAGCCGTGGCAGTTCTTTGCCTGTGAGTCTCCTGGAGCCTGGGGCTGGCTGGGGGTGTCCCTGGGGGTGGGTTGCCATTGTCGTGCTCTCGCGAGGTTTCTGGACACCAGGCCTGCCCTCACGCCCTGCTTGTGCTCATGTCAGGACTGTCAGGTGCATGTTCCCCAAGGCAGGTGGGGTTGAGCGGCTCCCGTCCCTGATGTGGGCCACGGCTGCGTCCAGGGGCTGGTGGCACCAGGCGTCCTTCGTGCCATCTCTTGGCTCCCTCTGGACTGGCTTCATGCTCTGGCAGCTCCTGAGGTGACGAAGGCGACTGGCCTGGCCAGGAGAGCACGGGCGCCCTGCACCCACACTCACTGGCTGGCCATGTCATGTGCCACCCCAACCAGTCGTGTTGGTGAGGATGCTCCAATTGGGTGGGTCACATGTCCCCCTGAAACTCCATGGCCCAAGAGTGGGGGCGGGGCAGTCCTCTAACGGGCAGTCTGGAGCTGTCCCCCAAGGACAGGGCTGAGGAGGGCCATCCAGGGGGATATTGTTCTCTGTGGAGAGAGGGACAGGCGCAGCAAAGGCCCCGGGGGTCAGCTCGCGCAGTGGGCGAGTTCAGAGTCCCTGGGCTCGGGGCATGGGCAGGGGCCCGCGGGTCCCCCGCTGTGCCCTCTGTGGAGGCTGCTCCGTCAGCCCGAGTGCCACCCTCTCTTCAGCAGGACCCTGCGGGGCTGGTGGGGCAGCGTTCCTGCCTCACCGCTGAGGCCTTGGGGCTCAGGAAGTCCAGGCACGCCGGGGCCCTGCCGTGGGGCCCAGGGTCCCAGGGCTTTCCTGAGGGCCGGTGCCCTCACCTTCTGGCCCGCTTCCCACAGCCTCCAAGAGGGACTGCCTTGAGCGATTCGGGCCGCGGACGCTGGAGCGCGTCACGCGGGACGACGATGTGGTCTGCACCACGGAGTACTCTCGGATAGTGCCCCTGGAGAACGGCGAGGTGGGCCCCGGGGCGGAGGGCAGCACGTGGGGTCTCGGCTGGTCTGGTGGTGGCCACCAGGCCCCGGCCTGACCCTCCGCCCGTCTGCAGATCGTGGTGTCCCTGGTGAATGGGCGCCCCGGGGCCGCGAACTTCTCCTCCTCACCCCTGCTGCGCGACTTCACCAAAGCCACCAACATCCGCCTGCGTTTCCTGCGCACCAACACGCTGCTGGGCCACCTCATGGGCAAGGCGCTGCGGGACCCCACCGTCACCCGCCGGGTGAGCGGGCAGGCTGGGCTGGCCGTGTGGGTGGTCCGGGTGGGCCAGGCTGGGCTGGTGTGGGCGGGCCACAGTGCTCATTCCGTGGGTGCAGTACTATTACAGCATCAAGGATATCAGCATTGGCGGCCGCTGTGTCTGCCACGGCCACGCGGATGTCTGTGATGCCAAAGACCCCACAGACCCCTTCAGGTGAGACCTGCGGCTCCCTGCCTGTCCCCCTCACCCCCTGCCCAACCCTGGGGGAGTTCCATTGCCCACTGTGTCCCTGGTCCCATGTGACCTGCACCGGCCTGTGGCCTCAGTTTCCTCATGTGCGCAGTGGGGGAAGGGGCCATGTGCAGCCTCCCTGGGGGTGCCCTGTGCCCAGGTTGGGCCTGTTTGCCCTGCTGCCAGTAGAAGGAGGATCTTGTCCGGACCCCTGAACCAGCTGCCCCTCCCGCCTCAGCAGAAGCCCGGGGCCCTGTGGAGGGGAGTCACTGAGGGAGGTCATCGGCCTGAGGCTGGCTGTCTCGGTCCTCAGGGGTGGGTGGGATGCCCACCCCAGCTCCTCCACCTGCCCTCAGGACACAGCGACATAGTCCCTGCTGCCCCCACCCCTGACCTTCGCCCCCCACCACAGGCAGGGGCTGCGGCCTAGGACGGGCAGTCACCCAGAGACCCCCGTCTGACTTGCCCTCTGCTCACGAAGCTGGAGGCAGCTGACGGCTCTGACCTCCTGCCCCCAAGGTTCTGCCTCCTCGGAGCCCCGCACAGCAAGGCAGCAGACCCAGGCCCCACCCAGAGTCGGCCGGTAATGCAGAGCCCAGGAGTCTGCATCTGACAGGCTGCCAATAGGTGTTGTGTGCCTGAGTGGCTCCGGGCGCCCTGAGTTTGGCGAGTGTTCACCTGAGTTCACAGCCATAGCCTGGCACTGGGCCGGGCTGTCCTCTTCCTCGAAGCAGCCTGGCAGCGGTCCCTTCCTTCATTCGTTCTTTCGTTTGTTCCTCCCTCCTTCCTTCCGTCAGCAGCCGTGTGTTCAGCTAACATGTCCTGGGCTGTTGCTGCTCTGGGGACACAGTCCAGCCCCAGGAGCACCTGTTCTGGGGAGACAGGGAACATGCAAACCTGTACCCAGCGCAGTGGTCCTGCAGGGCTGAGTGCTGTGGGCTCATGAAGCAGGTACGGGGCTGGACAGAAGGTGCTGAGAGAGGCGCAGCAGAGCCTGTGATGGTGAGCTTGTGACAAGGTTCCTGGGCACCCCCAGCAGGGAGCTGGCAAGCTCCTCTGGGTTCTTCCCTCACCTTGAAATCATGCAGACCCACCCTTCATGCGTTTGGATTTTGGACCTGCTCTGAGCCTTCTTCTGGGGTTTTATTGCTCTGTGCACACCCCATCTTATAGTGGAGGCGAGTGAAGCCCAGACACTCACCCCTATTCTCATGGTCAAAGCTGCACCGAGAGGCAGACCTCAGATCTCTCCAGCTGTGGCCAACGGGTCTGAAGGAGGGAGGGGTGCCGTCACCCTGGCTGGAGGGCTCAGGCAGGCTGGGTTCCTCCCGCAGCTTCAGGCGCCGAGCTCAGGGGTAGCTAATTGCTCTGGGAAATTAGGTGCCAAGTGGGAACTCATGACGGCTGGGAGGGAGCCCACTGGGCGGCCAAATTGGCCTCGGAGGAGAGGCGGGCCTGGCCTCACCTGCTGGGAAGGCGCCGGCCTCCACCGTGACTCACCTGCATCTGGACACGGACTGAGCTTAGCTCACCCTGCGGGGCACGAGTGATGGCGCAGGCTGGGTGTCTTCCCCAGAACCACAAACACCAGCACTCCGTCACACACCAACGTCCCAAAATATCAGTCTGCCAGGTTCCCCCTGCACCCTTCTTCTACCACCTCTGCCTCTCCTCCAGGAAGAGCTCTGCCCCTCCAGCTGGTGCGTCTCTGCCCCTTTACCCCCTCCATCATCACCATCACCCCCACCTGTACCACCATCACCACCTCTAGCACCACCACCTCCATTACCATCATCACCTTCACCTGTACCACTGTCACCACCTCCATCACCACCACCTCCATCACCATCATCACCACCATCACCTTCACCTGTACCACCATCGCCACCTCCGTCACCACCACCTCCATCACCATCATCACCACCATCACCTTCACCTGTACCACCATCACCACCTCCATCACCACCACCTCCATCACCATCATCACCACCATCACCTTCACCTGTACCACCGTCACCACCTCCATCACCACCACGTCCATCACCACCACCTCCATCACCACCATCACCCCCACCTGTACCACCGTCACCACCTCCATCACCACCACCTCCATAACCATCATCACCACCATCACCCCCACCTGTACCACCATCACTACCTCCATCACCACCACCTCCATCACCATCATCACCATCACCCCCACCTGTACCACCATCACCACCTCCATCACCACCACCTCCATCACCATCATCACCACCATCACCTTCACCTGTACCACCGTCACCACCTCCATCACCACCACCTCCATAACCACCACCTCCATCACCACCATCACCCCCACCTGTACCACCGTCACCACCTCCATCACCACCACCTCCATAACCACCATAACCACCATCACCTTCACCTGTACCACCACCACCTCCCTCATCATCACCTCCTCCAACATCACTGCACCCCCAAGCCCACCTGCACCCTCTCTCCCGCCTCCATCACCCCCACCATCATTTTGAGTGCTGACTGCCTTCCCAGCTCTGTACTGAACCCCTCATTCATCCTCCCCCTTTCCCTTGAGTTGGAAGTTTCTCTCGGTGTCTGAGTCCGTTCAGGCTGCTATAACAAAGTACCCTAGACTGGGTGGCTTATAAACAGCAGGCATTTGCTTCTCACAGTTCCAGAGGCTGGTGAGGACCTGCTTCCTGGTTCACAGAGGACACCTCCTGGCTGTGTCCTCATGTAGTAGAAGGGGCGAGGGAGTTCTCTGGGGTCCTTTTATAAGGACATGAATGCCATTCATGAGGCTCCACCCCCATGACCTAATCACCTCCCAAAGCCCCACCTCCACACACCATCACCTTGGGGAGTGGGTTTCACATGTGAATTTTGGGGGACAGACGTTCAGTCTGTGGCAGTTGGTGACCCTTACGTTTCTTTTCTCATTCTGTTGACTGTAGGCAGGCATACCTAACTTAACCAGCTCCAGGGTTAGCCAGCTCTTCCACAGTCTCCCTTATAACACCGCCCGAGAGCCCTGGCTGCGGGTGCAGGGTTCTGTCCAGCAGACCTCCATCACCACTGCCCCTAGAGCCACCCGCTGGTCTCCCCAGTCCCTTGTTCTCATTACACCCTGGGGACTTGGTTTCCTTCGCCTGAAATGCATCCTTTAGTTGCTCTTTCCACGGGAGTCTGTTAGTCGTCTGGAAACAGCTGTTTTGCCTCACCCTTGGCTGATGGTGGAGCTGACTGCTGAGTTCCTAGTTGACGTCATGTCTCCCGACACTTCGGAGATAGCATCTCACTGTCTCTGGCGTCTCTTGATGGTTGGGAGAGTCTGCCGTCACCTGCACCGTTGTCTGCCTCTTCTGGATGTTTCCATGATCTTCTTTTGGTCCTCTGCAAATTTAGTCTGTAGTGTTGAGGAGTGGACATGTTTTCTGTTGCTCAGGACTCAAGTTTTTTGAATCTGAGAAAAGCATCTTCATTAATTCAAGACCACGCTGGACCGTTAGCTCTCTGACTGTCGGCTCTCCCTTCCTCTGCCTCTTCTCTTTTTCTGGAGTTCTCCTTATGTAGATGGGAACTTCTCGTTTCCTTCTGTCTCAGAACTTCTCATGTTCCCACCTCTCTGTCTTCTGAGCTGCCTCCTGGGCGGTTCCCTCAGTCCTCTGAATCTCTCCAACTGTGTCTGACCTGGGTAGCCCATTGATTGCATCTTTAATTTCAGTAATTTTGTTTTCCTTTATAGACGTTCTGATTGGTTCTTTAGTCAACATCTGCCTATTTTTCATAGCATTGCGTTTTTGATGTTTTAGAGTCCTTTGGTTATAATCTTTAAACAGCCTTCTTTTACGGTTTCTACTCGACTGCTCCATTAAGTGAAGTTCTGGGGTCGAGTCCCGCGTTTGCCGTGTTGGCCGACCCTGCTGCGCTGTCTCTGCGAGTTCTTCAGCAGGGCTTCATCTGTGTCATGTCCATGTGCCCTACATTGGGAAGAATCCCTCCAGAGTGGTTTTGTGAGGGCTTTCACCAAGCACCCCAGGGCATCACCAGCCTGGTACCACTTTAAATGTTAATTTCTTGGCTTAGGGGTGCTCTGACCGTGTAGATTATTGAAAAAGCAAACACAGGCTGCAAGCCCTTGGTTGCAGATCCTTGGCACTGGGTGAACACAGACCGGTTTCCTGTGATTACCTGGCTGTAGCAGGTCATTCCCACTTCCTCTTTCCCTGAGGCCCTCCAGATGTCCCTGGACTCTGACAGGCAGCAGGGTTGACTCCCAAGGCCTTGGGGACCCTCGTGGGGGACGAGGTAGACCCTGTGATTTGAAGCTCTGGGTCTCATCTTCCTCAACTGGCACCTGGGGTCCGGCTCAGGACACGCACAGCCCTGCAGCCGTGGTGCTGGCCCGGGCACAGAGCAAACAGCCCGGGACGGGGCTGTGATCCCTGCCCCACCTCCGCTGATTGTGGGTGTGTGTGCCGGGAGGTGGGGCTTTGGCACGGGCGTCCTGTGCGGTAGGTGGCTGCAACCTCAGTCCTCAGCTGTGACCAGCTGTCCCCCTGCCCACTGGGCCAACAGGAACTGCTCTCCAAGACAGCAGGCAGGATTCCAGCCCTCCGCCTGGTGTCCACTCCTGGTTGGAAGAGGAAGCAGTTCTTGGCCACTTGCCCCTGGGGAGGTGCCCTGGACGTATGGGAGCATCTGGCTGAGCTCAGGGCTGCCTGCTGAGCGAGACCTGGGCCTCAGAGCTGGCCAGGAAGGCTGTGAGCTTGGCCTTGGGTCCTAGCCCTGGTGGGGAGGGCATAGCTCGATCTTGAAGGACCCAGGGCTCCAGGCCGACCTGCGGACAGGGGCCACTTGCACTGACCACTCAGTGCCCTGCCCCAGGGCCCACCCACCAACACACAGCCCTTCCCCAGCTGCCACCCTCCACAAAGGCCCTGCACAGCATCTGCCTCCTCGTGTCCCTCGGTCCATGGTGGGGCTGAGCCCTTCCTGTGCCGTGTCCCCCACAGGCTGCAGTGCGCCTGCCAGCACAACACGTGCGGGGGCTCCTGTGACCGCTGCTGCCCCGGCTTCAACCAGCAGCCGTGGAAGCCCGCAACCACCGACAGTGCCAACGAGTGCCAGTGTGAGTGCCCCCCTTGTACACACACACTCACACACACTCTGGCACCATGTTCTCACATGCAGTCACGTGCACAGGTGCTTACATAACACTGACATCGCTCACACCTGCACACAGTGCTTACCCACACATTCACACGTGCGTTCACATGCATATGCTTACACAGTGCACACACACGTTCACACTCATGCTTGCACAATGCTCACACATACACTTATGCACACGTGTGCTGTTGGCACACTCAGGCAACGTGGCACATTCTGCCACCTGAGCCAGCCCACATCTGGGGTCACCCACGGTTTGTGGGATGTGCCCCTGGGGGTCCCAGTGGTCCCAGCCGGGCGGGGTGATGGAGGGCCTGCTGACAGCTGAGCCCCCTCCTCTCCAGCCTGTAACTGCCACGGCCACGCCCACGACTGCTACTACGACCCTGAGGTGGCCCAGCGCAATGCCAGCCAGAACCAGGACAACGTCTACCAGGGTGGGGGTGTGTGCATCGACTGCCAGGTGGGGCAGGGCTGCTGCCAGGCCTGTGATGGGGGCTCAGGGGAGACCGAGAACTCTCGGCATGGGTGGGGCCCTGTGCACGAGGTCAGGTGTGGGGCTGAGGGTACAGCTGTGTCACCTGGGGCTAGGGGTGGGAATGTTCCTGAACTCAGTGGCCCTGCACACCCCCAGCATCACACCACCGGCATCAACTGTGAACGCTGCCTGCCCGGCTTCTACCGCGCCTCAGACCACCCCCTCGACTCGCCCTATGCCTGCCGCCGTGAGTGGGGTTGGCCTAGGCGGGGTGTCCAGGGGAGCAGGGTCTGCATCCCCGGGGCCCTCACACCACTCTGGGAGGCCTGGTCACGGCTCTCATCCCACTGCCCAGACTGGGGGGGCAAGACTGCCGCTTCCTGGAGCTGACCCCCTGGGGCCTGGTAGCCCTGGGCTGGGGTCTCATGACTTCCCGGCCCCACCCAGGCTGCAACTGCGAGTCGGACTTCACCGACGGGACGTGCGAGGACCTGACCGGCCGCTGCTACTGCCGGCCAAACTTCACGGGGGAGCGGTGCGACGCGTGCGCCGAGGGCTTCACGGGCTTCCCGCGCTGCTACCGTGAGGCTCTGGCCGGGGGGCACCGGGGCTCTGGGGGCGGGGGAGCCCAGGGTGGACGCTTTTGTCCTGCCTGCATCTCCAGTTGTGCGGAGACACCCAGGGCGGCCGGCGTGCTGAGCCGACCTGGCTGACACGCAGTCTCCTCCCCTCAGCGGTGCCCTCCTTCCCCAACGACACCGGGGAGCAGGTGCTGCCAGCCGGACAGATCGTGAGTAAGTGTCCCCCGCCGTCCCTGTCCTGCCCTGGGCCCCACTGAAACAGTGGGGCAGGAGGGGGCCCCACGAAGGCCCCAAAGAGGGAGGATTTTCGTTTTATTCACCTTATTTTTGGTTCTTGTATTTTTATGCAAATAATATGTATTCAAGCTAGAAAACCTTCAAAAATATAAGTGAGCACAAAGTCGAAGCAAAAATTATCCAGAATTGTACCACTTACAGATAACCTCTCTTCCCAGTGCGAGAACCTCTCCGTGCACGTGCACACTTTGCTGTGACAAACACTAGTGTACACGTGCACACTGTTTTGTAATTGCGTTTTCCACCCACCACAATCCTGTAAACAGGTCACTTCGCGGTCTAGGTTACACAGACAGATGTAGCCGATACTTAACCAACCCCCAATTGTTGGAAGTTTAGGTTCTTTCCAGATTTTTTTTAAATAGTGCTACGATAAACATCCTTGCAGCTAAAGCTTTCCATAAATGCTTAATTATTTCCGCAGGACAGTTTCCTAGAAGGTTCTGCCCAGGCTAGACGTGCACGTTTTGGGACATTTTTGGCTGTAGCTTGCCAAGTTGCACCCTTAAAATAAAATAGTCTACCAGCGTAGAGTCGCGTTAGCAGCATTCACACGCATCAATCAAGTCATTGTCGTCACTAGTAGCAACATTTATTATTGTCAGCTGGATTGGCTAAAAACCTCATCAATTCAGGGACGCATTTCTCCGTTTTCTGTACTTCTGGAATTGGGATGCCTCTTTTGGTTGGTGGCATGTCATAGTCTGATTGGCAGGTGTTTGCCTTTCGTAACAGGATATAAAATGATGTGCTTTATAATTGGTGGTGTCGGAGATTAGATTGCATTTGGTGTTTCATTGTTTTCAGCTATATTTCTTTGATTTTTTGTAAGATTGAATCTTCTTCTCCTTGTTCATTGGTGTGAACTCTTGCCATGTTAACTATGTTATCCATTCCTCACAAGTTGGTTTTTCTCCCAATGGGTCACTTGCCTTTTTTTTTTTTTTTTTTTTTGGTGAGGAAGATTGGGCCTGAGCTAACACGTGTGCCAGTCTTCCTCTATTCTGTGTGTGGGATGCTGCCACAGCACCGCTTTATGAGTGGTGTAGGTCCATGACCAGAATCCAAACCCATGAACCTGGGCCACCAAAGTGGAGTGTGCCCAACTTAAACACTACACCACCTGGCTGCCCCCGCCCCCCCCCCCCCCCCTTTTTTAGGAAGCTTTATTTTCATGTGCTGGTGTTTTCAACTTCAGGTGGATCTGTTGACATTGTTCTTGGTCTCAGACTCAGTCATGTTTAGAGTGCGGTCCCTAAACCCAGCTGTTCTCATGGTTGTCGGATTTTTGACAGTTTTCTTTTTGCCTTTAAATGTTTAGTTTTTTGTCAACGGTGTAAACCAGGGGTTGGCAAGCTATTTCTGAAAAGGGCCAGACGGTAAATGTTTTAGGCTTTGAGGGCCGTGTGGTCTGTCGTAACTCTTCAACTCTGCTGTTGTATGTCATAGCTTGAAAGCAGCCATGGACCATGTGTATATGAATGGGCATGGCCGTGTTCCAGTAAAACTTTATTTACACACCAGGCGGAGGAGCCCTTGGACTGTAGTTTGCCAACCCCTGGTGTAAACCGTTGAAAACCCCTCCTGTCCCCACGGGCCCATGGTAAGCACTCAATAATTGCCTATGACGTCGCAGAATTTCACTTTCAATCTGAATTGTACAATGAATTCTATTAATGTCTTTCCTGATGTTGGCCCAGCATGGAACATAAATGTTTTGTGTCTATAATCGTGAGTGAGACTGGTTGAAAGCTTTCTTGTTTGTTTTTTGTGTGTGCCATCTTGTTTTGGTTTTGTAATTCACCTTGTAAAATACTTGGAAAGTGATCCATACTTTTTTATGCTCCAGATCAGTTTAAAAACCACAGGAATTGTCAATTTCTTAAAAGTTTGATAGAACTCATCAAACCATCTGGTCCTGCTACCTGTTTTTCAATGGAGATCTTCGATGATGGTTTTCATTTCTTCTATGGTTATTGTGTCTATTAGTTTTCTACCTCATCTTAAGTCAGTTTTGATTATTTATATTTTCTTAGCAAATTGTTTCTGTCATTTGGATTTTTTTTTAAGGTCTAACTTTTTTTTCTTTTTTTCATATTGGTTTATAACATTATATAAATTTCAGGTGTACGTCATTATATTTCAACTTCTGTATAGACTGCATCGTGTTCACCACCAAAAGGCTAGTTTCCATCCGTCACCATACACATGTGCCCCTTTACCCCTTTCACCCTCCCCCCACCTCCTTCCCCTCTGGTCGTCACCCATCTGTTCTCTGTGTCTATGTGTGTGTGTGTTCATCTTCCATATATGAGTGAAGTCATATGATATCTGGCTTTCTCCGTCTGACTTATTTTGCTTAGCGTAATACCCTCAAGGTCCATCCATGTGGTTGCAAATGGCAAGATTTCGTCTTATTTCTTATGACTGAGTAGTATTCCTTTGTATACATATATCACATCTTTATCCATTAATCCGTTGATGGACACTTCGATTGTTTCCAAGTCTTGGCTATTGTGAATAATGCTGCAGTGAACATAGGGGTGCATATATCTTTTCGAATTAGTGTTTTTGTATTCTTTGGATAAATACCCAAAGTAGAATAGCTGGATCATAAGGTATTTCTATTTTTAATTTTTGAGCCATCTCCATACTGTTTTCCATAGTGGCTACACCAGTTTTCACTCCCACCAGCAGTATATGAGCGTTCCCTTCTCTCCACATCCTCTCCAACACTTGTTATGTCTTTTTTTTTTTTTTTGAGGAAGATTGGCCCTGAGCTAACATCTGTTGCCAATCTTCCTCTTTTTTTCTTTTTTCTCCCCAAAGCGCCAGTACACAGTTATATATCCTAGTTGTAGATCCTTCTAGTTCTGTGTGGGATGCCACCCCAGCATGGCTTGTTGAGCGGTGAGTAGGTCCATGCCCAGGATCCAAACCTGTGAACCCCAGGCTGAGAAGCGGAACACGTGAACTTAACCGCTACACCACCAGGCTGGCCCCTGTCTTATCTTTTTAATCATAGCCATTCTTTTTTTTTTTTTTTTTTGAAGTTACCATGACCCAGCCATTCTTTTTTTTGTGTGTGAGGAAGATCAGCCCTGAGCTAACATCCATGCTAATCCTCCTCTTTTTGCTGAGGAAGACCAGCTCTGAGCTAACATCCATTGCCAATCCTCCTTTTTTTGTCCCCAAAGCCCCAGCAGATAGTGGTATGTCATAGTTGCGCATCCTTCTAGTTGCTGTATGTAGGACGCGGCCTCAACATGGCCGGAGAAGCGGTGCGTCGGTGCGCGCCCGGGATCCGAACCCGGGCCGCCAGTAGCGGAGCGCGCGCACTCAACCGCTAAGCCACGGGGCCGGCCCATAATCATAGCCATTCTGACGGGTGTGAGGTGATATCTCATTGTAGTTTTGATTTGCATTTCCCTAATAATTAGTGCTGTTGAACATCTTTCCATGTGCCTGTTGGCCATCTGTATATTTTCTTTGGAAAAATGTTCATATCCTCTGCCCATTTTTGATCAAGTTGTTTGGTTTTTTGTTGTTGAGTTGTATGAGTTCTTTGTATATTTTGGATATTAGCCCCTTATCAGATATATGATTTGCAAATCTCTTCTCCCAATTGTTAGGTTGTCTTTTCATTTTGTTCATGGTTTCCTTTGCCATGCAGAAGCTTTTTAGTTTGATGCAGTCGTATTTGTTTATTTTTTCTTTTCTGTCCCTTGCCTGAGGGAGACATGGTATTCAAAAAGATAGTGCTAAAGCCGATGTCAAAGAGCATACTGCCTACGTTTTTTTCTAGGAGTTTTATGATTTCAGGTCTTACATTCAAGTCTTTAATCCATTTTGAGTTAATTTTTGTGTATGGTGTAAAATAATGGTCTACTTTCATTCTTTTGTATGTGGCTGTCCAGTTTTCCCAACACCGTTCGTTTATTGAAGAGACTTTCCTTTCTCCATTGTATGTTCTTGGCTCTTTTATCAAAAATCTGTTGCCAGTCTTCCTCTTTTTCTTTTTTTCTCCCCAAAGCCCCAGTACATAGTTGTATATCATAGTTGTAGAGTTGTAGCTCTTCTATGTGGGATGCCACCTCAGCATGGCTTGGTGAGCAGTGCGTAGGCCACCCTGGTAGTATATTTAGAAATCAGGGAGTGTGATGCTTCTAGCTTTGTTCTTTTTTCTCAGGACTGCTTTGGCTATATGGGGTCTTTGGTGGTTCCATGTAAATTTTAGAATTCTTTGTTACATTTCCGTGAAAAATGTCATTGGACTCTGATAGGGATTATATTGAATCTGTAGATTGCTTTAGGAAGTATGGACATTTTAAGCTGTTAATTCTTTCAATCCATGAGCATGGAATATCTTTCCATTTCTTTGTGTCTTCTTTGATTTCTTTCAACAATTTTTTTTATCGTTTTCAGTGTACAGGTCTTTCACCTCCTTGGTTAAATTTATTCCTAGATATTTTATTCTTTTTGTTACAGTTGCAAATTGGATTGTATTCTTTATTTTTTTTATTTTTTTTATTTTATTGCAGTAACATTGGTTTATAACATTGTAAAAATTTCAGGTGTACATCATTGTACTTCTATTTCTGCGTAGATTACATCATGTTCACCACCAAAATACTAATTACAACCCATCACCACACACATGTACCGAATTATTCCTTTCACCCTCCTCCCTCCCCCCTTCCCCTCTGGTAACCACCAATCCAATCTCTGTCCCTATGTGTTTGTTTATTGTTGTTATTATCTACTACTTAATGAAGGAAATCATGCGGTATTTGACCTTCTCCCTCTGACTTATTTCACTTTGCATTATACCCTCAATGTCCATCCATGATGTCACAAATGGCTGGATTTCATTGTTTCTTATGGCTGAGTAGTATTCCATTGTGTATATATACCACAGCTTCTTTATCCATTCGTCCCTTGATGGGCACTTAGGTTGCTTCCAAGTCTTGGCTATTGTGAATAACGCTGCAATGAACACAGGGGTGCATGTATCTTTACGCATTGGTGTTTTCAAGTTCTTTGGGTAAATACCCAGCAGTGGGATGGCTGGATCATATGGTAGTTCTATCCTTGATTTTTTGAGGAATCTCCATACTGTTTTCCATAGTGGCTGCACCAGTTTGCACTCCCACCAGCAGTGTATGAGAGTTCCCTTCTCTCCACATCCTCTCCAACACATGTTGTTTCCTGTCTTGTTAATTATAGGCATTCTGACGGGCGTCAGGTGATATCTCATTGTAGTTTTGATTTGCATTTCCCTGATAGTTAATGATTTTGAACATCTTTTCATGTGTCTGTTGGCCATCTGTATATCTTCTTTGGAGAAATGTCTGTTCAGGTCCTTTGCCCATTTTTTAATTGGGTTGGTAGTTTTTTTGTTGGTAAGATGCATGAGTTGTTTATATATTTTGGAGATTAAGCCCTTATCAGAAGTATGGTTTGCAAATATCTTCTCCCAATTGTTAGGTTGTCTTTTCGTTTTGTTGATGGTTTCCTTTGCTGTGCAGAAGCCTTTTAGTTTGATGTAGTCCCATTTGTTTATTTTTTCTATTGTTTCTCTTGCCCGGTCAGACGTGGTGTTTGAGAAGATGTTGCTAAGACTGATGTCGAAGAGCGTACTGCCTATGTTTTCTTCTAGAAGTTTCACAGTTTCAGGTCTTACATTCAAGTCTTTAATCCATTTGGAGTTAATTTTTGTGTATGGTGTAAGGTAAGGGTCTACTTTCATTTTTTTGCATGTGGCTATCCAGTTTTCCCAACACCATTTGTTGAAGAGACTTTCTTTTCCCCATTGTATGTTCTTGGCTCCTTTGTCAAATATTAGCTGTCCATAGATGTGTGGGTTTATTTCTGGGCTTTCGATTCTATTCCATTGATCTGTGTGTCTGTTTTTGTGCCAGTACCGTGCTGTTTTGGTTACTACAGCTTTGTAGTATATTTTGAAATCAGGGAGTGTGATACCTCCAGCTTTGTTCTTTTTTCTTAGGATTCCTTTAGCTATTCGAGGTCTTTTGTTGTTCCATATAAATTTTAGGATTCTTTGTTCTATTTCTGTGAAAAATGTTGTTGGAACTTTGATAGGGATTGCATTGAATCTATAGATGGCTTTAGGAAGTATGGACATCTTAACTATGTTAATTCTTCCAATCCAAGAGCACGGAATATCTTTCCATTTCTTTGTGTCTTCTTCAATTTCTTTCAGAAATGTTTTATAGTTTTCGGTGTACAGATCTTTCACCTCTTTGGTTAAGTTTATTCCTAGGTATTTTATTCTTTTTGTTGCAATTGTAAATGGGATGGTATTCTTAATTTCTCTTTCTGCTGCTTCGTTGTTAGTGTACAGAAATGCAACTGATTTTTGTATGTTGATTTTGTATCCTGCAACTTTACTGTATTTGTTTATTATTTCTAATAGATTTTTGGTGGATTCTTTAGGGTTTTCTATATATAAAATCATGTCATCTGCAAATAGTATATGTCATTTGGATTTTGAAATGTATTGGCATATGGGGCCAGCCCAGTGGCGTAGCGGTTAATTTCATGCGTTCTGCTTCGGCGGCCTGGGGTTCACCAGTTCGGATCCTGGGTGCGGACCTACTCACCTCTCATCAAGCCATGCTGAGGCAGCGTCCCACATAGAAGAGCTACAACTCTACAACTATGATACACAACTATGTACTGGGGCTTTGGGGAGAAAAAAGAAAAAGAGGAAGATTGGCAACAAATGTTAGCGCAGGGCCAATCTTCCTCAAAAAAAAAAATTATTGGCATAAAGTTACACACAGCATTCCATCATGACTTTTAAATTTCCTTTTGTTATCATTATTGTCTATTTTTATTTTCTTTCTTTCTTTTCTTTTCTTCCTTCATTAGACCTAACAGAAGACTGTTGAATTATTGGTGTTCTCAAAGTATAGCTTAAGGTTATATTGATAAGATTCGCTGGGGTTTTTTCTTTGTTAAGTTTGGGAGAAAGATTTTACTTCCTAGTATAGAAAAATCTGAACTAAAATCTTTAATTCCTTCTATATACTTTCTTTTTATTGAGGTAAAGTTGACATACAACATTATATTAGTTTCAGGGGTACAATATAATGATTTGATATTTGTATATGTTGTGAAATGATCACCACAATAAGTCTAGTTAACATCCATCACCTTACGTAGTTACAGAATTTTTTTTCTTGCGATGAGATCTTTTAAAATCTACTCTCATAGTAACTTCCAGTCATGGAATACGTTATTCTTTACTCTAGCCACCATGCTGTACATTACATCCTCAGGACTTATTTATAACTGGAAGTTTGTACCTTTTGACCCCCTTCATCCATTTCACCCACCCCGACCCCCCGCCTCTGGCAATCACCAATCTGTTCTCTGTATCCACGAGCTTGTTTCTTGGTTTTATTTTTAGATTCCGCATATAAGTGAGATCATATGGTATTTGCCTTTCTCTGCTTTCTTTTGATTTATTACTGTTTTTATAGCTTCTTCAATTGCTTTTTATTTTCAGTCTCAATTAGCAACCAAAAGGTTTAAAGCATTGGTTCTCAACCAGGGATGATTTTGATCCACAGGAAAATGTCTAGAGACATTTTTGGTTGTTATAACTTGGGGGTGCCACCGGCATCTAGTGGGTAGGGGTCAGGGATGCTGCTAAACATCCTACAGTGCACAGGACAGCCCCCACCCCCACAATAAAGAGTTATCTAGCCCAGAATGTCAGTGGTGCTGACATTGAGAAATGCTGAGTTAAAGCTATTAATTTGCCTCAGAGTGCAGCTTTGGCTAGGTGGACCCCATAAGGTTGATATGCTGAGTTGTCACTATTGTTCTTTTCTAAACAGTATATCACTTCAGTTTCCATTTTCCTTTCAACTTGAGTTATTTAGAAGAGTGCTTGTCATTCCAGGTGGTTAGATTTCCTTTCTGTCCTTTTTTTTGATGGTTTAGTCCTAGTTTTACTGCATCATGGTCAGATTTGGTAGCCTGATAATTTCTGGATTTTCCGTTTAGAGTGAAACTGACACCTTTGGGTTTTATCTCTTGAAAGGAGATGGCCTGGCACAGAGACTGTGGCCACTGTCAGTTGGGCTTGCTCCTGCCCTTATTGTATTGTTTCTCCCTGTCTGCTTACATTTCTCCTTTCCTGCCTGTTGCTGAATTGAGCAACAAAACGTGCTTTGGTTGGTTGGTTTGCGTTTCCTTCTCAGAGGGTTTGCAAGTTCTGTTTCTATCTTCTAGTCAAGCCCATGGCTACTCTTACATTTTTGATAAATATCTAGTCATTATATTCTATCAGTAACAAAAATTAAATAGTATTTATGACCTTGTTTTCATGCATAGGTTAAGATACTTAGCACACTTTTTCTTCTTCCCAACCCCCAGAATTATTTGTAAAGACTAGAATTTTCTTTTCACCTTGTGTTTTGTTTTTACGTTTTCTCTGGTTGTGTTAACGCCTGCAGTTGACTTGGTATCAGCGTTATAAACAACTAATCAGATGTGTTTACAGTTGTCCTGATTTCACGCACACCACTGTTTTCCCAAAATGTCGGCTTTCCCTTCTTGGGATTTTTATTGTCTTTCAGTTTTGTGCGAATACAGTGTAGGTGTAAGGAAATGAGTTTGTGGAGAAGGGAGGTTTTCTGGCAGGGAGGGCATCTGCGACTCCCCTCCCGCCCCCCACCTTTCAGACTGTGACTGCAGTGCCGCCGGGACCCAGGGCAACGCCTGCCGGAAGGACCCGCGGGTGGGGCGCTGCGTGTGCAAACCCAACTTCCAGGGCAGCCACTGCGAGCTCTGCGCCCCAGGGTTCTACGGCCCAGGCTGCCAACGTGAGTCCAGCCCTGTCCCCGTCCTTGCATGGACACTGGGAGCCTGACCCCTCTCTGACCAAGCATGCCACCCCTCCCTGCAGCATGCCAGTGTTCCAGCCCCGGAGTGGTGGATGGTGACTGTGACCATGACTCAGGCCAGTGCAAGTGCCGGGCAGGCTTTGAGGGGGCTGCGTGTGACCGCTGTGCCCCTGGCTACTTCCACTTCCCACTCTGCCAGTGTGAGTGAGGCCTCCCCCTGTGGGCACAGGTGGGTATGAGGCCCCGGCATGGCCTGCCCAGCTCAGGGCCCCCTGTGCACCTCTTCACTCCTCAGTGTGCGGCTGCAGCCCTGCAGGGACCCTCCCCGAGGGCTGCGATGAGGCTGGCCACTGCCTGTGCCGACCTGAGTTTGATGGCCCTCACTGTGACCGCTGCCGCCCCGGCTACCACGGCTACCCCAACTGCCAAGGTGAGCAGAGGGCTGGGGTGGGGCCCAAGTGGGACAGGAGGACCACCCGCAGGTGCCCAGAGCCTGACCCCCTGTCCGCTGCAGCCTGTACCTGTGACCCCCGGGGTACCCTGGACCAGCTCTGCGGGACGGGCGGGGTGTGCCGCTGCCGCCCTGGCTACACAGGTGCCACCTGCCAGGAGTGCAGCCCCGGCTTCCATGGCTTCCCTGACTGTGCCCGTGAGTGCCCGTGTGGGAGGCAGGGTGGGCGGGTTCGTCCCCACCATGTGCCCACACCCCATCCTCCTCCCCCAGCCTGCCACTGCTCCGCCGATGGCTCCCTGCACGCGGCCTGCGACCCTCGCAGCGGGCAGTGCAGCTGCCGGCCCCACGTGACGGGGCTGCGGTGTGACATGTGTGTGCCTGGTGCCTACAACTTCCCCTACTGCGAAGGTGAGGCTGGCACAGTGTGTGTGTCCTGTGCTGTGTGTGTTGTTCACATGCTGTGTGCCTTCATGTGCTGAGTGTTCCCGTGACTGCTCACATGCCCTGCATGCCCCCATGTGTGCTCACGTGATTCTTCATGTGCCATGTCCCTGTGAATGTCCACGTGCTCTGTGTGTGTGTGCATTCGTGTGCCGTGTGAGTGTCCACGCACATCTTCATGTGGATGTTCTTGGATGTGCACGTTCACTTGCATGTGTTCATGTGCTGTGCGTGTATCCATGTGTGCTCACATGCTTTGTGCACACATATACTTGCTTGGCTGTTCACACGGTGCTTTTTCACGCGTGTTCATGTGCTATGTGTGTATCCATGTGTGCTCACGTGCTTTGTGCACACGTATGCTTGCGTGGCTGTTCACACGGTGCTTGTTCATACATATGTTTACGTGCTGTGTGTGCTTGTTGCATGTTGACAACCTGTGCTCTGGGGGGCTGCACGTGCCCTCATGGCTGCGGGGACCACAGCACAGAGGCACATCTTTTCACGTTTGTTCGCGTGCATGGAAGGCGTGTGTCCTGGCCGGGCCTGGGGAAGCCCTTGGCCATTGGGGTCAGTGACTGAGGAATGACCGTGGCCCGGGTGTCTCCACAGCTGGCTCCTGCCACCCTGCCGGCCTGGCCCCGGCCGATCGCACCCTTCCTGAGGTAAGCCCTGGTCAGCCCTCACGGGGTGGGGGTGGGGGGGAGCGGGCCCAGTGAGACCATCGCTTCTCCCTGCTGCTTGGTTGTCACAGCAGCCTCAGGGCCCATCTCCTCCCCAGTAGTCCTCTGTCCCCGCTCCAGGGGCATGCCAGAGATGGGGCAGGGGCAGGGCTCCAGGGCTGAGGGTTATGAGCAAGAGGGCAGGGACCCGTTCTGACCCTCAGTCTCATCTTCTCCCTGGCACAGGCCCCCTGTACATGCCGGGCTCACGTGGAGGGGCCAAGCTGTGATCGCTGTAAACCTGGGTTCTGGGGGCTGAGTCCCAGCAACCCTGAAGGCTGCACCCGTGAGTGTGCCTGGAGTGGGGATTGGGGTGCTGGGGGAGAAGCCTAGGGGGGCAGGGAGGAGAGGGCTGGCCCCATGGAGTCCTGGGCGGGGATGGAGTCCAGGCCTTCCTCCCCTCCCCTACTCTCAGGCTCCCTCTGCCCCTCCCCCAGGCTGTAGCTGTGACCTCAGGGGCACGTTGGGTGGAGTTGCTGAGTGCCAGCTGGTGAGTCTGAGGGCCCAGGTGCTGGGGGCTGTGGGGACAGGCGCGTCAGGACCCCACCCCTGCTTGGTCCCACCTTCTCCCTTGGTCTCTAGGGCAGTGGCCATTGCTTTTGCAAGCCCCATGTGTGCGGCCAGACCTGCGCAGCCTGCAAAGACGGCTTCTTCGGGCTGGACCAGGCTGACTACTTCGGCTGCCGCAGTAAGTGCTTGCTTAGTCAGCCCTCAGGCCACGTCGCGGAGGAGGCTGAGGCCCAGGATGGGGCAGATGGGGTGAGGACCCTGGCCGGGGCCTGGGCACGGGGAGGCCCAGATATGGGACTGGCACTCATGGAGCTGCTTCTGGATGCCTGGCCAGGCCCGTGCTGGGCATGGGAGAGATGAGGCACAATTTCTGCCCTCAATCCTCCTCCTCTCCAACCCGCACCCCTGGCAGACATCACTAATCAATCCCAGTGCCCTTGCCCCTGAGCCTGGACTCAGAACCTCCAGTGTTCAGAGCCCCAGGCAGCCCCCAGTGGTAGATCAAAGCTGGCTTCTCAGCCCCTGTTGCTCTCGACAGAGGGTGGATGGAGCCCCAGGGGCCTGTCTGTGAGGCCAGAGCAGGGTCCTGACGCGGGCTGTGGGAGGAGCACCGAGGCAAGGTGGGGGCTGGGCAGCGTTGACCTCGCTCCCTCCCACTGCAGGCTGCCGGTGCGACGTTGGCGGTGCGCTGGGCCAGGGCTGTGAACCGAGGACGGGTGCCTGCCGGTGCCGCCCCAACACCCAGGGCCTCACCTGCAGCGAGTGGGTGCCCCCACCCTGACGAGGCAGGGGACGGGGCCTGGGGGTGGCAGCTTGTCCACTGGGCTGCTCCCTGGGGACCATGGTGGGCAGTGCAGGGCCAGGGCCTGCCCCGCCCAGCCAGGATGGCGGCCACCTCTGACCACCCCTGCCCACCCCTGCCGTGCTAGGCCAGCGCAGGACCACTACCTCCCCGACCTGCACCACCTGCGCCTGGAGCTGGAGGAGGCGGCCACGCCCGAGGGCCACGCCGTGCGCTTGGGCTTCAACCCCCTGGAGTTCGAGAACTTCAGCTGGAGGGGCTACGCGCAAATGACACCCATTCAGGTGCGTGTGGTGCTGCCCCAACCTGGGGCTCGGCTTGAAGTTCCCAGGGCAGTTGGCAGAGTGGGTGGGCAGGCCCCTGAGGTCCCAGGACCGGGCTGGGAATGGCCAAGGAGGGGTGACCCCGATTTTCCGCACTCCACCACAGCCCAGGATCGTGGCGAGGCTGAACGTGACCTCCCCTGACCTCTTCCGGCTGGTCTTCCGATACGTCAACCGTGGGCCCACTAGTGTGAGCGGGCAGGTCTCTGTGCGAGAGGAGGGCAAGCTTGCCACCTGTGTCAACTGTGAGTGTGGCGGGGTCCGCCCCTGCCCTCTCCTGCCCACCCTCCCCTGCACCCCCCCCATGCCTTGATCCCACCCAGCCCCAGCCCCGCCTTGGGTCCACCGGTGGGTGTGGAAGTCAAGCCTGTCCCGCTGGCCCTGGGGGACGTGCAGCCTGGGGTGCCCCGTGGGCTGTGTCCGGGGGTCTCACTGTCCCTGCTCCCAGGCACAGAGCAGAGCCAGCCTGTGGCCTTCCCGCCCAGCACGGAGCCCGCCTTCGTCACTGTGCCCCAGAGAGGCCTCGGGGAGCCCTTCGTGCTGAACCCTGGCACCTGGGCCCTTCTCGTGGAGGCCACAGGGGTGCTCCTGGTGAGGCAGGGGCTGAGCAGGGTGGGGTGGGTCCGTGGCGAGGGCCGCAGTGCCCACGACCCACCTCCTGCTCTGCCCCCAGGACTACGTGGTCCTGCTGCCCAGCGCCTACTACGAGGCCGCCCTCCTGCAGCTGCGGGTGACCGAGGCTTGCATGTTCCGGCCCACCGCCCAGCGCGCCGGGGAGAGGTGAGGGCCGGCCTGGGAGGCGGGACGTGGGGCCTGACCCTCACTCTGCTCAGGTCGCCTGCCAGTGCTGACCACAGACTGTGTCCTCCCACCAGCTGCCTCCTCTACACTCACCTGCCCCTGAACGGCTTCCCCTCTGCCACTGGGCCCGAAGCCCTGTGTCGCCATGACAACAGCCTACCCCGGCCCTGCCCCCTGGAGCAGCTCAGCCCCTCGCACCCGCTGCTGGCCGCCTGCCTGGGCAGTGACGTGCGTGTGCCTGGGACCTCACGGAGGGGCGGGCAGGCGAGGTCAAGACCAGGAGGGAGGTGTACCCTTGCCCTGGGGGACAGGGGTCTGTGTTACAGTGATAGGACCCAGGTGCAGGGCAAGAGAGACACGAGCAAGGCCATGAGTTTGACCTTGGGAGTCAGGACACTCTTGGGCCTCGTCTGTAAACGGGGATCCATGGCCCCAGCCTTCCGCTGATCAGCAGGCGGCGGCGGGTACTTTGTTCATTCTGACGACTCGGGCCAGACCTCTGGGCACGCAGCAGTGAGGAGGCCGGCGGGCCTCAGGTGGGCAGGGAGGCTCGGAGTGAGCAGAGGTCGGAAGGCCAGCGGCTGAGACAGTGTCCTGGGAGGAGTGGCCCAGGCAGCAGGGACAGCAGGTGCACAGGCCCTGAGACCGGGGGGAAGAGGCTGGGGGAAGACGGTGGGAAGGGCTGTACCAGGAGTGTCCAGGGAGCAGGTGGTGTCCCGTTCTCCAGGTGGGGGCTGGGGCGGGGCCTCTGATCACCCTGTCCCCCAGGTGGACGTCCAGCTGCAGGTTGTGGTGCCGCAGCCGGGCGGCTATGCCCTGGTAGTGGAGTACGCCAACGAGGATGCCCGCCAGGAGGTGGGCGTGGCCGTGCACACTCCCCAGCGGGCCCCGCAGCAGGGGGCACTCACCCTCCACCCCTGTCCATACAGGTGCTCAGGGAGGGCGAGGATTTGGGGGCTGCGGGGCTGGGGGGAGGGCTCGGGCCCCAAGGCTGCCCCATGCGCTGACCGCCCCTGCCCGGCCCCCAGTGCCCTGTGCCGAGGCGCCGTCCTGGATGCCCAGCACCACCTGGCGGTCTTCCACCTGGACAGAGAGGCCAGCGTCCGGCTCACGGCCGAGCAGGCGCGCTTCTTCCTGGTAAGGTCCTGCCCCCTGACTTGCATGGACCCCACAACCTCCCATGGGGTCAGGTCTTTCCAATTTTAAGCGTGCACGGAGGTGGGGAGAAGAGTGCAGTGCGCCCAGGTGCCCATCACCAGCCCCACCCATAGCTCTTTCCTGTCCCCAGTCTTCTAGAACCCCCCTGACCTGCAGGGTTTTTTTTTCTCCCTGTGAGTACAAAATGTATATTTATTTAGAAATAATGCCCACAGCCATGGAAGGGGAAGTATGATGCCTTGGAGTTGGAGTGGAAAGAAAGTGATCTTAATCAAAGACCATTTTTTTGGTATAATTTACAAAAACATCAGCATGTGAACAGGAGCCCCTCCCCTGGCTTAGGAAGGAATCTGTTCATCGGGTCCTGAAGCTTAGGATTCACCAGCATGGTGGTGATTTGCTTCTTATCAACCTCACAGAGTTGTGAGAATTAAATCACAAGACTAGATATATACAAACCTGCTTTGTAATCACTAAACACTGTACAGTATTCATCATTATTTTGATACCCAGAACCAAGCATAAAAGTTTATTCAATAAATGACAAAACAGATGACATTTGCTCTCATCAGAGTCTCTTACAGTCGTTATGTTATGTTTCCCTGGGCCTTTAAAAAGTTTACACGGGTGATATATGCATGTATTTTTATGAAAGCATCCACCTTTGATAAGAGACTTGCAATAGAGTGGCCTGCGCCCCACCCCGTGTTTTTCTAATCCCACTTTCCAGAGTCAGGACCACGTTGCTTTCTCCTGACTTGTCGATGCTGGATTGCTGGCATCTTCCCTTGCACACAGCACTGTCACCGTGGACTACAGCATTTTAAACTTTCCCTGGAGCTATTTCGTGTACATGGGAAAGTACCCGCAGTGTGCAGCCCAGCACGTTTCTCCCCGTCCCCAGCACCCAGGCCAGGAGGCAACATGCCCCACCCGACGGCCCTCAGTCCCCCCAGGGTAGCCATGCCCCCATACCGACAGCACCGCTTAGTTCGCTTGCTCCAGAAATTTCTGTAACTAGGATCACACGGGGCCTTCTTCTGTGCTGCGTCCTTGGCCAATACCATGTCAGAGATGGTCTGTGGTGTTGCTGCGGTCACGTAGCGTTGTCTTCGCTGCAGAATTTTTCTAGACACGCTGTGATGTCTCCTGTTTTGTTCTATTTGTCACGCGTGTTACCACACCACGGTAGATGGTGCAGGGCAGAGACGCCTGCTCGTGAACCCATGCTTACTGAGCGCCTGCCTCTGCCGGGTCCCATCCTGGAGCTGAGGGGGAGGCAGGAGGTCAACGTGCAATTGAATAACTACAGATAGCGATGGGGTGGAGAGGGGGAGCGGCCGGGGGAGAGCCCACGGGCAGTGCTCCAGGCCCCAGAGACCGCGGGTGAGGGCTGGGGTTTGTGCAGCTAGGGGAGGGGCCAGCCGGAGCGAAGACAGGGACTTGATGCAAAGAGCAGGACTCGGGCATTCACCGGGGTGTGGATCGGGCTCCACCTGCGCCCCCGCATCCATGCCTGCCCTCTGCCCGCAGCACAGCATCACCCTGGTGCCTGTGGGCACGTTCAGCTCGGAGTTCCTGGAGCCCCGGGTCCACTGCATCAGCAGCCACGGTGCCTTCAGCCCCAGCAGGTAGTGGGCCGGGAGGGGCTGGAGCGGCCGGCGGGGCACACCGCCACAACATGGGGACTCAGCCCTGTGCTCCCTGCTAGTGCCGCCTGCCTGCCCTCCCGCTTCCCGAAGCCGCCCCAGCCCATCATCCTCAGGGACTGCCAGGTGCTCCCGCTGCCGCCCGGCCTCCCACTGACCCGCTCGCAGGAGCTCACGCCGGGCGCACCCCCATCCGGGCCCCAGCCTCGGCCCCCCACCGCCGTGGACCCCGATGTGGAGCCCACCCTGCTGCGCCACCCCCAGGTGAGGGCCCAGGCTGGGAGGGAAGGGGCCGTGGGTTGGTGACACTCAGGCCCCCTGCTATCGGCTGCCCTCGGCAGGTGGTCCAGGCGGCAGTGGGGGCCGGCTTGGGTCCGCCTGCAGCGTCCCCATACCACTGCTCACTGGAGCCTCTCCCTGCAGGGCACGGTGGTCTTCACCACCCACGTGCCTGCCCTGGGCCGCTATGCCTTCCTGCTGCACGGCTACCAACCGGTCCACCCCACCTTCGCTGTGGAGGTCCTCATCAATGGGGGCCGCATCTGGCAGGGTGAGTGGCTGCAGCGGGCGATGGAGGGGCAGACCCCTGGACGAGGAGCCTGTTGGGGGTCTCATCCACACGGCCCCATTGTGCAGTCACCACACACAACGTGGACAGATCGTGGGCTGTTTCCACAGCTTGCGTGGGCCATAGCACAGTCCCCATTACCTGGCTATGAGTGACAGGTCCACACATCCACGTCCTGCCGTCAGCTCTCAAACGAGGTGCCCCAGGGCCCCCTGCTGGCAGCAGCCCCAGCCTCCTAGCCCCCTTCCAGGCTCTGCTCCTCACATCTGTTTTACGAATTAAGGTTAACCCCGTCACACGCGTGGGTGATCGAGGGTTCACTAGGGGACACTGGTTGATGGCACACGTAGTCTTCCACGTTTGTCTGTTTTGCTTCTGCTCAGCCAAGCTCAGGGACCTGTGCTTAGTGGGCCCTTGCGTGTGACCACGGCTGGTTTATGTAGCATGAGTGGGCCCGGCCAGGCAGGCCTCTGCAGGCGGGTCATGTGTCCATGTCATGTGTCACAGATGCACGCTCCCTGGTGGGTGGGGCTCTGCCCCACGGGCACCCCCTCCTTCCTGGTGACTCCAGGACTGCCTGGGCCCGGGACAAGGCTGTGGGGCCAGGGGTGGTCGATGTGTAGGGGGGCTGACCTGCCTTTTCTTCCCCCTCTAGGCCATGCCAACGCCAGCTTCTGCCCACACGGCTATGGCTGCCGTACCCTGGTGGTGTGTGAAGGCCAGACGATCCTGGACGTGACCGACAGCGAGCTCACTGTGACCGTGCGCGTGCCCGATGGCCGGTGGCTCTGGCTGGTGAGGCCTGAGGCTGACGTCTCTTTGTATGGGCATCCCGGGGCCCAGTGTGGGGCTGGTGTCCCTGCATGTGGACATATTGGGACCAGCGTGGGGCTGGCATCCCTGCATGGGGCTACTGTTCCTGCGTGGGAATGTCCTGAACCTGCTCAGGGACCTGCTCCCATGTGTCATACCACCACTGGTCACTCAGCCAGGGTGTGTCCCCTGCCTGCCTCGGCCCAGCCCCATGCTGGGTGCCATGGGGCAGCAGCCTCGGGGGACTTCCAGGCCTACCACCTGAGGCTCCAGAGAGGGCCCAAGAGCCCAGGTGTTGCCATGAGCCCCCTAGGGCCCTGCTGGTCAGGGTGGCCTTTCTGGAGGAGATGGGGCTGGGAGGGATGGAGAGGGAGGGCGAAACTGTGTCTAGTAGGCAGGGCTAGGAGGGGCCCCAGGAGGCTGGGTGCCTCTTCGTCGGTGCTGCCTCCTCACGCTCCCCAAGCTTCTGTTAGGCTGCGGAGGCTGACATCCCTTCGGAGCGGCCCAGGTGTGCGTTGGACTGTGATACTGCACCACTGTTTGAGCTGCCGGGCCAGACCCTGGTGGTTGCAGGGACCCTCTGGTGATGTGCTCCGGTGGCAGGCTCTGGCACGCTCCCCTGACCCGGGCCCGCTCCTGGGCCCACGGGGAGCTGACCAGGCCTTGATGCCCTAGGAGTACGTGCTGGTGGTCCCTGAGGACGCCTACAGCTCCAGCTATCTCCGGGAGGAGCCCCTGGACAAATCTTACGACTTCATCAGCCACTGCTCCATCCACGGTTACCATGTCAGGTGGGCCGGGCTCAGGGCAGGGCTGGGGGCAGAGCTGGGGGCCCGGGCAGGGAGCCGGCCTCACCACTGCCCCTCACCCCAGCCCCAGCAGCTCATCCCCGTTCTGCCGCGATGCCGCCACCTCTCTCTCCCTCTTCTATAACAACGGGGCTCGGCCGTGCGGCTGCCATGATGTGGGTGCCACAAGTCCCACATGTGAGCCCTTCGGAGGCCAGTGTCCCTGCCGCGCTCATGTCATCGGCCGCGACTGCTCCCGCTGCGCCACCGGCTACTGGGGCTTCCCCAACTGCAGGCGTGAGTAGCTCATCCCCGGGAGCGCCAGCAAGGGGCATGGTGTCTGAGCCCAAGGGGGCTTCCTGGTGGAGGGAGGCTTACCAAGAAGTATGAGCACAGTGGTCAAGAGAACATTCTGGAACCTAGCAGACCAGTCCTTCACCTCTTTTTTTTTTTTTTTTTAAAGATTTTATTTATTTATTTACTTTCCCCCCAAAGCCCCAGTAGATAGCTGTATGTCATAGCTGCACATCCTTCTAGTTGCTGTATGTGGGATGCGGCCTCAGCATGGCCGGACAAGTGGTGCGTCGGTGTGCGCCCGGGATCCGAACCCGGGCCGCCAGCAGCGGAGCGTGCGCACTTAACCACTAAGCCACGGGGCCGGCCCGCTTCACCTCTTGACTGTGGGACCTCAGGCAGCTTGTGGCTTGTGGCCCAGGCCTTGCAGGGTTGTCCAGAATGTTCTGGGGACTAGATGGCAATTCTGGGCAGCTGACCCGTTGTCAGAGGAGCTGCCTGAGGCTTGGGGCCTGGAGCTGGGTGGAACTGGGCAGGGGGTGGGGTGTCCCTGGCCCCGCCCCCACAGTGGCACGCCCCCAGGACTGCAGTCCAGGGCCACCGAGTGGGGCAGAGAGGTCTGCCAGCCCTGTGCACACTCCCCACAGCCTGCGACTGTAGCGGCCGCCTCTGTGATGAGCTCACGGGCCAGTGCATCTGCCCTCCACGCACCGTCCCGCCTGACTGCATCGTCTGCCAGCCCCAGACCTTTGGCTGCCACCCCTTGGTCGGGTGTGAGGAGTGTAACTGCTCGGGCCCCGGTGTCCAGGAGCTCACAGACCCCACCTGTGACATGGACAGCGGCCAGTGCAAGTGAGAGCCAGGGGCGGGGTGTCTCCATGGCCGCAGGGCAGTCCTGGGTCCTGAACCCACACTCCCCCCACTAGTGCTTCTTGGCTCAGCAGTGCCCTCTCGGTCAGATCTTGGGGGGGTCTCTCACTTCAGCATGAGGGGTGGGGGTGGAGGGAGGCCCGGCCAGCTCCTGAACCCGCGTCCACAGGTGCAGACCCAACGTGGCCGGGCGCCGCTGTGATGCTTGCGCCCCGGGCTTCCACGGCTACCCCGCCTGCCGCCCCTGCAACTGCCACCAAGCAGGCTCTGCCCCCGGCGTGTGCGACCCCCTCACAGGCCAGTGCTACTGCAAGGTGAGGGGCCGGGGGCCCCGGGGGAGCCGGGGCCTGCCACCCCAGCCTGCCTCTCCTCTTGCCTTATCCTGAGATTCATCCTCTTGGGGTGGTCGGGGCTTCTTGGAAGCTTCTGGGAGAGTCAGGCCGTTGGCGAGGCAGGTCACAGGGAACCAGGGTGTGTCAGGTGCCCCAGCACACGGCCGACTGACCCGCCCTGCCCTCTTGCCCCCAGGAGAACGTGCAGGGCCCGCGGTGCGACCAGTGCCGCCTTGGGACCTTCTCCCTCGACGCCGCCAACCCTAAAGGCTGCACCCGCTGCTTCTGCTTCGGGGCCACGGAGCGCTGCAGGAGCTCGGCCCATGGCCGCCGGGAGGTGTGCGGGCAGGGGGCCCCCAGCCTGAGAGCGGTGCTGCCTCAGGGAGGGGACATGTTGCTCCCCGGCCAGCCGGGTCTGGGCTGTAGGACGGGCCCTGTGATGTGAGAGGGTACTCATCCATGTGCCTGCAGTTCGTGGACATGGAGGGCTGGACGCTGCTGAGCACTGACCGGCAGGCGGTGCCCCACGAGCTGCGGGCAGAGGCGGAGCTGCTCCATGCAGACCTGCGGCATGTGCCCGAGGCCTTCCCGGAGCTGTACTGGCAGGCCCCGCCCTCCTACCTGGGGGACCGGGTGAGCAGGCACATCGGGCCCTCACTGCGAGGGTGTCCGGGACCCTCTGGAGGCCTGGGGGGGCAGCAGTGAGGTTGCCTGTGTCCAAGGAGGAATGGGGGCTCTGTGGGGGTGTCCAGGACCCCCGAGAGGGCTGTGGTGGGGAAGGCAGCCAGAGGGGGTGCCCAGGCCCAGCCCCGTGTCCTGTCCCAGGGGTGCCCAAGACTACTGCTGTCAGCTCTGGGCCTGTGGACGGGGGCTGGCGAGGTCTCATCGTTCTGTCCTATCTCCAGGTGTCGTCCTATGGCGGGACCCTCCGCTACGAAGTGCACTCGGAGACCCAGCGGGGGGACGTGTTCATCCCCACGGAGAGCAGGCCAGACGTGATGCTGCAGGTGGCCGACGGGGTGGTCACTGCTGGGGGGCAGGCGGGCACGGCTGAGCGGGGACAGTGGGCGGCCTGATTGCCGGCCCTCACCTGCCCACGTGCCTCCCCAGGGCAACCAGATGAGCATCACGTTCCTGGAGCCGGTGTACCCGGCACCTGGCCATGTGCACCGTGGGCAGCTTCAGCTGGTGGAGGTGAGTGGAGCTGGCCTGGGCGCCCGGGTCCCTCCTGGACCCAGCATGGCTCAGGGAAGGCCTGCACGGGGCCCGGAAGGGGAGGGGGCGGGTGCTCTCTTCTCCCACACTCCCATCACCACGTCTCCTTCCTGGTGCCTGGGGCAACGCTCCCAGCCCGTGCTGGCTTGTGAACCCTGATCCTCAGTGGGTGAGCGGCTCCTCGGACGCTCAGAGGCCTGTGGTTCCCTCTGAGCTGCCTGTTTGTGTCTCTTGCCGGTCTCTCTTTCAGGTTGTGGTCTTTTCTCGTCTTTTTAGAGGAGCTCTGTGTTATTCTTGACGCTCAGCCTGTGTCTGACTTCAGAGTGGTAGTGTCTTCTCCCAGTTTGTGGCTCATCTCTGTCTTTCTCTAAGGCGTTTTCTGATGAATAGAAGTTCTTATATTTAACATACTCAAATTTATCAATCCTCCATTTGCAGTTACTGTGTTTGTGTCTTATTTAAGAAAGTGTTTGTCTCTGTGAGATCAGAAAGTACTCCTCTATATTTTCTTCTTAAACCTTAAACTAGCGTCTTTGTATGTTTGAATTCTTACCGTATGTGGAGTTGGGTTTGTACATGGTGTGAGGGAGGCTCCAGGTGCCAGTTTTCCCCATGGGTGACGGGTTTTCTAGCTCCGCGTGTCACCCTTCCTGCTCCGTGATCTGAGTGCCCCGTCCCCTGTGGGAGGTCTCTTCTGGGCTCCTGTTCTGCCCCTTCGTGTGTGGCCCCGCTGAGGACCCTGTGGCCCCACAGGGGAACTTCCGGCACACGGAGACCCACAGCGCCGTGTCCCGCGAGGAGCTCATGATGGTGCTGGCCGGCCTGGAGCAGCTGCAGATCCGCGCCCTCTTCTCGCAGATCTCCTCGGCCGTCTCCCTGCGCAGGGTGGCGCTGGAGGTGGCCAGTGAGGTGGGCGGGGGGCCTCCGGCCAGCAATGTGGAGCTGTGCATGTGCCCTGCCAACTACCGCGGGGACTCCTGCCAGGTGAGGTGGTGGGGACGGACACCAGGCCGACCACCAGTCAGTCTGCCCCCACCCACTTGTGTCTGTCCTGCCCAGCGTCCACTCTTGCCCTCCATCCCCATCTCCACCTCCCTCGCATCTGTCTCTGCTCCTCCCCGCTGTGCATCACCTCCCAGCAGCCCTGCCTTCCCTCCACAGGCCCAGCCAGCCCACTTGCTCATCTGTCCGCTAATCCACTGTTACCCTGTCTCCTTGCCCGGCCCTCCGTGCATACAATTGCTCTTTATCCATTCGCTGCCCAGTCTACCCCCGTCCGCTGGTCCACCCAGACCTCGTCCACCTCACTGCCATCCACTCGTCACTCTCCTGTTGTGCGTCCGTCCACCAGCTAATCTGTCTGAGGCGGCTTGTAGTTGCACACCACCCACTCGGAAGGGGTGTTTGGAGGAGAAGGCGGCCCCGGCCCACGTGGGAGGGGGGTGTCACTGAGCCAGGCCATCCGTGTGGCTTTGCACGCCGTGACTTCATGCTTCCAGCTGGTCAGGGCCAGGACCTCTGAGGGTCTGACCTGTGAGCATGGCTCTTGTTCTGCCCCCACGTCGGGCTGGCCCTGCCTCCTTCCTGAGCACTGATGCCCCACCCTACCCCCCAGGAATGTGCCCCTGGCTATTACCGGGACATCAAAGGTCTCTTCTTGGGTCGCTGCGTGCCCTGTCAGTGCCATGGCCACTCAGACCGCTGCCTTCCTGGCTCGGGCGTCTGTGTGGTGAGCGGGGGCCCTGGTGGAGGGAGGGCAGCCACCAGAGGCACAGACCAGGGAAGACCATGGGCCTCTGGGTCAGTAGTTACGGATACACTGAGGTCCAGGGGAAGGGAGGTGCCCTGGGCAGGGCCCCGGCTGGCCTTGTGCATAGAGAATCCCTGGCAGAGCTGGGGGAGCTGAGTAGATCCTGCTGGTGGAAGCGGGGCCTCCACTGTCGGTGCTGAGCTGTCCCCTCTGCCCCAGGGCTGCCAGCATAACACCGAAGGTGACCACTGTGAGCACTGCCTGCCCGGCTTCGTGCGCAGTGGGTCTGAGGATCCCGCGGCCCCCTGTGTCAGCTGCCCCTGTCCGCTCTCAGTGCCTTCCAACAAGTAAGCTGGGCCAGCCCCTCCAGGGTCCCGACTGTTGGCCGGCAGGCACGTGCCCTTACAGCTCTGGTCTGGAACGCCACCATCCCCGACCTGGTTGGGCCAGCAGTCCCCTCTGCAGAGGCCGGGGCAGCTGGGGTGGACTCATGAGGTGGGGACCCCTGACACCTGGCCCAGCCTGAGTACACAGGGTGCTCACCCAGGGCACGCAGGTGTGTAACGACCACCTCCATCTTTGCAGCTTTGCCGTGGGCTGTGCCCTTCGAGGTGGCCGCACCCAGTGTCTCTGCAAACCCGGCTACGCGGGGGTCTCTTGCGAGCGGTGAGCGGGCGGTGGGCCTGAGTGCCTGGGGCCCGGGAGTACGTGGGCGTGGGCGCAGGCACTGACCCTGCCCTTGCCCCAGGTGCGCGCCCGGCTTCTTCGGGAACCCGCTGGTGCTGGGCAGCTCATGCCAGCCCTGCGACTGCAGCGGCAACGGCGACCCCAACATGCTCTTCAGTGACTGCGACCCCCTGACAGGCGCCTGCCGCGGCTGCCTGCGCCACACCACCGGCCCCCGCTGCGAGAGCTGCGCCCCCGGCTTCTATGGCAATGCCCTGCTGCCCGGCAACTGCACCCGTAGGCGAAGGGGGCGGGGGCTAGTGGGGCCACTGGCTGTCCTCTGGGATCAGGCTGTGTTCCATACCGGGCCCAGCAGGGCCACAGTGGACCTGGCCAGGCCCCCAGGGCTCACAGTCAGGCCCCCAGACCTACCCCTGGGCTCACAGTCAGACACATCTCCTCTTCACGGTCAGCTCCCCGGGGCTTACGGTCAGCGACCCCACAGTCAGGCCGAGGGCTGCTCTGGAGTCTGGCTCTCGCTTAGGGCGGGCTCTGGCAGGTTCCTTGGGCTGAGTGTGGGCTGCAGGGGAGGAGGGCAAAGTGGGACAGCCAGTAGGCAGCTGTGTGGTCTGGATGGGGATGGAGCCCGGAGGTGGTGAAAAGTGAGGGGCTGGGGCTTCTTTGGGGCTGGGTGGAAATCTGCACAGTATGAGCTCAGTAAGGGCTTCTTGGGGGAGGGGGAAGAGGCTGGAGTGGGGATCAGGGCTAGTGTCACAGCCCCTTTTCTGCAGGGTGTGACTGCTCCCCATGTGGAACTGAGGCCTGTGACCCCCACAGCGGGCAGTGCCTGTGCAAGGCAGGTGTGACAGGGCTGCGCTGTGACCGCTGTCAGGTAGGGCTGCCTGGGAGGGACTGGGCCTCCAGGTGTGGGGGCGTGGCCTTGGAGCTGAAAGGGTGTGGTCTTGATATGTTGGGCGTGGCCTTGGGGCTGGAGGGGCGGGCCTTAATGTGGGGGCTGGGCCTCGGGCTGGGCAGAGCTGTGACTGCAGCATGCCCCGGCAGGAAGGACACTTTGGCTTCGAGGGCTGTGGGGGCTGCCGGCCATGCGCCTGTGGACCAGCCGCTGAGAGCTCCGAGTGCCATCCCCAGAGTGGGCAGTGTCACTGCCGGCCAGGGACTGGGGGACCCCAGTGCCGCGAGTGTGCCCCCGGCCACTGGGGGCTCCCTGAGCAGGGCTGCAGGCGTGAGTGTGGGCAGGTAGGGTGCTGCAGGGTGGCGGGCACCTGGGGTCCTCCACTGGCCACTCACCCTCACCCCTCACCCCACCTCTCTCACCCCAGGCTGCCAGTGCCGAGGGGGCCACTGTGACCTGCACACGGGCCGCTGCACGTGCCCCCCCGGGCTCAGCGGGGAGCGCTGTGACACCTGCAGCCACCAGCACCAGGTGCCTGTGCCTGGCGGGTCCAGGGGCCACGGTGTCCACTGCGAAGGTGCGCCTCTTCCTCCACCCCACCTGCGCCTTGCCTGACCACATCCGTCTCACCCCAGCCCTCACAACTCCACGTGAGGGAGTGCGGGTCCTAGCCTACGCTGACCTGGTGACCCCCACGTTAACCTTGACTTTCAGAGGAGCCCTGAGATCCCGACTCTCCTTTCAGTTTTGCAGGGGACCCCACACCTGTCTTCATACTGACCCCAAGACTCCATGCTGACCTCACTCCCACCCTCTGACCCCCACGTCCTGGACTCCCTCCCGGACCCCCACCACTCGACCCTCTCTAACTGTGTATTCACCCCGACCTTGTGCTGACTTCCTGGGACCTGCCCAGTTCCCTACTAACCTCCTGACCCTCACACTGACGTCTGACTCCCACTAACCTTGTCACCTTCAGGCCAGCTCAGTACCCCCATGACCCCTGGCTGACCTATCCCGGCTGTGCCGATCCCATGACTCCTTCCCTGGTCCCACACCCTGCGCTGACCCACCTGTGCTGTTTGCAGTGTGTGACCACTGTGTGGTCCTGCTCCTGGACGACCTGGTGCGGGCCGGCGCCCTCCTCCCTGCCATCCGGGAGCAGCTGCGTGGTGTCAGTGCCAGCTCTGTGGCCTGGGCCCGGCTGCACAGGCTGAACGCCTCCATCGCCGCCTTGCAGGTACCTCTCAGCCCGGCCCCCCAGCCTCCTGCCCTGGTTACAGGCCCTCACCTTCCCCTTCCCACAGAGCCAGCTGCGGAGCCCCTTGGGCCCCCGCCATGAGACCGCTCAGAGGCTGGAGATACTGGAGAGACAGAGCTCGAGCCTCGGGCAGGACGCACAGCGGCTGGACGACCAGGCAGGACCCCTGGGGACCCCTGCCCCTGGAGACTCCTCCCCCAGAGACCCCCGGGTTGCTCCTCCAGAAAACCCCTCCCCCTCAGTAGACTCCTCCCCCAGAGGCCCCTCTCCCTGGGCCCCAGACCATCCACTGTCACCTCTGACCCTCACCTCAGGCCCAAGGCCCCTCCCTAGGCCCCCAGCCTTCTACCCAACAGCAGAGGCTATGGGCTGATGGGATGCTGCGTCCACAGGCCACAGGAGCGAGAGCCCAGGCCAGCCAGCTGCTGGACAGCACCGAGGCCTCACTGGGCCGGGCGCAGACGCTGCTGGTGGCCATCCGGGCTGTGGACAGTGCCCTGGGAGGTAGGGACTGGCTCAGCCAGGCAGGGGGATGGGGCCTAAGCAGAACAGTGCTCAGAGCTCAGAGCAGGGGTGCTGCTTCCAGGGGGCTGGGCCTTGAAGAATTGGCAGGGTGTGGACGTTTAGAGAGGGAGATGGGGCCTCGGCTGAGTAAACAGCAGGGCAGAATGGGGAGGTGGGAGAGGCGGCAGGTGTGGCCAGAGCAAGAAGGCAAGTGGACTGTGGGCACCCTGCCTCTGGGAAAACTGGCTGGTGAGCACATTAATTACAAACTAAGGTATGTCACCAAGAAGCGGGGACCTGGCCCAGCCCAGGGGTCTTGGAAGAAGTGGAAATTCAGCCGAGCACTGGCCTGAGAGGAGGGGTCGGCCAGGCAAGGAGGCCGAGGGAGCAGGCTGAGCAGACGGCAGTGGGGGTGTTGGAGTGGGGGCTGTGGGCGAGAGGGCCGGGCCAGCCTAGAGGCGGAGCACAGCCGTGGCCTTGAGCCAGGGTCTCTGGGAGCCGTTCAGGGCATGCTGGGTTACGTGCTGGTGGTCTGAAGATGCTTAGGTGGGGGTCTCGGGCTTGGCAGCTAGTGGGCAGAGTCTGCCCGGGCCCTGATGGCCCCCTCCCCCCACCCCCACAGAGCTCGAGTCTCAGACGGATCGCCTGTCACCAGCCAACGCCTCGGCCCCGTCGGGCGAGCAGCTGCGCCGGACAGTAGCCGAGGTGGAGCGGCTGCTCCGAGAGATGCGGGCGCGTGACCTGGGGGCCCCGCGGGCAGCGGCTGAGGCTGAGCTGGGCGAGGCCCAGAGACGTGAGTGGTGTTGGCCCCGGCCGGGCAGGGACAGGGAGGGGCGCTGGCTTGGCCGGGAGCCCTAGGGCTGAGGTCAGCGTAGAGTTGTGTCACATCAGCTTTGGGGAGCAGATGGGGGCCGGGCGGGCACCGGAGTCACTGCCCAAGCAACTGACCCCATATCGGGTCTTGGCCAGTGCTGGCCCGCGTGCAGGAGCAGCTGACCAGCCTCTGGGAGGGGAACCAGGTGCTGGTTGCCCGCACCCGAGAGCAGCTAGCTCAGCACGAGGCCGGCCTCATGGACCTACGAGAGGCCCTGAACCAGGCAGTGGGCACCACGAGGGAGGCCGAGGAGCTCAACAGCCGCAACCAGGAACGCCTGGAGGAGGCCCTGGTGAGGGTCCTCTCCCCTACCTCCTTTGCCCTGCCCTGCCTTGTCCTGCCCTGCCCTCCCCACTTCTTCCTTCCCCTCCCCCTTCCCCCATCCCCCTTCCCCCCTCTCCACTTCTTTCCCCCTTCCCCCTCTTCCCCCCTCTGCCTTTTCCCTTCCCGCTTTCCCCCTCTCCCCTTCTCCTTCAAGTTCCTCCCTCCCACCCTGTGCCCTGTTTTTACCGTCACACCTCTGTTTCTGTCACCCCCTCCTCAATCCCCATCACCTCCAGCAACGGAAACAGGAGCTGTCCCAGGACAATGCCACTCTGAGAGCTACTCTGCAGGCTGCCAGGGACACCCTGGCCCAGCTCTCTGAGCTCCTGCATGGCATGGACCGGGCCAAGGAGGTGAGCACCCCCTCCCAGGGTGCGCACCAGGTGGGTTTGGACACTCATCTGTGTGCAGAGCACAGCCCCCAGGGTCCCAGATCAGGGGAGAGTGAGGAGGGGATCGGGATGAGGGTCCCACTTAAGCCCGCCCACCCACAGGAGTATGAGCACCTCGCAGCCAGCCTGGACGGGGCCCGGACACCACTGCTTGAGAAGATGCGGGTCTTCTCCCCGGCGAGCAGCAAAGTGGGTCTGGTGGAGGCCGCCGAGGCCCACGCGTGGCAGCTGGACCAACTGGCGCTCAACTTGTCCAGGTGCGGGCCCCGAAGAGGAGTGCCCTAAGGACGCAGCCCAGGTCCCTGCAGGACAATCAGGGCCCGGAGGGGGCGCAGCTGGGCTGGGAGGGCTCCGAGAAGGAGAAGCCCAGGCTCAGGTGGGTGGCAGAGAGCAGGAAAGGCACAGTTGTCGCAGGCAGCAGGACAAGGGTATGAGCCTGGAGCTGGCAGGCAGGCCGGCCCAGCAGCAGCTGTGATGGCGGGAGGCCCGCGTGCTGGTCTGAGGATATCGGGGCCCCCCCACATGCCCTTTGATCCTCCTCTGCCTCCCCCACAGCATCATCCGTGGAGTCAACCAGGACCGCTTCATCCAGCGGGCCATCGAGGCCGCCAGCGCCTACAGCAGTATCCTGCAAGCTGTGGAGGCTGCCGAGGGTGCCGCCGGCCAGGCGCTGCGGCAGTCAAGCCACACGTGGGCGGTGAGGCCCTGACTCTGCCCCGGGCCCCGACAGGAGCCCCTGTCCCCCCACAGCTCCCGCCAGCTGGGTGTGAGCTGCAGCCTGTCCTTGTGTCTGCAGATGGTGGTGCAGCAGGGCCTGGCGCCCCGTGCCCGGCAGCTGCTGGCCAATAGCAGCGCCCTGGAGGAGGCTATCCTCGAGGAGCAGTGGAGGCTGGGCCGCGGTGAGTGCCGGGGTCCTTCTGGGTCTCCGGGGATCCTCAGCGTCCAGCCAAGTGTGAGGGGGTTTCTGGGTCGTCACATTGTGAGTCAGGGTGGCGGCTGCCCCGTGTGGGAATCCTGCTTCCACCGCCTTGGCGTGTCTGCCCCTTGGGAGCCCTGCAAAGGCCCACTGCCCACCCTGGCCTTGTGACGGGGCTCTGGGACCGTGGAGGTGCCCAGGGAAGAGGACACTGGAGCAGCTGATGGTTTTCCTGCTGTCCTGGCTGGAGGGTCGTGTATGTGAGAAAGGGCAGGCGGAGGGAGGGGCTAGCCGCGTACCCTCTGCCACTAGAACCTCGGAGCGCTGGCAGGCCGTGGCCGTGGCTTGGCTTTTCTGAGCCTCCGTCGTTTCATCTATAAGATGAGGATAATTATATTTGCCATGGGAGGGGGAGGCTGCCCCCAGACTCGGGGTGCTCCCACGCCTCCCCCTGAGCCGAGAGCCCTCGTGTCTGTCTGTCTCCGTCTATCTGCGTGCCTGTCAGCCTTGGTCCTCCCTGGTCAGGAGGGCTGAAGTAGGCTGCACCTGTACGCTGGGGGCGGGGGCTCCTTGGAACTGAGGCTGCCTGCCCCGCAGCGCGGGCCACCCTCCAGGGTACCGGAACCCAGCTCCGTGATGCCCGGGCCAAAAAGGAGCAGCTAGCAGCCCAAATCCAGGAGGCACAGGCCATGCTGGCCATGGACACGGGTACGTCGGGCCTTGTCCCTGCCCTCGCTCTCGCTGCTCGTCCCCAGAGATGAATGGATACCTGCCCCGCATGGGCATTGCTCCAGCCAGTGCTGCCCAGTGGGGCTCTGTGATGGGGGACACATTCACACCTGTGCTGTCCTGAACGGTGGCCAGGGTGGCTGAGGGAGCTCCATAGTGCACAGCCCCGGCCCTGGGGACCTGCCTTTGGTTGGGAGACAGACACCAAACAAAATAGCCCCGAGTAGTAAGTGAAAGCTGGAAGGGACAGGAAGTGCTTTGGAGAGAAAGAACCAGGGGCGAGCATGGGAGCGTGTGGTGGGGACATCTCACCCCCAGAGCTCGGGGACATTGGGGCGTCCAGGGGCAGGTACAGTTGGTGGGCAAGCACAGAGGTGAAGGTGGAAGCAAGGAGCCGGTGTGGGTGGAGCCGAGGGCCCAGGGGGACGGCTCGGGGAGCGGGGAGCCCTGGAGGGCCTGGGGGGAGGGGAGGAGTGAGGCGTCTCAGCCAGATTTGGAGGGGTCCCTGTGGCTGCCTGACCCCTTGAGAGTAGAACCTCCCAGCCTGGACATGGGGCCCTGGGAGAGATGGTGGCCTGGGGTGGGTGGCTGTGGGGACACGGGGCTGAGCTGACAGGGGGAGGTGTCAGGGTCACCAGGTTCTGGCCCAAGAGGCTGGCACAGGAGGAGCCATCGGCAGGGGACAGAGGGTGGGTGTCCACTGCTCTGAGGTTCTCATAACAACTGTGGGGGTAGGGGGGCATCCCTGTTGCTGGCTCTGGCGGGGGGGGACTTGTGGGCTCCCCAGTGGGAGGTGAGGCCAGGGTGGTCCTCGCCTGCCCCTCTCCAAGCCTGCGCACTGCCCGCCACAGACGAGACGAGCCAGAAGATCTCCCACGCCAAGGCTGTGGCCTTTGAAGCCCAGGACACGGCGGCCCGCGTGCAGTCCCGGCTACAGGAGATGCAGGAAACCCTGGAGCAGTGGCAGGGCCAGTACGGAGGCCTGCAGGGCCAGGACCTGGGCCAGGCGGTGCTCGATGCAGGCCGCTCAGGTGGGCCCTGGAGTGCAGCGCCCCGGACAGCGGGTGGGCCGGGGGCAGGGAAGGCAAGGCTCTCGGGGCCATCTCCTCCCCTCCATTCCCTCCCTGCAGTGTCCACCCTGGAGAAGACGTTGCCCCAGCTCCTGGCCAAGCTGAGCCTCCTGGAAAACCGCAGGGCGCACAACGCCAGCCTAGCCCTGTCTGCCAGCATCGGCCGTGTGCGGGAGCTCATTGCCCAGGCCCGAGGAGCCGCCAGCAAGGTGGGTGCAAGTGCCAAGGGAAGGTGGGTGTCTGGGAGACCAGGCAGTGGACGCTGATGGGCTGGGCACCCCGCACAGGTCAAAGTGTCCATGAAGTTCAACGGACGCTCGGGGGTGCAGCTGCGTGCCCCTCGGGACCTCTCAGACCTCGCCGCCTACACCGCCCTCAAGTTCTACTTACAGAGCCCGGAGCCAGGCCCCGGCCAGGCCGCTGGGGACCACTTTGTGCTGTACATGGGCAGTCGCCAGGTACCGCGCGGGCTCGGTGGGGTGGGAGGAGCGGGCACCCGGTTGGAGGGGCGGGCCATGCTGGGTCCTTGTCCTGCTGAGTGTCCCACCACCGCAGGCCGCTGGCGACTACATGGGTGTGGCTCTGCGTAACCAGAGGGTGCACTGGGTGTACCGCCTCGGGGGGGCCGGCCCTGCGGCCCTCAGCATCGATGAGGACATTGGGGAGCAGTTCGCAGCCATCAGCATCGACAGGTGAGAGGCCTGGCCCCCCGTGCACTCCCCCCACCAGCCGATGTGCCCACATGTCCACTCCTCACCCCCTCGCCTCTGCCCTCAGGACCCTCCAGTTTGGCCACATGTCCGTCACGGTGGAGAAGCAGATGATCCATGAGACCAAGGGTGACACGGTGGCCCCTGGGGCTGAGGGGCTGCTCAGCCTGCAGCCTGACGACTTTGTCTTCTACGTGGGGGGCTATCCCAGCAACTTCACGGTGAGCCTGGCCTGGCCTGGGCAGCAGCTGCCCTGCCCTCTTGTCCCAGCAAGTCCTGCGTGGTGTCTGGGTTCAGTCCGTCCCACTGCAATCTGAGTTCCTCCCCTTGGGTCTGTGCTGGGTGGGGAGGTGCCCTGACTGTGCTGTGCCTACAGCCCCCCGCACCCCTGCGCTTCCCTGGCTACCGGGGCTGCATTGAGATGGACACACTCAACGAGGAGGTGCTCAGTCTCTACAACTTCGAGAAGACCTTCCAGCTGGACACGGCTGCGGATAAGCCCTGTGCCCGGTACGTGCATCCTGGGGACCGACCCTCTCCCCAGCTCGGCCCGCCCTCAGCTGACCCCACGACCTCTGACTGGCAGCTCCAAGTCAACTGGGGACCCGTGGCTCACGGACGGCTCCTACCTGGACGGTTCTGGCTTCGCCCGCATCAGCGTGGAGACTCAGATCAGCCACACCAAACGCTTTGACCAGGAGCTGCGGCTCGTGTCCTCCAGCGGGATCATCTTCTTCCTGCAGCACCAGGCACGCCCACCCCACCCCCAGCCGCCTACCCGTCCGCACCCCCACCCCAGCCCGTGCTGACCCTGCCCTCGCCCCTAGGACCAGTTCCTGTGTCTGGCTGTGAGGGAAGGCAGCCTCCTGCTTCTCTATGACTTGGGTGCGGGCCTGAAGGAGGCCGTCCCGCTGCAGCCCCCACCACCCCTGACTGCGGCCAGCAAGGCAGTAAGGCCAGGGTTGGGGAGGGTCTCGGGGGCGGAGAGGGCTGGCGGGGGACATGGCTCGCCCTGAAGCCCCCGCGCTGGTGCCATCCAGATCCAGGTGTTCCTGCTGGGGGGCATCCGCAAGCGTGTGCTGGTGCGCGTGGAGAGGGCCACCGTGTTCAGTGTGGAGCAGGAGAACATGCTGGAGCTGGCCGATGCCTACTACCTGGGGGGTGTGCCGCCCGACCAGCTGCCCCCAAGGTGAGCACACCAGGCTGGGGTTGGGCGAGGAGCTCGGAGGCGGCGGCCCCCTGACGCTCGTCCCCTGCAGCCTGCGGCAGCTCTTCCCCTCCGGAGGCTCCATTCGTGGCTGCATCAAGGGCATCAAGGCTCTGGGCAAGTACGTGGATCTCAAGAGGCTGAACACGACGGGCGTCAGCTCCGGCTGCACCGCTGACCTGCTGGTGAGCAACCCCCGGCCCACAGCACCCCCTCCAGGCCGGCGCGGGGTCCTCACGGTTGCCCTCCCTGCAGGTGGAACGGGCCATGACTTTCCACGGCCACGGCTTCCTGCCCCTGGCGCTCCCTGATGTCACGCCCCTCACGGGTGACGTCTACTCTGGCTTTGGCTTCCGCAGCACCAGAGACAGTGGTCTGCTCTACCATCGAGCGTCCCCGGTGCGTCTGCGCCACCTCGAGTACCTGCCTGTCCATCCCCTCTGACCTCCTGACCATCCCTCCCCGTGTCTGACCTCCTGACCATCCCTCCCCGTGTGTGACCTCCTGACCATCCCTTCCTGTGTCTGACCTGACCATCCCTCCCCGTGTCTGACCTCCTGACCATCCCTCCCCGTGTCTGACCTCCAGTCCATCCCTCCCCATGTTTGACCTCCTGACCATCCCACCCTCCCCGCGTCTGACCTCCTGACCATCCCTCCCCGTGTCCGACCTCCTGACCGTCCCTCCCCGTGTCTGACCTCCGGTCCATCCCCCCCATGTTTGACCTCCTGACCATCCCACCCTCCCAGTGTCTGACCTCCTGACCAGCCCTCCCCGTGTCTGACCTCTGGACCATCCCTCCCTGTGTCTGACCTCCGGTCCATCCCTCCCCGTGTCTGGCCTCCTGACGATCCCGTCCCGTATGTGACCTCCAGTCCCTCCCCGTGTCTAATCTCTGGTCCCTCCCTCCCCTAGTCTGACCACCTGCCCGCTCCCTGACCTCCTACAGTGATTTGGGGTCTCAGGTGGCTGGAGGGAGTGAGTCTGGGCCCCTGGCCTGGCCCACTGACCTGGCCACTGTCCCCAGGATGGGCTGTGCGAGGTGTCCCTGCAGCAGGGTCACGTGACACTCCGGCTTATGAGGACCGAGGTGAAAACTCAAGGGGGCTTTGCGGACGGTGCCCCCCATTATGTAGCTTTCTACAGCAACACCACAGGGTGAGTCTGGCCCGCCTGGCCTCTCACTGTCATCTCCAGGGGTGGGGGTTGCAGCAGAGCTGGGGGCCTTGGGGGCAACCTGCAGCAGATGGGTGAGGGCAGGTGGAGGAAACAGTGCTCTCCTCGCCAGGGTCTGGCTCTATGTGGACGACCAGCTTCAGCAAATGAAGCCCCACCAGGGGCTGCTGCCCCAGCCCCAGCCCCAGCCTGAGGGGCCCCCTCGGCTCCTCCTGGGGGGCTTGCCAGAGTCTGACACCATCCGAAACTTCAGTGGCTGCATCAGCAACGTTTTTGTGAGGCGGTGAGCGGGGGCAGGTGTTGGGGGGTGGTGGCTGGCACTGACCCACTGCCGTGTGTCCAGCTGCTGACTGCCCACCGCGGGCCCTCTGTAGGCTCGTGGGGCCGCAGCGCGTATTTGACCTACAGGAGAACATGGGTGGCGTCAGCGTGAGCTCAGGCTGTGCCCCAGTCCCTGGCACCCAGACCTGGAGGCAGGCACCACAAGGACTGCGGGCTGCAGCGGCTCGCAAGGTGGGGCGCCCGAGGGATGGTGTGTGGGCGGAGCTGGGGTGGGCAGAAGGCAGCCCCCAAGCACCCCTGCATCCCCATCCGACCCCCCAGGCCTCCCGCCGCAGCCGGCAGCCCACCCAGGACCCTGCCTGCACACTACCCAGGCCCCTCAGGACCATCCAAGATGCCTACCAGTTTGGGGGGCCCCTGTCCAGTTATCTGGAGTTCGCACACATCCCAGCAGCCACCGGGGACTGGTAAGGCCGGGCCAGGTGGGGTGGCTGTGGAGGGTGTGCCCAGCTGACACCTCTGCTCCGCTTCCAGGTCCCACCTCTGGATGCTTGTCCGCCCTCGCACCCCCCGAGGGCTCCTGCTCTTCGCTGTGCCCCTGACAGCCAGCAGCCCCTCCCTGGCTCTCTTCCTGAGCCACGGACACTTCGTTGCTCAGACGGAGGGCCCTGGGCCCCGGCTCCGTGTCCAGAGCCGCCGGCGTTCACGGGCTGGCCGATGGCACACGGTGAGGGGCTGAAGAGAAGACACGGGCAGGGCCCCGGAGCTCCCATCCTGACGTGCCTCTTTGCACCTCTAGGTGTCTGTGCGATGGCAGAAGACTCGGATTCAGCTGGTGATGGACGGCGTCCGTGCCCGGAGCCAGGAGGGGCCCAGCCAGCAGTACCAGGGCACAGAGGGCCCCCGGCCCCACACTCTTTTTGTGGGGGGCCTCCCTCCCAGTGGCCGCAGCCCCAGACTCCCAGTGAGAACCACCTTGCCCTGGCCTCCCCAACCCCATCTCCAGCCCCCTGCCCAGCTGGACGCTGTCCGCCCTCCTCACCGCCCCCTCGGTCTGATCCCATGCCCACCCATCTGTCCCCCACAGGTAGCCGTTAGCAGCTCCAGGTTCAGCGGTTGTGTGAAGAGACTGAAGTTGGACGGGCGGCCCCTGGGGGCCCCCACGCGGATGGTGGGGGTCATGCCATGCTTCTCAGGCCCCCTGGAGAGGGGCCTGTTCTTTGCAGGAAGTGGGGGAGTCGTCACTTTAGGTCTGTCAGGTGCTGGTGGCCCCACTCCCGCAGGTGCCCCAGGCCAGGGGAGGAGGGAGTGACACCCAGAGAGGGAGGAGCCTGGGGCCGGGCCTTCCTCCCTTCGGCCTTCCTCCCTTCACGGCCCTTTCCCGCAGACACCCTGGGGGCCACATTGGCGGACGTGGGTCTGGAGCTGGAGGTGCGGCCCCACACAGCCGGCGGCCTTGTCTTCCACCTGGGCCAGATCCAGGTGCCCCCCTACCTGCAGCTGCAGGTGTTGGAGAAGCAGGTAAGCTGGGTGGGGGCCGCAGCCACAGAGCGGGGTTCCAATTGGCAGGACCCTCCTGACCGGCCCCACCCCAGGTCCTGCTGCGGGCGGATGATGGTGCAGGCGAGTTCTCCACGTTGGTGACACCCCCTGCGGCACTGTGTGATGGGCAGTGGCACCGACTGGCAGGTGAGCTGTGCCCCCTTTCCCATGGCCAGAGACACTCCTGAGCGCCCCCTTCTGCAGAGCAGAGAGCCTGGGAGGGACTCAGGAGGGGGCAGCTGTGGACCCCCAGGCAGAGGAACTTGATAGAGGCCAAAGCAACATGGCAAACAGCCCCTGGCCCCACGGCTGGCAAGAGGGGCCCCTCCCAGCCCAGCCACAAGCAGCCTGTGCCCCACAGTGACCAAAGGTGGGAATGTGCTCCAGCTGGAAGTGGACACGCAGAGCAACCACACCCTGGGCCCTGCGCTGCTCACCCTGGCTGACACCCTGGCGCCTCTGCACCTTGGGGGCCTGCCAGGTGAGTGTGGCCTTTGCCTGGGGATGCAAGGGGAAGCTGCCCCTCAGGGACCAGGCACTGGGGTCACCCCACTCTCTTTGCACCCTCCTGAGACAGCTGGGGAGTTTGAAGCTTTGTGGGGGGGCAGTGGGACATTGGTCTCTGCTCCAACCCGTCTTCCCTCCATCTTCCCCTGCACCCCCAGAGCCCACAGACGCACAGGCTGGGCCCCCCACCAGGCTGCGCCCTCGGCTTCCAGCCTACCGTGGCTGCATGAGGAACCTGGTGGTAAACCGGGCTCCCGTCACTCTGCCTCGCTCTGCCGGTGTCCAGGGGGCAGTGGGGGCCAGCGGCTGCCCAGCCACGTAGCACAGCTGCCTCTCTAGGACCCCAGCCACAGGCTCCAGCAGCCGTGCAGGACCCCCAGGCCTGGAGCCCACGGGCAGGCAGGGTCCTGCCTCTCAGAACCCCAGGCCCCTCCACACAGCTTGCTGAGGACACTGCCCTCAGCCCGTTTCATAGATGAAGTTTGTGTATATTTATCTAGGCTCTAGATTCTGCAGGTTATAAATCTTATTTCTGGAAATGGTTTAAGTTATGTCTGACTTTTTAAATGAACGGGTAAAATGGGGTTTTTATACTTTTTATCTTTCAGCTTAATATGAGATTTTCCCCTCCATAAATTTTTAATAGCATGAGAGCTCTGTAAATCACTGGTCCCTGCTGCTTAAAACAAAAATTAAAAAGTAACTTCTGTTTAACTGAGTGTTGACTTTAAATTTGAAACGAGTAAAGCAGTTGAGACGGGTCTAGAACCGGATACGGAGGCCCAGGCAGAGTGGAGCACCTGAGTGGGGAACACCCTTCCCGGTACATCACCTCACCCAGACTGTCCCTCAGAGGGGCAGCTCCCGTCCAGCCAAAAAGGGGATGGGGCCGTGGCACCTGGTCCTGGACCCATAAGGAAAACCAGAGTCAGCAGATAGAAGAAAAGCCTTTTATTTCTCAGCAAGTTGGAACAGAGGTGAGGGTGCGCGACAGATCACAAACGCCACTACTGAAACCGCACAACCAAGAAGCCTGCCCCCTTAAAAGACACCAAATAATTTAATCTAAGCTCATGTCTTCCTCCTCGTCCTTCTTGTCCTCCCCGTCGCCCTCCTTCTGCTCGGATCTGGCACTGTTCTGCATAGCTTTGGCAAATGCTTCCACATCTAAAACGCATTTAAAAAAGGCATGAGACAAGCTTTCGAGACGCTGGCCCAGGACTGCTGACCAGAGGGCAGGGGAGATGACAATCAGACCGAGGCCCAGGGCCACTGAGACACTGTGGCAGGGACAGCCAGCCTGGGCTTTACAAACAGAGAGAGGCTTTTTCTTTTAATTACGAGGAGAAAATGAACTCTGCCTGCAAGGAGGAGCAGGTACTTACCGCCCTTGTTGGCGGCCTCCACGGCCTCCGCAGGCAGGCCAAACTGGCACATGAGGGGGCCCAGCTGCCCCGAGGCCAAGGCCGCACTGAACATGCCCAGAGCCTGAAAGGAAAAGCCAGACCCCCTGAGCACGTGCTTGGTGGAGGCTCTGAGGGGGAGCCGTTTGGGCCAGCTGAGGTGCAGGGCGCTCAGTGACGGGGGGCTGTGCTGAAGGCAGGCAGAGCACCAACGAGCGCAGAGCAGGGGCACTGGGCCAGCATCTACCTGCTGGAACTGGGGCGAGGTCAGCGTGTTCTGGATCTCCTCTGCAGTCTGCGGCAGCGACTCCCCAGAGGGCAGGTAGGGCAGCAGGCGCTCCTGGACGTCTGCGTTGGCGAGGATAGGTGCCATGATCTCAGGTGTCAGCACGCTGGCCAGGTCAACTAGGGCACAAGCACATGGCCATCAGCGGCTTGAGGCCGGCCCAAATGCCATGTGAGAGGACAGCGAAGGCTCTACGTGTGAAACTGCTGAGTGTGGTGTGGCAAGGGGGCAGAGGTGACGCACGTGCAGAGCAGCAGCTCAGCCCGGGGACATGCTCAGCCCCACACCTTGGAAAGCCAGAGAGTGAGTGGGCAGGGGCAGCAGGCATCTTTACCCCCCGCCTGGAGCCCAGGAGCACATGTTACCTTGCTGGCCGCCTCCTGGCCCGGCCGGCACGTTCATAGTGGCTAGAATGCTCTGGAGATCGCTCAGCTGGATGGGCTGGGTTGGGCTGGCTGCTGTGCTGGTTCCATTACCTGAACTAGGAGCGGGGCTTGGGCTGGTCGCCGAGGCAGCTGCCGGAGCAGAAGGGGCTGGGGTGGCACGAGCGGAAGAGGCGGTGGAAGATGGCGTGACCGCTGCTGACTGGCTCCGGGAGCTGGGAAGAGGAGACAGCACTGGAGCGGCCAGGCACCCACGACACAACAGTCCTGCCCCCAAGGTCCCGGCACTGCCAGGAATCCGGGAAAAGTCTAGACCGTGAAAGCGACCCTCCCTGGGTGCCTCTTTGGCCCTGCACCTCCTACATCCAGGCTCCTTGAAGAAGGGGGCCCTTGGTGGTGCCTGAGGGTGCAGTGGGGGCAGGGTGGGAGGCTCACCTGGATGAAGAGCTGCTCGCCGGAGGCCCTCCACTGCCCAGTAAGCTGGCTAGGCCCGGCCCGGTCAGGGCTCCCAGCCCACCTACCAGGAGCAAGGAGACAAGAGCTCAGGCATCACGCCCACCTGGAGAGCCCACCTCCCCCTGCCAAAGGCGCAGAAACGTCCTGCACTAAGGCCAAGGGACAAGCAGGGGAAGGTGGTGACCACAGCAGGCCGGGGGGGCTACAGAGGAGCAACTGCTCAGGTCGCAGTGTTTTGGAAGCTTATTCCGTTAAGTCAGGTCACTTCTACTCCACCCCGTTACGCCAGTGGTGCACTTAGCTTCAAGGGAACACGCGGTCCAAATCCAGTACAATCCAGCTACCGTTTCCCGTGTCCGAGAAACACCCACTAGAGCCCGAGAGGAGGTGGCAGTGGGTAGGCCGATCAAAGGGAGACTAGGGGGCCCTAGGCAGGAGCCCTGAGCGCATGTTCCCAGGCCTCGCTCTTCAGCCAGCCGTGCTCCCCCCAAGTATGGAGCTGGGTCCTCCCTGGGGGTCCTGGAACGCCTCGCCCACCCCGCTCTCAGCTCAAACCATAAGAGAAACAGTCCGTTCCCCAGGGAGGCAGGCACAGAGAACACACATTCACAGACGTCGCTCAGACAGAACCAGGTAGAAGCTTGAAGGAAACACAGCTGAGGGCTGTCTGACTTATACCTGAGGCTCCAGGGCCAACGGGGGCATTACCTAGTCCTCCGAGGCCGGCGGGTCCGATGAGCTGCATGAGCTGGCTGTGGCTCATGTTCCCCAGCAGGCTCTGCAGGCCGCCCTCACCTGGAAGACAGAAGGGGCTCAGATGTGGGGTCCACCTGCGGCCTGGACCAAGACCCACAGCACCGTGGGAAGGTGCTCTTGGAAGGGCCCGCGCTGCCGGGGCTTCCAGCTGAGAAAGAGCAAGCACCCTGACATCCCCACTGCGATGGCCCCGGAGGGGCTGGCTCCCAACTCACCTGCCTCTGAATTGTACAGTCAATGTCACCTGAAATGGCCCAACAGGGTGGAGCTCAGACACTGTTCTATCAGGTGAAGATGGGAGTGGGGAGTGACTCGGACATGGTAAGGCTTGGAATTTTCTATTTCTACTTAAGAACAACCAGCCTGCACCACCAGGGGTCCCAATCCTTAAAACCTCCTCCGACCACACAGCACATCCTGGAAGGTGACCATTACCGCCCAGTGCAGAGAGCTCATGGCCTCCACTCCCGCTCGCCCCCAGTGCTCCGGGCATCGGGGGGTTGTTCAGATACTCGTTGACTTTCCGGCAATGCTCCTCATCCTGGTCCGTCTTGGGCTCCTGCAGGGGAGGATATGACAACAGCCGCAGCTGAGCACCCGCCCGCTGCTGTCCCGGCTTACAGACGAGGGACCTGAGGCTCAGACAGGTGAAGTCGCCTGTGCACAGTCACACAGCACCCGGGAGAGGACCCAGCAGGGTCGACAGGACAGAAGTCTGACATGTGACAATGCCCACATTACAGACGGGGAGACGAAAGCACTAAGGGCACTCAGTGTGCACAGGGCCTGCGATCCTCCAGAACCCGCTTCTTTACACGACAGTCTAAAACCCCGAATCCTTCCTTCAACACACGTAACGCAATGAAATAACTCTTTTATCACATCGCTGCCCATGGACCAGCCCTGGCCCATGGCCCTTTGGGGTTATTGGGGAACTTGAGAAAGCACATTGCAGGCACCAGACAACGAGCACCTGGGTGTGGAGGTCACCTGGCAGCGTCACCCTGTAAGCGCCCCTAGAACCCCGAGACAAGGTACCCACGACTCATTCATCCAACAGTCACTGAGCATGTGCTGTGGGCCTGCAGGATGCCAGGGGGATAAGACGCACAGTCCCCACCCTCAGGGCAGAGGGGAGGAGAGCCGCCAGAGCAAATGGGGAAGAACAGAAAGGGTAGTGCGTGGTGCAAGTCTGACATTTCTTGGTAAAACCATGTAGAAACAAGCTCTACGCCAGCGGCTGGCAAACCACAGCCCCCATCTGTGTTGGCAAATCAAGTCCCGGAACACAGCCGCGCCCAGTCACTCACTCATCGTCCACGCCACTTTCACAGCACTTGGCAGAGGCAAGCAGCTGCAACCCAGACCATCCAGCCCCAAAGAGGAGAGCCCTCCCTGCCCTGCTCTAGAAAGTGATGGGGGTCAGCAGCAGGTTCAACCTCTGGGGAGCGAACCCAGCGACATCTGTCAAAACTGCAAATGCACGCACACCACTGCAGGAGTACGTCCACGCCTGGATTTGAACATACGGCTACGCTCATATGCACAGGACAGAGCGTTGGCACAAGGTCATTCTTTACAACACCGCCTGTGACGGAGCAGACGGAAAAGAGGCCACTGGCAAAAGGGGGGAGGAGTGGCGGCTGCTCAAGTCGAAGGGTGCCGTCTACACTGTGGGCCCCGCAGGCGCCATCTGCACGGTGGGTACGAGGAAGCCCTGGTGCGCCAACACCCAGAGACCCCCAAGCACACCACTGGGGGCAAAGGCAGAGCTCAGAAGACCTTGGAGACGACACTCCACTTCCGTAAAAACACAACAGGGGCACTACACATGGTCATCCTTGCTTCTGCTCCGGGGTCCTCATGACCCTTGAGGGGCACTGGGAGACAAGCAAACCAAAGGCCATGTGCCCGTCAATGCATCAAGATGGGCCCAGCCTGGAAATCACTCCTGTCTGTCTGCCAGGAAATTCCATACCTTGAAAGGGCCCCCAGAGCCCAGCAGCAAGTGCATGGCCTCTGGAAGAGGCCCCTCCTCCAACGGCCCCACCGAAAGGCAACACCCTGGAATCCTGGGTTCCACAGCAAGCGTGTCTGTCAGCACCAGCAGGTCTGTGAAAGCGAGTTCTACCATCCATCGAGCAAGTTCCTAAACTTAATTCTATGACAGCGAGAAAAGAAAAACGCAAAAAAACTCTCTGCACACCTGCATCCAGAAGAAGAGCCGTTTGGACCCTGCCTTAAACTTGAGCACGTAGACCCTCCCACTGGGGCACTGCGGCACACGCTTGAACTCACAGTCGTCAGGGAAGATAATGAGATCCTACAGAGAGCCAGAGAAGAGAACACGGTCAGCTTCACATAAGTACACATCATTAGCAGCCCCAGAACCTCCCAGGACACATGCTGGACCCTGTGTCAGAGTGTGCGTGGGGGGGGGGGTGTGGGTGTGGGTGGAGAGGACACAGACCAACAAGCCACCAAGCCCCTCCCCAACAGGCTCTCCACAGGACAGATAAGCCAGGGTCAGAGGCACTCCATGAAGAGCATGAGGGCCAGGAGAGGGGCTCGGTGCTCAACAAGGAAGGGGGGCTTTCAGCTCTTGAAGGATTTTTAATTGAGATGTTTTGGGAACAACATTCCAAGATGAGTTAAAAAGTCAACTCTGACCTGCTCTCAAAACTAACAAAAAACAATTTAGTCGGAGGAACAAAGAACACTAAATAAAATGACCGCTAGATAAAGCTTTCTGGAGGGCTGTGATAAAGGTCAGGATTTGTACGTGGCTTCTCCGATTCTAGACACCTAATCTTCAAAGTGTAAAGTATATATACAGTGACACGAGCAATCTGTATAACTGTGAAGTCCAGGAAGACCCATAAGCACAGCAAAACAGCTGATGAGGGCACCAAACCAATATTCCCACATATGCCACCAATGCACTCCAAGTGGTAAAGCAGCTACTGTCCCCCAGAGTGCAGTGCTGGCAGCTACACGTCCTTCTGTAAAATCGTACTGTCTCGCTGACCAGGCTGGCGTCCTCGAGATGAGGCTCAGCCGCGCAGACACTTACATCTTCCACGTTCCCAGATGTCCTGTCTTTCCAGCAGAAGTGAATGAGGGAGTCATCCGTCTGCTGAATGTACACGAGCCCTTTCCGCTTATCTGGGGTGACGGTAGTTCCTTTTAATGACATTTTTCCTGCCCGAAACTCCACCAAATACTTGTTGGAGGACCCACGGGAGCCTGGCACCAGGCTTGGAAACAGAGCGCCTGAAGTCGTCATCCTGAAAGAGGGACCAGCACGCAGACCAGTCAGTATGGTGGAGCCCTAACTCCCTCCTCAGACGTTGGGCTGGCAGGACCGAGTGAAGGCTCCTCTCCCTCAACCTCCAGGCCACGACGACGCTGGGAGGAGCGGAGCCCGCGGAAGCCGCCCAGGGCCCGCTGCAAACACTGCTCGGGTCAGGCCGCAGAGCCTGACAGCACCCGCGCCAGTGCGGCCAGGCGCCGGGGCCCTTCGGCAGCTTCTGCTCAAGTTTCTTCAAGGGCGAAATTAACCTCTGCATCCAAGCAGCATCACTGCCTACGGCTGGGAACCCTCGTCAGCACCACCTTCTGTACTCCTAACTGGTTTTCAGTCTGGGGCTCCAAAGGATAAAAACTTGAGCTGGGCGCAGACACGGCTAACGCATCAGACGGGAGGCACGACTTGGGCCTGACACCCAGCTTCTGTCGGACACAGGCCGGCTCCGCTGCAGCCCGGCAGGTTTGCCCCCTCGAAAAAGAAAAACTGAGCCCTGGGGGAAACGCGGCGCCTCCGACCACCCCAAAGACCCTATGCGCGGGGTGAGCCGGTCCCCCGCCTCGCAGGCCTTACAGCCCAGCGCCCTCGGCTTCGCGCTGGGCCGAGGGGCCGGGGCTGCCCGAGTGCCCCGCGCACGGCCCCGGTCCCCCGAGGGCCCCCGCCCCGCCACGACCCCCGGCTCCCCGGCCCCTCAGCCCCCGGCTCCGCGGACCGGGGCCCCGGCTCGCGGGCCGCCGACGGCGCAGGCCCCGCCCCCGGCGCCCCCCGTGGCCGTCCCCGCCCCCGGCGGCCCGCGCACCTGGCCCGCGCCGAGACTCGGCCGAGAGGCGCCGTCCGGGCTCGCTCTTCCTCCTCGGCGCCTGCCGGGCCCCGCCGGAAGCCCCGCTCGCCCCGCCCCGTCAGCCGCTCTCGCCGCCGATTGGGCCTCGCCAGGCGCGGGTCCGGCGCTGGCTGGCGAGCGATTGGCGAGAGCGCCCGTCCATCGCCCGCCGCGCCCGCCCCCGCGCCGGCGGCTCTGTTCCGGCGGAAGCGCGCGCGGGCGCGCGGGCCAGAGCGGCCCCTATTGTTGCTGTGTCATAGGGGCGCGGCGGCGGCCCCTGGCGGCGGGGCCGGCAACGGCGGGCGGGCGCGGGCCGGGCGGCGGGCGTTTGGCCCCCGGACAGCGCGGGACAGCGGGGCCGGGCGGGGACACCTGCGGGGCGCGAGGCAGGGTCCCTCAGGTTCCCTGTCAGTGCGAGACGCCAGGTCCCGACACGTAGGGGAAACAGTCACCGAGACGGGAGGGGTGTCTCAGGACGCCCGCGCTGGGGAGGGTCGGCTGCGCGTCCCTGGGTTGGGGCGGGAAAGGGACCGACCACAGCCCGGGACACGGTGCGTGGGCCGCGGCGCCCGCCGGACAGCGTAGTCGCACGGGGCGCACAGCGCGGGGGCTTAGATGGTGGTCCCGCTCGGGCGCCCCCAGGCTCCTCCTGATAACAGTGCTGAGATGACTGCCCCCCTCATCCTCCCTGGTCGCCGGGGATCCCCCAGACCCCTCCTGATAACAGTGCTGAGATGACTGCCCCCCGCCCTCCTCCCTGGCCTGGGGGTCCCCCAGACCTCTCCTGATAAGAGCGCTGATTGGCTGCCCACGACCCCCCCCCCCGCCCCCGCTTCCCTGTCTGTGTGTGAAGTCTGCAGAGGTTGATGTGCGCAGTCAGAACAGCGAGGGCAGCTGTTCCCCCTGAAGCCAGAGCAGCTGTGCCAGGAATGTAAGAGGATGCCTCCGCTGCTCAGTTCACCGAGCTTGGACAGAGCTCAGAAGTGAGCAAGAGCACCGGTGGACTCGGAGCGCTGTGCTGGCCACGCCCCCTCCACAGGCAAGGTCGTCCTGAGTGGTGCCGCCACCTCCAGGCCTGCTTGATGATTTGCCATCTATGCACACGTAAAATTTGTTTTTAAGCTTTTTATAAAAACTATAAAAATGAAAAGTATTTTTTTATTGAACATGTTTTTAAGATTTATTCATGTTGATACATGTAGCTCTAGCCCCTTCATTTGAGCCCCTGTATAATATTCGGATTATGAAAACACCACAACTTCTGTATCTGTTGTCTTGTGATCTAAAGATTCACTAATTTTTTTTGTTTTGGAAAATATAGCAGTTTTTCATTTAAATTTTGTGTGTGTGTGTGTGTGAGGAAGACCAGCCCTGAGCTAACATCTATTGCCAATCCTCCTCCTTTTTTTTCCCCTTTTTCTCCCCAAAGCCCCAGTAGATAGTTGTATGTCATAGCTGCACATCCTTCTAGTTGCTGTATGTGGGACGCGGCCTCAGCAGGGCCAGAGAAGTGGTGCGTCGGTGCGTGCCTGGGATCCGAACTCGGGCTGCCAGCAGCGGAGGGCGCGCACTTAACCGCTAAGCCACGGGGCTGGCCCCTAAAATGTTATGTTAATAAGTAATGGGTTTGTTATTTTCTAATTAGTTAAATATTTTTAAATTTTTCATTTTAATTTCTAATGTGGTAAATATCAATAGATGAAACCCACATACACAAAACCTCTATGGGTCCTTGATAATTTCTGAGAGTCTACAGGGTTCCAAAGACCAGAGGTGAGGACGGTGGACATGAAGCACTGCTGTAAGCCATGACAGTGTCACCAGAGCCTGGCCCACCACACCGTACCTGATCTGAGAAACCAGGAGAGAAAACAGGGAGAAAATCCAACCTGGCTTCCCTGAGGAGGGGCCAGCAGGCAGGTGACATTCGTTCAGAGTCATGAAAAGTTCACAAGCTGCCCCCAGAGTCCACGGGGAAACCAACTTTCCAGAACCTGAAGACAGCACTTCCCTTCCAGGCAGCGACCTTGCAGGGGCCCTAAACTGAGCATTTCCTCTCCTTAAGCCAGGGGAGCCTGTGTCCTGGCATGGCTCAAAAAAAGCTTTATACTTTCAATACTTTCTGAGAAAGTACTTCTGTGAAAAATCTACAATAAGGAAACAAGCTACAGGTAGACGGGCATCATGGAGGCCACTCTGCATACCCACCCCCAGCTGGTGGGCTGCATGGATTCCAAATGTGCTGCACGTGCTGCGACAGGGCGGCTGGGGGAGGACACCGCCAGCCCTCACTGCCTGGTGTGCATCTGACGACCACGCGCCCAGCAGAAAAAGCCAATCCAGCAGCTCGTCCTGAGCCTCGAGGCCTCAGTGAAAAGCAGGGCATGCAGTGATTGCGGGGCCTGAAGAGTTCAGAGTCAACAAGAAAGTGGGCGCAACAAGAAAGTGGGCAAAGATGTGCCCCGACTTTCACCAAAGAGGTATACAGATGGCGAGACACACGGGAAAAGATGGTCCACATCACTATTCATAAAGGAAGTGCAAATGAAAACACACCCATTAGAATGGTTAAAAAAAGAACACCTGACAATACCAAATGCTGGGGCGTCCATAGGGTTGAGAACACAAAATGGCGCAGCCATCTGAGAAAACGGTTTGGCAGGTTGCTTTTGTTGTTGTTGTTGTTTTCCTTCTTTTCTTTAATAACAGACTTTCTTTTTTAGAGCAATTTTAGGTTCACACCAAAACTGAGCAGAAAGTACAGAGAGTTCCCACATACCCCCTCCACACACCAACACCACACAACACCAATTGTGCATTTGTTACAATCCATGAACTACATGGACACATATCACCCAGAGTCCACAGTTTACCTTAGGGTTCTCTCCTGGTGTGAGACATTCTAAGGGTTAGACAAATGCCTGATAACACGGATCCACCATTAGAGCATTAGACAGAGTAGTTTCACTGCCCTAAAAATCCTCTGAGCTCCGCCTATTCATCCCTCCCTCTTCCTTAATCTCTGGCAACCACTGATAATTGTTTTTCCATTTTTTTTTATTGTGGTAAAATACACATAATATTTACCACCTTAATCATTTTTTAAGTGTAGAGTTCAGTGGTAGTAAATTCATAATGTTGTGAAACCATCACCACCATCCATCTTCAGACTTTTTATTATCCTCATTACACACCAACTCCCCACCTCCTCCCCTAGCCCCAGCACCCACCATTCTACCTTCTGTCTCTATGAATCTGACTCCTCTAGGGACCTCATGTAAGTGGAGTCATAAAGTATTTCTCCTTTTGTGACTGGTTTATTTCACTGAGTATAATGTCTTCAAGGTTCATTCATGTTGTAGCAGGTGTCAGGATTTCCTTCCTCTTTAAGGCTGAATAATATTCCATTGTATGGATGGATCACATTTTGCTTATCCATTCCTCTGTCAATGGACACTTGGGGTGCTTCCATGATTCAGCTATTGTGAATAGTGCTGCTGTGAACATGTATGTACAAATATTCCTCTGAGACCCTGCTTTCATTTGGGTAAATACCCAGAAATGGAATTGCTAGATCATACGGTAATTCTATTTTTAATTTTTTGAAGAGATGCCATACTGTTTTCCACAGCCACTGTACCATTTTACATTCCCACCAACAGTGTACAAGGGTTCCAATTTCTCTACATCCTCACCAACACTTGTTATTTTCTGTTTTTTTGATAGGAGCCTTCCTAATGGGTGTGAGGTGGTGTCTCACTGTATCTTTGATTTGCATTTCCCTGATGATCAGTGATGTTGAGCATCTTTTCATCAGTGATGTGCTTATTGGCCATTTGTTTTTCTTCTTTGGATAAATGTCTATTCAAATCCTTTGCCTATTTTTTTAATCAGGTTGCTTGTGTGTGTGTGTGTGTGTGTGTGTGTTTAGTGAGGAAGATGGGCCCTGAGCTAACATCTGTGCCAATCTTCCTCTATTTTGTATGTGAGTTACCACCACAGCATGGCTTGATGAGTAGTGTGGGTCCACGCCCAGGATCTGAACCTGCAAACCCCGGGCAGCTGAAGCAGAGTGCACAAACTTAACCACTACACCACCGAGCCAGCCCAGGTTGCTTGTTTTTTGTTGTTTAGTTTTACGACTTCTCTATATATTCTGGATATTAATCTCATATCAGATATATGATTTGCAAATATATTCTTCCATTCCATGGGTTGCCTTTTTACTGATGATAGTGTCTGATGCATAAAATTTTAAAATTTTCATGAAGTCCAATTTGTCTGTTTTTTCTTTTGTTGCCTGTGCCTTTGGTGCATATCCAAGAAATAACTGCCAAACCCAATGTCATGAAGCTTCTGTCCTGTTTTCTTCTAAGAGTTACTGTTTTAGGTCTTACGTCTAGGTCCTGGATCCATTCTGAGTTAGTTTTGGTATGTGGTGTGAGGTAAGGGTCCAAGGTGACTCTTTTGCATGTGGGGATCCAGTTTTCCCAGCATCACTGGTCTTGGTACCCTGTCATTTGACTATATATGTTGATTGTGGTGGTGGTTACAGGACGGTATGAGTTTGTCAACTGCACACAGGGGTGAGTGTCACCGTATGTAAGGATTTAAATCCTACTTCCTCCGCTTCCTGCTGTGAAACCTTGGGCAAGCCCACCTTCCTGAACATCCTCTTCCTTCTCCGTGGGTCAGATGGATGGTAATTGTGGGGATTAGGCACCCCTGACACCAGGCCTGGGCTTTGGCAGGGCTGAGTGCTCCACAGTCCGCATCATGAGACATGGTAGGCCATGGGGGAGCCCCACATCCATGCACCTGGGCATTATGAGAGCATTAAAATCCCATGGACCATCTATCCCTCTGCCTAGGGCCACCGTGGCTGCAGGGATGACTGCCTCTCCTGAGCTCACCCTCCTGGACGCACACGGCTGCTGGACACCTAGGGCAGCAGGTAGGCAACAGGGACCCTTGAGTCAAACTAACACCGTGTTCTGGGCATTGTGTTGCTTCCAGCAACAGGCTCCAATCCCCAGAAGAGAAGAGAGACGGTCAATCAAAGCTCCCCACTGCTCAGAGAACCCAGACACCTTCATCCATCAAGTGTGCCCATCCAATGGTGTCACAAGTGTCCCTGAATCCTCCTCCTGCTATGACAAGCAGTGTTCTGGAACAACCCATTTGCTGGGCCAATCCTACAGAACACACAGTCCCAACACCTGACACCCAGGTTCGAGGACTCGTCCGGAGCTGATGTGCAGCCCTTTCCAGAGAGGCCAGAGCAGCTGAGACAATGAAAAATTGTTCAGTGCAAAACAAATGTCAACTACAACCCATTTTCAAAGAATCTTTATTCAGAGCTAGGGTTTAACATTTATCTTCACAGATTTGTACCAGTCCTCCAAAAAAATCTAAGAATGGTTGATTCTGTTTATATAGATGGATATTGACAGTTATTACATATTACATATTATAAAAATAAACCCATTTCACCAGCATGTTTTCTTGCCTGACAGTTTTGTGCTACATTGATAGGATGAACAGAGTTGCTGAAGACCAGCCAGAGATGGAGGAAGGAACCGTGTTTGTGTTGTCACCCTTGGCAGGGACCAAGCAGCCCTTTACTAAGTAAGCATCTTGCCCAGGACAGCTTGGTTCTCAAAGAGGCAAAGGAGCAGTGTATCCAGTGAAGGACCAACTGTCCAGTAAACTCATACTGAGAGACACCCGAAACGCAAACCCTTTCCCTGAAAATGCAGACGACCGTGAGGGAAACACCTGACGTGCTGCACGTCTGGCTACGTGCTCTTTTGTCAGGGGGGCCCAATCTCTGCACCCACTGTGCGCACAGGGAAGTCCTTTGGCAGACATCTGAAAGTCTGAACGTTCACATGAGAGAAACCAGTTCTTGTGAGAACTTTCTATCGACTGAACTCTCCTCTGGGTCCCATTGTTCCATGCAGGACAAAACTCTTTCCCCGCCCACCCCTCCTCTTCCAACCAACAGGACAAGGGCTACTGGTGCTTCTGAATTTTGGAAGCTTATCAGCATTTTTAACTGTCTTCATTTCATTGTTCCTCATGGATACGTGAGACTTGTAAAACTTGTAAATCACCATCTCTGTTGGGGAGCACTTTTTCCCAAAGAGCAGGTGTCCTGAGAGGAAGCTTCTTGTTAGGACTGCCTGGAAGGCTGGCTGGCTCGCAGAGAGCCTCCCTGTGTCTCTCCTGTCCTGTTCTGATTTCCTGACCCCGCGTTCCCACAAGGACCCAGCAAGCACATGGCATGTCCCCCGCGTTCGCGGTAAGCGCCTCCTCAGTTGGACAGCTCCAAGCTCATTTGAACAAGTGGCCAGTGGCATGGTCCTGGGCCTGCCTGGGGCTCCCACAGGCCCTCAGGGATGCACCTGGTACTTCTCCAAGTGCTGGGCCCGCTGGGTCTGACCTTCACTTCCCCGCCCCAGAATGTGTGTCTGGCAGATCCGTAGGCTGATGCTTCCACAAGCACAAGCGTCATGAGCCATGGGGAGAGAGTCTGAAAGGGAGATGGTGGCCAAGACCATCAGAGCTGCTCCTCAGGGAGGCCCTGCCTGAGGCCACTTCGGCTTTCCACTTTGTCATGAAGGGCCAGGATAACACACGGTCCCTTCCCTGCTGAGAGCACGTGTCTATGAAGACGGAGAGGTCCCTTTTGGCACTTTCATTTCCTTTACACCCCTTACAGCGACAAGCAGTACTTCGGAGGGTTCTGGCTCTTGTAGCAGCCTGAAGTGGCAGAATGCTGGATGCTCAGGAGGGACCAGGACCTGCTCCTCCACCACCTTCAGTGACCGGGAACCACACCCAAGCGAGAAGCTGCGGGTGCTGGGAGTGCCTTGATCCTTGACCCCACCTGGGAGAGCAGCGGCACAGGACAGACCTGTGCCGGCCCAGCGACTCCGATACGACCATCCGCCCCCAAAACCAGGCGGCCTATTAAATCTAGCCAGCACTAGTGTGCCCCATACCATTAATTTATATTTCATATAAAGCATACTCTGAGATGTCGGTCTGTCTGCTCACGGCTGAATCTCCCATGGCTCTCGATAAACATGCGCTCAGTCAGCAGACACGTCACTGAGTCCTAACTTCAAAGGGTAGTAAAATCGAAATATGCAGTTCTTGGGGGAAAGTGTGCTCTACTTTCCTTCCATAAGGACATTCTAAGTTACAAGATTACTCTAAAAAGCACCTGGGTCCTTATGTCAAAGCCACAATCTCACAAACATGTGGCCACTGAGAAGCCATATTGGGCCACAGGGACCAGACACACCGGTCTGAAAAACTCGTTATTCGAGACAAACTTCTGACATCCAACAGTACCAGGGTGACAAAGTTGAGGTGGTAGCTTTCTTACATGTTAGCATTTGCAGACACAGCAGTTCATAAATTGTAAGCAAAATGAAAATCACCTTGCAGACTTGCTGTGCTGTGGCCGTCCTGCCCCTTCTCTGACTCTTGAATTGGGTGGACACGCGCAGGAACCAGCTGCGTTGTGGACAAGCCCCTGCAACCTGACCTCAGGAGAGGACTTAGAAATGCAAAGTTTGTTGGCCAATTATTGGAGGCGGCAAGAAGTAGAATAATCCCTAAGAAGTTGTTAAACTGCCCTCAACACAGTCTAAACGTGTCCTCGAGCTCCGCCTTCCACATTCCCAGCACCCTGCTTCCTGGAGAACGTGCCGTTCACAGCCCAGCCTGGTGCCCACCAGGGCCCTCTGCCAGAGGCACACACGGTCCCCTATCTAACCTTCAGATAGTTCAAAATCTCCTCCTGAATAACGTCAAAATCATCCCTTCGCCCTCAGATGCCTCTGCATGTCGCTGGGGGCTTTGTTCAGGACTCTGTCGAGTAGACACTCTTGGATTCGACAGAGATACCATGGCTTCCAGTTTCCAAAGCTAGAGTTGAGCCTTCAAAACAAGTATTCATTTTTAAAAGTGTTTTAATTACAAACGTGATTTTGAAGCCTGGACACACAATGACGACGCTCTCATTGAGAACCCACCACTCCATACAATTGTGTGTGGTGTGCGTGTGTGCACGTGTGTATGCATGTGTATGCATGTGTGTGCACACGCAGCAGACTGTCTTCGATTCAAAGGGCTCTACCATGATCTATGGCATTGACATTTCTACAGAAAGAAAACAGTCACTTGATAAAGACATATGCTGAGATGGACATACACCTATTTTTTTGTTAAATAACTTTAATTACACCACTGTAAGTCGATTCTGCTTCTGATCCTCCCACAGTGCACACCAGATGTGATTCACTTTTATTTTAAACATGCATGCTGGGAAAAACAAAAACACAGGAGTGCTGTGGGTGCAGGTGAAATGTTTTAAGAAATGACTCTCACTTTGTGACATGGGCTTGGCCCGCAGTGACAATGAAGCCCTGGTGACAAGAGGAGCAGACATGGCCAGAGGCGGAGCTCCCTTCAAGGCTGGGAGCAGCTGGGGACTTTCCGACAGCAACTCTGTTTCTGGCCACCCTAGGTTGTCATGGTAATGCTTCATTTTGGACAGAATACAATTGGTGATTAATGCATATCTTGCTCTTCAGCAAAACACTATTCAAGTAGTTTTAACTTAAATATTTTAAAAGTAATCTTTACATTATTGGAGAACGGTAAAAAATACAGAATCTGACAACTTTTCATTTCATTCAATCTGATGCTTTGAGAATCTTCACTTTTGTATTACCATAATTTAGAGAGCAATTCCTGGCCTGTATAAAGCTCTTTGCAGGACTATTTTCAAGATCCATCTTTTCCTGTTATTGGTCCAAATTTAAAATACTTTCAGACGCCCTTTGCCACTGTATCTAAGGAGGAGTACAGACCCTTCCTGTTACTTCCTTTAGTTATAAGTTTTGTAATTAAGAGGGTGCTATGAGCTAAACAAGCCCAACTAATTTCCGTCACATAAAAGGGAACTGCAAAGAATTTTCCTTTTCAAACCTTAATGAAACATGATGATCCAAGTGAAGCTTTATGAAGAGACTGCAACAGTAGTAAAATGTTTGGCAATCAAAAGTTAATTAGAATTAAGTCCTCGACCAGGGATGGTGCCGTCTCCATGAACACGGTCCTTAGAAAAGCTGGTTTCTGCCGAGACCGAAGCTCTGAGTAGCCACTTGACGGAGTCCAGCCTCTCGGTCTCCGGGTCCCGGGGCCACACCGGTCCCTCAGTAGATATCTGGGCAGCTTGAGTAGTCCCGCTCAAAGTAGCCCCCCGTGTACAACCAGTCGGGGGTCCCAGTGTAGGGGTTACTGCCCTGGTGAAACCACCTGTAACACAGAGGAGGGTCAGGGGCACTGGACACAGACACAGCACAGCCGTCATCCTTCCCTTGGCTCAGGACGTGTCCCTCGCACCAGGCAGCATCACACGTGTTTTGAAAATGCAGCTCAGGGTACACTTCAACTGAGAACTATTAATCACATTTCACTCAAATGCTCCCACTTACAAATACCCACCCAGGTCAGCTTCACTGGCCAACAAAACCTCAAGGATTTAACAGAAAACACACTGGGCTGTCACCTGAGACCAGTCACTGCATCCTGAACACCTGTGCCTTTCAAGGTCAGGACAGTCACAGTGCTCACATTTTCTTTCCTTTAAAGCAGACCAGGCTTGCTTATTAGTTTAACTGGGGAAGAGGGGAGAGACTATGGGCAAAGAGAAGCTAACGGTGGCTTCCAACTTCAGCACATTTCAGGCACTGGTCCCAGTAAGCCTAAGGCGGTCCCTGCCCGCTGGTTCCCCCCTGGGTCCCAGGAACTCCCAGAGTGCCTGCACCACCTGCGGCTTCACTCTGCACAGTGACAGAAGCATTCCTGTTTTATGACATGAAACAACTAAGGACGCTTGCAATTTACCATGGAGTGTATTTGGGGGGACTCGAAGTAATTATCTTGTCAGAACATATTATTATTTTCAGAGTATATTTTTTAAATTGACTACTTTAAAAAAAAAGGAAGGTTAACTATTTTCAAACTGTCTTTTTCTGGAATAAAGCAAATTCTAAATATCACACAATTAAAAGCATAATATTAAATGAAACTGGAAGCCCAAGCATCAAGAATGAGTTTTAAAACATCAGTCACATAAAAGTCATGAGAGGTGACTGTTACTAGGCCTTGGAAACAATTACCATAAACTATCTAGCTTGATAGGAAAAATATGCTGATTAAACAGCTCAAAACCACCCAAACAGTATGTAAGACTAAAAATTTAACTTTTATATATATTTTTTAAAATTATAGTATAGCTTAAGTATTACAGTACCTGACTCCTTATTAAACGTATTATTTTCACATTATGATACTGAAGAACAAACGACTAATTTAAAAGACATTTTAGCAAGAAAACAGGACTAGAGCCTCACAGCTTGTGTCCTCTAACCCCTCGATTTTGTTGGGTCTGGGTAAAGGCGTGTGCAAACACACGTGCAGGCACCCCTATCTCACACTGCCACGGCCCCCGGTGCTCACGACGAGCCCTCTCACGGGGTATGGGGAGGACTGGCTGGGCCGTTCTCCTCCCACGTGGTGTGGCCATAGCTCTCAGGCCCACTGTGTCACGTGGAGTGTGACCGGGAGAAGAGCATGCCATGCACGCAGCAGCGTAGCACCTCAGGGTGGCTCCTAAACCCACCCTGTTTCGTACACAGCATTTCCCTTCTGAGAGATTATTTCCTTCAGTTAGCGGCTTGGTTCTGGCTACACCATAGGTGGGTGTGTGTGGTCCCTCCTCACTGTCCCCAGGTGTGTGTGGTCCCTCCTCACTGTCCTCCAGGTGTGTGTGTGGCCCTCCTCACTGTCCTCCAGGTGTGTGTGTGGCCCTTCTCACTGTCCCCAGGTGTGTGTGATCCCTCCTCACTGTCCTCCAGGTGTGTGTGTGGCCCTACTCACTGTCCCCAGGTGTGTGTGGTCCCTCCTCACTGTCCCCAGGTGTGTGTGTGGCCCTCCTCACTGTCCTCCAGGTGTGTGTGTGGCCCTCCTCACCGTCCTCCAAGTGTGTGTGATTCCTTCTCACTGTCCCCAGGTGTGTGTGTGGCCCTCCTCACTGTCCCCAGTTGGGTGTGTGTGGTCCCTCCTCACTGTCCCCAGGTGTGTGTGTGGCCCTCCTCACTGTCCCCAGGCGTGTGTGTGGTCCCTCCTCACGTGCTCCAGGTACGTCTGTGGCCCTCCTCACTGTCGCCAGGTGGGTTTGTGTGGTCTCTTTCCACTGTCCCTAGGTATGTGGGTATGGCCCTCTTTACCGCCCCCAGGTGTGTGCCTATGGCCCTCTCCTCACCGTCCCCAGGTGTGTGTATGTGGCCCCTCTTCATGGTCCCCAGGTGTGTGTGTGGCCCCTCCTCAGTGTCCCCATGGCCACCGCAGGGTCTCACCTCGTCTGCCACTCGGCCTCCTCTCTGGCTCGCTCCCTCCGGGCCTCCCTCTGTTTCTCCTCCAGCCGCTCCTTCTCCTGGCTTGCCAGGTCTAGGCCCAAGCAGACAGGGCTGAGTAAGGAATCAGGGCTACACTGAAGCTTCCAGTTTATGTCAAGCAGTGGGGAGGGCTACAGAGAGCAGAGGCTGAACACCCCTCGCACCCCCGACACAAGATGAGAAGTCACACTTTGGTTAAAAAACCACAGATAGTAAATTTGTTATCAGGGAACCAAACCAGTCATGAGAGCTGAGGCTCGGCTGCTGAGCGCACAGTGACAGCGATGCCCAGACCTCAGCACGGCTGGGCACGGGAGGCAGTACATGTCCACACGGCCACGCAGAGGAGCGCAGCAGAGCGGGGGCCGGGCAACGGTGTTCTAGAACAGCACCAACCATGTGCAAGTGTGAAGCTCGTGGGGCAGTTTAACCGGCAGGGTCGGTATCAACAGGAACCCCAACATCAAGGAGCCATTTCCCTTGCAAAACACAAGTCACATGTACCCTTGACCTCAGGATCAACTGCTGTGCTGGTTCCCAAGGATGACTGACGAATCCTGAATACGGGCACCGCTCACCTCACTCTTGCCCTCCCCACCCCTGCCCTGCTGTCAGCACTCCTCCAAGAATGGTTTCTTTACTAAAACACTATTGAAACAGAACCCAGGAACACCTGTGAGACACCAGCAAGTAGTCTGTCGTTGGTCTGACTAGAACAGTAAGTGAATGAGCACAACGCACGCTCACTGTCACACGGAAACCTTCACGCTGCGCTCCACGGCGCCTGTCCACAGCATGCGCCCGGGTGCCGAGCACAGGCCTTGGCCTTGTTCCAGCTGCAGGCCGAGTGGTTCCCCACACAGACAGGCTGTGCAGACTTTCAAAGAACAACACGTCTGGTTTTTGAAATGTAACCTTATTGTTTGAAATGTAACCTTATTGAGCCTAATAACTAAAAAATTGGGGATGTGTATTTTGTAGGTATTCTTTCTCATTTTGTTTTTCTAGTAATTTAATTTTATTGTATTTACAAAAGGATTGGTCTGCAACAGGCTAGAAATTTTTAAAAATCTTTCACCACAAATAGTTTGAGAAGCATTGTTCTAGAAAATCTAAAGCTTGGTTAGTTAAAGGGGATCAGCATTCTGTCAGCCAGGGCTGGGCACCCTGGCTTAAGTCCCTCCCCAAATGCTCGGAGGCACGCACCCATGTTGCCATTCTCCATGCCTCGGATGTCGGGGCGCAGGCGGCAGTCTGTGGGAGCCAGGATCTTCTCCATGCCAGTTTCCAGCTCATTGAGACTAACAGTAAAACTGGTGAAATTATACATCTGGAAAAACAGGCACAGAAATCTGTTACTATAAATGGCATTCTCTTCCGTACAACAGTCAATCTGAATCCACAGATGGTCTCTCTAAACCCATTCGAGGTGGCCAAGTGTCACCTGCTCGCTGGAGATGCTCCCATCAAGGTCACCCAGGGGCAGAGGGCTCCTTCCCTGTCCTGAGATGAACTTCCCTTCGTCTCCCCTGGGGCCACCCTGGGCTTCAGTCCTGGGCATTTTCCCCGCACTCTGACTTCCAACTTGCACATCTGTCTACTCAACATCTCTGGGATGCCTGAGAGAAATCTCAAATTTAGCACGTCCGAGACGGTTGCCGCGTCTGCTCCCCACGCCCGCTGCACCCACGGCCTCCTGGGCCTCTGCAGCCCGGCTCTCCCTCCTGCTGCCTCCCCAGCAGCCTGGACCTTAGGACTTGCCTACCCGGCCTCCCTCTTCTGCTCTTGCCCCCCAACAGTCTATCTCGACAAGTGGCCAGAGAGGCATACACAGTCCCCACGGTGTCCCAAGTCACACGGAGTAAAAGTGGAGTCATCAGCGCCCCTGCCCTGGCCCCCTTCCCCTCTACCTTCACTCCCACAGTCCCCTGGGCCTTGCTGCCCTCATGCCAGCCTGCTCCTGGGGGCTCTGCCCTGGCTGTCCCTCTGCCCGAATGTGGCCCAGACGGCCATGTGGCTGGATTCACCCTCCCTTCAGGTCCCTGTTCAAACGTCCCCACCATCCCAAGGAGGCCCCCCTCGCCACCCTCATCAGCACTGACGCCAGCACCCTGGGTCCCCCTGCACTGGCTTGTTTCCCCAGCACCTGCGAACGCACACACAGGTCACTCAGGTGTGCGGCCACAGCCTGCCTCGGCCTCCCTGCAGGGCCAGGGGTCCTGCCTATCCTGTCCTCCGGCTCGGCCCACTCACCCAGGCCTGCCCAGCACCTGGCAGGCCGGGGAACTCAATAAATACTCACTGAACCAAAGGATGGAGGAACGAGTGTTATTTTTAAAAGGAATCTCATGAAAAAAATAAGCTTTTTTTCCTATTATACTATTTTATACTCTACTAAAATGATAATAGTGGCTGTGTTGAGGTAATGTACTTATTGATGAATGTTTATTTTACACATGCTCTGCTACGTTTATAAGGCATGGTAATACAATAAACATTTGTATAATATGTTGTATATATATATTTTATATATAATTTTAATAGATAAAATAAAATATACTACACATTATATAACTATTTTTATGTATTATACTTTATTGTATGTAATAAATTTATTATAGGTAATATAAATTGTAAGTGCAATTTTCAAAAATAAATATCAAAATGCATTTAAGCATCTAAATTCACAAGTCAGAAAAATAATCTTTCAAAACTGGTTTGGAAACCCCTTTTAGTAAGATGTGGTTGGTGTAGACCTTTGAGGGTACGCAGTGTGTCCAGAGGCCGCCTCCACCCAGGTGAGCTTCCCAGGGCAGCTGTGACACTGTGATGTGTACACAGAGACATGTGCGTTAGTCGTGTATCAACATGTCAACACCAGACGTACTGACAGAGCGTGGCCTTTGCTGCAAGTAAGGCCAAGCCAAGGTCAGGGCCTGGATGTGGCTCTGGGAGGGCAGGAAGCCCTCAGAGGGTCATGCTGCAGAAGCACAGTCCAATTAAGTGACAGAGGACCCCTCCATCTGCTTTGGGACAATGGACTGCAGCAGCTGGCCTAGACTCTGGGCCGGGGAACAGCTGAGTGGCCTGGCCGGGGGCAGGGAGTGCAGAGAAACCCAGATTCGCAGAGCAGTGAGTGTCAGGGGTGGGGGAGCACGGACCTGGGCAGAGTTGGGGGGCCGAGTGTTGACCCTCCAGAGTAGCTTGCTGCCTGGAATGACCTGCACAGTCTCCTGAACCTCAGGCACGGCATCCACCACGTCGCCATCAGCCTTCTCAGAGCCGTTGTCCTGAAACACAGAACACCTCAGTAGGGTCAGCCCAGAAGGAGAGCTGCTCTCAGAGCACCTGTCAGACCCATCACCGAGCCCCTGAGCAGAGCCAGATGGCCTCTCTAGTGAAGGAGAAGATACCACTTCTTCCCAGTCTGTGACCTGTCCCTCCCTCAGTTGAAGGAGAGGATAGAGCCTCCTGCTTCTGGAGTGTTCACCTTCTCTTTACAGGGGCTCTCTGTGCTAGGGCTCCCCAAAGAGTGGGTGGGAAGTCAGCAGCATGGCATTGCTTTCCTTTTGGGAGAAGCACACACAGCATAAAAAGATGTTCTCCTGAGTCTGAGCACAATTAGACATGGCAACACCTTCTAAAATAGCACGTTTCGTTCAAGGTAAGGGTAACTCTCCTAAATGGCGTATTTCTGAGACAGGGAGACTTTCCTACATGCTACACTTCTGCTGTCAATGAAGAAGTGGTTCATATTTGGTGATTTCATGGTATCTTAGCATTTCTAGACTAAACTCCAACTGGACATCACATCTTAATAAAAAGATATGACTGCTACATTATTTTTCAAAATCAGTGGGATCCAGAGAAAGCAGAAAGTAGTTATTCACGCCGCTGTTAAGGGAGAACACTTAAAATATGACAAACACAGCTTGAGAATTCTTCCACCTGACTGCACCAGGGTTTATTAGCGCCTGCTGTAGGTTGCTGCTTTGGTGCCAGAAGCTAAATAAAGACACAGCTTGTGGATAAGTATTCACATAAAACTCTCTCTCAAGGAACAACAAAGATAAGCTGACGCATTAAAAGACATCACTAAATGGATTTAACATTCTAAGTCTGTATAGTCTTTAAGTGAAACTCTTTTTTTTAAGTAAAAGAGCATTATTAGAAAAGATTATCTAACAGCACACATGAAATATCACAACATAAAAACACCAAAAAATCCTAGAAGAGGTTGAATACCGTTGTTAAATAAATATCGAACACTTCAGGCTTGGTAAATTCTAATTTATTATCTAGAAAAATATGACACCTCTTTTGAACTATCACTTCTAGTTTTAAGCTCAAGAATAACTAGTCCCAAATAATGTTATAAACCAATGTGGCCTCAAAAAAAAAAAAAAAAAAAAGAACTAGTCTTAAGAGAACAAGCAGTCCAAAGCTCCAGGGGGCAGTATCCTTCCCCAAGCTCTCCCACTGTGCAACACTACCTGGGACTCAGAACTCAAGATGCAGAAATGACATTCACTTGTTCTTTTTAATAAGTCTAAGCTAACAACATGCAGGAAGACAGGAGATTTCTTAAGCAGCATCCAGAATACGGAGTTTCCAGAAAGGAATGGAGGTGTGCCCTGACTCTGCCGGGATCGGGGTAGGGCGGACACTGCGCCATCAGGAAAGCCGGAGCCCGAGGTTTACAACAGCAGCCTCCGCAGACTCAGGATGCAGGTCAACTCCACCAGCATCCAGAATCCAAGCCGACAAGCAGTTCACTTTGACAGATTCCACGCATGCGTCTTCTCCAGCCAGGGCCGTGAAGGTCCACTGCACCCACGTGCACACCGGGGAAGCCGGCGAATCTCCCCAAGCTCACCTCCAGCAACGCCCACAGCCCGGCCCACCGTCAGGGCTCTGCTCCCCAGGACGCCCGCGAGGAGCAGCGTCTTACCGTGGGCTTCGCCTTCTTCAGGTGGTCGCCTCTCCTCTCCTGCTTCTTGAAGGACTCGTATGCAACAGGATCTATGCCCCACAAACACTCTGTCCACTTGCCGTAGATCATAAAGAGCTTCTTTTTGCTGTAGTCAAAGGGAATTTTTAAAAACCAAGTTAACAGCAATTATAAACCATCCATCTAAACACACAGCACCTTAATTTTTTCTTTGTGTGTGTGTGTGTGAGGAAGATCAGCCCTGAGCTAACATCCGATGCCAACCGTCCTCTTTTTTTGCTGAGGAAGATTGGCCCTGGGCTAACATCTGTGCCCATCTTCCTCTACTTTATATGGGACGCCACCACAGCATGGCTTGACAAGCGGGGCGTCAGTGAGCGCCCGGGATCTGAATCTGCGAACCCTGGGCCGCCGAAGCAGAGTGCGCACACTTAACCCCTTGCGCCACCGGGCCGGCCCCCACAGCACCTTAATTTTGACGATGCAATAAATTCCCGTTCTGGCGCATCTTCTTACAAATTTTAGGATATCTCCGGACGTAAATCCAAAGATGAAAACGTGCATTTTAGGATCTCTCCTCATGCCACTTGACACTATTCATACTCCTTATACCAACGCAGAAGAGAAAATGAAGGTACAAGACCCAATGGTGGATGACAGGGCGGTGGGAGACAACATGGGGTGAAAGAGAGCGTTGTATATTTAAATTTAAAACCCTATGTGCCTATCTGATTACTGTTTTTTAAATACATTATGTTTTTATATACTGTGTGTCCTTCAGCCCTTTTTCTATAATTACATGAACAACCCCTCTCATATTTGGGTGATACTGTTTGCTTTTTCTTTATAACCATAAATCAGACACCCCATATCATTACCCACCTGCATTTTTCATTTAATAACCTCTGGAGATCTTTCCAGATCAGCCACCAGAGCTCTCTGCCTGACTCCTAAAGGTACAATGCCAATAGTGTCAGACCTTTTTTTTTCCTTTTTTGCATCTTCCTTGGGGGAGAGCACACAGTGGCCACACCTTCCCTGGAAACGCTGCTCTGCTGGGCACAGGACATCCTGGGAGGGCACCTGTGTCTGAGAGGCTCAGCCTAGGGAGCTGGCAGGCGGGGACCAGCCGGGGAAATGCATCCCGTCCTCCCTCAGCAGAGACAGCTTGACGGGCACTCTGTCTCCAAGAGGCAGAGCATTAGGAAAGAGCTCACTCAAATTTGAGATGGAAAACCAGAAAATCAGAACAGGGTTTGCACGTGCTCACTGAGGGCTGGTGAGTGTGGCTTCAACGTCACATGGCTTGGACTCCACTCCTACAGCCTGCTTCTGCAGACGTGCTGACCACAGTCTCCCTTGCTCTAGGTTGTCTGTACAAGGGGGAGGCTGTTCACAGTGTAGGCCAATGCTATTCTCATTAACACGACTGTCGTCCAGTAATGTATGCACACTGAGTCCTAACATTTCAGTGGGAGAAGTGGTCAGAGTCCTAAGTCTAATGGCTTCCTCAGCTGTCTGAATGGGTGACCTTCTGGTACCCAACAGAGAGGGATGGAGCAAAAGCATGCAGTACTTTACACTGGCAACTTGTTTCTACTTGAAAATGTATAGATTTTAGGAGCTGGAAGGACTCTCTTGACCTATATAGCCCAAATTCCTTACTGGAAAAAAAAAACAAAACAAGAAATTTGAGACCCAAAATATACGGTAACTAACCCTAAGGGGGAAAAGAACCCAGAAAACTGGTTAAAACACTACTGACCACATCTCTGGTCACAAAAACTTTAAAAGTCCCTAATTTTTAGATTGGAGTGAACCAGTCACATGAAAATGATGCTCACATGAGCTAATGTTGGAGTTTTGCGGACAACATGCAACGGATTCCAGTAGAGAGAACGAAATATATGGTTAAATTTTTAAAATCTCAGTTCTGTTTGTAAAAGTGCAGTATTATCTCTCAGTGAAAATGCCTAATTTTCTCATGTCCATTTTATTACAGGAAAACAGACCCAGATCTTTTACCCTCAAGAGAGGGTGAGACGGGCTCCACTCACTCACCACCCTAGAAATTACACTGGAAACATATCCTTTATCTCCTTTTATGCTCAGTAACAAAACGTTGTTTCTAAACAAAAATGAGTCATAATTTCTCTACCATGAACAGAGGTCACTGGTATAACTACATCTTTTGCAAGGCGCACATGCCGTGTGGGCACACCGTGAACACATCCAACGTGGACCTACTTTCTGTCTTGAATGTGCCCTTCCACTTTGTGAAGTTCTTTTCCAAACAATCCACAGGGTTTGAAGTGAAGCACACACTTATCTCCAGTTCTGCAGGAAAAACAAACACAGGCTTCTGTTCTCTGACACGAAATGTCCAGAAAAGGCAAATCGAGAGCGAGCGAAAGCAGACTAGAGGCTGCCGGGCTGGGGCGGCCTCGGGGGGCTGCAAACGGCTGGTGAAACGTTCTACTGCTTCCGGTGGTGACGGCTGCACGACTTAGCAAACTTACTAAAAATCATTTGTGTCCCCTTTAAATGGTGGATTTTATGATATGCGTAATTACATCGCAACGAAGCTGTTAAAAAACCAAGCCAATCAGTCATGAACTTCCAGGAACGAGGTAGGACAGACTGGACAGTGGACAATGTCTGAAGAAGGTCGCTACATTTTCACCTGGTAATCATACAACTCTTTAGTGTAGTTTAAAATCTCAAAATAAATTAACTACTGTGACTAAAAACAAAACGGAGCACTGATGATGACTTGAATGCCGGCCAGAATCAAATCCAACCACCACTGGGCATGGGGTCTCCGGCCGGTGAGGCCTGTCTGAACGCCGAGGGGCACAGGGGACCAGGAATGGGGCCCTGCCTGCCCTCGGGGCATGGGGCAGCCAGCCAGGGGCAGCATGGCAAACCCTACGAAGCTGGGCAGCAGAGTGCAAACACGTCCTGAGCAAGCGCTTCCGGACGGCCTGTGGGTTGTCTTGTCCATCGCCACCCAGTCTTTGACTGTCACACAACCGTCCGGGGCTGTTACCTGTGGTTTAAAATTTCCACCGTTCCATACTGCTCTATCCAGAGCTTCCCAATAATCACATTGTGGACACAGCAGGTAGGGTTGGTCCAGGTGTAGGCTTCATCGTGTCTGTGAGAGACGCCAGAAACAAGCCAGTGAGAGGCCAGCAAAGATACTGTGTGGCCGAAAACACAAAATACCAGACAGAATTAACCTTAATTGACTTAAACCTGTACAAGAGGACAACAGCGCTTTGAACTCCCTCCAACAGTGGCTATTTATTTAGCATTCGTTTGAAATTTATTTCTTCTTTCCTTTGTAGCATCAACAAAGCTTTCTACTTAAATGTCAAGACAAGTTAATAAGCAATAAAAGATGACTGAGACAAAGAGAATGGCTTTCCTGTGAAGTTGTCAACAGGAAAAACACTTCAGCAAACAGCCTGCAGGAACTGCCTGCTCCCGAGCCCGAGGTCCTGGCGGTCCGGGGAGCCAGGCACGGCAGGGTGCTGGGGAGTGGTCCACGGTTTGGAACAACACTCTAAACACCTTTCCTTTTATTCCTCATTTTCCCCAAATGGACTTATCCAAGAGGAAAAGAAACCTCCATAAATGAGAGGTGAGCAGATGGCCAGACCTGTGTCTTGAGGGAGGCTGCATCCAAGAGCCATAATTGAGGGCAAAAATCAGCACAATGCAGAATTATTTCATGACAAATATTTGGAATTCTTTGAATTTCCCAGGTGGAACCCAAACACATTAATCAATAAGGTTTGCAGCTTTTCAATTCTACATGCCCTGCCCCAAGAAAGCAAAGACAGGCCTGTTTCCCAGAAAGGGGTTGCCCTCATTGGGCCTGGTGAGCTTGTCAGCTCCAAGAACGCAGGGAAGGGGGCAGTTACTGGGGAGACCATGCTGCTCTAGGTCCTCATGGTGTTCTCCAGCAAACAGCAAGGACGGGCCAATGTGAAGCAAAAATCATGTCAAATGCCTCATCACAGCAGGCTGCAGCTAGCGAGACACACCTCAGAGAACCGCTTGCACGCCATGGCCTGGACGGCGTCTACAACAGCTTTGCTAGAGGCTCGGTCTGTGCTCTGAGGTGGCTCTGATCAACATCAGATCAGGAAGCATTTAGATTTAGATTTAACGGGTGTGTGGGCAGCCTCAAAGACGGCGCCATCAATGTTCCTCACCTCCTGGAATTCAAAGCCTACGTCATCCCCTCCCACACTCAACCAGGGTTGGTCCGTGTGACCAACAGCACACATGTGGGGTGGTAAGGTTGTGGTCACTTCTGAGATTAGGTCATAAAAGACCCTATGGCTTCTGTCTTGGTGGCCCCCTCTGAGGTATGCCAATGCCATGTGGTGAGCAGCCCTCTGGAGAGGCCGTGTGACAAGGAATTTAGGTCTCCTGCCAACTGCCATAGAAGTAAGCTTAGCAGCAGATGCTCTGCCCCAGCCGTCTTCAGGACGCAGCCTGGACCAGATCCTGACTGCAACCTCATGGGACCCTGAGCCAGGACCACCAGCGATACTGCTCCCGATTCCCAGCCCACAGAAACTATGCAAAAGAGCAGTTGTTTTAAGCTGCTAAGTTTGGGGTTGTTACAAAGCAAGAGATTATTACTACAACCAGTGACTAAAGCATATCAAGATCATGTGGGAAAAAAAAATGGGGAGTTCCAAGAGCGATGAGACATAAGAGGAGTGCCACCAAGTAACAACCCCGTCCTGGTGAGGTGTCCAATTGGGAGTTCTTGTTTGAAGAAGTTTCTGCTGTTGGAAAGGCTGCCTGCCTCAGTAGAAAGGGCCTGATCCTTCAACTAGAAGGAAGAGTCTTCCTACTTAATAAAGACAGATTTCCTTTCAGATAAACAGCACGCATTTTGGTTTTTCAGAGAGGCAGGGCTCAGGCAAGACTCCGCCACTTACTTGAGAAGCTCCAGCGTGATGGTGCCCCGGGGCTCCGCCTCCACGCTCTTCCCCCAGAACTTCAGCTTCGGGTAGATGGAGCCGTGGAACAGGAAGTCCTGACTGAGGCCTTCGGAATAAAATGCACTAATGGGGGGGTGGTGGCTGACCTGTTCGGATATAAATCTGAATCCTAAATCTTCCCTAGGTACAAAAATAAGAGAGAAAAGAAGGGGACCAGGGGGACAGAGAAAGAGCCACATTAGTGATAGCAAAACCCAATAACAGTTGGCTCAACACCCCTCCGGGGGGAGCCCACAGCTCCGTGGGCCAGTGGGCTCGTGCGACGGGAGGGCCTGTAGGGCCCACGCTGCCCTCACAGCTGGGAGAGGAGCTGGGAAACGGGAGCCACTCCATGCAGCCACATGGGGCAGAAATACCCAATACTTGCTCTGATGTCTCACTTGGCCTAACACTGACCACACACACACAAATTGTGCCTCCAGGGCAAATCTGAACACCACACAGACTAAGCAACAGCTCGAAGAGGGCTTTCACCCTGACCCTCTGCCTACGCCCTCCACGGGACCACCCTGAGCACATACACGTCTAGAAGCATCTCTCACAACCAGTAACTTAGAGGTCCCTGATACCAAACTGTCATCTTAGTCCTTTAGGGACACCCACTACCTAATAAACCAAAAGAGTGATGACTTTACAGCCTTTCCAAAGGGGGTTCCTTTCTAGCCTTCATTTAAGGCTCCTGGAATTTTTGTGATGAAATGTCTTATGCCCCAAGATATTCCTGGCCAGGAAATAGGATTTTTAGTACATTCTCTTTTTCAATAAAAATGTCAGTTTTTAATTGTTCCAGAACTGTGAATACACCTACAGTTGTAGTCATCAAAAATTATAAAAGCTGAACTACATAATTATTAACTTAACTGGAATCAGAATTTCTAATCATTACAGAGGAAGGAAAGTTGAAAAATTAGATTTTAAAAGGTTGCCTACTAAGGTATGTAATTTACAAAATGAATACTTGTCTAAGAAAAGAAAGTGTTATTTTTAGTTATACAAGAGCAATCTGTAAGGACAAAAAGACATTGGTGAATGACTTGATTTAGTTATGTTGCTCCTCAAACAGGAATCTTCTATGCTTAGGATCTTATATGTATCATATACAGCAGACACCGGCAGAAATATGATCTGCAAATTAAGACACGACAAATGACGTATGTTGAAGTTTAGAAAGAATGTTAGTTTTTTCTATCAATGTGTGAAACTTTAGTTCAACCCCTGAATTAAGTTCCTGAAAAAGATTAACAATTAGGTGTGTCACACTGTATTCAGCCTCTTGGGTTGTTCATATCCTTTTAATCCATATTGCTTATTTCCCAGTGTCTAGAACTTTTTTCATATTATGCTTTGATTTCTCTTTTCAAGATATTTTAATGATGCTTTTTAATAAACAAAAATGCTAATAATTTTCTAACAGCTAGATAAGGTCAGAACCTCGAACACTAGCACTAAAATATGTTGACTGGAGGGAGGAAACTGTTGTTCAAGAGAAATATCTAGAAAAGGAAGAACATTCTACAGGAATTCAAAACAAAACAGTCCCTTAAGAATGACTCTCCGGGCAAGTCTTTCTCTCGTCTGAGCCCCAGTTTCCCTGTTTCTAAATTGGAGAAGCACTCTCTCTTGCTGTGACATGCCATAACGCAAAGTCACCTACTGACCCCTCTGTCATTTACAAAGAAGCCCACGGCAGCACACATCATGCTTTCTCCTAACTCGTCCAGCTTTCTCCAAGGTAACGAGATTTCGAGAACAGTTGCTCAACCACTCAGCACCAGCCAACATCTAAACCACACTAAAAATCAAGATGGTATTCCCACACTAGCCGTCTGTGGAGAAGCGGCCAGCAGCTGAACCATCCAGGACCAGCCAGAAACAGATTACAATTTGAAACTAGAACATTCATGTGGCTTTTCCAACTACAGTAAGTGATTTATATGCATAGGTGCAGGCTTGCCCGCATTACTAAAGATGACATTTCCTCCCCAAATAGTCTGAAACCAGTGCAGACACACACACCCCGGCACACACTTTTAAACTCTTCATACACCTGAACAGCGCCTATTTTAAGCAGACCAACATCCTCAAATCCCACAATCATTTACTCACCACGAACAAAACTCTTAATCATTAGTAACGCATATGTAATACAGGGTCCGAGAACCACGATCTGAAATTTCAAAGAAACTATACTTTTTTGAATCCAAGATGCCACTGATCACACAATACACCATTATTTTATTTTATGAAAAAGTGCTGTCAATTAAACTATGACATACAGAAATGCTAAAACACGAAAAATGTTTCTTAGTATCAATGAAATCCTGTAATTTAGAAAAAGTCTGTAATATCATGGAGAAATATGGCATAATGTTAATGAAAAAGGATACAAATTAACATTATCACATTATGTAAACACACACACTCTCACACAAGGAAATCTACCAAAATGTTAACACTGATTGTCTTTTACAAGATTATGTGGAACTCGTCCTTTTCATTTTTCTCGATTTTACACACATTTTCTAAAAAGAGCATGCTTTTGTAATTGAAAACAAATTTTATTTAATAAAATATTCCAACAGACTCTCAACAGGACCCAAGCGTAGATGGGATAAAAGTTATTCTAGATGTCACCAAGTGGCCCCACAGAGGCACTGCGCACATTCACGCTCTCGGAACCCCAGCCCAGGCTGAGTATTTCACTCTTTTAACCCGGCTGACCTGATTACAGAAAAACTACAATGTTGTTGTCTATTACCTCTTTTACTTGCGGTTTGGGGGGGCACTTTCACCTGGGTGGACCAGCCCACAGATAATTCTCTGAATAACTGCACAGCCACTGAGGCAGCGAGGTCCGTGGAGAGAACCCCACATGGGCCCAGCCTAGCCCTTCCAGGGGCCCCATCAAGACCAGTGCAAATTGGGGCCCCGCCTGCCCTCTGGTCCAGTCTCAGTGTCTGTGCTGGGCTCAAGGACCAGGACGGAAATGGAGGGGCAGGATGGTGGAGTAGGAGGCACTGCTGAAGCTGCCTGGAAGAAACTCCATCAGAAGGAATTTCAGTCACATTTAAAATAAGGTGTGGTCTGGCCCACTCTCCATCACCAGCACCATCAGCCACTTCTAAGACCCTGCACGAGGCTGTGCAGTAGCCAATGGGAGGCTGCAGAGTAAAGCCCTCTCTGCAATTACTCTTCTCTTTAGGTTTATCTGCTCTCTCCATAACATTCACTAAGATGCTCTGGTAAAATGGGATAGTTTTACCTAGTACCTATTTCCATTTTAGTTCAAAACTAATAATCCTACCCTTCTGTATTGCACTTTCACATACATGGTATTTCCATTCCCAAATCGAATACATTATTCTATTTTCAACTCTGTTTCACATCATTAGGGTTTTATGTTATTAACACGACACTCCTCGTATGAGAAATATCTTCTCACCTACAGTATCCCAAGCCCTTCACTCAAGTCCTTATTCAAATGGTCTCTTCTCAGAGTGGAGAAATCGATGCCGGGAAAGAACCAAACGCATCAGAAGACCCCCACGTACAAGACACTTACGAAGGCCTTGTCCCTTACCTGATCAATTCGTACGTCTCTCCCAAGAGTGGATTGAACGGCTTGCCGGTCCTCTCCCACTGGGAAGCCACAGCCGAAACCGCAAAGGCAGCTACAGACTGGAAACAAAGCACAGGAGGGTGAGCGGGCTGTCTATCGGGAAAGGGCGGGTGGAGGGTGTGGCCGGCACTCAGCTCCTGAGCCGTCATTATTTACTCCTGGGTGACATTTCAGTCTTCCACTTGTAACATGTTTTGAGATTACAGAACTTCCGGGGAAATGCTGCTTACCACCCACCACTTCCCCAAAGCCACAAAAAGCAGGAACTCTGCTGCTTTCCACCCCCCTGGCCTGGTCCCTCCTGGCAGGCTCTGCGGCAAGGTCAGTCTGTCAGTCTGTCTGTCACACTCAAACACAAACACACACACACACACATACAGGGTGGTGGTGCTGGAAGGACCCAAGAGGAGCTGAGGCGCAGGGCCTGCCGCCACCTGCAGCTCTGCTATGACAGGGCAGCTGGGACTCCTGATGCCACAACCAGTGTGAACACACCCCAGGACAGAGGGCTCAGTCGCTGGGCGGGACCGCATCCAAAAGCCAGCGTGAGCTGTGCCGGCCCTTCTCCTAGATGCCCCACCGGTGAAGTGCCGGGTCCCAACCACAACGTGGCGGCCAGGCAAATGGTGTCACATTCATTAAAAACTACAGCCTGACACCCAACTAAGCGCAGCACCTGGCGCCCCCTAAAAGGAGCCTGCCACCCACCTGCATCCTCTCTAGCGGCTGTGGCTGGCGGGAGGCTTTGTGAATGAGGTACACGTGCTCCATATACTCCGTGATCCGCTGCAGAAAACTCAGAGGCTCGTTGAAGGCGATGGGCATCGTGATCTTGGACAGCTCCTGGAGGGAGCCAGCCAAGACTCATCACCCTACTGTAGGCTTTCCCCAGAAACCAGATCCCCCATTCTGCCCCTGCTCTGAGGATCACTTCTTGGAGCCTCAGTCACCTGTGCAGGACAGATCTTCAAACCCCCTGTGGGTGAGCTGTGGCCTGGAAGGGAAAGCCGGACAGCCCCCACACCCCGCCCAGAGAGCTCTGCTCCCATCCCTGAGCCCAGAGAGGTCTTCCCGCACAACGGCCCCCAAGTCGCCCCTCTACTTCTCCGTGCTCACCGCCCCATTCCGGACCCGCACCACACATGGAGACTGCAAGGACTGCAAAAAAGCTCCCAGACTGGCCACCTCCAGGGGCCCACCCCCCACTCCAGCGTGCCCGCCCTTCACACCACTTCCAGATCCGTGGCCCCAAAGCATCATTTGAAATAGTCATTAGCTTCCCATCACTTCCAGGAGGACGTGGAAACTCCTTAGCCTGGCAGGTGAGACCTCCCATAACGTGGCCCCGTGTGGCTCTGCCCAAAGGCCTTTCAAAATCGGCAAAGGTGTCTCGGGTACCTGCTCTCAGGATGGTGTGGACAAAGTGAGCAGTGCAGCTCAGGCTTTCACGGAGCTCACGGTGCAGTGGGGAGAAGCCAGGAAGAGGCTAAGGGGGGACACTAGGGGACAAGTGCCCACAGGGGGCACTCTGTGAGCTGGTGTCTAGGGAGGAGATTCTGACAGACTTCGATAAGGCAGAGGCCCCTCCAGGAGAAGCGTGGCTGAGCAGGGCCGGACGGGAAGAACCAGAGTGTGAGGGGCTAGAGCAGGGGCGTGGGGGGCGGGTGGGGGGTGAAGAGGAGGAGGAGGAGCTGGTCTGGAGGGAGGGGAGGAGGGGAGAGGAGGGAAAGAGAGGTAGCTGGCCCTAAGCGCAGGAAAGATGCTGGCCTTGCTGGTGTCAGGAGAAAGGAAACAAAACTACATGGAGATTCCATTGCTCACCTGCTCAAGTGGCAAAACTCCAAACTTCTGACACCCCACCTGTCTGGGTGGCTGTGGGGAAACAGGCCCCCACACCTGCTGGTGGGAATGCAAAATGGCACAGCCCTGGGGCGGGGGGCTGGGCAGCAGATTTGGCCGCAGCAGCAAAACCGCACACGCACTTATCCTTTGGTCAGCAGTGCCCTTCCCAGGAGCCTAGCCCCGAGTCCTCTGGCAAACACACGGTGGAAGGCCAGACATGACCCAAACGTCCAAGAATGGGCCCGGTTAGTAGATGATGGGGCAGCCACAGAAGGGAGAGCAATGCAGTGACCAAACAGTACCAGTGGCTCTGTGCTCGCTCTCTGCATACGCTCTGGCTATACCATGGAGCACAAAATGGGCAGAAAAACCTTTAGATCATTATCTAAAGAGATGGGGAGGAGACAGTGCAGACGCGCAGAAAGACCATAACATTTGTAATGGCCACCTCTAGGGGAAGGAAGAGTACGGGGGGGACAGGGACGGGCAGCAGAATGCTTGGAATATACCTTGTTTGAGAGATTTGACTTCGGACTTACAATTTTAAAACAAAATTAAATTTAGAAAAGCAATCTCCAAACATCAATAAAATGACACAAATGAACCCATATGACCCCCTCGGGGCACCAACATGGAGAAAAACCTCTCCAGGTGATTTTAAAGCACAGTGATTTGAGATACGCCCTAAGGACAGAAAGACCTATGAAAGCCAACAAACTCGTACTGTTTCAGTAAACATACTGCAGGCAGCGGAGTTGATCCTGTTCTCCAGAATTGTTATATATGTGGGATAAAGCAAGTGAGTCATTAGTTACATGCTAATCTAAATTGATCATCTCCAGTGTTGTTAAAAACTGGGCTTGTCAGTGCAGGAGAAAAGAGACACAGACATAAGACAGAAGAGGTTAGATAAATCTTGTCCCAAATTTGAAGTGTCGTTGAAACAAATCAAAACACAATTCCTAACTCTCTCCCCTGAAAAGACCTAGAAACAAGACCAATCCAGTAGCCGCTCCCGGAGCCAGCTATGTCCCGAGTTCTCTCTCCCTGGACAAGTGGCCGAGACAGGATGACCCAGAAGCATCTTTTGTAAAGGATTAAGAGCCAACTTGAAGAGGCCATCACCAGCCAAAAATGGAACAGCGTGTGGACTGAAACACATCAAATGGGTTAACTCCACGAGTTAAAAAAAAAAAAGACAAACTCGTTGGTTATACTGGTCATGCTGGGTGATGCTAGTGAACCAAATACATTATTTGAAACTTTGATAAAGAGAAAGAAGCACTCATTGATCCTGATTTTTTTTTTTTTGTGAGGAGATCAGCCCTGTGCTAACATCTGCCAATCCTCCTCTTTTTTTGCTGAGGAAGACTGGCCCTGGGCTAACATCCATGCCCATCTTCCTCCATTTTATATGGGAGGCCGCCACAGCATGGCTTGACAACCGGTGCGTCGGTGCGCGCCCGGGATCCGAACCAGCGAACCCCAGGCTGCAGCAGCGGAGCGCGCACTTAGCCGCTTGCGCCACCGGGCCCGCCCCGATCCTGACTTTCTTATGCAAACTGCATTCACAGCAGAGAAAGGGAACTTGCTCATACAGAAGTATCCCAGGTCATAAATGAGAGTGAGAATATTAGTCTGGCTCCAATGTGAAACTCCTAATGAATTAATGGATCTAGACACTGGGCATCAGCAGCTCTCAAATTCACAAGAAAAGCAACAGAAAGGTCTTCTGATGGAAGGATCCACACACACAGACCACAAAACACAAACAAGACAATGACACTGGAAATGTGAATACAGAGTGGATATTTGATGCTATTAAAGAATTACGTTATTTTAAAAGTAGAATAATAGTATTGTGGTTGTGTTAAAGATTCCTTATGCTTTAGTGATACATAAGAAATATTTACAAATGAAAAGATGTCTGGAATTTGCTTCAAAATATGAGGGGAGGAGGGAAGCGGCGGAGGTGCAGAGGAGGCAGAAGCAGCCCTGACAGCGGTGGTGCTGGTGACGGTGGTGTCATCACACGATTCTGCCTACCTCTGTATGTGTCTAAACTGTCCATGTTAACTAGTTTGTTGCTGTTGTCTCAGTGAGCTGATAGAGCAGTACAGAGAGAGGTGTGTCGCCTCTTTGGAGGAGTGTCTAAAGAGAGTGGATGTCAAGGGGCAAAGCTGATGAATGCTGTGACGTGGGGCAGAGTGACCCAGCAAGATGACCTTCCCCCACGGCTCTGAGAACATGCCATGTGTTTCTGTTCAGCTTTCCTCTGAGTCCATCTTATGGTCAGTTCCTTAGAGAATGCAATGTAATGACGTCACTTTGTTGAATGGATGCTTTTGGTATTAGACTTCTGGAGTCAAGATCAAGTAGCTTGTCGAGTTCATCAAATATCCCCACACAGACACTTCTGTCCAGACCTGAATTGTTCACACAGTCAAAAAAGTAGGAGATAACACTGCTAAAAGAAAAAAATCCTGAACACGTTATTTTAAAAGATAATGGAGGGGGCTGGCCCCGTGGCTTAGCGGTTAAGTGCGCGCGCTCCACTTCTGGAGGCCCGGGTTCAGATCCCGGGCGCGCACCGATGCACTGCTTCTCCGGCCATGCTGAGGCTGCGTCCCACATACAGCAACTGGAAGGATGTGCAACTATGACATACAACTATCTACTGGGGCTTTGGGGGAAAAAAGGAGGAAGATTGGCAATCGATGTTAGCTCAGAGCTGGTCTTCCTCAGCAAAAAGAGGAGGATTGGTATGGACGTTAGCTCAGGGCTGATCTTCCTCACATTAAAAAAAAAAAAAAGATAACGGAGAGCTGTGTACAGAAATAGGCACGTGTGCAAGCAGGGGTTAGCGTGCATACTTCCTTTTCCAGCTCTGTCTGCCGAGGCCTGCAGCAGTGACACTCCCCAGCAACGAGCACATCTAGTGCCCGGGTCTTAGTTTCTTTTTTTTTTTTTTTTAATTTTATTTATTTATTTATTTATTTATTTATTTATTTATTTATCCCCCAAAGCCCCAGTAGATAGTTGTATGTCATAGCTGCACATCCTTCTAGTTGCTGTATGTGGGACGCGGCCTCAGCGTGGCTGGAGAAGCGGTGCGTTGGTGCGCACCCGGGACGCCAGCAGCAGAGCACGCGCACTTAACCGCTAAGCCGTGGGGCCGGCCCTGGGTCTTAGTTTCTAAATACCATCCTCCCAAAAAGGACATCAGTGGAAAAACTGGGGAAAGCCCAGGGAAGTGCGCGGCTCAGCTAACAGTAATGTTCCACGAGGGATCCCTTCGTTTCAATCACTGTACTATGGTTATCACGTGTGATGTTAACGACGGGAAGCTGGGTGAAGGGCATACAGGACTCACTGCACTATTTTGCAACTTTCTATAAGTCTGAAATTATTTCAGAATAAAAAGTTGAAAAACAGATGAAGTTTCCTCTGGAAAAAAGGACTGAAATGGATAAGGGCAAAAAATAAACGGCATTCAAAGGATGGGGGTGAAGAACGTTGAGCAATAGTGAAGGGCACTTTTCCGAAAATCACTTAGCTTGAGTCTGAGTCACTAAATGCTGCCTGTGAACAAGCACGCTCCAGAGCACTCCGGGGAGTGTTCTACCCTCCTGAGAAGGCACGCCTAGATACCTCAGTCAAGAAAGGCCATAAAAGGAAATGCCTATGGCTTCTGGACACTAATTACCCAACTATTTTTTGTGTTACAAATTCTGGGCATCTGAGCTCCGCCTGCAGCCCGGCGTGGGTGGGCTGCGGAGCCAGAGCCTCGGGTCCTGCAGGCCTACCCGTGGCTCACCGTCAGTGGGCGGCCAGGAACCTCGCTGAAGGCCCCCCATTTCATGCAGATTATTCAAAGCCAGCTAACTACAAGCATATCACAGAACACTGAGGTAAATGTAAGCCCATGTGACATTTCTTACGTCAAGAGTTTAACCTACAGAATTGTTTTCCTACTGTCTATAAATAATTTAGCTTTTTTGCCCTCTTCCCTTTAAAGATTTGTTCCTTTCTTGTTTTATTATCTTTTCTGCATGCTGTTTATAAATATGCAGAGTACATTTTCTTACACTACCAGCAGTGCAATAAATTCACAGGAATTAAAAATGTTTAAGCTCCATGCTTCAAAATGAGTTCATCTGAACTTACCAAGCCAATGCACTTCTTCAATATGCTCCACACACTGAAATCGCTTCTGGTGAACATTGGGGCAGGTAAGGACGTCCTGTAAAGAAGTAACCAGAGTAACACGTGTTTACTCATCCAACGTGAGATTCACTCACAACCGATGATTCTGCTCAGTGACCATTTTTTTCTTTAATTTTTGTATCAAACATTAGCATTTCTCTATTCTGGCATCCCTAGGAAGAAAAAAGACTAGACTACTGTTTAAGTCCCAAAGAAAGATTTCTGCATGGGCTTTTTGGAGAGTCCCCTGGGAAACGATGATGACCACATGGACGACTTCCTTCCACAGAGCCGGGGACAGAGCGCCAGAGGAGCAGGGAGACTGGTCACCTGGCCCAAGGGCAGCCGGGGCCCACTGCCTGGAGCAACAGCAGGACCACGGACAGAGGCCAGCAGGCCACCAAGAGGGAACCAGATTAAGAAAACCTTTTCAGGGCCGGCCCGGTGGCACAAGCGGTTAAGTGCGCGCGCTCCGCTGCGGCGGCCCAGGGTTCACCAGTTCGGATTCCGGGTGCACACCAACGCACTGCTTGGCAAGCCACGCTGTGGCCGCGTCCCATATAAAGTGGAGGAAGATGGGCATGGATGTTAGCCCCAGGGCCAGTATTCCTCAGCAAAAAAAAAAAGAGGAGGATTGGCAGATGTTAGTACAGGACTGATCTCAAAAAAAAAAAAAGAAAATCTTTTCAGAAACCAGCTGTTAAACTCCTTTTAAACACGTGTTTGTTTTTCCTGAGGTACATTTCTTTTCAGGCTGTCTTCCCAACAGCTCCATGGGGAGCCCCCAGCTGTCACATCTGCACATGAGACCCTGGTCACAGCTGAACGGATGGGGGACCACTGACCCAAGGTAGAGCCCTGGTCTCCCTCCTGGGAATGTGGAGCTGGGATTTGGAATGGGACACCGTCTCCATCTGGGAGGGAGGGGGGCCTGAGATGTAAATCCGGATTTGGGGGGAGGCGTGCTGGACCCATGCACACTGAAGATAGAGCCGGTGGGCAGGGGGCTGCAGTGTGTGGGGTCTGAGAAGGCACTGCCTGGTCCCTTGGGTCCCGGCAGCTGCCCTGCGTTCCAGAAGACAGTCCAGCATTCTTCTCTGAATCCAGATTTATGTAAGCTGCTCTCAGGTAGTTTCTGCACTTGCACCAGACAGCCTTGACTCGGCCACCTCCACTCTAGTACCCTGGTCTTTGGAACCATGACAGCACGTGTTCTCGCCCAGTTAGGACCCCGGGCCCTCCCACAGGGATGTCACATTAGGGCAGCTGGGTCAGGGCACGCTGTTTATTTTAGGGGGCAAGAGAGAGAGGAGAACACGGCAGCTGGAGACAAAATGGGAAAGAAAACTAACATTTACGCAGCACCACACGCTGGGCTTCCAGCAACTCACACTCAGCCCACCCCACCAGCTCTTGAGTGGGCATCCCAAGAACTCCGTAAGTGGCCACGGCGTGGCAGGCACACACTTCGAGGCGTGCCCAAGGAGGGAGCGTGGCTCTGTGGCAGGTTAGGAAAAGGCCCCAAGATGACCCTTGCATGGAGAGAGAAGGGAAGAGTAGGCACTAAAGAGATGAAGGAGGAGGAGAGGGCCCCGGGCCCAGGGAGCAGGGCAGAAAGCACCCTGACGTAGGAAAGGCTGGGTGTACCTGAGGACCCGCAAGAGGCACCTGCGGCTAGGACCGGAGACAATGGGGAGAGGGAGCTAGGGGTGAGGAGTAAGCAGGGCCGGGCCCCTGGGGCAAGAGATGAGGATGCTGGCCCTCATCCTAAGAGGTGGGCAACCTTATGCTCATTGTCCAAACAGAGAGAGTTCTGAGAGGAAAAAGGCGTGCTGTCAGCAATTCCTCAGGACATTTAAGTTAGGGTGGAGGGGGCATGATCAGACCTGTCCTTTGAAAAAGGGACTCTGCCCGCAGCATGAATAAAAGCAGAAAAGGGGTGCAGAAGCAGTTCAGAGATAACGGCAAGAGGCACAGAAGAAATGGTGGTGGGCTGGACTGGGATGTGACAGAGGAGCTAGGGGGGCTGAAGGGATCTAAGACGCATTTAAAGAGGCCAGTGTGTCAGAGCTGAGGAGGCGATGACGGCAGAAGTCTGGTCAGGGGGAGCCCAACCTGCTCTTGGACAGGCCGTGTGAGCATGCAGGGGGCACTCTGACATCTGCTGAGCAAATGGATGAACCAATACTGGCAGGAGGGGGGCACCTGCGTCCTCCAGGTGGACATAGCAGATAGGCATTTGGGTCTAAAGCTCAGAGCAGAGGTCTAGAGGGAAGCCGGAGGGCTCCCTGACCAACATGCAAATCAGTGTGGGGTGGACGGAGGCCTGCCTTCCCACCACCACCATCTCACGGGGCCTCCACCCAACGGATGGCTTGTCCTGCCTGTGTCCTCACTTCTGTTGGAGAGGACTTAGGTCACTGTCATCAGAATCCACTTGAATGAAAATGAAATGTTGGTGGGAGGAGAATGGAATGTGTTATTGCTGCACTAAACAACCCTTCCTAAACTCCGAGGGGTGAGAGGTCAATGTGCGGCAACAGAACGCAGGCAGGAGGACTGCGTGAAATCAGCAGGAGGATCTGATAGCAAAGAGACCATTTGTTGTGTGCCAGGCCCTGTGCAAAGCGCTCAGTCGCCCATCACGCTCAGTCATCCCAGCAAAGCCAGGGGCAGGGATGACCATCCTCGTCATTGTACAGAGGACAGGAATCAGTAGTCAAAGAAGTGCCATCGCTGAACTCCAGGAGCCAAGGATAGAGGCATCGAGTCTTGAAAGCTGTGGCTGAGCAGGGCACTGGATGAATGCCTGACAGAAGAGCCGGCCCAGGCGATGAGGGGTGGGATGCTCCTCCAGCTGGGACTTGTGAGAGCAGAAGGGGGGCCCTGCAGCAGATGGGGGAGCAATCACAGATACACTGCAAGAATCTATAACACGTATGTGAGATGACATACCTGTGCTTTTGAAGTCCATTCTCTTGAGGGGGTCTCTCCCCAACTTTGCCAATCCCATTACTTTTGCTGGTGTCCACACGAATCACTCCAGTGACTCTCTGATTTGCCTCTGAAAATTCCCCAGAAGAGTTATCAGAATCAAAGCCTGCACAAGACAAGCAGAATGGTAATTTTCACAGGACTCGGAAGATATGAAAGCCTATCTCCAAGAACTCCGACTACGCAAACAGAATACCTGAAGCTCTAAACTGTTTTCAATTGACACACTTCGGAATAATTAACTCTGCTTCCCGAGAACTAAAGGTGGAGGCAGAGGAGGCAGGAACACTTTGGGGAGCTTCCCCAGTGAGAACATCCACTCAGAATGAATTTCCAATGTCGCAGGTTCCTTGCATGCCGGGTGTAGACTGCCGGCTGCCCTGAGTGCAGCTTTAGGCACTAGAACACAACTGTTCACTGTTTTAGTCAACGACTCATACCATTCCGGGCGAGCCACCTCTACAACGTTCAGACCTATCTCAAGGCTGCAGTGTGTTCTGTCTTTGCACAAGGTTTTCGGTCATGCTCTGCCTCTTGTTCTAAAACACAACCCGCTGCAGTAGTTTCTAAGGAACGAGAACACTGCGCCATGCAAACGCGCTGCCAGAATCTATCAAAGCAGCGAACAGCAATTGAAATAGCAAATGACTGGTCTGAACCTAGAGACCATGCCATGTAAACGGAAAACTGCAGAAAAGTTTAGGACTTGTGTGAAATACAGGTGTGCGTCTTCTTGGACCACTCAGTTCTCCGAAGAAGAGTTATACCACACTGGGCTGTGACCCTTCTCCACCAGGAGGGCTTTCTCCTGAAGGACCACCGACTGGGGAAAAAGGAAAACATGCTTCCTTTCACTTCAGCCAATACAATCACTGAAATACTCAAGTTCTGCTCCAGAGCAAGCTAGAGCAGGAGCTGCAGCTGGCAGGGTGTGTCCATTCCAGCTCGGGGAGGGGTTTCCTAGACTACTTCAGTGAAGACACAGCGTTCACAAGGAGCTTGGGGTCCCACAACAGCCCCTCATTTCACAGAAAGGAAAGCGAGGCTGAGGGCATAAGGCCAGGCAGGTAACTGTTGTCAGACCCAAAATGTAACCAAATCTGCTGTGAAGCTTCCCTGAGAATAAGCAAAAATATCTTCGTTCATATTCTTCTACACTGACAGAGTCACAAAATGTGGTATTGAGATTTATCACACGATGATTTTGAAAGGATATATTAAAAATGAACCTCTTACATGATCACTATTTTCTGAAATAGCATGTCACCTCTAATTTTTGCTATCTACTCCAAAAGCAACATCTAGTTAATCCCCAGTCTAAAGTTAGCTTGAAAATGTTCTCTCCTTAAGGAAACTCTGTCCTGCAGGACCTGGGCCCCACTGCCCTACCCCAGTGTCCGTCTCCATGGACCTCCTGCAATGCTGAGATTCCAGGCCGCCACCGTTAAGTAGAATATTCATTTAAATTAGAATCCGAATACGTGCCCAGGAAAACAGGGCAACACATCACTGAAGTCTTGTCTCAAATAATCCAACGCTATGTAAACAGGTTAAACATTTTAATATACAACAAGTATTTATTGTAGAAAAAGAGAAAATACAAAGAAGCAAAGGAGAAACTTGAAATCACCTGTAATCTGGTCTCTCAGAGATACCCACTACTAACAGGTCAGGCTGTGAATTTTTGGAGTCCTTAATCTGCACATATTTTTCATATACTTTAAAACCTTTCATTTTAATGGTACTGATTCTTGGAGGAAGTAATTGCCTATTGAAGCCATTCATGTAATAACTGCTGGGTTTAAATACTTTTGAAATCAGAGTTACAAAGTAAGATCAATGTTACAGACAGTGAAGCAGTCAGGATTCTGCATCTTATATGGGTATTTCACTACACTGGGAGACTTAATATTTTTCTTCTTTCTATTATTTGTTTTGGAACCAAAGGACTGAGGTGAGAACTCATTTTCACCTAGCCATCCACCTCTTCTGCCTCCATCTCAGGGACACGCAGAAAAGTGCTGCCAGGCCCAGAGGCAGAGACGGAGTCCGGCCAACACCACACCACCTAGAGCTCAAGTCCTCTCTAGGGAAAAATCTCTGGGAAAAGTTCAGAATGGTCAGGAGTGTCGGCTACACTGGTTCCGGGAGAAACGGACCTTCACATGAGACCCCTAGGAGGGAGCGACACTTCGAGGCCAGCCTCTCTTGACGTGGTCACCCTGCAAGGGCCAGGTGGCCCGAGGGCCTGATTCCCTGACAACCACTCCACTTGGTGGGAATTCACCTGCAAACGATTTCTGATGCCTGTGCAGGTGGAGAGACAAATTCGTCTCCTAAGACCCACCTCCATGGGCTCTGAATCACGCAGATGACTGAACACGGCAGCCTTTGAAAACCACAGGAGGGCAGTGCCTCCTTCTCCTTGGGTTTGGACAAGAATAAGTCAGTAATCTCGGGCTGCCAGCCCATCACCCTGCTAGGCCTCTTCGCTGGGAGGAGAAGCACGGCTGGTGAAGGACGACAGCCCCTGCAAGCGTTCAGACAGGGTCTGTGAAATGGAAGTTCTAAGGGACGGCAAAGCGGATCCGGGGGAGCAGTCAGAGCCATCAGGAGGAATCCTTCGTTGTGCTGGGCTCCATGTCATTTCGGCAATAACTACAGAGGTGGCCCCTCTGACTGCACTTGGAAAAATCATCACTAAAAACCTTGCCTGTAGTAATATTTCAAAGTTGCTATTTTTATATTCCTATACCTAAGGAGGAGCGAATGGACTAGATTAGTCTCCTGAAGTCCCTTTCCACCAATAACAGTCCTCAACAGAAAAAAAAAATGATATTCCAAATGTTGACGATGAGGGATGGAGGGTAGAGAATGAATGGCCGTCTTGAACTTTACGAGTTTTGGGGCCTCCTGTGGTTCTTACGCACTTGTTCCTTCAGGCGTTCAAGGCTTGCTCCCAGTGCTGGGGGAGGAGGGGCTGTCCTAAGCAGACGTGCACTGACCCAGCCGAGCCCACCCGCCCCCAGCACGTACAAACACACACGCCCGCCCGGCAACACGCTCTTCTCAATCAGGCACTCACCACTGTCTCTCCAACTACGGGCTGCACACCACTGCTTAAAGTGGTCATGTGAAAGTGCAAAATACCTGAACTTTGAGACAGTTAAGAGCTGTTGTGAAAGCAAATAAACTGCCTATTTTTTGGTATACTTTAAGCAGTGCGAGACAAGATATAGTGATAAGACAATAATTTTTTGATCATTAGGTATAAATAATATAAGAATTCTGACCATGTCACTTAGGATCCAAATAAAAATATTTACACCCAGGGCAACTCTGTTAAAGACTAAAAACTCAGTTGCCCTTTCTTGTTATCTCCTGTGGTCCAAAGCTGAGTTTTTTCCCCAAATCTGGGAGAAGGCATATGCTTTTACTAAAAGTCAGTGCCTGGGAACATGTCATCTCTTTCTTGCATGGCTTTCCTGAGCAATCCTCATGTTCTAAATGCTAAGTGACACTTCGATCCGAGGGTTCTGCGCTCACATCACAGTCTCTGAACCATCTTCTCTTTCCACTCACCTGTGACGGCATCAAAGAATTCTTCCTCACCGTTCATCCTTCAGTAGCCAGGCTCCTTCGTGCCTGATCTGTGGTCTTCTACTGAATCATTGTACTGGATCTACATCGACAGTATAAGTAATTTTATACCATAAACTTTTTTTTTTGATAAAAATCCAATAGGCACTGGAATCTAAGAGGAAAAAAATTTTTGACTTAACATTCAGAAATTTTATGGTTTAGAGACATTTTTTAAATACTCATTCACCACTCGTGAAATCAGTCTCAATTACATCTAAGCAAAGAAATAAAATGATCTCATAACAGATGCATGATTTCTAAAAATATAAATGAGAGAAAACATTCATAATATAAATATCCATCAACAAATAATAGATCAATAAGTAATCATTATTTGAAGAGTTATTTTTAAAAATCATTATCTACAGTTGAATAAGAAAACAATAAAACGATTAATTTGGGGAAAGTCACGTCGACAGTTTGAGAGGCAGGTTAGTTTCAGTGAGGTGCTCACACATCAGGGGCTCAAACACATCTCAGCAAGTTTTGCCGAAGGTCACTGCAAATCTTTATCAAAAGCTAGAACAAGTGGTTATAAATAAATGCAAAATTATGATATTTATTTATTTATTTTTTTGTGAGGAAGATCAGCCCTGAGCTAACATCCATGTTAATCCTCCTCTTTTTGCTGAGGAAGACCGGCTCTGAGCTAACATCTACTGCCAATCCTCCTCCTTTTTTTTCCCCAAAGCCCCAGTAGATAGTTGCATGTCATAGTTGCACATCCTTCTAGTTGCTGTATGCGGGACGCGGCCTCAGCATGGCCGGAGAAGTGGTGCGTTGGTGCGCGCCCGGGATCTGAACCCGGGCCGCCAGTAGCGGAGCACAAGCACTTAACCGCTAAGCCACGGGGCCGGCCCAGCAAAATTATGATAAAATATTTGTTTCACATCAACTTTAAACCAATTTTCAATTCTAGAGAATCAGACTGCTGTGTAAGTTAGCTGCTATCAGCATAAACTGAAATCAACTTAAATTTTCTCAAAATTATTTTAGCTCAATATTTGAGTAGAACTCATGCATATGAACTTCTGCCATCATGAAGAGCGGTATTTTATAAATGGCAAAGATTGAAGCATAAGTTCAGCCTTGTCCCAAAAGGTTGGACTTTTTCTGACAATGAGTAGAATCCTGTGTTTAATTGTGCAGCAGTGTAAAGATGGGCCCTCCTAGTTCTGAGAGCAGTGAAGGAGCAGGTAGTCCCAAGGGAAGGACACGCCCTCGCTCCTCAGAGTGGCTACATGGTGCTTGGTGACACCTCCAGTGTGGCTCATGTCTGGGCTCTGTCCTGCAAATACGTGAGCTTCCACAGTAGAAAACAAACTGGCATTATTCCATCACTCCTTCCCTGAAAGACTCTTGCAGAGTTTCCTTTTTCTTTCCCACCTTCCCAAGCAGCCCAGGAGAACCAAGCACTTCTGCAGTTTCTGGAAACACCCCTACAAAGCCTCACTCGCTAGTCCATGATTTGTTTTCCTTTGCAAGTTAGAGAAGTTGTTGTTACATACTTCTAATTCCTCTTTGATACTACAGGTCCCACATACAACATCCAGAAACCAGAGTTCCCTGGAGGAGAAATGGCTGAATGCAGGACTGGGACCCCTCTACAGGCAGCAAGACTACTGGATCGTGTCAAAAGACTCAGGATGAACCCACAGAGGCTTCCACTGCAACAATGAAACAATCTGAGCACCAATAAACTGCCATAGACTGGAACACATCCTATATATTTAAGTCCTCAAGTTCATAAAGATTCTGAAAAAGAAATTAACTGCTTACCACTGGATGATGCCAACACACTCTTTTGAAGACTAGTAAACTATGGGAAAACATGAAGCCTTCAACCTGCCTTTCCTGAGCAGGCCACCTGTAGCACTGTGTGGCCAAATGATAGAGGTGGGGTGTGTCACTTTATAGAAGAGTTCTAGCAAGCTGATGAAGAAGCATTGCCACTGTACAACACGGATGGATTACCGCGTCTGGGCACGGACCACCAAGGGCTGCTGCCATCCCAGAACCAGATGCATTATGTGCCTCCCGGTGGAAGAGCATGCTGCCACCTCCAAAGCAGTCTTGCCGAGAAAATCAAGGCAAAATCCGGCCCAGCCTCCAGCTTTAACCACCAACTTAAGAAACAGAGAGAACAGAAGAACATGCTAAATTTCACCATGGAGACACAGTCAGCAAAATCCAGACTCTGGGGGAGTCTACAAGACAAAACCCAGTTTCTTCAAGCAATAAATCACAAAAAGAGAGAGAAAGAGTGCTGGGGAGATGGAAGCAGTCATGAGGCGGGCAGAGCTGGCGGTTTCACAGGTGGCACACCTAGTCATGTGAACTATAAGTCAAACTACTTCCTGGGGAACAGTCAGCAAAATCCAGACAGGATAAACCTGGTTTCTTCAACAAATAAATTAGAAAGAAAAAAAAGAGAGCGACAGAGAGGTGAAGGGATATTTCACAATCTTGATTGAGTTTCATGGGTATATACATATATCAGAACTTATTTTACACTTTAAATATGTGCAATTTAGTGTGTGTCGATTATACCTCAAAAAAGATACTTAAAACGTATGGGTGTCATAATAGCATTTTTAAAAAGAGGCCTTATCTTTTAGAGCTACACACTGAAATATGTACGGATGAAATGACATCATGTCTGGGATTTCCTTCAAAATAACTTGGGAAGAGAGGGTGGGGATGATTCGTGGAACAAGATGGGCCATGAGCCGGTAAACTTTTGAGGCTGGGATTGGGCCCACAGGGGACCGTTACGCTATTCTGCCTGCTTTCTGTACATTTAAAACCTCCCATAATAAAAGACATGTTAAAAGCCACAGTGTTTGCTTTTTTATATGCTTCATCACCCATAACGAAAGTCCTAATGCTAACAGTCAATCAATTAAAACGTACGGAAAGTCTTTAAAATGAGGGCGTAAGATGTTAAGTTGGACAAACACTGAAGACACAGGCTTGGCTGACGACGGGGACAGTGACATGACCACATGGATCATGTGGTCCAACCACCCCACTAAGGACCTGAGCCCACCCAGGGAGCCCTTTCCCACAACACCACATGAACGTTCCACGAGGTCACGCCGATACTTGCACAGCAGCCATCAGACTTGCTCACGCTTTGCAAGTTCAATAATTAATTCCAACACAGTCTTAAGGTAATTCCTGAAAGAATTGCCATTACAGCCACCACACATTTTATCTTCTTCATTTTACCGAATAACAACTACCCACTGCTACAGACTATCAACACAAAACAACAGTGATCTCATTCATTCATTCAGCAAACATTTGCCAAGAGCTACCGGTGCCAGGCCTCACGGGGTGGAGCTCAGAGGAGGGCCTCCCCCGGGGAGGCTCCCCAAGCAAGTGACCCTGGAGCTGGGCCAAAGTGAGCATGGCAGGCAGGGCGAAGGGGGAGGCAGGTAGCTCAGGCTCCCTGGCACCACAGACGCCCATGTGGTTGAGGAATGCCCAGCCCTGGCCCGGTCCTCAGTCCCTCCTCACGTCTGCCCTTTCACTTGACCTCTCCTCAGAAACCTGGTCCAGCATGTGGGGACCCCAGCTGCCCAGAAGCCCTGCAGCACCTTCACGGTCAGCCCACGGGCTGAGTCATCTCTGACCCTGGACAGCAGGGGCCCCGCCCCCAAGCCCAGCCAACACAGCCCTCAGAGCGGGGCGCAGGGCTGTGTGTCCACAGCCCTCCCAGGGAAGAAGGCTGTGAAAATGAGGCAGAGTTAGGCCTTGTCATTCAGCATTCTACCAAAGTGGAGGAATGTACAGGAAGCCAACTGGTAAACAGCATCAACCAAAAGGCAGAATGTAGTATTTCCTAAATATGTTCTTCTTCATGCAGATTTTATTGTGCAATCAGAAAACAATCCATGAAGACAGTATTTCAGGAAAGGACTTCGTTTCTTCTTTTTAATTAGCTCTTTCTGGTCAACTGCTTCCTTTTCTTTCTTTCTTTTTTTTTTTTTTTTGTGAGGAAGATCAGCCCTGAGCTAACATCCATGCTAATCCTCTTTTTGCTGAGGAAGACCGGCTCTGAGCTAACATCCATTGCCAATCCTCCTCCTTTTTTTTTCCCCCAAAGCCCCCCAGTAGATAGTTGTACGTCATAGTTGCACATCCTTCTAGTTGCTGTATGTGGGACACGGCCTCAGCATGGCCGGAGAAGCGGTGTGTCAGTGCGCGCCCGGGATCCAAACCTGGGCCGCCAGTAGCAGAGTGCGCGCACTTAACCGCCAAGCCACGGGGCCAGCCCCCAACTGCTTCCTTTTCTAATTAGAGAAACACCCAGAAAATTGAGCTTGCCTCCTGTCCCCTCACCATCCTTCCCCATGCCCTTGGTCCCAGGGGCAACTCCAAGGGGCTGACCAAGCCCCAATGAGGGAAGGGGTGAGGGAGGTAGGGGGCTTATTCTCTCTATGTGGGGTTTGCTCCTCCTGCCAGGGGCACCATCGCTACAAGAGCCCCCTGCAGACTGCAGTGAACGCTCGCTCCCAGACCCTTCAGGGGGACGCCAGCCCAGGACACCCCACCATGCCTTCCAGTTTCCCACAAAACGCCCACTCCCTTGAAAAGAGCCCCATTCAGCTCTCTTTAAGCTGCCCACTCTGTGTCGGCCTGTACTTCCACGATCCTGGCTCAAAACGCAAAATGTCCCACCACCACTTATATGAATACTTGCACTCAAGTCTTACAAATCCATCCTTACATTTTTCTTAGAAAAACAGATCTAGTCATTTAGGAATAAGCAACTGGCTAAGAGCCTGGGGACCCAGGGGTTAATCTCCATGGTCAACTCGCTAAAGAGTCGAATTGTGTGTTATTTCTCTTCTCTATAAAAACTGGGTGAGGCAGCCTAGATGTGATCTTCACAAAGTATGAAAAGTTCACCAATAATATGAAAACTTCTAAACCCACTCTGGAGGCTAAGTATCAATTCTGAATTTAAACTGCCCAAAATGATATAAATTCTATTTAATAATTTAAAAATACATTAGCAAGCAATAACCAGACAGAAGATAAGAAAGGAAAGAGAACTTGAACAACACAATCCATCAACTAGATCTAACAGACACACACAGAACACGCCACCCACAAACCACAGTACATACATTCTTCTCAAGGGCACGTGGGACATTCTCCAGGATAGATTATACGTTAGGCCACAAACTGTGACTTAATAGATTTAAAAAGATCAATGCCATACAAAGTATCTTCTCTGACCATAAGGGGAGGAGTTAGAAATCAATAACAGAAGTAAAACTGGAAAATTCACAAAATTGTGGAAATTAAATAACATGCGCTTAACCAACGAATCAAAGAAAACAATCACAAGGGAAATTAGAAAATACTTAGAAATGAATTAAAATGAAAACACAATATATCAAAACTTATGGGATGCAGTGAATGCCATGCTAAGGGGGAAATTTACAGCTACCAACACACTAAAAAATAAGAAAGATCTCAAATCAACGACCTAACTTTACAACTTAAGGAAGCAGAAAAAGAAAACAAATACCAAAGCTAGCAGAAGGAAGGAAGTAATAAATATTAGAGCAGAGATAAATGAAATAGAGAATAGAGAAAATCAATGAAACCAAAAGTTGGTTCTTTGAAAAGATCAAAAAAATTGACTAACTTTTACCTAGATGGACTAAGAAAAAAAGAGAGAATACCCACATTACTAAAATCAAAAATGAAAGTGGGGGGCCGGCACCATGGCTTAGCGGTTAAGTGTGCGCGCTCCGCTGCTGGCGGCCCGGGTTCGGATCCCCGGTGCACACCGACGCACCGCTTCTCCGGCCATGCTGAGGCCGCATCCCACATACAGCAACTAGAAGGATGTGCAGCTATGACATACAACTATCTACTGGGGCTTTGGGGGAATAAATAAATAAATAAATAAAATTATAAAAAAAAAAATGAAAGTGGGGACATTACTACCGATTCTACAGAAATAAAAAGGATTATAAGAAAGTATTATGAACAATCAGACGTCAAAAAATTGGATAAACTAAATGAAATGGACAAATTCCTAAAAACACAAAACTTCCCAAGACTAAATCATGAAGAAACAGAAAATCTGAACAGACCAATAGCAAATAACAAGGTTGAATTAGTAACCAAAAACCTCTCGACAAAGAAAAGCCCTGGACTTGATCATGGCTTCACTGGTGAATTCTACCAAACATTTAAAGAACTAACAACAATTCTTCTCAAATTTTTCCAAAAATTAAAGAGGAAGGAACACTTCCTAACTCATTCTACGAAGCCAGCATGATCCTGATACCAAGGCTAAACAAAGACACTACGAGGAAAGAAACTGCAGACCAATATCCCTTATGAACATTGATGCAAAAACCCTCAACAAAATACTAGCAAATCGAACACATTAAAACACATTCAGGGCCAGCCCCGGTGGCCTAGTGGTTAAGTTCGTTGCGCTCTGCTTCAGCGGCCCAGGTTCAGTTCCCAGGTGTGGACATACACCACCTGTCTATCAGTGGCCATGCTATGGTGGCAGCTCACATACAAAAAGAGAAAGACTGGCAACAGATGTTAGCTCAAGGAGAATCTTCCACAGCCAAAAAAAAAACAAAAACAAAACTCATTCAGCAACCCATTAAAAGGATTATACACCCTGACCAAATGGGATTTATTCCTGGAATGCAAGGATGGTTTAACATACAAAATCAATCAATGTAATATATCACAGCAACAGAATGAAGGGAAAAAACCCATGATCACCTCAATTGATGCAGAAAATCATTTGACAAAACTCAACGACTTTTTACGATAAAAACACTCGACAAACAACTAGCAATATAAGGACCCTACCAGAACATAATAAAAGCCATATATGGAAAACCCACCAGGAATATCATACGCAATGGTAAAAGACTGAAAGCTTTTCCTCTAAGATCAGGAACAGGGCAAGGATGCCCACTTTCATCAATTCTATTCATTATAGTACTGGAATTTCTAGCCAGGGTAATTAGGCAAAAAACTAAATCAATAAAAAGCATCCAAAGTGGAAAAGAAGTAAAATGTTCTGCAGATGATATGATATGTTTGCAGATGACACGATCTTATATATAGAAAACTCTAATGATTCCACCAAAAAGAACTGTTAGAACCAATAAACAAATTCAGCAAGGTAGCAGAATACAAAGTCAACACACAAAATTCAGTTGCATTTCTATATGCTAACAATAAACAATCTGAAAAGAAAATTACAAAAAGAATTCCATTTACAATAGCATCAAAAAGAATAAAATACTTAGGAATTAACAAGAGGTGAGAGACTCGTACAATGAAAACTAAAAACACTGCTGAAAGAAATTAAAAAAGACATAAATAAATGGAAACACATCCCATGTTCATGGATTGGAAGATTAATATTGTTAAGACGTCAATATTACCCAAAGCAATCTACAGATTCAATACAATCCCCATCAAAATCCTAATGGTGTTTTTTGCATAAATAGAAAAACCCATCCTAAAATTCATATGGAATCTCAAGAGACCCCGAGTAACCAAAACAATCTTGAAAAAGGAGAACAAAGCTGGAGGACTCACACTTCCTGATTTCAAAACACACTACAAAGCCACAGTAATCAAAACACTGTGGTATTGGTATAAAGATAAACATACTGACCAATGGAATAGAATAGAGAGCCCAGAAATAAACCCTTGCATATATGGTCAAATGATTTTTGACCAGAACGTCAAGACCATTCAAGGGGCAAAGGACAGTCTTTTCAACAAATGATTCTGGGAAAACTGGATATCCACATGCAAATGAAGTTGGACCCTTACCTTACACCATCTACTGCAAAAGTTAACTCAAAATGGATCAAGGACTTAAATGTAAGACCTAAAACTAAAACTCTTAGAACAAAACATGAGGCAAAAGCTTCACGACAATGCCAAAGCTTCACTGGGTTTGGCAATTATTTCTTGGATATGTCACCAAAGGCACAGGCAACAAAAGAAAAAAATAGACATACTGGACTTATGAAAATTTTTAAAATTCATGAATCAAAAGACACTATCCGCAGAGTAAAATGGTAATCCACAGAATGGGAGAAAATATTTGCAAATCATACATCTGATATGAGATTAATATCCAGAATATATAGAGAACTTCTAAAACTCAACAACAGAAAACAAGCAAGCTGATTCAAAAATAGGCAAAAGACTTGAATAGACATTTCTCCAAAGAAGATATACACATGGCCAATAAGCACATGAAAAGATGCTCAACATCACTAATCATCAAGGAAAAGAGGAGCCGGCCCAGTGGCATAGTGGTTAAGTTCGCGCACTCTGCTTTGGAGTCCTGGGGTTCGCAGGTTCGGATCCCGGGCATGGACATACACACCGCTCATCAAGCCATGCTGTGGCAGCAACCCACATACAAAACAGAGGAAGATGGGCACAGATGCTAGCTCAGGGACAATCTTCCTCAGCAAAAGGAGGAAAGATTGGCAACAGACGTTAGCTCAGGGCCAGTCTTTCTCACCAAAAAAAAAGAAAGGAAAAGAAAATCAAAGCTACAGTGAGACACCACCTCACACCCATTAGGACGGCTCCTATCAAAAACCAAATAAGCATTGCCGAGGACGTGGAGAAACAGGAACCTTTGTGTACTGTTGGTAAGAATGTAAAATGGTGCAGCCACTGCAGAAAACAGTATGATGGTTCCCCAAAAAATTAAAAATAGAATTACCATATGATCCAGCAATTCCACTTCTGGGTATATACCCCAAAAAACTGAATGGAGGATCTGGAAGAGATATTTGTGCATCCATGTTCATAGCAGCATATTCACAATAGCTGAATCATGGAAGCACCCCAAGTGTCCATTGACAGATGAATGGATAAGCAAAATGTGGTCCATCCATACAATGGAATATTATTCAGCCTTAGAAAGAAAGGAAATCTTGACACATGCTACAACGTGGATGAACCTTGAGGATGTTATGCTCAACGAAATAAGCCAGTCACAAAAAGACAAACACTGTATGATTCCACTTATATGAGGTCCCTAGAGGAGTCAAGTTCACAGAGACAGAAAGTATAATGATGGGTGCCAGGGGCTGGGGGAGGGAGTGGATAGGGAGTCAGTGTTCAATGGGGACAGAGTTTCAGTTTGGGAAGATGAAAAGAGTTCTGGAGATGGATGGTCGTGATGGTTGCACAACACTGTGAATGTATTTAATATGACTGAACTGCACACTTAAAAATGGTTAAGATGGTACATTTTATGATATGTATATTTTACCACAACTTTTTAAATAGGAAAAAAATACATTAGCAAGCAGTAAAAACAAGAAATAAACAATTATGCACAGAGCTCAAATACACTAGCTGCTAAGCTTACACTGTATTACGCTGAAATGGTAAAGTTCTCATTATTACCAGTGATAGGATTCTTTCCTAGAAAGGACCCTGAAACCCCATCTAACACTCCAGCTTTCGAGACTGTTTCTCCTTCTGACAGTTCAAAGTAAAGCAGCATCAACTCTGTGGCTCATGCCCAGAGGGAAGGACAACGTGGTCAGGTGAAATCAGGGAACTGCAGAGCCATGAGGGGCAGCAGCTCAGGGAAGGAGATGGATTTGGAAACCGAGGCAGGGGATGAGGAAGAACTGGCCAGGGAAATCCAGAGAAAGGATTCCACGAGGCCTGGTCCTTCCCCCACAGAGGTCACACCTAGAAGGTGAACACAGGGCAGGCATCCCCAAAGGAATTGCAGACCTCATGAGGGCCTAAGCTGAGAGGCAAGCTTCATTAACTGGACACTTGCTCAAGCCACTGGATGCATAAAATTGGGTTTCCATCAAGAACAAGTCAGAAACAAAACCAAGAGAGCAGCAGCCACACGGAAAAGTAGACGTGTCACGATAGCAGTATGCCGCGTACACCACCTTACCCTTCAAGAGCACGGTTCACCTGTAAGGCTCTCACTGCCCTGCAACTCTTAAGGTCATGGCCAAACACATCCAGGAAGCCCGTCCACAGTGCAGAGAACAGCGGTGAGCCTAAGGCCAATGACAGAGCAAACAGAAGCATCGTCACATCCCCATGAGGCCTCTCCCTCAGGAGCAGCCTGCCAGGGACCAACCTAGCCACATCCCCTGAAGCTGGCCTGTCAGACCCCCAGAAAGATGCTACAGTCATGCTTAAATGTTACCAGAGTGCTTGGGCTGTTCCCTGGGGTGCCCACTAAGAATGTAAAACAAGTGTCACTTCTGAGCATGAAAGCCACAAAGTTTAACACATAATGGGTACAATTAGCTATCAGTAGGAATTAAAGAACAGAAGGATGGGGATGGGAAAATTAAACGGGGGAAAGTAAAACCAAGGCTGCTCAGTGATGTTAACTTACCCTAAGGAAATGCTGGCCTTGAGGGGGGCACAGAGCCCCTTAGTCTTTATATGTCCACTTTGCAAAGGAAACCTACCTGTTACCTGGATGCCTAAACACCATGGCCCTACTGAGGCCCACCATGCCACTGTTCCCAGTTTCTTTCTTTTGTTAAAAAAACAAAAATTAATGGCAACAGAGACAGCCCTGATGGCCTAGTGGTTAAAGTTCGGCGTTTTCACCGCTTCAGTGGCCCAGGTTCAGTTCCCGGTCGCAGAACCACACCACTCATCTGTCAGTAGCTGTGCTGTGGCAGCAGCTCACACAGAAGAACTAGAAGAAGTTACAACTAGAATATACAACTATGCAGTGGGGCTTTGGGGAGGGGGAAAAAAAAAAGACGAAGATTGGCAACAGATGTTAGCTCAGGGTAAATCTTTCCTAGAAAAGAAAAAAGAAACCTATTTCAAAAAAAAAAAACTTAATGGAAACAAAGACTCAACCTGTGCAGGCTCCACAGCTGCACTGCGGAGCCTCCAGCCGCGTTCTAATGGCTCTGTCCAGTACAGCAGCCACTGGCTGAAGGGGACTCTGAGCACTTGAAATGTGGCTAGCTCGGGAGAGCAGGGGAATGTTTCTTCTTATGTAATGCTAATTAATTGAATTCCTTCCACTTAAAGAGCTGCATGGGGCAGTGGCATCCATCCAGGACAGAGGCCTCTAGGGCCTCGCTGGGCTGAGACACCACAGGGCGCTTCCACACTGACTGCCTGGCAGCCCTAGAAAGCTCCCACGGGGCCGGCCCCGTGGCTTAGTGGTTAAGTGAGCGCGCTCCACTGCTGGCGACCCGGGTTCGGATCCCGGGCTCGCACCGACGCGCTGCTTCTCCGGCCATGCTGAGGCCGCGTCCCACATACAGCAACTAGAAGGATGTGCAGCTGTGACACACAACTATCTACTGGGGCTTTGGGGGAAAAAAAAAAAAAGAAAGCTCCCACGGCCCCACCAAACGGAAGGAGGACATGGAAAGGAGGCAGCGGTCGGAGTAGGCCGGCATTCCTGGTCTCTGTTCCTGGTCTCCATCCACAAACCCAGGCGTAGGCGAGGAGGGACAGAAGTGCAGAGCTGGCCCAACCCGCAGCTGCCTTCCAAAACTCAACCCGCTGGACGGAACAGAGGCAAGATCCTCAGGCCAAGCCTGCTATTTATTCTTATTTCCAAAACCACCTTGGATTTCTCAGCTCATACTCACTGAAACATGCTTTTTGCTAATTGCTGAGGAAAGATCAAGCCTTAATGTTCCTGTAATTGTAAAAGCTCAGCGGTAGAAAGAGATAAACAAGTCCTACTCTATCCATAAAGCCTTCTAGAAAGCTTAGTGTCCACACCGTCTGTCTCCGGCTCGCTGTCTACAGACACACTCTGTGCCTCAGTGACCATGGAAAGGAATCTAGAGTGAACTTTTGGACACTAGTTCCTTATATTTCAGCAGAACATGGTTAAGTCCACTTGTACACGGAGTTCTGGTAGAACGCCATTTTGAGGGCAAAACGAGAAAGCCGTGTGTTTTCCATCTGTGTAGCTTTCACAGTGTCTCGGCCTTCTTCTCCAGGTCTGTGTGGTCTTCCTTAGCTTGGGCTTCATGACAAAATCAGCTACTTGATACTTTGCGGAACTTCTTTACTCAAGGGTCTTCATTGTAATGAACTGGCACGACTGTGCAGGTGGCAGCCCTAACCTAGAAGGCCCTGCATTACATCCACACCAGCCAAGCGAGCCTACCAGTCATCACATGAGGACTGTGTTTGATTTTGTTAGGAGTTCGTGCCAGAAACGGAAAGTTTCTAGACTTGAGGAAGGTAAACGAACCTATCATGCTATGCAAACAGCTGCAGTAATCGCCAACTGTTTACCACTCTCCACTCCAACAGGGTGGCCTCGAAAGGCAGCAGAGGGTAAACCAGCCTGGCCCCAGGAGCAGTCGTGGGAGCCACACTTCCTGCGGGGACTCAGGCCAAGCCACCAGACTCGGCAAGCAGGAGCCTAGAGCCCCACCGTCCATGACAATCTCCCTCTAGTCCCTTGCCTCCTCTTGATCAAACCGATTTTTCAGTAGTGAGTGCCAAAAATATATCACACACTTCGAGGAACACGATCTTATAATCCAGCACAAAGTACTTCCAAACACACATGAGACGAATGTCAGCTCTTTTGTACAAACACATTTGTGTTAATCAACCTCGTCATTCTGTAACACAGAAAAAAGCAGTTCAAATGCAGCCTGAGAGAATGGGTGAGAAAGCTCTGGACAGGGAGCTGTGTCCACAGCCTACGGCCCTGTGTTCACAGAAAACCACAAGCAGCAGCCGCCACATGGGAGGCACCCTGCAGTGTCCTGAGAGCCCCAGGAAGAGCGGACAATCAGTAGAGCCACTCTTCCCTGCTGCTTGTCCGTCTCTGTCTCTCACGAGCAGAACCAAGGGCCCTGGTCAGCAAGGGGGTGCCTGCGGCGGCTGGAGGGCTGGGCGGTGGGGGAGCAGCGGGCGGGGGAGGGAGCCTGCTGCCATCCTGCAGGGCGCCTGTGACTGTCCTCAGGGCACCCCACCACCGCACCTGCCACCACAAAGCGAGGCTCGCTGCCCTGCCTATGGCGCCCCACCTATGGCACCCCGCCTATGGCGTCTATGTAGTTGGGCAGGATGCTTCAGATGCCATCTCCATCACTGTGCAGACTCCAGTTTAACATCCTCGCCCTTTTGCCTGCCTCCCTCTCCCATTCCAGGTCCTTCCTCATCACCTCTTGCCCGAGGGCCACCTGCTCAGCCCCCTAACCGGTTTCACTGTGCTGAGAAATCTATCATCCTAATATCAGACCTGCCCCAGTCACTGCCAACTATACTTTCCAGGCACTAATGGGAGTGGGTGTTTAAACCAAGGTCAGAGAAATTCACGAATTTGTAATCCTCCCCTCAAAAAAAGAGAGAGAGAAAGAAAGAAAAAGGAAAAAATTGCAAAATTCTGTTTGAGCTCATTATTTTTCCCCAGGAAGATGACTCAGACTCTTCATTAAGTTCTCAAAGGGGTCCTTGATCCAAAACAGGGTTATGACCCCACAGTGGGTCCCAAGAGCTGGCAAGCACACCAGCCACACTGGAATCATGGGAGCACGTGACCCACACATCCCTGGGCCTCTCTCCTGGAAGCCCGGATCTGGCAGATCTGGGGCTGGCCCTTGCACTTGCACTTTTTACAAAGTTCCCCAGGTTTTTCTGATGAGAAGCCAGGTTTGAAAATCCTGTGATGTTAACCAAGGAGCCTTCTACCCTGACAAGCACAGCATTCAACCCAAAGCACACTACCTCAGAGACAGAACCTGCAGCAGCGGCAGCGCTAGAGGAGCTGGCACCCCAGCACGGGGGCCCCACCCACCTCCCTCCCTCCTCACACCTGCCACTCCCTCTCCTATTACATTTCCCACGTTAATGTTTCTTTGGCCCAGTGCCTAACTTACAGGAAGTCGGGAACAGGATGGCTCTGGTGCTTCTCCTCCTTCACAGTGTCTGATAGGGTGACCCCACGCCCCGGTTTACATGTGTCACCGCTGTAATTCTTTTTTGTGTGTGTGTGTGTGTGTGAGGAAGATCAGCCCTGAGCTAACATCTATTGCCAATCCTCCTCCTTTTTTCCCCAAAGCCCCAGTGGATAGTTGTATGTCATAGTTGCACATCCTTCTAGTTGCTGTATGTGGGACGCGGCCTCAGCATGGCCGGAGAAGCGGTGCGTCAGTGTGCGCCTGGGATCCGAACCCCGGCCGCCAGTAGTGGAGCACGCGCACTTAACCGCTAAGCCACGGGGCCGGCCCGCCGCTGTAATTCTTAATGGTGCTCCTTTTCACTCTCCAAAGTTCCCCAGTTTGGATATCAAATCATAGTCACACTGGTTTTAAGGCAATAGAGGAAGTCGCTTTCCAGTCAAGCTTGGTGGCACGAGGTGTCAGATTACAGCTGATCTTTGCTCACCTCCAGCCTCCGATCAGCCTTCTTTGCTCAGTAAAACACACAGCTGCTCACTTTGGGTATCACACCCTTCCCTCCCCTGACGGCTACCACCATCCTTTCTAGAATCTGGATCCAGCACAAGTTCCCTACAGAGGGTTCCCACGCCATGCTCTCCCCTAAGAATCCCCCCGCACCAGCCTGGAACAAGTGCTTCTCTGGGCACCTTGTAGGGCTGGTGGTTCCTGCCCCTCTGGTGAAGGTATAAGCTCAGGGATCAGACAGGTCTGCCCAACCAAGAGCAACCCAGACCGCTGCCACTGCTGACATGTGACCCAGCACCCAGAGCCTTGGCGGTTTCTTCAACAGACAAGGAGGCACAGGGGCATGACACCCTGGAGAGAGTGCCAGGCTCCGTAAGCCCTCAACAGGTGTGCGCCCTTCCCTCCAGCCCTCAATCTTCAGGCCCCCAGGCTATAGAGCCAGGGGTGAGCTCAGCCAGCACTGAGCCTGGAGTTTGCGTCTCAAAATAAATCCTGCAAGTATTCCACTGACAAAAAGAGAAAACAAGCAAAGAGAGAGACACACACAAACACCAGGCAAAAGTCTCCAAACATCCATGTTTCTCACATATAGCCTACTTGCACAAACCTACATGGTACAGCCTACTACACACCTAGGCTGTATGGTACTAACCTCATGAGACCATCGCCATATGTGGTCCATCGTTGACCAAAACGTGATTATACAGCGCGACTGTACAACTTCATGTGAACAGTCATAATTTAAAAGCATTATTGTAACTCATTTCAATAGAATGCAAATCTGCCTACCAAAGATTGCCTTGGTTTCACTTCTAAATTGCATTTGTGTGTGTCTGTGTGTCATTGTTGGGTGGGGTAAATTTCAATGCTCTTAGGTGAGGGACTGAACGTGTACGGAACACCTATTACAGTGCCAGACACTCTCCGTCATTGTCACATATATTCCTCACAATGACCCATTTTACAAGCAAAGACCCTGGAAGCGAGAGCAGATAAGGAACTTTCGTCCCATCTAAGTTAGAGAGAGACAGGGCCAGAACCTGAACGCTCTCAGCCCGTGCTCTCCCCACAAACTCCCAGGCCAGGCTGCCTTCAGAACAAGCCTCGAATGGAACACATCAGCCACCCTGAAGAGCATCATCACTACTTTTGCTCAAAGATGTAAGCCCTATATGCCTTATATCTGCCGCAGCCAAACTCCTAGGAAAAGACAAGGCCTTGGCTTTTCACAGGCATTCTAAAGAAATCATTTGCAAGAGGCAGCTAACTCCCTGCGTGAAGACAGTATAAGAGTGCATGATGGGCCGGCCACATGGCTTAGCGGTTAAGTGCGCGCGCTCCGCCGCTGGCGGCCTGGGTTCGCATCCCGGGCGCGCACCGACGCACTGCTTCTCCGACCATGCTGAGGTCGCGTCCCACATACAGCAACTAGAAGGATGTGCAACTATGACATACAACTATCTACTGGGGCTTTGGGGGAAAAAAATAAATATATAAAATTATAAAAAAAAAAAAAAAGAGTGCATGAAATGTTTCAAAAACTGCCACCAAAAAAAGAAACGTCACTTTTGTAATTGGCTGAACATAACAAAATTTTTAAAGTTGAGCAAGTTTTAAGTACATAGCCAAGACTCATTCGCCAGCATTTCCTGGAGGGCACGGATAAGAGACACTAGGATGAAAGTCAAGTGGCACTTTTTAAAAATTAAAATAACACTCATCAAAATGTTAAACAAAGCAAGAGTCTGACCCCCTAAATGCACTAGAGAGGAGAAAAAGAACTCCCTAAGCATGCCCTTTACAGCGAACTGCACTAAGTCTGCTCAGAACTGAATTCAAAACTACAACCTGGTACTTGAAGCCATGTACATCATCATCCCCGCTGCTCCAACTCACCCTGAACACAATGAACATCGACATTCCCACTAACCGCGGAACTAGGAGGCAGGTGGGGTAATGCAGCAAAATCTCGGATAGCCAGATGGAAATTTACTTTATTTTAGAAAAAATAAAATGGTTGTATAAAAACTCATGCTCACAAAAAATGAAAATCTATTAGTTATATATGCTGTGAGAAACAAAGTTCTGACAAACAGCAATGCAGCACAATTGGAATGTTCTAAAGAAAAATGTTAAGGGGATATTGTGAATGAAAATCATGGTTTTAAAGATAGTATGGAGAGGTATTTAAGGGTGTGAACTCCAGAGCCAGACAGCCTGGGTTCAAATCCCTGCTGCATAACTTCCTACTGTGTGATTCAGAGTAAGTTAGTTAACCTCTCTGTTCCTCAGCTTCCTTACGGATAAACTAAGCATAGTGTTAGCACCCGCCTGTAGGTTGTCATGAAGACCTCATGAATAACGTGAATATAATGTGCTTATCTTACCGCAGTCCTAGAACAACAATTGTTACATATTATCATCACTCTTAAGCTGTTATGAACAGGACACCTGAGGCCAACAGGAAAGGTAAATTCTCCCACGGAGACTCAGTCATCCATTTGCTCATCGTTAGGTTTTAAATGACAACACCGTGGCAGGCACTGTGCTGGACAAGGAGGAAGTGCAGCCGATAAGTTTCCTGTCCTCAGCAAGGGGAAAGAGAACTAACCATCTGGGGCACCTACTATGTGCTGGGGACTGTTGGAGACAAGCGCGTCATTTGCTCCTCTCATCGGCCCTGCCGGGTCAACGGCACATGTCACAGAGGAAGGAACGGAGGCTGGGAGAGAGGGGAGAACCGCGCCCAGCCTACAAAGTCAGCGAGGGCCTTCCGCCTCGCCCCACCGCAAAGACAGCGGGTCCTGTGCGGGCCCCAGGACACCGCCACTCTGGAGCTGTGTCCTCTCAACATCTCCAGTAGGTTGGAGAGGGCATGCAGCCCTCAACCAGGCACAGAGTGGGCATTCCAGCAATGTCTGTTGAACCCAACTGCACAAGACCACGTCTCCAGAGGCGCAAGGGCAGTCCCAGAAAAGGGACGAATGCACAAGCTGCTGGCTCCCAGTCCAGGGCCCGTCCTAGGCTGACGGATCAGGATAAGAACCCCGGACACGAGCACAGCTCCCAGGGGGTGACCCTCACACTCATGAGTGCCGGGAACATCCTACCACCACCTAGCTTTCCGCCAGCATAACGCGGGAAGACTGATTTGTGAGTACCCAACAGTCTTGATCTGGGCTTATAAACTTACAAAGTCTAAAGACTTATTCCCCCCTGGAGAAAGAAGGAACCTTTTAAAATCAGATCACACATCTAATGTAGCTAACGTGTGTTAGGTAAAGAGCTCTCAACAGCACTATGGTCAGCTAAGGTTGACAGATTGGAAACAAAGCAAGGGTGGGAGGCGGACACCCGCACAAAACCTCCCAGGACGAGATAAACCCACAGGTGGTCGCCTCAGGGAGGGGAGGGGCTGGACCACGAGTGAGAGACCGACTTTTCCTACTGAGCCCTTTCTTCCTGGTTGACGCGGGCCAGTTACCCTAAACACACAGGAAAAGCCAGGGGGTCCGCACGCCACCCGACGCTGCCCGCCCATCGAGCCCACCCTCACTGGCCCCTGACCGCTAGGAGCGGCGGCAGGCCGCCCCCGCCTCCGAGTTCGCTCCAACGCGACTTCCGGGCGCAGGCGGGGGGCGGGCAGGCCGGGCGCCCGGGGCCGCAGTTGCCCGGCGACGCGGGGTCTCGGCGGCCGCCCGAACCCAGGCCCGCCAACCCGCCATCCCCGCCGCCGGCCGCCAACTTTCCTCCCAAGTTTCCGCGGGGTCGGGACGGGGCCTGAGCCGGGGCGGGGGCCGGGGCCGGGGCGGGGGCGGGGGCCGGGGCCGGGGCGGGGCCTAGCCGGCGGGCGGTGGGCGCGGGGCTCCGGCTCCGGCTCCCCTCAGCCCGGCCCGGCCCGGCCTCCCCGCCCGCCCGCGGCCCAGGCGCGTCCGCCCTCCCGCCTGAAGCCGGGCGCCGCTCGCCGGCGACGCGGAGGCCGGGCCGGGGTCACTCACCTGACCGCAGTCCCTGCGACGCCGGCCGAGCCTCGCTGCCCGCCCCGCCCCCGCCCCGCAGGCCCGCGACCCACTGACACCGAGGCGGAAGTGCGGCCGGCCGCCCCGCCGACTGACAGCCCGCGCCCGCCACTCGCCGCGCCCCGCGCCGCCTCGTGGGTCTCCGCCCGCCCAATCAGCGTCCGGCCCGAGGGCTGCGCCGGGAGGCGGGACTATGCTAATCGCCTAGCCGGAGCTGTACCTCCCTCCGGCCCTCGGGAGTCCCGCCCACACGAAGGAGTGGCAACGCGTATGGCCAATCGCAGCATGTGAAGGCGGGATTATGCAGATATTGACCCTAAAGGGGCGGGAGGGAGGGAGGAAGGGGCGTGGCTGGGCGAGCTGAGTTTACAAACACCGAGTCAGGTGGTCTCGGCGCAGACGCTCGCGGTCAGGTGGCTCTCTGCGCTCGCCGCTCCCAGCCCTTTGAGCCAGCGGAGGCGGGAGTCATCCTCTCAAAGCTGCCCCCCTCAGCTCAAGCATCTTGCAGGGCATCCCCCAATCCCCACCCTCCTTGGCATGCCATTCACTGCTCAACAAAACCCGGCGCCTATTTACCCTCTGGCTGCATCCCTGACCGTTCACTCTCCTGTTTAAAACCCTTGGGGGCTCCCACTGACCTGTAGTAACTCCGTGATTAAGCCTAGAAGCTCTGGAGTTAGACCCGGAGTTTGCATGCTTACCAGCTCTGTAGCCTTAGGCAAGTTAACTAACCTCTCTGAGCCTATGAGCGCCCAGATTTTCCTTTGCAAACCAGGTTTCTCCCACCTTCATCCCATTTGAATCATGGGTCTGGTTTGGGGTGGGTGGAGTAACATGATCCAGGCTGGCTGCTCAGAATCACAGTGATTGGTTCAGGGATGAGCAGGTGACAATGTCCTGGCCAGTGAGGGTCAGCCCTGGGACTGTTGCTGGGCGTCAGAGAGCTCTGGCCACAGGGAAGGCTGAGGTCAAATGACTCTCCCATCTGCTTACAGACCTCCCAGAACTGGGCTGGGTGATAGGAAGATGTAAGTCTGGGGCTACTGATGGGCATCTTGCCACCATGAGGGGAGCAGGCACCTGGGAATGAAGCCAACCCAGAGGAAAGCAAGGGCAAATACCCCTGGGTCACCTGGAACCAGCTGCACCTTAAGCAAGCTCTATCCTAAACTTTTCAGTTATATGAACTATATATTTTTTTCTGCTCAGGCCGGTTTGAGGTGGAACCAAAAGAATAAATCGCCTGTGACTATATGGTGCATTCTGAAGGTCCCACTCATTGCTACCTCTTCCACAAAGCCAGACCCACTTGGGCGTCTGCACTGCCCCCTCAGAATGTGTTTCCCCATTTCCAGCAAGAGCAGGGGACTGACACACAGGTTGCCTCAGTGGGACTATGGGTGCCTTGAGGGCAGGGGCAGGCCTTGGCTGCCTCTGTAGCCCCCATACAGACCCTTGTGCCCCCAGAAATATAGGGGCATAAGTGAGTGGATGGGGCCTCTGTGGCAAGGGTGGGTCCCAGAAAGCCAGTCGTCCCCCATCTCAGGGGCTGGCCGCAGCTCACCAGTGGGCCCATTGTCAGCTGGCACCAAGACGTGCAGGGACTGAGAAGGAGCTCTCCCAGCCTCTGCTGAAGAGAAAAATCAGGAGGGAGGTGGGCCTCTGCCTCAGAAACAAAGGCGTTGCCATGGTTACCTCTGAAGAAACCGACTCCAGCCAGCGAGGGAAGGGTGTAGCGTGCAGGCCCCCGAGCCAGGACAAGGACAAGGCCAGTTGCCACGGAGATGCTCCGAAGCTTCCCTTGTGGGCCTGGCTGGAGTCCAGCACAGGGTCCCGGAAACCCACCACCCTCCCTGCCAAGTCTCTAAGACTCTGACCCCCATGCAAAGGACACGCCCCTGAGAGGTTTAACCTACCCACCACCCCTTGGCCGTGAACTCTGGGGGGCGATTGCGGCATCAGAGAGCTCGGGCCAGAGGAGAGGCTGGGGTCAAATGAGCTCCTGTCTGCCCAGGGACCACCCCAGGGCTGAGCGTGGCAGTCTCTGCCTCGGCCCTGGGGGTGGGAATGGGGTCTGACCCCGGATGAGCCCTGCTGCCAGGATGTCCGCGTTTACCCCCTTTGAACAGATGCAATAAACTGGGCTCCCAGGATCGGCTGCTGCTTCCTCCTTCCTGGTTCCTGTGGCTGGAATTGGGCAGGAATCCCCCTTCAGTTGGTGGCTGGAATGAGGGTGCCTTGGGACCAACTCAGGAGTGTTTTTCGTGATCTTCACTAGGTCAAGAGGCCAACTGCAGAGGCAAAATTCTCCAGGAATGGGATGGAAGACAGGAGCAGAAAAGGAGAGAGACAAAGAGGGTTTGGGGCCACGCAATAATGCTGGCGATGATGGTGACAGCTGAAATTGTCAAGTGCCCCGTGGTTTACGTGCCTCGTCCAGCTTTATGTTTGCAACAGCCAATCGAGTAGATACTGTGTGTCACCATTCCCACTTCACAGATGAGCAGACTGAGGCTCACACAGGCAAAGTGACTCGCCCTGGGCCTGCAGCCAGGAAGTGCCCAGGCCCAGTGCGGTCTTGCAGACCAGCAGCCTGGCATGGCCCAGGAGCTTGTGAGGAAGGCAGAGCCCTGCCCAGGCCTCCTGGACCAGGATCCGCACTTGAACAAGGTGCCCAGGTGTCCCTAGGTGGCTGGGACCTCTGGGGGTCTTGTGGGTCACGATATCAACTGACTACCTGCCCCATGGTGTGGGGCCGTCACAGTGTCCCCCCTCCATACTGAGCACTCGGGCCTGGCTCAGTCCCCAAAGCCATCTCAGGACACCAGAGATCCATCCACGTGTGTGATCATAGACTTTGAGAAGTGCTGGGCTAGTAAATAACTTTTGGGGTATCTGCTCCCACCAGCACTGCTCTCAGATCAGGCCGACCCCAAGAGTGAAACCCATGGTCACGTCTGTCGTGACCTTTCCCCTACCCCAGGCATGGATGATTGGGGTCTCGCTGTCCCAACTCCTTCTGAATCGGAATCAGTTGGTGTCATGGCCCATGAGCCCCCCGGTGGCAGCCCTGCCTCCCCTCCGTGGGTGGCTGACACTGTGGACATGAAGCCTGGTGTGCTGGGTTCTGGAGGTCCCAGCTGCGTGGGAACACGTGCCCTTGCTTTGCCCTCGGGAAGCACATTCACGTGCATCGCCTTCCTTCCTTCCATCTCACCATGAGGAGGCAGAACAGAGACTATTGCTCCCCCTTCAGATGGGGAAACTGAGGCTCAGAGAGCAGAGCAGCTCACCCTGGGCCACACTGCAGAGCGGGGCAGTGGTGCCAGCCCTGCCCACAGTCCACTGCTCTTTCGCCAACTCCACTCTTACCTCCCCGGTGGGTTTCCAGGCCTGGGCTGGTCTCTTTGTCTCTGTCTGCGGCCAGAGCTGCGCCGTTAGCTCCCACGGGCCGGGCATCCAAGAACGTTCGGTGCTCAGCCTTGCTGACCGGGCCTTTGCCCCTGGCAAGGACTGGCCCGAGGTTCATTCCTTTCCCTGCCACCCCTTGGGCCTTTGGAGAGGACATTTCCCTGCTCCCTTCTGTGGAATGCTGGGGAATCTTCTATCTGGATGCAGCCTGGGCGGCCAGAGGGCAGTGGCCTCCAAGGCCTGGCCCCAGCCCGCACGTGGCCCCAGCTGATCCTAACCCACGCAACTCGCAGATCTCCTCTGCAACGTGACAGAGCTCGGCTTCCCCATCGTCGGAGAGAGTATTTTTAGTTTTGAACCCACCACGTGAAGAGAGACAAGTTATCAATAGCAGCGGCAAAGGGCTTTTTCTTTTTTTTCCCATGGCTTTGGGACCTGAGCAATCTGCACCCGTTAAATTCTGCCAGAAGAAAAGAATGTATTCCTCTTAGAAACTTTTTACCCCGCAGCTTCGTCACCGCTGCAGCTCTGCGAGCCAGCTCTTCCAGGTCGACTCCCCTTGCTTCGCAGCCCCCACCCCTGACCCCGCCTCTGCGGGAGGACATCCTGTGCCCCGAGAAGGAGCGGGCAGGAGCGAGCTAACCCACAGGAGCAGAGAGGATGGGCAGGGCGGAATGAGGGGGTGGGGGCCCCCACTTCCATGCTCACAGAGTCGACAGGGCCCCACTTCTAGCTTCAGCAGCAGCCCGAGCATTTATTGAGCACTGGCTGTGTGCCCCGCACTAGGCTGAGTACCTCTGAGCCCATCGTCTCAGTTAAATGCCGCAATTGCCCTCTGAAGTGTTTCCCAAACCAGGTGCCGTGGAATCTCAAGGTCTTTCTGGCTGTTATTAGGTGTTTCGGGAGGAAACGGTTCCACATCAAGTGGGTTTGGGAAAGCTATCTGAGGAAAGCCAACAAGTGTCCCCTCCAGTGCCGGTTTCCCAGGACCCTTCCCATTCTGGTCTGCGTGGGGGGCCTCCGGGATACGGAAGGGCCTGCTGCAGACCCAGGATTCATCGGGACTGGCGGGCTTTTTTCTACGGACTGTCTTGTAGGACACTGGCGTGGCCTCTTACCTTGCTGGGGGGACCTTTGGGCCAACATGGCTCCCTGCCCTTCGGGATTATTAGAGCTGCCTATGTGAGAAAACCCAGAATAACGGAGGTGTCAACACAACACACACCTGTGTGACACACCCGGGCTGTTGGGGCTGTGGGGCACCAGCATCATCAGGGACCCAGTTCCTGCCTTATCTCATCACTCTTCTAGGGCTGGCTTCCATCCTCAGGTTCACTTCATGGCCCACAATGGCTGCTGCTACTCCAGTCAGATTTGACCGGGAAGAAGGAGAAGGGAAACAGGAAAGGCAGAAGTCCTGCCCCGCCAGGTGAGTCAGCTCCCTTTGAGGATCTATCCCTGAAGACGCACCGGGTGCGTCGACTCACATCCCACTGGCCAGAACTCCATCCCACGTCACTCTTGGTAGGAAGCAGCATTTTAGCTGAGTGCTTTGCCAGCCTGAATAAAACAGATGACTCAGGGGACAAGATTATGGGTGGCCACTTGTCAGAGGACTTGCCTGCTGGCCTCTCCCGGGGGGGACCCCTTAGACCACCCAGAGCCCTGCAGCCAGGCTGCCTGTGGCTGCCCAGGTCCCCCTCCAGCTTTGGCCAGGGCAGGCCCGGGGATGTAGACACCTGGCAAGGTGAGGGCTCACAGTATTGCCTGGGAGGAGGGGCCAGTGCCAGCTGCAAGGCAGAGCTCAGCTCACAGTCCCTGAGCCCTGCCACAGGCAGCCTGTGCCCCTGCTGCCTGCCCCGGTGTGGGGCCGGGCAGGGAGCCTGGGTGCTGTCCCTGGACGCTGACGTGCTCCTGGAGGGCCTGTGAGTTCTCTCTTCCCGGTTGTGCCCTGGCTGCTGGCGGGCGGTTTCTCCTTGCAGTACCTCCTGAGCACCTGCCAGTCCTGCGCCGGGCGCCGGGGTGCTGCCATGAGCAGGCACGGGCCCAAGGGGCCACAGGGGACCCTGGAGCAAGCAGGAGGGGGCTCTGGTCCTTCTCTCCCCGCCTTCCCAGGGGCTCACGTGGGACGGGAGGGGTGTGGGCGCATCTGTGTGCCGGGGACCAGTGGGGCGGGTGTGAGCAGTAGGAAAGACAGCTTGGGCTGTGGTAAATTTAACTTGGCAGAGCTGCTGGCCAGGCTGCGGTGCCAGGGAGCTGCCAGGCACGGGGGTGGAGGGGCAAAGTTTAAACATGCCTGGGAGCAGGGATGGGGGCAGCGGAGGGCAGCGTGGTCCCTTCCTCTTCCCGAGAGCAGCCAAGGCCGGAGAGGAGGGGCTGGTCGCAGCGGCCCTGCCTCCATTCCTGGCGGCAGCACTCTTGCTCTGGCGGGTGGGGTTGGGGGTATTGGGTAAGAGACAGCCAGGCAGGTGGGGTTCTTCTGGAGATAGGCATGCTCCCCCATTCCATCCCTGGGAGAGGAAGGCAGGGGAGGGGAGAGGAAGGGACAGCTAGCAATCTTGTGCCAGGCCCCAGGTCACAGCGGTGGGCCAGGCAGACCCCAGGCCTGCCCTCATGCTCACAGCGGAGGGGGCGAGACGTGGCCCCAGCAGGCTGGACAGTGCTCTGGGCTGGGAGTGTCATGGCTCATGGGTGTGCGGTTGCGTGGGGCCCCTGCTCAACCTACTGCTCTGCTCTTGCCGTCTTGAAATTCTGAATTTCTGGAGAGGTGTCCACGTTTTCATTTTGCACTGGAACCCACAAATTCTGTAGCTATCCTGAGTGAGGAGGGCTCAGTACAGGAATTGGGGCCCACAGGGTGCGGCCTCTCCAGTTCTGGGGCTCCGGGAGTCACATGCAGCCGGCTGGGTGGCCCCGTCCCCTCCAGGCAGGCTGGCGGGCTAGGTGAGCCCACCATGTTTGTTCTGGGGAAGAGGTGAAGGGGCTGGTAAGAGGCCCCGTGCTGGGAAGGCAGTCTGCCCAAGAGTCCCATGCCAGGGACTCAGGGGACCCTTGGGGCTGGCCCTGTCTGAGGTGCCACTGGAGACAAAGCCAGCCCGGCACCTCCACTCCTCCCTGGCCTCAGGAACAGCACTGCCTTCTGGGCTCCTGGCCGCACTGCACATAGTAGGTGCTCCATAAATGCCCCTGGAGTCTGGCAGGGGTGGGGGAGCATGGTCTGGGCAGACAGCAGGGTGGGATGGAGCCTGCAGCCCCACACAAGTCCAGGCCCTGCCGCTTGCTAACAGAGGGTCTCTCTGAGTCTCAGTTTCCCCAGAGCTTGGTGAGGCCCAGAGCAGGCAAGGTGTGTGAAAGCAGCTTGGAGCGGGAGCAGTGTGGGATGGGCTTGGAGGGCAGAAGGGCATGGGCCTGGCCCCTGTAATGAGCATCTGGTCCTCTGCCCAGCATCCACCCCCATCTTCTAGGAACAGTCTGGAATCCTTCTGTGGGGACCCATACCCACAGGCTGACCCCACCTCTAGCCCCAGACAGCGGCATGTGCCTGGAACCTGGGGCATCACTACATCACCTTGGGATAATCAGTCAGGCCGTCGGCTTGGGCCCTGCATCTGCTCTCGAGGCTGTGAGCTGTGAGATGTCAGCCTGGAGGTACTATGCCAGGAGGAGTAGCTGCCTGAGAGGAGAGCAGGGCTGGGAGACACAGGCTCTGATGAGAACAGTCAGGCTCCTGGATCCAGCCATGCCTGAAGGAGATACACCGCCAGCAGACTGTCAGATGCATGCCCTGTTGAGCCAAGGTTCCCATGACCACTCCTCCACCTGTCTGTGTCTGTGGGGAGGACAGACACCTGTCAGGACAGGCCTCTGGACTCCTCCTCTCTCCATCAGGGCATCCCAGGCTGGGACCACTCTTCTGGATGGGTGCACATGTGAGTCACTCAAGAACAGACTCCAAGGAGCCCCAGATGTTTCTACCAGGGAGCTTTTAGCCACTGGCTTATTCAGTGTTGCACCACTGTACAGACAGGAAAATTGAGCCCAGGGAAGGGAAGAGCCTCCAATGAGCCTCGTTACTCGTCACGTGGACGTTTCCACCTCTGCATGAATCAGCTGAGCAAATTTAGAAAGTGTGAGAGGATTATGCAATGCCAGGAAGAGGTGGACCCCACTGAGGTCTGGCAGGGGTTGGGGAAGGGCAGGGGGTCCCACTGGGTAGCAAGCACCCCTCCCCGAGGGCCGTGGGGAGAACCCAGGTGGCCCTGCTGTGCCCCTGAGGACGTCAGGGCTCTGGTCTTGGTCTGGGGGGTGGGACTCCATCGTCCTTAGTCAGAACCCAGCACTGGCACCTTCTGCTCGCGGCCTTGGTCAAGCCACCGGTCAAGCCGGTTTCCCAGCCTAGATGGGAAGCAGCCAATCCCCCTGGCTGGGTGGGTCTTAAGGAAAGCTCCAAGGCCTCCTCAGCCAAGCCCCTCAGCCCCCAGGGCAAGATGGGAGGAGGTGCTGCTCCTGGGCTGTCCCAGCCCTGCCCCACCCACTGGCCCTTCCACCTGCGGAGCTCCCCACCCCCACCTCGGCCTGGTGGCCCCCACACATCCAGGGGACTTCCCAGGAAGGAGAGCTTGTTTCCTTGTGTTTTCTAGCTGAGTGTGAGTGTGTGCGGCCAGCGAGAGATTGACCCAGACTCGTGCCCAGACCAAAGGGAGGGCGCTGACTCTAGAGCAATGTCTCGACCCCTGTCCTGGCCCAGCACCTGGTCCTGCAGTCAGGGCCACCCGTGGAGGGAGGGGACATTTCTCCCCCTGGCTGGAGTCAAAAACACACCCACAGGGGCCAGCCCGGTGCCGCAGCAGTTAAGTGTGAGCGCTCCGCTTTCGTGGTCTGGGGTTCACAGGTTCGGATCCCGGGCGCGCACCGATGCACCTCTTGTCAAGCAATGCTGTGGCCGCATCCCATATAAAGTAGAGGAAGATGGGCATGGATGTTAGCCCAGGGCCAGTCTTCCTCAGCAAAAAGAGGAGGATTGGCATCGGATGTTACCTCAGGGCTCATCTTCCTCACACACACACAAAAAAGAAACATATCCACAAACACACACATATGCACATATGCAACCGGACACAGACACACACACACCCACCGACATAAGAATACCCAGATGCACAGTCAGACCCACATGCACACACACATATACATAGACACGCACATACATACACACAGGCACACACATAGGCACACACACATACACACACACACACACACACACACACGAAACTCGCCCTGCTCCTTGGGACTCGCCCCAGGCCACCTCCTTCCTCCCTCAAGGACTCGGGGGACGTCTTCATTAATTGGATCCGACGCCCCAGCACTGAGACAGTTGGCTCATTCGCTATTTTCCTGACAGGCTCAGCTCCCCGAGGAGCCGCCCTGGCCCGGGGGACTCCCGGAGTAAAGAGAGGCGCCCGTGAGGCCAGCTCTGTCTCCTCTTGTAGGAAGCAGCTCTGGCGTAGGCCCTCCTTCTGGCCCTCGTGCGCTCCCCTGCATGCTGCCTCGGGAGGAAGGGGGCCCAGGGCTCCATACCGGCTCAGGGCGTTGCTCATTTGCCCCGGGGGCTGTGACACACACACACACGCACATGCACACCCCGGGTCCCCGCATCAGCGGCTCTGAGAGCAGCACAGGCGAGATCCGGGAGACCTGGACTAACCCTGAGGGCTTCTGAGGGGGAGAGTGGCATGCAGATCATGGGGAAGGTGCCAGGTGGGGCTGAGCCTGCAGGGCGAGTAGCTGGGCGGGGCCGTGGGGGTGAGGGGCGTGTGCCCGGGATGAGAAGGAGGTGGCAGGGCTGTGGTTCCAGGGCCAGGGCTGGGCCTTGGGGCCTAATGAAGTCTGGGGTGGGGGCTGTCGGCCTCTCAGCCTCATCCCCAGAGCAGAGCAGGGCAGTGGCGGGACAGGGGAGCAGCCTGCACAGCAGTCGGACCTGTAGGGAGCCCCCAGCGTGCTCAGCCCAGCAGCCACCCTGTTCCCTCCCCTAGACAGACTACCCTACCGGCACTGTGCTGACCTCAGCTGCACCGTCCACAGCAGGGGCAAACCAGCCCAAGTGTGGAGCACGCTGCTCCCGGCCCGGCCCACCCAGCCTTGAACCCCAGGCCTGGGGTCTGCAGAATGGACTGGGGTTGCCAGGCCCAGGTCATCATTGTCACCAGGTGCACCCCACCTGGTCACAGCAGGAGAGTCCCAGCGGGGAACAGGAACCCCAAAGGAGGACGAGGCCGGGGGATGGTCAGCCGGGACGATGCATTCAGGCTCTCACGTGCTGTGATGGTGGCGCTGCTGGGCAGAGGGCGCAGAACGGGGACACGCTCCGGTGAGGGCAGGACCCCCAAGGGCAGGCGGATGGCAGCCAGCAACGGGGCAGCTGTGGCCAGGAGTCCAGACAAAGGCATGCCTCAGGCCTCCTCCCCGAAGCCAAGGCTGAGGGCAGGGAGGGGCCAAGTCCACGGCAGGGGGCTGCAGCTGCAGCTTTCAGGGGGACATGGGGTGGGCTGGGCAGAGCTGGGCACCAGCCCCTCTGCCCACACACTGGGCCCATGCGCCTACTACTTGCTCACTGCCACAAGCCCCAGGACTGGGCTCTCGGTCAGCACGGCATGCCCCCACGTCTGGCCCAATGACCCCCAGGGGGTTGACATCTACTGTCCAGGGTCTGATCAGGGTGAGCGCTGGTCTGGAGGCCCTGGAGCAGCGCTTGCTGGGGTCACGGGGTGTGCTTGGCTTGGGTCCCTGGCCCTGCTGACATGTAGCACTGCTGGGTCATAGCCGTGGGAGGCCCACCAAACACTCTTGGGGAGGCATGGAGGTTCCCAGGCTGGGGACAGCCCCCCCCAGCTGGATTCAGGTTCAGAGCCCTCTGGGCCCTCCTGAGACCCCACGCCAGCCCACATCCAGCCCGACCCAGGGCTCTGGAGAAGACACAGTGGAGAAAGGTCCATTTTCTCTCATCTTTTCTGTTTTCTCCAGCGCTTACTCATTTTTCGAGCTTGGAGAGAACCTGGAGAGATTCAATTCAGCAAATACGTATCGGCCGATCCTGGGAGGTGGGCACATCCAGAGCAACAGCCTGGGCCATTAGAGGGATTTCTGGGGGCACAGGTGCCTCTTTCCTCAGAGAAGGGCATTTGTCACCCCTCTGGCCCCCAGTTGTCCCTGCCTCTCTGGGCAGCTGTCTGCATGCCCCTCAGACCAGACCTCCTCCAGGCTGCGCATCCTCCAGAGATTCCCTTCTCTCATGCTTGATATCACCACCCAAGCACCGTCCTTAGGAGGAAATTCCAGACTGGGGGTCAAGTCCCTGCTCCCTGCAGCTCTACAAACTCTCTGTGCTCTCTCCAGCCTCTGGGCCTTTGCACATGCTGTTCCCTGCCCTCCACCTCTCTCCTCCCCTTGTGTGAAGACCTGGGCCCCGGAGGGAGTCTCCTGGCAAGGACGAGGCAAGAGGGGCTGAGACCGAGACAGAGCTCCATTTTCTGGAGGCCACTGACCCAGACCGTGGCATGGGGTGACTCTGCCTCTAAGCAGGCAGCATTGGCTCCAGGCGAGCAGGGCGCAGGCCGGGGAGGGCTGCAGGCCTCTTTCCTGCAGGCTGACCCTGGGGTGGCCTCCAGAGCCATCTTGCCCTGGCTCTTCATGGTCTGTGGGTATGATGTGGGGACAGTCACCCCTCACTCCCTCACGCTATGGCTCACTCTTCTCAACCTCACTTCTCACCCGTGCCCTGTGCTCACAGCAGCTAGGCCGCAGGAGACACAGACACCCAGGGAAAAGGCCATCTCTGCTGTCCCCGCTGTCCCTGACTGACCCCCCATGGACTTCATCTCAGGGGTCCTCCCTCCGAGCTCTCTGTGCCCAGGCCCACCGTCCTTCCTGACCATGCCTGGGATCCTCGGGCACTGCCCACAAAGGCACTGTTGGTGGAAGGGGCAGAGGCCCCCATGGGACCCCGAGGGGCAGCTGCAGGGGATGACTGTGACTTCACCTGCTCGCCACGTCTTCCCCTCCATTCTTCCTCTACTCCCCACAGGGGTGGGGTTTGAATGATGTCAGCCCTCACTGCTGCCAGCTCAGGCACTGCTGTCTGAGCCAGGCCAATGGGGCTAATTCTGGGGTTTTGTTGTCAGCCCCCTCTTCCTCCTGGGTAGTAGGAGGAGTGGACGAGAGCACAGGAAGCATCCTGGAGCTTCAGGGAGAGATCTTAGGGGGACATTCCCTGCTGGGAATGAGGTGAACATGAGGAAAAGACAGATGGAAAGAAACAGCCATTCTTTGAGCTCCTGGATGCAGCTGTGTCTGAAATCCACCCCCTGGACTTTTCAGCCATGGGCAACAATAAATACTCCTTTTTGGGCCGGCCCCGTGGCTTAGCGGTTAAGTGCGTGCTCTCCGCTGCCGGCGGCCCGGGTTCGGATCCCGGGTGCGCACCGAGGCACCACTCCTCCAGCCATGCTGAGGCCGCATCCCACATACAGCAACTAGAAGGATGTGCAGCTATGACAGACAACTATGTACTGGGGCTTTGGGGGAAAAATAAATAAATAAAATCTTTAAAAAAAAAAAAAAATAAATACTCCTTTTTGTTAGGGCTTTTTGAGTAGTTTTTTGTCATTTGTAGCCAAACTACAACAACTATATCTCTGGTTCTCCTGTCCCCCTTCTCCTTCCTGCCACCTGGGCCCTGGGCCCAATTCCATTCTGTCCTTAAAGGCGGAGAAATCAGACTCAACTTTTATTCCAAATCAGGGGCCTTGGGAGCCATTCTGATCACACCCGGGCCCCGAGCTCATCAGGACGCACCCAGAGCTTGCTCAGAATGTCACTAAGAAAAAAAAGACAAGGAACAAAAAAGGAAAATCTGCATTCCCATATTCAAATGAGCTCCTGCAGAAAGAGAGAAAGCAAATAGCAGTTCCTCTGAAGAAGTGTCACAGCGCCGGACCCAGAATCCCGACAAGTGCTCCCGCAAATGTGCCTTGGCAGTGACTAGCAGGACAATTGCCCTGCAGCTGGCCCTCGGCGGCCCCGTTCCCCTCATTATTTCTCATTAGTGGGCCAGGTCCCTGCGCAGCAGGGGCAGAGCTCTGCAGGCGACAGTGCTGGGCATGCAGTTGGTTGAAGGAGAAAGATTTTTCTGGGACAGCGAGGGCGGCTAGAGGCAGAGCCTGCTGCCCCGTGACAGGGCACGTGGGATGCGTCCTGCTGGTCTGACACTGGCAACACCCAATTTTGTCTCTCCAGCCCAGAGCTCCCGTGGCCCTAGACCCAGATGGAGGGGGGCGGGCTGCTGCTGGGGCAGGCTTCAGATTCCAGGGTCGAGGCTGGGCCTGGGGGGCCTGACGACCTCTCCTCCAGAATGTCCAATGTCACTTTGGTCTCAATGCACTCAAATCAGAGCGCCCATTGTCCCCCAGCTTGCTCCTCCCGCAGACTCCCCGGCTCACTCGTGTCACACTGTCCTCCTAGATGTGTGAGCCAAAACCCTGGAGTCAGCCTCGACCCCTGTCTTTCTCTCACATGCCTCACGTCAGCTTCAAAAGAAGCCTAGACTCTGTCCCGGTCTCCCACCTCCACTGCCACCCCCTGCCCAGCCACTGTCACCCTCACCTGGAGCATTGCAACAGCCTCCCCACCGATCTCTCGGCTTCTGCTCTCACTGACCAGAGACTCTGCACTGAAGCCGGGGGTCCTGTCACCCTGTCTCTCAGAACCCTCCTGGGGCTCCCTCTCAGCATTCTAACCCTGGTGAGAGGAACACATCTGCCCTCTCCCCACTCCCTCCCTTCCTCTCTCTGTGCTCCAGCCACAGGCACGAGCTCCCGCTGCCTGTCCTTTGTTGCTGTGGTCCCCTCTGCCTGGAATGCTGTTCCCTCCAGACACCAACCTGGCTGCTTCCCCTGCCACCTCCTGTAGGTCTTGGCTCCAGAGTTCCCTTCTCACTGGAGACTCCTGTCCTGTGTCCGCTTGGGTCCTCCAGGAGGCAGATGCCAAGACAGGTTCAAGGTCAAGAGATTACTGGCGACTCCTCTGAAAGATAAAGGGAGAGGGAGCAGGTGAGGAGCCTTCAGACCTCTGTGCAGGTCTGATGCCTGTGCGGCGAGAGGGGGAAGGAAGGGGTTAGGGAGGAAGGGGTGTAGGCTTCCGTGCACCGCTGAGAAAGTCTCAGCCAGCCCCACAGGAGCCCCAGAGCAGAGACTGCCCGGTGGGGAGTCCGCACAATGGTCGTGGAGTCCTCGCGCCCAGCCCCACGGGCGAGGCCTGGGAAGGGGCTTCTCTCGGCTCAAATGTGGCGTGGCACATGTGGGGGCTCTCACGCTGCCCTCCCACAGCAAGTCCTCCCTGAAGGGACCTCCGAGCAGCGCACTTCCACATGCTGTGGGTCCTCTCCCCCGTGCACGTGGAGCTCCTCCAGGGGCACCACAGCTTCTCTTCTGGGGGGAGACGAAGAAGAGTGGGGGAGGTGGACAAGCCCTGTCGCTGCTGCTGGTCTGGGGGCCTCAGCTGGTGCTCATCCCCTCCCTCTCCACTCTCCAGGCTACACCCCACCTCAGCCCTACCTCTGCAGGTCTTGGGGGCCTTTCTGTAGCATGACCCATGCCCTCATTCCTGAGGGTCTGAGCCCCCTGTTATGGTTCCTTCTCAGACTGGGGTAGCTGCACTGTCCATTCACAGTCCCAGCCGTGCCGGGGGCACCGTGGCGCCAAGAGGACCCTGAATTCTGATCGTGTCCCCCGGCCGCTTTGAGTACCAGCAGCCCTGCCACCTCCCGCCATCTCCTGCCAAGTGGCCCTGACAGAGTCGTGCCTCCTCCTCCTGTCTGCAGATCCCGGGCAGAGGGGCTCAGGATGCCCAGGAGGCAGCCGTAGCCAAGATCAACAGGACCCTTCCCATGTGCCCTGGTAAGAGTGTGCCCCTTGGGGAGCCCACCTCTAACCCTGCAGAGCCCAGAGTGGCAGAGGCACAAATACCCTAGTGGGTCGCTGGGAGGGGTGCCAGTGGGGCCACGCCAGCCTCCACCCAGGATCCTAGACAACCGTGTTCTTCTTGTTGGAAATGCAGTGTCAGGTACATGTCTCTGATTTGGACACTGCATCCTGTAGGACGGTGCCCTTCCTCGCAGGCGTTGCCCCATGCGGGGGGCGCCTTTGGAAGGCTGTTCCTGCATCCTGTGACGCAAGCCGCTCCGGGATGGTGTGGCGGGCGACACAGTTAGCGCGTCCTTCTCTGGGAAGTGGGCCCCAGGTTGAGCACCGTGCTGTATGGGATTCCATGCCCATGGGTCAAGCCTCCATGGGGCCCTGGATTGTGGTGCAGCCTCTGTGGGCAGATGAGGCAAGCCCACACCTAAGCAGGTATGTGAGGACCGTCCACACAGCCCAATGTAGTCAACTCACCACCAGGTGGTGATTTGTTCTCCTCAGGGAAGGTGCCAAACTGGGGGCTCAGCATTGGTCTAAGTCGGTGGTGGGTCAGACACTCAGAGGTGGCAGTGGCCAGATCAGCCTCTGCAGGGGGGAGTCCACGCTCCTGGTCCATGCATGACCTCTGGCGAGACCACTTCATTTGTGCTGTCATGCCAGTTCTGGGTGGCCAATGACAGGGGCTTGCTGTCACCTCTTCCTAGTGGATGCTTCCTAGTGGGTGTTTGTGTGTGACACAAAAACCTTCATGCTGGTGCCCACAGTCACATGTCCGTCCATGTGGTCCAGCCCAGAGCCCCTTGTCTCCACCTCCATCCTGTTCCTTCCAGGCCCCTGACCAGCCCACCAGGACATTGGCCACTGCCCCTGAATCCGTAGATATTCTCAACTGGGCCACTTTTCCGTCCACACAAAGGGCATGACCAGGTGCTTGAAGCTCTGCCCACTGGAAAGATGTGTCCCTCGTCTCAGCTCCAACACAGCAGCAGACCCCAAAGGCACTGCCACTGGGGGCTGTCAGCTCACTGCACCCCCTTACACCCCACGGCCCCCTGGGCCTCATGCCCTGGCACTCCCCGTCCCCTGCCTTGCTTCATTTCTCTCCAGAGCACTTGTAACCTCTGACGTGTGCGTTACTTACTGCGTTACACTTGCCTCCCTACACTAAAACGACTTAGCAGAGAGCCTGAATTTAGGTGCTTAATAAAACCTTGTTGAATGGACAAATGAACCAATCAATTGATGAGTCAGTAGGGGAGCCATCTCCTAGGGAAGGTTTGCAGGGGGTCTGGTTTGGCTAATCTGGCTACGGTTTGTGTGGATGGGGCATTTGCCCAATGGCTTCCTTGTTGGACTAGACAATTTGCACCCCAGATGCTGGCTGTTTTGACAAATGAAGAAACCAGGGTCCCAGGCCACTCTCTTTGAGGGGGTCTGGGTGAGCCGAGAGTAGGGGTTTGCCCTTGTCCCCCAACCCTTAGCCAGCTTTTCCCAGCGTCTTGGAGGGTTCCCAGCCATCCTGGGGCCTGAATACCCAGTCCTTGGGTCAGAGCCCCCAGGGCAAGATGCCCTGTGGACAGCCACATGGGGACCTGCCTCATTCACTCTGAATTGCCTTGGCCAAGTTAGGTCCAGCCCAGAGGACACCAGGCTCCTGTCCAGACTAGGTCAATGCTCTAAGAGTTGGTACATTTGCTGGCCTCAGGGCCCTTGACCTCAGGGCCAGGAGTGTAGCCATTAAGAGAGGAGCATCTGGCCTTGTGTGACCTGGGGCAGGTAGGTGGCTTCCCCGCTCTGGACAGGGGCTACTGGTTCTACTCTCCTTGTAGGGGGAGTGGGGAGCTAATGAGGTCATGCATCTAAGTGCAGATGGGGGGTGCTCACCACCCTTGGCCATGGTCATCCTCAAACCTCTGGGCCAATCCTGGCCCTCCCTCTCCTGGTGGCCTCCCTTCACAGAGGAAGATCTCCACGCTCAGAGAAATTTGGTAACTCCCCCGAGGCACACAGCTGGGCCCCCGGTGCCTAGGTCTGAACTGAGTCCATCTCTCCCCCCCCCAGCTGTGGGTGAGAGACCACCAAGGAAAGCCCCAGAACACTGATAGCCACAAGGACAACTGTGGCTAGGCTTGACTGAGACTGTAAAGGGGCCGCCCTCTACACAGACTCCCCCCTGACTCAGCCCTCTACCCTGACAGTAAGCAGCACACAGCCTCCATTCCAAAGTGGGGATCCTGAGGCTGGGGAGGGGGCTCCCAGCCAGTGATTGAAAGAGCCAGAGCCCCCCTCTCAACCCCTATCCAACTTCATCTCCCAAGGCCCGGGGGCAGGGGAGCACCCCCGCAGCACTGTCTGGCCAGAGCTGGCCTCCGGGGAGTTGGGGAGGAGCAGGGCCTGGGGGCTCCACTCAGCAGGCAGCTGCTGGCTGAGCAGGGGTCCATGAGTGCTAACTCAGCACCAGAGGCTCAGGAAGTCGCGGACGATGGGAGCAGCACCTTGTTGCCCCTCCAGGAACTCTCCACCCCGGCTTGTCTCACCATCAACCAGCTGCCTGGTCCTGGCACAGCCCTGCCCACCAGGCACGTTGGGGTGCAGTGAGGGGAAGCTGGGGGAGCCTGTAAGAGGAGCAGGGCTTACTGGTGGAGAGGAGGAGTGTAGCCAAGTACTCAGGAAGAGCTTCTGGGAGGATGAGCTGGAGCCCCCCACCCATCCCCCAGCACAGGCTGCGAGAAGCCGTGAAAGAGGGGGTCTGCTGGGGCAGGATCTGGGGTCTCCTCCCTGCAAGCAACCCTGAGGAGGCAATAGAGGGAGCCCAGCCCCCACTCCCCAAAGTTTGTGAAGCACCTCTTGGGGCTAGGGGAAGGGGTGGGTCCTGGCATGATCAGACAGCTGCTATAAGTGTGGGGGTGCCCGTGCATGCCAGTGCCTCCGGGGCCGTCTGCCACCCCTCCTTTCCTCCCGGCAGCCTCGCAGCCCCCACCCCCACACGCAGACACGCGTGTTCCCATCCTCTTTGAGGCTTCTGCAGATGTGCGCCGCTGGCGACAGAGCAGAGAGTCACTGCTTCCCTCTCCCTCAGGCACTGTTCCCTGCTGTCTGCTGTCTGATGGGTGTCTAACTGCCATTCGTGGATCCCTAGCTGGGCGGCTGTTTCCCTGGTCTGTAGGTGTCTGTGTGTCTGCGTGTGGGCGTGTCTGTCTGTCTCGCCGTGAGTGTCTCCTGCTGAATCTGTCCTTGACCCTGTCTATCTGAGCGTGTGTCTGGGGGGAGGGGGCTCTCCCTCCTGCCGCCTCTCCTCCTCCATACCCGCAGGCGCTAATGCCGCTGCCACCGCCTTCGCTGTGCTCCGATCGCAGTGACCTCGTCTGTCCCTGCAGCAGCGACCGCCCCACCGCGCTGTCCACCAGGGGGAATCTTGGCCGGGCTCCGAGCCGCTGGCTGCTCCGTCCTCAGCCTGCGGCCGCCTGAGCCCCAGGTGGGAGCGCTCCTCTCCTGGCTGGGTCCACTGGCTCCCCATCTTCCCTTATGTAACTCCACATCTGTCTGCGCCTTGCAGGTCACCCTGGACCCTGCGCTGGGCCCACGGGGAGACTGAGACCCAGAGTCCCATGCACATGGGGGTGGCGTGGACCCCTGGCCAGCGCACGCGCTCTGGGAGACCCCTCCCATCCTTCCTCCTTGGGACGTTCCTTCCCCCAAGACCCGCTTGCCCGAGCGCGAAACAAGGCGGGTCCCGCGGGTCAGGTTCCCCGCGCGCGGGCGCAGGTATTTCCTCCGCCCCCACTCCAGGTCCTTGCAGGTGCGCAGGATCCGGACGGAGGCCTGCCAGGAGTCAGCGGGCCTGAGGGCACGGGACAGTCCGAGCGGCCCAGAGGCCGGCTCCTGTGTGCGCGGGCCGGCCGACCGCAGGCGAGCCCCCAGCGCGGCGCCCGCCCTGCCGGGGCCGGGCTCCCCGCCAGCAGCCGTGCGCACGGGGTTGGGGCTCCAGCGGCCGGGCGGGCACGCGGCGCTGTCCGTGGTGCTGCCGGCGCCGGGCGGGGCGAGGGCGGGGCGGGGGCGGGGCGAGGGCGGCAGCCAATGGCGGGGGCGCTGCGCGGGGCGCGGGGGGCGGCGGGCTGGGCGCGGGGCGCACTCGGCTGCGCGCTGCACTGGGGCGCACCGACGCTCTGGCGGCGGCTCCGGGTCGGGCTCGGCTCGGTCCGCTCGGGCTGCAGCGGTCGTGCCTCTGGCCCCATTCGGCTCGGATTCCGGCCCGGGCCCCCTCGGTGCCGCCCGCCCCGGCCCCTGCCCCGGCCTCGGCGCCCGCGGACCATGCGCCGGGCACCGCCCGGGGATCCTGGCCGGGCTGAGAGCCCGCAAAGACCAGGCTCCCGGGCCGGGACCCCTCCCGGACGACTGGCCGGCGGTCCGCGCCCTGCCCTGCGCTTCGGCGCCGCGTGAGCCGGCGGGGCCATGGAGCGCTCGCCGCCCGACGGGCCGCTGAACGCGTCGGGGGCGCTGGCGGGCGAGGCGGCGGCGGCGGGCGGGGCGCGCGGCTTCTCCGCTGCCTGGACCGCGGTACTGGCCGCGCTCATGGCGCTGCTCATCGTGGCCACGGTGCTGGGCAACGCGCTAGTCATGCTCGCCTTCGTGGCCGACTCGAGCCTCCGCACCCAGAACAACTTCTTTCTGCTCAACCTCGCCATTTCCGACTTCCTCGTGGGTAAAGCCCCCAGTCGCCGCCCGAGCCCAGGAGCGCCCAGCCCGGCCCGGCCAGTGGGGACTGGAGCTCGGACCTAGGGTGCCTTTTGCTCGGGCACACGCCCCGTCAGGGGGCCCGGCCTGGGGAGGAGGCGTCCAGGAATCGTGGGGCGGTGGGCGCTGGCGAAGTTCCTTGTCTCCCTGCCTGTGGGACTGGTGCTGGGGAGGGATGTTCCCCGGGAAGGGGCCTGAGCCGGCAGGCGCTCGGCGAGGCGCAAGGCGCAGCGGCTGCGGGTGCAGCGCTGGCTCCTGCGTTGTAGCCAAACAAAGGCTGCGGCGGATTCAGGACGCGCGGAGGGCGCTGGGGGGAGATTTGGGGGAGGGGACGTGGAAGGGGGTTTTTAGAGTGTTGGGGGAGGGGACCGGGGAAGGCGTGGGGAGATGCTTCTAGGAGCGCGCTCTCACGTGTCCGTGCGCTGCTGCCAGCTGGGGGGCGGGGCGCGTAGGGAGCCGGAGCGCCAGACACCTGTTGGGGCTGCGAAGTGCGTCTGCCAGCCCTGTGAGCCGGGCTTGGCGGTGGGAGCGGCTGGCGGGGTGGCGGCCAAGCGCCTTTTGAGTCAGGAGAAAGGCTTTCTCGCTTTCTGAGCTGATGAGGAAGAGCTGTCGAAAGGCCAGGGGAGGGGCAGGGGTCCAGCAGGCCAGAGAGGGGAGGAGATGTTCCTTCTTCCTCCCTTTGGGGACTGGGAAGGCTGAACAAAGCCTGGGAAGTACCAAATTAAGGCTCGGGGTCTCATGGTGCCTGCCCATGCCTGGAGCTTCCCTCCTGCGCCCAAGTCCAGGGGACCCCAGTGGGACTGGGGGCTGGGCAGGGGTTGAAGGCAAGTGCAGGGTAGAAGGTGTGCTGAGGGGATCAAGTGGAGGGGTGGGTAAGGTGAAGGCTGCTGGTCCCAGAAAGGTGGCCACCATGTGACTCCCAGGTCCTGCCTGTCTCTCCACTGTGGTGGGTCTGACCCCAGGCCCTTGTCCAGCCTTGGCCCACCATGCCCTACTCTCCCACAGGGGCCTTCTGCATCCCACTGTACGTGCCCTATGTGCTGACTGGCCGCTGGCCCTTTGGCCGGGGCATCTGCAAGCTGTGGCTGGTGGTGGACTATCTGCTCTGCACCTCCTCCGTCTTCAACATCGTGCTCATCAGCTACGACCGCTTCCTGTCGGTCACTCGCGCCGTGAGTCTGGGATGAGGGTGTCCACATTCACTCCTGGAGGAAGGGGGACCACAGGAGGCACCAGGCAAAGGTTGCCCCCTTCCTAGTTGTAGGCAGTGCCAGGTGGGCTTGGTCCCTGCTGGCCTCACACCTGACACACCAGGTGCTCTATGGCTGGCTGCCCACTCAGTAGCCATTTGCTGAGGGTAGGACTGATCCTGGGACACACAGGAGGCACAGTCTGGACCCGGCATCAGGTGTTCCTGAAGGAAGGGGGTCACTTCAGCTTCCACCCTGGGGCAGGTCCAAAGTCCCTGGAGCCGAGGGAGGATCTGGGTCAGAGGTCCTTGGTGCTTCCCCACCACAGGGGTGTGTGTGTGTGTGTGCGCTCATGTGTGCGCCCCTGGAAGACAGGTGTTGGCTCCTGGCTTCACAGGCTTCGCTTGGTGTGAGTGGCCACCATGAGTTAGGGACCTGAGCTTCCTGCGTCAGTGCCGTGTGGGCACACAGCTGCACTGGCACAGAGGTCTCTCCTTTGCCTTCTCATCTTCTCTTTGATGGCTTATCGGGCACCCCAGGGCCCTCTGCTGGGGGTGCCACATGTGTCCCAGTCTAGAGGGGTTGTGGGACAGAGTGCAGAGAGCATAGGTCGGGGTCAGACAGACTTGGGTCAAACCTCAGCTCTGTCCCCTGGAGTGGATTTTCCTGTGGTCTCTCCCTCCCTCCCTGAGCCATCGGGAAAGTGGGGATAATGACGGAGCTGTTGAGGATTAAGTGAGATGATATCCAAAAGGTGCCCAGCACAGAGCCTGGTGCACAGTGGGTACTCAGTAGACAGGGGACCATGACAAGACAACCCCCCGGGAGCGCACAGCTGGTGGGGGTGCTAAACAGGCAGCCTGGCACAAAGTTAGCATTCAGATTGGTCTGGAGGAGGTTCTGAGGCTATAGGAGAATGTGACAGGGCATCAGCCAGCCCAGGATGCATGGCACAGAGGGGAGAGAGGGTGGGGAGGAGAAGGGAAAAGCATCACTGTGAAGGAAGGCGGTGCACAGAGGCCTAGAGGCTGCCGGGGAGCTCCCAGGCCAATGTTCCTGCCACAGTAGGCAGCAGCCTGCCGGCCTGGGCTCAGTCCCCTTCCCTCCTGACCTAGCATGTCCCACCGCAGGTCTCCTACCGGGCCCAGCAGGGCAACACGAGGCGGGCGGTGCGGAAAATGGTGCTGGTGTGGGTGCTGGCCTTCCTGCTGTATGGGCCGGCCATCCTGAGCTGGGAGTATCTGTCCGGTGGCAGCTCCATCCCCGAGGGCCACTGCTATGCCGAGTTCTTCTACAACTGGTACTTCCTCATCACTGCCTCCACGCTCGAGTTCTTCACGCCCTTCCTCAGCGTCACCTTCTTCAACCTCAGCATCTACCTGAACATCCAAAGGCGCACTCGCATCCGGCTGGACGGGGCCCGCGAGACGGCCGACCCTGAGCCCGCGCCCGAGGCCCAGCCGTCCCCACCACCGGCCGTGCCAGGCTGCTGGGGCTGCTGGCAGAAAGGGTGCAGGGAGGCCCTGCCACTGCACAGGTACGAGGTGGGGGTTGGCGAGGCGGCCCCTGGCACCGAGGCTGGGGAGATGGCCCTTGGGGGCGGCAGCGGTGGGGGCGCCGTGGCCTCGCCCACCTCCAGCTCGGGCAGCTCCTCTCGAGGCACCGAGCGGCCCCGCTCTCTCAAGAGGGGCTCCAAGCCCTCAGCATCCTCGGCGTCCCTGGAGAAGCGCATGAAGATGATGTCCCAGAGCATCACCCAGCGCTTCCGGCTGTCAAGGGACAAGAAGGTGGCCAAGTCGCTGGCTGTCATCGTGAGCGTCTTTGGGCTCTGCTGGGCTCCGTACACACTCCTGATGATCATCCGGGCCGCCTGCCACGGCCACTGCGTCCCCGACTACTGGTACGAGACGTCCTTCTGGCTGCTGTGGGCCAACTCGGCCATCAACCCCGTCCTCTACCCGCTGTGCCACTACAGCTTCCGCCGAGCCTTCGCCAAGCTGCTCTGCCCCCAGAAGCCCAAGATCCAGCCCCACAGCTCCCTGGAGCACTGCTGGAAGTGAGCTGGCCCTTCGCAGGCACCTGACACACCTTGGGGCAGGGCCCTCCCACCGCCACTGCCCCTCGAGGCCCTTGTTTCCTGGGCAGCCGGGCACGCCACCCTCGCCTTGCTGCGCCCCAGGTGTGAGCCACGCCTTGTCTGGGGCCCACCCTCAATGCCAAGGCAGCCTCTCTTAGACCATCTGCCTGCAGTGGGGGCAGCTTGGCAGGCTGGCCAGAGGGCCCTCACTTCCTGAACCAAAACGTTGGTGGCTGGCCCTGCCGCCCAAATCCTAGCTCCACCCCAAGAGGGACAATGCAGGGGTCCCAGCCACGCTGTGCACCCCCGCAGACAGTGCGATGGCAGGTGGTGGCCACCTTTCGCACAATTACTGCTTGGTGTTCTTCCCAAAGCAAGCGCTTGGTGTGTCCCCAGGCTTCCTGACCCAGTGGTTCGCCCCCGCACGTGCACACACCTGCACACACCTGCACACCTTCTCCCTCTGCAGACAAGCCCGGGCCACCGGCATTGCTGCCACCTGTCCCCTACTTGAGCCAGGGACCCGGCTCCTTCATCCCTCTTCCCTCCAACTCTCTCTGCCCCCAAGTGCCAAGTGCCCCCAGGAACCTCGCAGCCGTTCTCTGCCTTTCCATTCTGGGTGTTTCAGGAAGACGACGACGAAGAAAACACGTCCGTGAACTCGATGTTCCTTGGATGTTTAATCAAGAGAGACAAAATTGCTGAGGAGCTCAGGGCTGGATTGGCAGGTGTGGGCTCCCACGCCCTCCTTCCTCGCGCTGCCGCTTCCGGCTGAGCTGTGCCAGCTGCTTCTGCCCACCCCACCCCCGGGCTCAGGGTGTTGGGCCCCGACTGGCGGCTCTGAGAGCGGCCGGAGTGCTGGACGCCTGCTCCCCCAGAAGGCTGCCCCTCCCTCCCGTCCATCTGCTCAACCAGAGTTTCCTGGAGTTGAGCAGGAGGGAGCCGGCCGTGCCCTGAGAGTCCTGAGGCTCGCAGGAGCAGTCAGGGGAGATAGGGCTGGGGGTTCCCAGTGCAGGGGCCACTGTGCCACGTCCTGTGCACCCGGTTGGCGCTCTGCATGCTCTGCTGCCCGCGCGCCTGCTGCGCTGCCCCTGCAGACACTGAGGTCTACAATAAAGTGTATTTTTTTATTGGTGCTGATTCCTGAGGATTTCGTGGGGGGCTCCCGTGTGTCAGTGGAGGCCCCAGGGAGACACGAGACCCCCTAGACGGGTGTGAAGGGGAGGCCTGCCCGTCCCCTGGCCTCAGTGCTCCCTTCTGGCGGGGGAACTACTGTGGGGAGACGAGACCCGCCCTCCCGTCATAGAGGGTTTAATGCCGATAAGGGACGCGCACCCCGGCAGTGCCCCCACCCGCCAGACCCACATGCACCTGCTCGGGAGGGAGGCATGGTGCTGGGAGGGGGCTCATTCCAGCCTTGAGAATACGACCTACAGCCCCCACCTGATGCAGCCTGCCCCACCCCCACCCCAGGACAGGGTTCTCAGCTTTCTTGGCCATGATCTTCCGCCTGGGGAGCTTCCAGGGGTCGTGAGTGCTGGAGTTGAGCTTGAGGAGTGGAGGGGAGGCATCTCTGGTAGAGGAGCATCCTGGGAAAGGTCTGGGGCTGGGCCTGAGGGTGACGGATGGGGACGGGGAGAAGGAGCAGAAGAGGATAGTGCCAGGTGAGCATGGGCCCCGTGAACCATCAGCCCCAAGGGCTCTGCGGAGGGGGCAGTCACTAGCCCTTACTCCCGGTGCTCAGAGTCCACTCAGAAAGGGGGCCAGACCACCCCAATTTAGGGGAGATACAAGCTCGGGTGGCTCAGATGCCACCTCCTCCGGGAAGCCTCCCCTCCTTTCCAGCCACTAGGACCCTCCTTCCCGACCTCACAGACAAGCCTCTGGGTCTCGCCCCACCATGTCGGCCCTCTTCCACAGTACTTCTGACCACATCCTTTCTTCCCACGGCAGAGGGAGACCCTCGCCCGTCTCAGGTCACTCTCACACAGCAGGGGCTGTCTCCAGCAGAGAGATGCAGGTCAGCGCACACTCTGATTCTCACCCCTGCCGAGGGGAGCAGCTGCTCACAGCACATGTAAAACCAACAAACGTTCCCCCGCAGACTCTCGCCCGGCAGCTGTGCCTGCACGTCCACTCCCCAAGCGCCCCAGAGAACTTCCTCCAGAAGCCACGGCTGGCACCCGTTCCCCTCCGCTCTCTCTCTATCAAGGGACCTCTCTGGTCAGGCAGGACTCTCTTCCTGGGCCCCTGGGGGCTCCCCTCCAGGAGCTGGGTGCTGTCATGAGCAGAGGTTGGAGTGGGGACCGCAGGGGAAGGTGGTGGCTGGGACGGTGGACACCACTGTCTGTGGGTCCCGAGCTCAGGAAGCCCACGTGGCTCTGGAGGCCCCGTGGTGCCGCTTGCACGACCCTGCCTGGCCCCCCAGCAGCATCTGTCCCCGCAGCTCAGAGCTGTCTGGGGAAGGACAAAGAACTGTCTCTGCCACGGTGGCGCCTCCGTGCCAACAGCACAGCCAGAGCCCCCGCTGCCCCTCCGCCCGGGCCTGCTAAATGGCTACAAATTGGGGGATAAAAGCGCAGGCTTTCAAGCAATTTTGCCTTCAATCTCTGGAAACTGCTGCTTCCCGAGCTCTTGCTCGGGGCTGGAGGAGGAGAGAAGAAAGACACCGAGTCTGTTGGGCCGCGTCCTGCAGCAAACAAACATGCCAAGGGGGCCTTTCTCCTGGAATCAGACGTGCTGGGAGGAGAGACAGAGCAGGCGGGCCCGGGCCACCTCCGCCCGCGTTCGCCCGTGCCCACAGCTGGTGCGGTGTATTGAGCACCTACTGTGTGCCGGGCACTGCACAGGGTGCCAGTCTGCTGGGAGGCAGATAAACAAACAACTGACAATGAGCAGGGCCATTCCCATGGGTGCTGAGACCACGGGCAGGTCAATGGGGCAGGGGACCCAGGGGAGGGGGTGGTCGGCTCGTACGCCAAGTGGATAGGGAGGCTGTCTGAGGAGGTGACATTTCATTCATTCATTCCACAAACATTCATTGAGTTCAGTGGCAGGGTGCCCCGAGAGGCCTCAGGGGCCAGGCTTGGGGCCTGAAGGAAGAGCATGTGGTGAAGGGGGCAGAGGGGCAGAGCTCTAAGGCAGGAAGGGGCAGGGGTGGGCAGGAGTGATCCCCCTGGGGCCTTGCTTCTGAGGACAACGAGGTGTCAGGGGAGGGAGCCTAGGCCATTGGATGGGGTGTGGTCTGAGCAGCCTACCTATAAGTGTCAGTCCAGCTCGGCTGTGCAGTCGGCGTGGATCTAACAGTGGGGTTCTGGGGGACCACCTGAGGAAAGGTGCAGAGACTTCAGGGACACGAGGCTGGGGAGGGAGTGGCCCTGAGGAACTCAGCAATGCCCAGGATGCAGGGTTCTGCCCTGGGTGCATGTGGACAGCCTGGCTCCCATCAGGACCACCTGTCAGCCCTCCTGTGCAGGAGGGGCTGCGGCCAGGCTGACAGGGCTGAGGGCCAGCCCTCAAGAAATAGGGTCTCAGGGCCAGCAGGGGCCTACAGGGTGCTCTCGACTGGGCCCCTTGGGCTGGCACTGACTGTGTGTGTGTCCAGCCACCTCACCTGCCCGGTGCCAGTTCTAGGGGTGCCCCCTAGGAACACGTTCTGGGCACGTGCTGAGTGACAGTTCTTCCCAGCCTGGGATGAAGGCCCTAAGTTCTCAGGGTGCTCGGCAGGCAAGCCGCCATCCTTCTACAAAAGGCCATTATTCCATGCTTCCTTTGGGGAGCCAGGGCCAGGACAAAGGATGGCTGGGGTCTCCTAGGCAGGGCCTCTGGAGCCTTGAGATGTGGGGGAGCCATGAGGCTGTCTGGTCATTACCTCCTCATGCCCCTCATCCCATCCTGACACTTGCGGCTGGGCTTAGGGGTGCAAAGAACATTTCCACCAACATTTGCTGAAGCACCCTACGTCCTCGCAGCCACCCACAAGGGGTGCTCACACTTTCCATCTTGCAGACGCAAGAACTAGGGCTCCAGAGGCTGGGTGACTTGCCCCACGTCCCACACTCAGCAGTCAGTGGGGGCCAGGACCCCATCCTCCCAGTCCACTGGATTGTCCCCTGGGCCCCATGGGGGACAGTGGTGTGTGAGCTGGTCCCCACAGCACTTCCTAGGGGACCATCTCTGTGCCCCCTGGATGGAGAGCACAGCAGGGAGATCTGTCCTGGTGGTGCATTGGGAAGGGTTCCCATGAGCCTCAGAACTGGACATGTGGATCTTAACACAAAGCACGTATTGAGCACCGGCTGTATGTTCTCCACTGTGCTGTGCACAAGGAGCTGGGAAAATTTGCCTCTGCTGAGTCAGGAGTGTTGGGGTGGTACATGCCTCCAGCCTAGCCAGAGAGCAGCAGTCCTGGGACTTTGGCTGGGACCCCGGGATGCAGATGTTTCTCTTCAGTTGGGGTTGTTGGTTTGGTGGCCTCCAACACTGTCTTCACTGAGGCTGCCCCATGGAGGGAGTACCCCTGGTGCAGCCAAGGCAGAGCAAAGCCACACTGACAGCTGGAAGGAGACAGCTTCCTGGTGCCGTTGTCTAAGCACCTGGATTCAGCCTTGCCTGAAGCTAGATCCAGACCTTTATGTTTCATGAGTCACCCAATACCCCTTCCTTCCTAAAGTTGGCACAAGATGGGGTTTTGTAATGTGATGGAAAATGTCCTGCCCAGCAACACTTGGCCCAGGCTGACATCCCTCGGTCTTCGGGGGAGGGACAACTGATCACTCCTACCCATGGGAGGTCTGTGTCTTTGATTAATAAAAAATGGGGAAGTGAGTTAATTATTTAGTAAATAATAATTAGTTGTTCGTAGTGGTTGTTGGTAGGAAAGCAATCTTTCAACACATCGGGCTCTGAGGGTAGAAAGGTCGGGAGGTGGAGGCCACGCGCTGTAACGTCCTCCCCACCCACAGGGCGCCACGTGGGGACCTCAACCAGGCACTTGGCTTTGGCCTTAGGTTCTTTATCCATTGAACCGGGTGGCTGACAGCACTCGGCACCCTGCCCCGGGGAAGCAGGCACTGTGCCCGGAGGCGGCGGCTCGCTCTGAAGCTGGTCAGACACAAATCTCGGAGGGCTACAAAAGCATCCCTCAAAAGAGGGAGAAGGAAGAGAGGAGAGGAGGAGGAAGGAGAGAGTGGCTCTTGGATGCAAGGAGAGGAGGAGAGTGGCAGATGTCATGGGAGCGCACTGGGCTAAAAACGCATCCATGACTCTCCCAAGTCACACATTCCAAATTCAAACATGACAAATTTGATCTTTAAATGTTCCCACTTTAACTGCTGGCCGATCTTTAAAAGTCCAGCAAACCCTGGTTCGGAGCTGAGGTGTAGAAGTCGGGGCAGCGCCTGCCCCCTGCCCTTCTTCCTGGGCTGGTCCCTCAGCTTGGCAGAAGCACACATTTCTGAGAAGCCGGGAGGGAGGACAGGTGGGCGGGTCGTTTCCTCGCTGGCCCTCCTGGGTGCCCCTCAGGGCCCACGGGCTTCCTTTGCCAGCTGAGGCTCTGTTCTGTCCTGCTCTGTCCCAGGAACCATCTGCCCTTCATCCCAGTACCTCCAATCCATTAATTCCTACTAAAGTGTGATGGACTGACTGTTCCTGGCAAAGGTAGAGATTTATATTTTAACAGAGGGCAATCTTTAAGCCCAAATGAGTCAAACTCTAATGCGGGCATTTCAGACAGGAAGACACACGGGTGGGTGGAGGGCTGGGGATGGATGGTGTCAGCAAACTTCCTGAAGCTCCTGCTACCTGCTGGGCCCCGAGCCAGACACGGACTTCCCCAAGGATTTCGGGTCTGTCTAGCTGGAGGGCAGAGCCCCGGGTCTGATCCCCTCCACAGAGCCCCTGCGGTGGGACGGCAGCTCTGGGAGGGCCACAGGCCATGGGGACCTACTGGGGCCACACAGATGTTTCCTGGGGCCAGAACTGTGCCCTTTATGGTGCCCCCTTGAACCAGCCACGGAGCCCAGACATTCCCTCTGGTCCCTGTGAGCCAGTGGTAGGCCCAGGGAGGCTCTTCAGAGCCACTTGGGAAGGTGTCCACCATCTCAGGGAGGTGATAGCTGCTGCCGGGGCCACCCCAAGTATACCAGGGGCAGCTGGTTGGCAGTGACTAGCCTGGGGCTGCCCTGGGGCTGTTCTGGCATAGGTGGGATGGGGAAGTGACTTAGAGCATGTGCTTTTGGGGTACAGTATGGGCTATTGGGGGAGATTTCCGACAACTCCTCCCCTCCCTGAGGCCTCCCCTAGCCTTTGTCAGCTGTGGGCCTGTCCCTTTGGCAGGAGGGGGATGTCTCTGAGGGACGTGCCAGGCAGAGGTGCAAGAGGGAGCCTTCCTGGCCCCAGGGCTGGACAATGGAGTGAGAGCTTGGCAGGTCTGGGCCAGGGTGGGCAGCATGGAGGCGGGGGGGAGCGGGTTGTGGAGTCAGCAGGAGGAGGGGGGTCTGGGCTGTCCCAGCAGGCAGCACCTGCCACAGCCCTGGCTACTACTGGCCTGAAGCCCCCCACCTTTCCCAGGGCTGCCCCCAGGAGGACGAGGCCCCTTCCCCCTAGGGTTTCCCTCCAGGGGCAGGAAGAAGGCAGGGCCTTTTGTCAGGGAGCTGGGGCAGCTGCAGGGGTGCCCCTCCTCCCCGTCAGCCCTGGGCCACCCTCTCACCCTATTGGCCCAGCCCTCCAGCCTTCCCTCCAGGCCGGGCATCACTAAGGATGATTAACGCCATCAAGCTTTGCGTTTCCACAACCTCCTCCTGGCTTCGCCCACTTGCGGCCATCAGATGAAATACAGGAGCCCAGAGCAATCTGGATTTCAGATGCACACAAATAATGTTTTAGCATAAGTGGGTTCCTGTACTGCATTCTTTGTTGTGAATCTGAAATTCAAATCAACAGATCTGGCGACCCTCCCTGTCCTTCTTCCTCATAAGGACACTGCGGGGGAGAGGAGGCAGGAGAGGGGCTCGGCTCTAGGGAGACATCCAGCTCTTTGGAAAGGACCATAAGGGACTAGGACTGGGCAGGTGGGTTGGGGGCTGGAGGGGCGGCTGCCTGTGGCCTGGCCCCGCTGTATAGACGAGGGAAACCAGGGGGAGGGAGGGACACACATCACCTTCCCCCACCCCCTCCAGCGTAGGCATCACTGCCCATACCCCCAGTGCTGAATGTAATGTATAGTGGCCTGGGCTGGGCGACCTGCCTGGACCAGGGCCAAGGCAGAAATCCTGGCCCCCAGGCCACGGCAGAAATCAGCATGATTTCCTGGTGCTGCAGAAAATATCGATCCACCTGGTGCCCATGGATTCTTTTGCAAAGAAAGACTCTTTCTCTAAGGAACTGAAGGATTCCAAGACAGAACGAGACCACCCAGATGCCCCATCCCTGGCACCCACAAGTTCGGGAGCCTGTGGACCGCGGGGTCTCCAGGTGCGAGTGGCAGCAAGGTCACCCAGATTCCCCCTAGCCTGAGTGGCCCTGTGTGCCCTGGGCTGGGTGGCATGACGGTCCCCTCTGCCCAGTTTGGTCTTCCTGAAACACCAGTGTGGCCCGTTTCAGAAGAGGCCTTGGGCTGGGCTGACCACCAGAGCCAGCCCAGCAACGAGAAGGAGAATGTGAATAACATCAATGGCAGACAGTGCCGGCACACTCGAGTACCCCCTGAGGGGGCTCATTTACCCTCGGGGTGCCAACGGATGGGACATCGTGGGGTTCCAGGAAGTGGGCTGCAAACTGATTCATTTATGTGTTCATCTAACCGCATGTGTGTATTCTTTCAATAACATCTATCAAGAGTGCCAGGCATGGGGATAGTTTTGGGGACACAAAGGGGATGATGCCAGCCTGTCCCCTTGGTCTCTGTGGAGCTTGTCAGAGAGCAGTGGCCTTGCCAGTGTCTGTTTTCCTTTTCCTTCTGAGATTGTTGTGGGTTCACGTGCAGTTGTAAGAAATAACAGAGACCTCATGTGCCCATCACCCGGTGTTCCCAATGGGCACATGTTGCAGAACCGCCGTGCAGGATCACGCCAAAATGTTGACCTTGGTGCAGTCCTTGGACCTCTCACCTGCACTCGTGTGTGTGTGTGCACACGTATGTACGTCTGTATGTGCGAGTATGTGTGCTTAGTTCTATTAATTTTTTTATTGTGTCAAATGTACACAAAATTTACCCTTTTAACCATTTTTAAAAATAATTTTATTTATTTATTTATTTTCCCCCAAGGCCCCACTAGATAGTTATATGTCATAGCTGCACATCCTTCTAGTTGCTGTATGTGGGACGCGGCCTCAGCACGGCCAGAGAAGCGGTGCGTCAGTGCGCGCCTGGGATCTGAACCTGGGCCACCAGCAGCAGAGCGCGTGCACTTAACCGCTAAGCCACGGGGCTGGCCCCGCTTTTAACCATTTTTAAGTGCACAGTCCAGTGGCATTAAGCACATTCACAATGTTGTGCACCCATCACCACCATCATCTCCAGAACGTCACCCTCTCAAACTGAAATTCATTACCCATTAATCACTAAGTTCTATGAGATTTCATCACGTGTAGATTCACGCGACCACAGTCAAGACACAGAACATTCCCCTCACAAGGACCCCTTATGCTGCCCATTAGGGCCACAGCCACCTCCCCACCACCGACCTCTTCTCCATCTCCACACTTGTCTCAAGAACACCATCTGAGGGAATCACAGCATGTGACACTGAGCGCTGGTCTCAGCAGTCTGCTCCTTTCCATCACCGGGCAGGGCTCTCCACTGAGGGGTCTTTGATTGTGTCCCATTAGTGAACATTTCCGCATGTACTCCAACATACGTACGTGTATTTATCTGAACTACTATCTACCCAGCATATATGTCCTCAGGCCTCCGGGTGCTGGTGCTGTCCTGGCCCTGGGACACAGTCCAGGCAGATGAGGTGCTGCGTGGGGGCAGGAGGTGATACATGCCAGGTGGCCATGTGAGCTGTGACAGGGCTGGCAAGGCCTAGGGCGGGCCCCAAGTGGGTGGGACTGTCTTTGATCAGGTGGTCAGTGAGACCTCCCCACTTGGAATGCGTCTCATGGGGTATCTGGGGAGGTGCATCTGGGTCACAGGGAGCAGTAGCGCAAAAGCCTAGAGTCTGAAGGTGCCCTTAGTGTGGCCAAGAAACAGCTGGAGCAGAGGGAGGGAGAGGGAAGGCAGCAGGAGTGGGCGGGTGAGTCGCTCCCAGGGAGAGGGTGGCCCAGAGAGGGTGCAGGAAGGATCCACGATGTACAGGGATCACGCCACATGGTCTGTCATGTGGCGATGATGAAGGGACCTGGGCACATTATAAAGTATACACAACATCAAAATGAAAACCGGTGCTGCACTGATTTGAATAGCGTCCCCCCAAAATTCACATCCACTGGAACCTCAGAATACGACATTTAGAAATAACGTCTTTGTGAATGGAATTAATTAAAGATCTCAAAATGAGGTCATCCTGGGTTTAGGGTGGGCCCTAAATCCAATGACTGGTGCCCTCATGAGAGGACACAGAAACACCATGTGACAACAGGCAGAGACTGGAGTGATGTGGGCGACGCCTGGGGCCACCAGAAGCTGCAAGAGGCAGGAAGGATCCCATCCAAAGGCCTCAGAGGGAGGGAGGCCCTGCTGACACCTCAATGTTGGACTTCCAGCCTCCAGAGCTGCGAGAGAATCAAGTTCTGTTGTTTTAAGCCCCCGGTTTATGGAACTTTGTTCTGGTAGCCTGAGCAGACTAACACAGATTTGATAAAACTTAAATTGGACACCCTAACTCCTTCCACAGCACCACCTGCCCTTTCCCGAGACGGAGCTGGGCTTTTGAAGAGGACTCGAGGGCTGCAGGCTCACAGGGTGTGCCCCCAGGTCCTACACCACCAGGGCTGCCTGCCAAGGAGCCCACGGCCATCAAGTCCAGAGATGGCTGAGCCAGGGGTGCCAGCGGGTCCAGACCTGACCAGGCCACCCCGAGAGATCAGTGTCTCCAGGAACCTGGATGGAGATGCTCCAGGCTACGGCTCGGTCCGCACCTAAGCTGCATAACAATGCAAACTCCAGCCCAAGCCACTCCACACAGCTGGTTTGAAGCAACCACTGTGTCACCCAGATCCTGTGGGTGGGCAGCGGACAGCTCGTTTTTGCCTCAATGGGCCTGTCACTCGCCAGCAGGCCAGCCTGGGCTTGGTCACATGCTGGGTGCTGGCAAGGTCCGAGAGGGCAGAGGGAAGCTGCAAGGCTCTGAGGCCTCACTGGGGGCCATGTGGTCCCTTCCTGGCATCCTACAGGTCACAGGCCAGCCCAGGCTGAAGGCGGGGACAGACCCACCTCTCACAGGACAGGCGGTACAGAGCTGTGGCCATCTGCGATGATACAACTGGGTTGTCCAGGTTTGTATGTGCTCACGTGCTCACACGTGGTTTCCGAATTGGGTTTCTGGTCCGGAGATGAGCACGACCTTCTCCCTCTGAAAACAGGTGAGCGGCCACCTGCTCCTACCCGAAGACCCAAGGAAGGGAAGAGCCTCTACAAAGACAAGGGAGGGCAGACAGGACTTCCACAGAGGCCGGCAGGGCGGGCCGAGGGCAGGACGGCGCAGCACCCGTCCCCTCCTGCACCCTCAGGAGCCCTGCAGGAGCCTGGAGGTTTGTTCTCTGGAGCAAGCAGACATGGGAGCTTTGGAACTGGGGATGCTAGGCCTTAGGGCTGACAACTGGGAATTCAGGAAATTCCGCACCCTGAAGCTTGGGCCTCCCATCTTCAGACATGCTCCCAGAAAGGCTGTGAGTAGCCAGGTAACAGCTTGAGGCAGATGCTCAGAGAGCCTCTGGAGGGTGACTCTATCAACAAGAGGAGTAAAGGCAGAGGGGAGAGGAGCCAAGGTGGGGCAGTCCGCACCCGAGGCAGGAGTCCCTGCAGGGCACTGAGCCCACCGTCCACATGGGAACATGAGGCCGGAGGACACTGGAGAGGGAATCTCCAGGGAGAAGGGAAGCTGGCTCGCAGGAGTGTGTGGGAGACGGAACCAATGAGGGAGGGACAGAAACAATATCCAGACAGAAAATGAGGCCAGTAAAAACAGGCGGATGGCAGCTCCCTGGAAAACAAGGGCTAGGCAGGGACAGTTGTGCGTCTTGCCCCATGGTGCATGCTCCACAGCCCAATACCGATCCTAGATCACGTGGGGTGGCCACGGGGGGCAGCAGCAGGGAACGTGACGTGAGGAAGCCAAGTCCCTGTCCACAGGGCGGACGACAACAGGTGGTGCCCCAAAACAGCTGCAGAGCTTTCAGAGCAGATTAGTTCTCGAGGACACGGCTGGAAGGGGCGGCTCCGGCCTTGGCGGGGATTTGAGGGAGGTGCGACGGGGACTGCTGTCTCTCGGCGTGAGTCTGAGCACTCACCACTTGCCTTTTAGAAACATTTTCAAACTAAAAGAAACCTAAATGCACCTAACGTCAGCCACCACTCACTCGTTCATTCCACAACAATTAATCGGGAGCCTTCTCTAGGTCAGGTCCTGAGGCTCCTAGGGGCACAGGCGAGACCAGGACAGAGACCCTGGCCGCCAGGGCTCTCTTGCCATCCCACGACATTCCCTGACGGGTCAGCCCCAGGGAGGCATCTTGAGTGTCCGCCCTCCACAGAGTGCCATGTGACCAAGATGAAAGACTATGGATAATGAATGCCACTCAGGCCTGGGGTTACTCTACAAATCCCGTGTGGCGGCCTGAGAGAGAGAGAAAATGGATGCAAAACCATGTCTGGTTTCCAGAACACAAGGACCTCTTAAATTATAAGACATTAAAATAAAGCTTCTCGGAAAGGACTCTTGTTCTAGCTGCAGTTTGGAGTCAGATCAAAACTGAATTGCTCCTGAAAGCTCAGGCGCCGGCTTCTTATTCGAGGGGTGCCCAGCCCCCGTGTGCAGAGAAGACACCCAGCCAAGCGCACCAGCAGCCAGGCCCCCCGGTGACCCCATGGCTAATCTGCAAAGGGCCAAGGGCCCTTCTCCCGATGACCACTTCATCCCTAAGGGCCCTCAGGGACATGTCAGAAGCATCAGACTTTATTTGGGGGAGAGGAAAGTTCTAGAGCATTTTGCTGGACAAGCCGGTTGGCAGCAGCTGAGCTGCCCTCACCGGGGCCACCTGCAGTCACTGGACACTGGGGGTGTGGGTGTGGCTCCCAATCAACACTGAATGCAAAGGCTTGAGCCACGTGACAGGAAAGAGGTCGCTCTCTGTGCACAGCAGCCTCTTGGCCACCATCCCTCCTGGAAGAACGCTGCAGTCGGCCCCCCAGGGTTCTCTGAACTAACCACCAACGGTCTGGTCATGCTAGCACCGGCCTGGCCCAGGGCCAGCGTTCTCTCAGATGCCCAGTAAGAGATGAGTGGAAATCCAGCCCCACATCCCAGGTGGATGTTGCCTGCCACTTTCTCACCACACCCTGGCCACCTGGGGGGGGACAGCGCTGACGACTCGCCAGGCCCCCACCACCCTTAGTTAATAACTCGCTTGCACGCACCGACTTGAGTCAGGAGCCGCGAGTCCCTGGGTCGGATATTGGGTGCATTCAGTCGTGCAGCGAACGCCTCGATTCTTTTTGGCATTCAGCCCCCATAGAGCACAGTGCAGCGTCTGGGAACAACAGGGAGGCGTCGTCCTTGTTGCTTTCCTCAGACGGCAGCCTTTGAGAAGAGCTCTGCACCTGCACCCTCCCGCCTCGTGGCGCCTGCAAAGGCTTCCAGTCCCCTCGCCCCCCTGCAGCACAGAGCACATCCCTGCAGAAACCTCCGCTCTGCAGGGCGTGTAGACAGCTGTGGAATCAGAGGTCGACCCCCGTGACAGCCACTGACATGTGTGGGTCAGTGCTGAGAAGCCCGAACGTGCGCCTCGGGCACCGGCCCGCCGTGCTGCTCTGTGCACGCTCCATGGCATCTGATAGCGTCAGCCAGCAGCGTGGGCCCTGCTTACAGGGGTGCTAATCAACACAGACGAGCCCATCTCGTCTATCAGTCAGCACGATGCCGGGTGCGGGCAGCACTGGGGAGCAGACTGCCAGGCGGCACGAGTGTCCACCACCAGAGAGGTCCCAGGCCGAGGGCTGGGGGGGCATTAGATGGGGAGCCCCAAGCTGACTGAGGAGGGCAGACGCACGAACACCTCTAGTTCCGTATAAGCTGCCTTCTCGTCTCCATCCCGAGCTGGCGACACTGAGTCAGGTCTTCCCTGTGCGGCAGCCCCACCGCTACCACCTGAGCGGCTGGCGGCCGCGTGCCAGCTCGGTGGCCACGTGGTCATCGTGGAGGTCCTTCAGGTGCAGCAGCAGCTCCTCCAGGTTCTCCCCCGTCACCGCCGACAGGGCGATGGCCTTCTGGCCCAGGCGAGCCTGCAGCTCAGGCAGACGGGCTCTCGCCTGAGGGAGATCTATCTTATTTGCGACAATTGCATGGGGCCTCGCAGACAGGCCTTCTTCATATTTCTCCAGCTCATATTTCAGATCCTCAACCTGAGTCCATGGCTCTGGCACCGAAAGATCCACCACAAACAAGAGGAAGCAGCAGCGCTCGATGTGCCTGAGGAAGGCACACCCCAGGCCCCTGTTCTGGTGTGCGCCTCGGACGAGGCCCGGGATGTCGGCCACTGCAGAAGACAGAGCAGAGGCGTGGGAGGGGGACCTGGGCTACCTCTCGGCCTGATTTCCTGGGTTCCAAGACCTGCCTTCAAGGAATGTCTTGGAACTGAAGTCATTCAATTTACTGTCCAGTCACTCCTCAGGCCAATGGCCACCCGAGGCTCCCCAGCTTTCAGTTTTGCAAAATGCTTTGCAATATGTGGGGGACAGGCATGATGATGGATCTAATAAGGAATATTTAACATATTCCAGTCTTTCTGGATTCAAAAATGATTCAAAAAGGGGAAAGTGGCTTCCTGTAATCTATTAATAACGTGATTACCAATAGAAATGATTATAGAGTACTTTGTAATATAAAGTGCTATACAAATAACATTACCAGCAGGCTTACTATTTTTAATGGGTACATTATCTTCTGGAAAAAAGTTTTCTTCTCTCAAAATGGTACAGGGAAAGCTTTAAAATCACATGCTGTCTAGACGACTGATGCTGGTGAGTTCCCCATAGATGAAAGAGAGGAATAGAGACCGGGACAAGGAGTAATTTCCTCAGGTTTGAAATTTAAACTCAAATTCCTGAACTATTGGTAACAGATGCCTGGGGAATGGGATGGGAACCAAATCTAACGCCTAATTTTGATAGAAAACTACAATGGCTTAAATTAGGAAAAACAATGCTACATCTGAGACGGGAAGCTACATTTGAGAGTTACATAACTAATGTTCTGCATTACATCATCTAAACCAAACCTTTTGAGAGAATTCTGGAAGTTCTACCTGCTATCTGTTGGTGGTCTTCATAGTGAACAATCCCAATGTGGGGGTTTAAGGTAGTGAACGGGTAGGAAGCCACGGTGGGTTTCGCATTTGAAATAGCCCGGAGAAGAGAGGACTTCCCCGAGTTGGGGAATCCCACCTGGAAGAAAGGACAAGACCCTCTATCACCATCTCAGAGTCTGTAACTGACCAAGACCAGGGGAGAGTTTCAGGATGGGGAATCAATGACAGGTGAGAGCACAGGCTCCTGAGAGTCAACAGGACCCTGATGGGAAAAAGGTGAGCTGCCAAGCTGTCACTCTCCTCTAGGCCTGTGCCATGTTCTACCACCAGGGGCAGATTTTTCTACCATTAGGTGTGTAAAATGCCACCTCCTCCAGCCTGGGGCTTCAGGTGACACCCACCATCCCGGCGTGGGCCACTGTCTTGAGCTCCAGGAAGAGGACTCGCTCCTGCCCAGGCTGCCCGGGGGTACACGTCACGGGGGCGCGGTTATCGTTGGCCAGGAAAAAGCGGTTGCCCTTCCCTCCCGCTCCCCCCAGAGCGGCGATGTACTCATCACCCGGGCGCGACAGGTCAGCCACGACTTCATTCCCCTCCTTCACCAAAGTGCCCAGGGGGACCTGAAAAATAATAAAGCATTTATAGAGCCACAGAGATCACATGAGGAGAGCAGACTGGGCCTAGCGTATTTATCCAATTTTGGAGGGGGGGCATGGGAGAGGAGAGGGGGCACAGCTAAGTTCCCCACTTCACGGAACTCCAAAGGAGCAGAAAAAGGTCCCAACTCTCAAAGGGATTCTATGGGGCTGGTTACACTTCCTGCAAACTGCCTAAGTGGTTTTTTCAAATAGCGTTTCTAAACCATCAGGGCAAACTGAAGCATCCAGAAAATGCTGAGACAATCTGAGAAGATTAAACTCTCCACTCATAGAGGAGATGCCCCAAGAGGGTCAGTACAGAGGGCGGCTCAGGGACCAGAGATGAGAGGAAGAGTGGACCCTGTGGGTTCCCTCTTCTTATTATAGTGTGTGTGTGTGTGTGTGTGTGTGTGTGTGTAAGAGGGTTCCCTCTTCTTATTATAGTGTGTGTGTGTGTGTGTGTGTGTGTGTAAGATCAGCCCTGAGCTAATATCCATGCTAATCCTCCTCTTTTTGCTGAGGAAGACCGGCTCTGAGCTAACATCTATTGCCAATCCTCCTCCTTTTTCTCCCCAAAGCCCCAGTAGATAGTTGTATGTCATAGTTGCACATCCTTCTAGTTGCTGTATGTGGGACGCGGCCTCAGCGTGGCCGGACAAGCGGTGCGTCGGTGCGCACCCAGGATCCGAACCCGGGCCGCTAGCAGAGGGTGCACACTTAACCGCTAAGCCACGGGGCCGGCCCTCTCTTCTTAAGATATAATTATTTTGTGACTTTTTGGACAGGTCACCCACGCACTTGGTGTAAAATGAGTACAAAGCCCTGTCCGGGGGTTTGCTTTGTGGAGGACAGCTGTACGTTTCACGCCAAGGAGGCCCCTCTGGACCACACCATGGAACCTGAGGAGCCTGATGCTCTAGAAACGGGAACAGTGCGGGCTCTGCAGCCTCGACTTACCCGGACGTAGAGGAGAGCGCCATTTTGCCCAAAGCAGTTTTTCCTGCCACCGTCTTCTCCGCCAAAACCCTGATACCGCGACAGGACTGACGACAGTGACTTGACTTGCTGGTCAACTAAGGGCAAGAGCAAGCAACTTCACCCTCCCTTGCGTTAAAAACAGAATCATCTGCATATTGTTAGCTTTCTTTTGTTCAGTTTAAGAACGTTAAGAATGCATATGGAAACACGGAATGAAGTTGCAGAAGTTACTAAACTATCAACACGATTTTTTTTTTTTTTTTTTTGGTGAGGAAGATCAGCCCTGAGCGAACACTGGTGCTAATCCTCCTCTTTTTGCTGAGGAAGACTGGCTCTGAGCTAACATTGATTGCCAATCCTCCTCCTTTTATTTCCCCCAAAGCCCCAGTAGATAGCTGTATGTCATAGTTGTGCATCCTTCTAGTCGCTGTACGTGGGACGCGGCCTCAGCATGGCCGGAGAAGCGGTGCGTCAGTGCGCGCCCGGGATCCAAACCCAGGCTGCCAGCAACGGAGCGCATGCACTTAACCGCTAAGCCACGGGGCTGGCCCCAACGTGATTTTTTAAAAAGCTAAAATCTTATTCTGAAAAATTCAGAATTACCCATCAATTTAAAAATAGCCACTTTATTATGTTGTGAATGTTCACTAAGTTTACCAGTTCACTAAGCATTTGTGCTCAATGTGTGCTGACAGTAATCAACACCCATTCAGCACTTACTGGGATGGTCACCTAACTGTATCCTTGGACATACTGCGCTATGTTAGATTCTCTGATACTCACTATCTTTGTGTTCCTGAAATTTAAAGAAAAAACACTATCAAAGTTGGGTTTTGGTACATGATTTAAACGTGAATATCCACATAATTTAATAAAAATGATGTCCATACATCAATTTTTGAATTCAAACTCCCATTAGGATAAAAAGGTGGAAACTTTCTGCCCCAAAGACATGTGGACACAGCGATGTCCCCCGAGCTCCCCTCAGGGTACATGCCTCTCAGGATGACATGGCCGCCGTTGCCTCCGTCACCACCATCAGGGCCTCCAAACTCCTTCCGGGGCTCGCTGTGGAAGCAGCTCACTCCGTCACCTCCACGTCCCCCGCGGACAAGCACTCGGCGATGGTCCACAAAATGCCTTTTCTGCAGAGAGCACAGCATGTCCCGGGTCATTATTAACCCTGCAGTCCCTTCAAGGACGAAGCAGCCATTGAAATGTACTTTTCTGTCTATGACAGGCTTTAAAATTAGAAGTCAGTGATATTAATATCACGAATCTCTCCTAAAATGCAAAATATAAGAAACAGTTCCCACAAGTCACTACTATTTGTAGGCGAACGTAAATCAACTATGCAGATGTAAGAAGTGGTCAGTGTGGAATATATACTCGACAACAAATTCAACCTAAAAAAAACAAGGGTGGTTTAGACAATACTCCTTAAATAATGCATCCTTCCAGGTTTTATCAAATAGAAACATGTTATTGAAATAAATAACAGGGACCAATAAATAACTTTCCCTTAATACTAGAGAAAGTTCTAGTTCCTTAGGATGCAAGAATGAATGTGAGAGTTAGACTCCATGGTCGATTATCAGATTCCAACCGTGAAGAAAGGACGTTTTCTGCAGCCTGACTGAATAGGGCCCATATATATATATATATATATATTTTTTTTTTTTTTTAAATAATTTTATTTATTTATTTTTTCCCCCAGAGCCCCAGTAGATAGTTGTATGGCATAGCTGCACATCCTTCTAGTTGCTGTATGTGGGACGCGGCATCAGCATGGCCGGAGAAACGGTGCGTCAGGCGGCGCCCGGGATCCGAACCCGGGCCGCCAGCAGCGGAGCGCTCGCACTTAACCGCTAAGCCACGGGGCCGGCCCAGGGCTTATATTTTAAATGGAGTGATGCAAATAGAGTCCCTTATCTCAGAGAAGGTTTTTCTCCAGGTGCCTAAGGGAGGTGCAATCTAGCTAAAGAATTAAATCAACTAGGTTAACGTTTCATAAATATTAGCTCCTACTACACGAAGTCCAGCTATCGCTGGGGCTAGGGGGCGGCACTGGGATGCCACCCCGGCCAAGTTGTCCTGAGGAGCCCGCCTGCTTCCGGCACACGTGCGCAGACAGACGTGGCTGTCCATGCAGGCTCTCTGCTGGGGACCACGACATCTGCATTTCCATCCACTACTCCCTAAGCAGATTTTTTTTTTTAAGGAAAGACACAAATATTTTAAGATTCTTTGGCACCACCACATGGAAAAATCATGAATTACTATTTCAAAAACTCAATGTATAATTTCACCAAATGCCAACATAATCAAAATCAACTTGATGGAAAAAAGCACAACTGATGAGCACTGTATGGAAGATAAAACTTAGATTCAATTTTCACATTCTGGGGAAGAGACAAAACCATGTGAAAACTTGAGACATTTGAGTACACACACCGACTGCCAAAGTAATTTTTCCACAGGAATTACTGTTTGCCCGAACAATGTTTATCTGGAGCCCCCATTTGGGAGAAAATGAAGTGCGTCATAAACATGTATTTTTTTGAATTTAATTAAAGATCATTCATATTTTAAATAGAAGGTTTTGGTAAACAGAAAAAAAAAAACTTGTAAGGCTTAAACACCTGTAAAATTAAAGGTCTATTTCCCCCTCCGATGTTTTAAACTAAGAAATGTTCACACATACTTAAGAATGTACGTACTACGTACGTCAGATACACAGGCTAATGGTAAGCAAGCACCCACACACCCCTCCTGGCTGAAGGGAAAGAACATGGTCGACACTTCTGGAGCACCCTGGGCACCGTCCCTGGTTTGTGGCAGTTTTTACGACAGCACAGATTAGGCACACACAGGCCTTCATCTCATGTCCTCATCTTCAAGATGCTACATGTGTCCCCTCAGTAACACAATCAGGATAAACGAAGATGATAATGAGAACTCAAAACAGCGCCCTCTGCCTTCTGAGAGAGAACTGCAGGCAGTTCCTTCAAGTTTACAAGTCTCACCAGTTTCTTCTCAGAGAGCAGTTTCTTTCTGGGGGGTTCCTGATGCTTGGTGCAGTCTGCACAGCCGACAGAGAGCAGCCTGGGAGAAGCATGCTGTGGAAGGAGCCGGCTGGGCCTGAGGACCACTCGTGCGGATGGAGTCCAGCGCCCCATGCCTTCCAACAGCACCCGCAATCTTGCTGAGAAAAGCCTCGAAGGTATCATGGCTCCCTAAAAGTCAAATCGGCAAAATAAGATACCTGGTTTAAACCTGAACATCACACTGAAACTAAAGAAAAGTGCCTGGCACACAGTAGAATCCCGATGTATGTTTTTGAAACAAATAAACGAACTGAGGAATATGACTTTTTTATGTCACTCACCACTTTCGACCCCGAGTTATAAAGGGTCATCTGCCCCTACCAGCCTATTCACTACCTGGGGGCCAGATCTGTGTACACAGGATTTAAGTCATTAAATCTCCCACACACTGGATGGAGTCCTCTATGGAACATCAAATACAGGTGTCCCCGCTATCCGACAGCGGAGCGTCCCTACGAAACCTTTCATAAGTCACAATGGCATAAAGCGAAAACGCTATTTTCGCTTTTTGCCTTTTTTCGTAAAAGCAAAAATCCTCTTTGGATTTCTTTCGGTTAATGAAAACAGGTACTGATACAGGTCTTTCATAAAAGCGAAGTGGCATAAAGCAACCTTTCAAAAAGTGGAGGATCCTTGTATCTGCTAAATGAAAATATTAAAAAGGAAATGAGCCTCAAATCAAAATTACTTAAAAGTGAAATGCCCATTTATTCACATGCTATTTTGTTATCTTGTGCAGTTTAAAATGGTCAAGCTGCAATCCAGTGAGAATATTAAATATGGAGTGCACTCAGACTCTGGACACAACCTGCCACCTCTGCCCCTTGTCCCCAGTGCCACCCAGGAAATTTCACCCATGTGTGCTGCCTAAGTCTGCTCATCTGTAAATGGACAGGGCTGCGAGGGTGGGGAGAGTTAATTCACGCGACCGCACAACAGCAGTCCATGTGCGGACTCAGTGTGAGCTACTTTTCACTAATTAAGAGCCGTTTAGGCCATTACTCGTTCATCAAACAGCTTGCGACTGTCCCGCATCTTGCAGGTGCAGAGGGTGAACGTGAGGGAGCCTCGGACCCTGCCCTCTAGGAGATGACAGCCCCTGCCTTCACTGTGAGACTGAACAGCCACCCACTCCCAGATGTCCCTACTCTGTGGTCACACATGTGCACCTAAAAGGAAACGATTAAGGTTTTCCTCCCATTTTTAAGTTTTTTATATATATATAGAAGGGGATATAAATATACACATATTGTTTAAAAAATAGTTATAAAGACAGCACGCGCCGAACAGGGCAGGTGAGGAAACGGAATCTGCCTTTTCCTTACAAGTCCCTCCCGTGTGCCTCCCATCCACACCCCTCACTCCTCCGGCAGAGGCAACACTTTCTTTGTGGGAGGTTTTCTCTTAGCAAGGCCCTGAAAAGTTTTGCTTTTCATTTGGAAACAATCACAAACTCGCAGCAAAGCTGGAGCACAGCATAAAGAACTTCTGCTTCCTGAATCACTTGAGGGTAGGTTGCCGACCTGACCCCACACCCGGAACACTCCAGTGTGCTCCCTGTGGACAGGGCATCCCCTACAGAACCAGGGGTGACCTCCAAAACCGGGCCACCCACCGCGCCGCACCACCACCACGCTCACACCCTCCCAAGTTTGGCCAGCTGTCTGACAGCGTCTTCCCCAGCAAAAGGGCCCAGTTCAGAATCACGTGCTGCGTTCCGCTGTCGTGTCTCTCCAGCCTCCTCAGGCCCGGAACGTCCCTCAGCCTCTCCTTGACTCTCATGCCCTTGACCCTTGGAAGGTCACAGCCCAGGTGTTCTGCTGCACGTCCTCGTTTTCTGGGACGTGACGTCCCCTCGTCATGAGACGTGGGCGATGCGTCTTTGGCAGGAATCTCACACAAGTCCCGTGGCCTCACTCGCCCCTCCCTCGGGGGCTGGGTTTCCTTGTCCTTACTGACTGCACTCCAAGCTCCAGCCCGGTGGTCCCCGCCTGCCCCACCGTCAGGGCGCTCCTTCCCCGGTGTGGTCAGTGAGGACCTCGGGGGAGATGCTCTGAAACTGCGCACATCCTGTTCCTCGTAAACTTTCCATTTGTTCATTTCTATGGCCTCATGGCTTCCTATTCTATTCAATGAGCTACACTCTGCTACTATCACTTATTTTGATGCTCAAGTAGTCTCCAGTTTGGTCAGTGGAAGCCCATCGAGCTGGCTTCACTGTCCTGTTGACCTGTGCCCATCAATCTTTGAGCACTTCCCTGTTTCCTGGCACAAAATGTTCCAGGCTCACCCAGTACTTTCTCTGGCTGGCCCTGAAATCAGCCTTTACTCCAAGAGCGCTGGTTCCTTTCAGCAGAAAATGGTATTAGAAGCCCATCTGCATGCTGGGCGTGCTCAGGGCTACTGGGGTGCTGCTGCTCACAGATTCCCTCAGTGGACAGGGCTGGGGAACAGACGACACCTCTGTAGTCACTGCTACACCCATCCACCCCTAGTTACAGAGCAGCGTCTGCTCTGAGTTCACCCCTACATGTCCAACTTCAATTCTACACCATGAGGTTCAGTCTAATTCTCTTCCTGTCTTTGCAACTCCATTCTCTGACTGTCAGAATCCTGCTTCCATTATCCTCAATATGTTTATCTGTTTATTTGCTCAACTCCCACAGTAACCAAATCCTCACCTCCTCCACACAGGTGCTCTCCCCTCCCCACATGGGGCTGCCCCACCATGGGGACACCCTCCACTTGTATCTTACCATAAATGTATTTTTTTAAATAAACCTTTATTTTGGAACGATTTTAGATTTACAGAAAAGGTGAAAGATATTCCCATATACCTTTTACCCAGTTTCCCCTAATATTAGCATTTTATGTGACTGAGGTACATTTGTCAAAACTAAGAAACCAACATTGGTGCGTTATTATTAATTAAACTCCGGATGGCATTCGGATTTCACCAGTTTTCCCACGAATATTCTTTTCTGTTCCAGGATCTCACACTGCATTAAGCCATCTTGGAACAGTATTTTTAAAGTGCTGAAAGAAAAGAACCGTCTGCCCAGCATTACACACCCAGTGAAAATATCCTTCAGGAAGGAAGGCGAAATAAGACATGCTCGGATGGTGGAAAACGAGGAGTCTTTGTCACCAATATACCTGCTCTAGAAGAAATGCTCAAAAATGTTCTTCAGGTTGAAGGAAAATGATACCAGATGAAACCCAGATCTTTAGGAAGGAAGAGAGAGCAACAGAAATGGTAAATTTTTATAAAAGACTATTTTTTTTCCTCGTAAGAGTTTTTAAATACATATGACAGTAGGAAGAAAAACTCACTTTTATAACATTGTCCGGCGGGTTTCCATGTGTGCAGACTTAACCACACATGAAAACGTAACAAGCAGACAGGGAGGGGATTAAAGGGACCAGCATGATCCCAAGGTTTCTACATCTCTGTGAAGTGGCACATCTTAACTCTAAGCCGACTGTGAAAGGTTTGGTACACGTACTGTAACCTCTAGAGCAACTGCTAACACATCACACAGAGACACAGCCAAACAGCTAACAAGTAGCTGAAATGGAATGCTAAAAACTGTTCCAACAATTCAAAAGAAAAGGGGAAACAGAACAAACAAGACAGACGAACAGAAAACCAACAATAAAATGGTGTGCCTAAACCTAACTGTACATGTTAACTCAGATAAAACACACTTCCAGAAAAAGGGCACTACCTAAGAGGAAGAAAGACATTTCATAATGACAAAAGGAATAGTTCATCAGGAAGATCTAACAATTAAAAATGTGCATGAGCCTAAAAGAGCTTCAAAATACATAAAGCAAAATTTGACAGAATTAAAGGGAGAAACAGACCATTCCACAACGATGGAAGCACATTTTAATACCACTCTCTCAGGAAGCGATAAAACAAGTACCTGAAAAACAAAACAGTCAAAAACAGTAAAGACAGGGGCTGGCCTGGTGGCACAGCCGTTGAGTTGGCGCATTCTGCTTTGGTGGCCTGGGGTTTGCAGGTTCGGATCCTGGGTGCGGACCTACTCATGGCTCATCAAGCCATGCTGAGGCAGTGTCCCACAGAGAAGAACTAGAAGGACCTACAACTACATACTGGGGGCTTTGGGGAGAAAAAAGAAAAAAAGAGGAACATTGGCAACAGATGTTAGCTCAGGGACAATCTTCCTCAAAAACACCCCAAAAAAACAGTAAAGACGTAGAAAACCTGGATAATACTATCAACACTGGTCTATTGACAACTATAGAACAGTACATAACAACTGTAGCATGTACATTACTGTCAAGCGCACGTGGAACATTCACTGAGATAGACAACATCATGAGTCATAAAGAAGTCTCAAGAAACTTAAAAGGAAAGAACTCAAATAGAGTGTATTCTCTAACCACAATAGAATTGAAGTCAATAAATATAAAATATCTAGGACAACCCCAAATATCCGGAAATGAAACAACACTCTTCTAAGTAATCCAACAGGTAAAAGAAGAGATCAAAAGAGAAATTAGAAAATATTTTGAACTGAATGATAATGAAAGTACAACATACCGAAATGTATGGGATGCAGCCAAAGTGCTGCAGAGGAGGGACCACAGAGCTCCAAAGGTTGCTGTCAGTAAAGAAGAAAGACCTAAGATCAGTGATAAGGCTCCAAATCAAGAAACCAGAAAAGCAAAGTATATGGAAGACAAGAAATAAGAAAGAGCAGAAATAAATGAAATAGAAAACCGACAGACAATGGAAAAAAATACCACAGCCAAAAAACTGGCCCATTGAAAAGATAAACAGAATTGATAACCCTCTAGTTAGACTGATCAAGAAAATAAGAACACGAATCACCCATGTCAGGAATTTAAAAAGGTTATCAATAAAATCCTACAGACATTAAAAGGGTAAAAGAACACCATGAACAACTTTTTGCCAAAAAATTCAACTTCTGTGAAATGTACAAATTTCTCGAAAATGCAACTTACCAAATAAACACAAGAAGAAACAGAAAATCCAAATAGCCCTGTATCTACTAAAGAAATTGAATTTGTTATAAAAGAACATTCCCCAAAAGACAAGTGCAGACTCAGACTGTTTTACTGGTAAATTCTATCAAACAATCAAGGAAGAAATAACAGCAACCTTACACAAACTTTTTCCGAAAACAGAAGTGAGATCACTACTCAGCTCATATTATGTATGAGGCCAGCAAAACCTGAGTTCCAAATCCTGACATTACAAAAACAGAAAATTACAGCCCAACATGCCTCATGAATAGAGATGCAAAGAATCCTTAACAAAATAATGTCCAGTCGAGTCCAGCAGTACAGAAAGGATCACAAAGCACGACCCAGTAGGATGACCCCTGGAACACAAGGCCTCCTAGGCAGTCAGAACCCCACCCACCCCCTTATACTGGCAGTCACACACATCTGACAAAAGCCAACACCCATTCATGGTTAGGAAAATGAAATGTCACACAAACTAGGAATGGAAGGGAACATCTTCAAACCGAGAAAGGGCATCTACAAAAGGCCTACGCTCCATCACACTGACTGGAGAAAGACTGACTGTCACCCCCGGGATGAAGAAAAAAGCAAGGATGTCCACGTTCACTACCTCTGTGCACCACTGTCTTTTAGACACTGCAATAAAGGAGTAAAAAAAAAAAAAAAAAAAAGGAAGAAGTAAAACAGCAAAAGATACGATTGTTTCCATAGAAAAATCCCAGGGAAATCCATAAAACGATGATTAAATTAATAGATGAACAGAGCAAGGTTGTAGGTTTCAAGGTCCATATACAAAAGTCAGTTGTATTCTTATATACTAGAAGCAAACAACTGGAAAATGAAAGTAAGAAAACAATCCCATTTATAGTAACACCAATTACAAAAGTACATTTTTTTGTCCAGTGGGTTTCCTAGAAGTACGTTTAACAATAAACATTTAAGACCTCTACCTCACTCCTGGCAAGATACTGTTCTAAGTATTTTTCAAGGATTCACTCAGTCCTCATAACAACTCCTTCAAGAAAGTACTTTTATTACCCCCATTTTCCAGATGAGGAAACTGAGGCAAAAAGAGGTGAAGTGACACACGCAAGGTCACAGAGCTTTTAGATGGGAGAGGTAGGCATGGAGTGTGAAAACAGGTTGTTAGAGGGAAAAAGCCAACTCAGCAATCATCAATAGACGCACACCCACGGCTAAGCCCACTGGAAAGTGATGCCATCCACCCTGGCTGTGATGGGAACCGGGCTTCCTGGCATTCGGGACACAAAACCTGCAGAAGATCAAGTGCAGAGAAGGTGATCAATTACAAAGCCAATCAGAGACCTGAACTCTGAATCTTGCCTAATTTGGAGGACTTCTTCCTTTGCACCGTTTCAAATTCTGTTTGGAAAGATCAGCAGAAGACATACCTGAGTGACGTGGCTCTCGCTTGCCAGGCAAACAAATTCAACTGTTTCACACTGCTATTTGGTCTTTATTCTCCTTCCCATGCTCTACCTGCGCTGTGCAAAATGGTAACCACTAGCCACATGTGGTTATTAAGTAAAACTTAAGTTACTAAATGATATAATACATATATAATATATAATTATATAATATCAACTTAAATCATTAAAACTTTTTAAAATGTAAAAATTCAGTTCCTCAGTCACACAAGCCACATTTCAAGTGCTCATAGCTACAAGTGGCCAGTGGGTACCATATTGGACAGCACAGATTAGAACATTTTCATCATTACAGAAAGTTCTGTTTCATGGCTCTGGTCTACACTGTGCAGTAGGAACTCAGAAAAGTGAACTCAAATTCCTCGTAGGAGCATCTGTTCACCGGGCCCAGCAGAGTACAAAAGATGAGACAGCGGAGAACACCCAGGGTCCAGAGTCAGAAAGACTTTATGATTAAACGCCGGGGCTTTAAAAATGCCAGAAAGGCGCTCACTACATGGCAAGGGCTCCACTCTAGACAATGTTACTTTGTTCTACAAAGTGTTAAGCTCCTGGAGGCTCCACAGATGTTATTTGCCAGGAACCTCTTCTAAACTTTGTGAAAGACAACATGAGCGGAGCCCTATTAAAACAGAGCAGCCATTTCAGAGGAATTGCCTCACATGTCTTGTTTTATCTTCCAAACTGGACCAAACCACCAACGTCCCAAGAAGCCAGTAAAGACTAGAACACCCTGTTTGTAAGACCGATGAAACTGGACTTTGCCGATGACCTGATCGATAACCCATCAATGGAGTCCAAGTCTAGCCTTCTGCCTGATGACCGCATCTCCAGGCAACCTATGAAGTACAAACCCAGCCTGAGCTCATCCAGCACCAGTGAACTCTTCCTTAATACAACTCACCTCGTCTTCCTTTCTTTTTCCCATGAAAACACTGAGCCCCTCTCCTGTAATCAGGACACTATTTGGGTTTCTACCTGAATTTGCAAGTCTTTGATCCGGAAATAAACGCCTCTCTGCCTCTCATTTTGGCTCTTTATTTTTAGGTTAACAACCTCCTACAGAAAATTTTAAATTTATTCCTTACAACAACGCTATGAGGGGGTAATGCTGCATGCTGGATATCTTCCGTTTGCTTTTCTAGACCCACTTTCCATCCTGCTGTTTCAAGAGCCTGCCCTGGGTGATTACCCTTGGCTACCCTGCCCTCCCGCAGAGATGGAGAGAGGAACAGGAGGGCGGGATATGGACTTCCCTGCTCCTCTCTGTTTCCTGGACTGAAGGTCACACCTCCAGTCAAGGAACCCCTGTCTACACTGCCCCCTCCCCTTACCCTTTGGGTCTAGGGCTAGAAGCAACTCCACTGTCACTAGCTCCAGGTTAAAGCACGGACTCTGGTTTCCCCACACGCTCCCTTTGCACAGTGCCTTTATAAACCCTCCTTAAATCAGCTCTTGCTACAGTGCCCCCTGATTCCTGACCCTTACTTTTTTATGCCCATTTTAAAGCAGTGGAGGCTGAGGCTCAGAGAGGTTAACAAGTCCCTTGCCCAAAGTCAGTGTCCTCCGGCCTCTGGCACACGGCTGCACCAGTGTTTACAGCAGGACCTTCAAACTGAGGTCTGCACACACCACGACCGTCCAGGGAAGCGAGGCAAAGGTAATTTTCAAGGAATCGATCTTCTGCTCCTTAACTATTAATATGCTCTCTTTGCTAAAACTTATCTGCCTGAGAGCGAACTTGCATTTAAAAGACTTTTCTCTTTTCCTCTTCCTCTTGTCCGAAGGGCCCTCTCCTTCGCGAAAGACACTCTAGCGACCAGGTCTAAAGAACACGCCTGCCTCGTCACCCACGGACCTATGTGGACAAGGTCCCTGGTGTCCGCGCCCACGAAAACCTACACCAGGAGCGGACTGACAACAAGCCGGTCTCACTCGGCAAATCCAACCGCGGACAAGCGACCTGGCCGGACAACAGCAGCTCTGAGAGCTGCGTTCACAACGAACTCCACCTGTGCGCGGTGGGGTGGTGATCAGAGCGCGCACACGCCGCTGCTCTGTGCACGTGTCCACACTAACAATCGCGAAGACACCCCCGAGGCAGCGCCCAGCACGGGGCGCGGGCACTGTGCCCACGCCGCCCGCCGCAGGGCTCCGGGGGCTCCGCGGGCGCACGACGCCACCGCGCGGGTCGCGCCGAGGCCCCAGAGCAGCGCCCGGCGGAGCCCCGGGAGGACGCGGGCACCCCCTCCTCCAGGCACCCCCGCCCCTCCGGGGAACACAACGCCCGTCCCCGGTCCCTCCAGGCCGCCGGCGCCGCTCCCGGACTCACCCTCTCGGAAGGGCACATCACTTCCGGGGTCGCGGGGGAGTACTTCCGATGTCGGCTCCGCCCCCGGCCCCTGACCTCGCCGCCCAGGTCGGCCCCGGCCGCGCCTGCGCAGGGCCTGCCCAGCGCGCATGTGCGGAAGGTGTCCCGGGTCCGCGCCGCGGGCTGACAGCCGCCAAGCGGGTCCCCGGGCGGGCGCGCGCCTTCCCCGGAGCGAGGGACGAGGGGGCCACGGCGCCTCGGGGGCGCGGTGGCCGGGGCTGAGGCCGACACGGAGAGCGACAGGGCGTGGGGCCGGGCGATGGGCGGCGGGTCCGCTCCAGCCTGCGTCCACCGCCTGCGGACTCGGGCTCGGCCAGCCCTCCTCCTGCCTCCCCGCGGGTCCGGTCTGCGCCCGAGGGAGTCCGCGTGGGACAGGGGACGGTGTCCTGCCACTGTCAGTCCTCACAGGACAGCCCCCGCAAAGCCCCTCACGGCCAGCTGGACTCCGCCCAGGAGTCAGGCTCCCTGGAAAGGTGACTCCATGGCGACTGCACGACAGCCAGCACGGTCCGAGCACAAATCAGGTTGTATCTCATTCACTTCACAAAAACTCTCTTTTGGGGATGATTTTTGAAGAACCAGTTTATTAACAGATTACACCAAAAGCATAAACAATTTAGACACCAAACTGACTTAAAAAAAAATGAACCGATGAAGATGTTTTTCAAAAAATGTACCTGTGCTCACAAATAAGACAAATTTGACCTTTTCAATAAGTAGAAATGAAGTATGGCTAAAAAAATTTAAACGGAAACAGAAACAGTCTTCCTCTTTGTGCAACTTTGAATGGATGCCCGATATTCAAACCTATGTATATAAAAACTCTGACAAAATCAGAGGCTCACTTAGGCTCCAACTATATGAGCATATTAAGGCTTCCCTTGAGGTCCCGGAGACCTTGTCCACCTTAATGCTGTTTGTAATGACTCTCAGCCTGAGTGCTAAGTACTTGTTAATAGCTGAGGCCACAGATATGTTGGTTCAACAACAAACCCTAATGGGTGATGAGCTTTTGCATACCAATATGAACTTGTCAGCACTTCTGAAAATTGTGGTCATCATTTTTCAAACTCACGACCTGCTGGGTGTCAGGGACGACAGGAAGAAGGATAAGCGTCTATTTCCAAGTCTTCCTTTGCATCTTCACTGGCCTTCTGTAGAAGTAGTCATAAAAAAACAAAGCACCACCCACCACACTGCACAAACAATTCGTTTTCGCCGAAGCTTTTGCAAACATTCATATTACAGAAGAGCAGATATAATACAGTTAGAAAGAACGGCTGGCATCGCTCCTTCCCCACAGTATTACATAAAATGGACAACATTAAATAGACATTGTTATTAATCATTAAATATATGAACACCCAAAATCATGTATAAATTACGAAATAAATGTACAAACTATTTCACAAAGTGCTTTTTAAAATATATACACAACATTCAAGAAATTCTTAATGTAAGACATTTCAGATTGAAGTTTCAGGATAAGTTTTTTAAGTGACCTTTTCTTTCAAAAAGTTTAATATAGCACTTAAAAAAAAAACACATAAAAGGCATATTCCCAGATTGGCAAGGAATAAAAATAAACTATTTTCACAGTTATCTAAAATGTTTAACATTTTCAATGGGAAATCTTAGTCCCTGAATGAGTTTGCAAATTAGTTTTATGGAAAATTGTCAGGAAAGAACAGAACAAAATCAAGGGAGACGACTCCCTAGATGAAATTGCTAATGTGTGTCATTTAGCAATTAACAATTCTCATTTCAGTAATTTAATATAGATATGTATTTTTAAGCCTTTACCAGTGTTAAGGGTTTTTAAAACCCATATACCTACAAAATAAATGCTTTTACCCAATGTGTGTGTGATTCTGTCTCCACAGAAGAGGGGAGAATGTCCTAGAACAGGACTGTATTCGACTGGGGAAGTCCTTTAACCTGAGCTTCGGTTCTGCATCTGTAAAATGGGAACAGTAACCGCCTCCATGTTTCCCAGGGAGGACTGTAAGGATTCATTCAAGCAAAAGAAAATGTAAAAATGCCCTGTAAACTGTAAAGCATTCAACTCCAGATAAAGAACTACTTTTATAAATTTTTAAAACATAAAACTTAAAAACATCATCTTCATTAGACCTGATATATCAAGAATTGGATATTTTTGTATTATCTGGTTGGTCTTGGAAATATGTTGGCATTTATCCAAAGATGTTTTTAAAGGACTCGTAGTAAATATGGATATTATCCAAGTAAAGGTTCATAAAATGTCCATATTACTTATTAGTGAAATGTAGGATTTTTCCTTTGACCATACTTTTCCAAGTGAGCTATCTTTAATGTCTGCACAGAATTTAAATGAGATTTAATGTCCTAGGAATGTAAAAAATTACTCAAATTTCTCTATATAAATAAACCTTTCTTTTTCATTAGGAAGAACACGGTAAAGTTAGTAGGGTTCTTTTCAAAAATGAGATGTGAGTTTCAGATGTCCCTAAAAGAAAAGGAACACTTGCTTGGAGATCTGAACAAGTAGGTCCTGGAAGAAATAATATAAACAACTTGCCAACTGTTTGGAAAATTTGGTATCAATATTTTAAATTATAAATTTAGAATTGGGCATATTAAATATTCAAATCCCAGAAATGACTGTCAGATATACAAGGGCCAAAGTAATTTCAGAGAACTACCCTCTGTTTCAGTGATACCACTCTCCCTGGGTTAGGCTCATCAGAGGTTGCCTTCTTGGATTCATATTTATTTGGAATATAGTCACTGATCCCTCTTTACTTTTTAATACAAAATCACATAACTTTTGGATAAACAGAATTGGTGAGCAACACAGGTAACAAGCAAGCTCTGGAAATGACCATTTACAGCCTTTCCCAATGAAGCATATTTATCCTTTCCAGTGTGTAACAAATTGACCCAAAACATGGAAGATGCCTCCCGCACTCGCATCGAGGCACAAGAAGAGGCTGCCGTCCAGGGATTGTATGCATGTGTCCAGCTGTGATGTAGCCAGTGAAAGATAAGTTTACAACCCACATTACAACTGCATGAGGAGAGTTAGACCTAAGGTCTGTTTATATGAATACGTGGACTATAGCATCTTGTAGACATGTCCCATCACTGGGCACAGAACACTCTGATGACAAAAGGATCCCTAAAGTTGGCTAGAAACATCAAGAAGGGGGACAAAAAAGGGACAACCTTTCCATTGTATGGACATACAATACTATACACAGCACCAAATATGTCACACCATCAAAGCACTGTCTCTCGCCAGCGGTGCATGCTCAGCGTCATACCCAGCATGAAATGTGCACGCTTCACGTGCAGACGCTGTGTGGGGCGAGGGGCAACCAACAGGTCACAGTCCATCAGAACTGCCACCAGCCCATCCATCCCCAGACGGATATGCCACCACAAGGCTCCAACGAGAACCTTGTCCCTTACTGCTGGTAATTTCCATACTGGCCCTGCAAGAGACCAAAACACAGATTACACCTCTACAGTCATGAGTAAAGGGGTCCACACCCAAAGGTAAGACAGACCTCCACTCCCAGCCAACATGCAGGATAAGAAATGGAAGGAGGGATAAAAAGCAAGCCAGCAAGCAGCCTTCTGCCCAGATCTACACAGCAGGGAGGTCACTGGCTTTCTGA